>NW_026960606.1:3893372-4508811 GCF_021018805.1 Prinia subflava
GATTGCACTTAATAATACAGCTACATTTTTCAACAACAGCATTTACGAAATACTTAAATGGGTAAAAAACAAATAGAAAAGATTCAAAATTACAAATGCCTTTTGAAAAACCCTATAAATAAATGACAAAGCATAAAAACTGTAATATCAACTTACAAGTACTATCAATTTTTAATATATATTTTCATACTATATAATCAATGTATCAATACTTAACATGTTAAATTGCATTTCAAAACTCTCATACACTTGTTAATTTAAAATGAAACACAAAAGACTGAAACAATTCACAACCAGCAATAAAATCAGGGATCTAACAAATTGTATCTTTTCCTCAAATCTTATTTATCAATGTTCCATCATCATCATTTCAGTTGAAACTGTTTCGTTGTTGAAGAAAAATAACTAAACTTTGCAAATTAAACAAACATACCTTTTATAAATTGTAAATCACTTTTTAAATCAACCAACACTTGAATTCAACATAAATAAATCTTGATAAAAACTCTACAACTTGCAGTAACCTTATGAAATCCATATATAATAAATCAATAAAATATAACTTAATTACTGATTAAACTTCATGAAACTTAAATATAAACTTAACTTAAACTCATCAGGGCCCAAACTTAAAATAAACTTTAGAATTATATATTTAACAATATGTAACTTAAACTCGAACCAAACCACACAAAAATCTCAACAACAGTAAAATGTGGAAACATTAACACACAATGAATAACTCTGGCTAAAAGCTCATTTCCATTTCATTTTCTATTTTATCTTCTTTATGATAGGATGTCCCTTTCTCACATTGTGTTTCTCACACAATGATGCATTGCTCCACAACGAAGGGACAAATGATTCTATTTTCTTCTTCTAATATTTTCTTACAATGTTCACATGCTGTTCTGTTGAATCACTTGTTGAAGTGCTGTGAGAATTCCTTCATCCCGGGCTTGGAGGATTCTTTCAAGCTGGTTTCTTCAGATGCCTGCCTGCACTGATGTGCCATGCTGAGGTGTGTCCACTTCACTGCATGCCTCTACCATCTCTGCCTTCACCATCTCTGCCTTCACCATCTCTGCCTGAGACGTTCGACCAGGCATTGCATTGATGATACATCTGCATTCTGCGTTGGCATTCCCAAATGCAAGGAATTGAAGCAGGTGTAGCATTGCTATTTCATTGTTCACTTGCCTGTTCATTGTCTTGGTGAGACAACCAGGGAATGACATGAAAGACTCTGAAGGTCCTTGCTGGATTATTATATATGTATATATATTATATATGTACAAATGTTTTCAGGTGTTTCAATCGATGGGACTTGCAAAATTGTTTTTTGTGGTGTATTTCTGATGTCTGCCGGCACCTGTTGTGGCAAATCCCTGGCTTGAATTTTGGCTCTGTCATGTGGTATGTCCCCTGCCACCTGCAACATGGTGGGGGATTGCATTCACTCCTTGCTATTTGTTCCTTAGTTCATCGAGGGCTTTCCTCCATTTAGCATTCCTTCAAAAACTGTTTGAAGTACAGAGATTTCAAACCATTTTCTCGCATCACTTTTCTCCAGTCTCTGAGAACATCGTGATCCAATTGTTCCTATCTCTTTTTTGCATCCTGTAGATCATAAGTTGTTGGTAACACAATACTTTCCATGCTTCACTATATCACAGTTCTTCTCTTTCAATGTTTTCTTTTTGATTTCTTTGCAGTCTGTTATAATTCTTTTGTCCTGTAAATTTGCAGGAATGTGATTCAGTTGCTGTTACCATGATGCTCTTTCTTCCATTTTGGAGCTTGCTGAAATTTCTGACTTTTCTCCCTCTCCTGGATGAGGAGTGGATATTGTAAATCATTTTTTCCCCCTCCTGTATGAGGACTGGGGAATTACTTTCTCTGTGCTGCACATAATATCTATGTGGCACGGTGAAGGGAAATCACAGCTGAAATTGCCGCTGACCCAGCAGGTAGCCTTGATATAAATGTGTAGGAATTATCTGCAGAGGATTCAGAAAGGGTGTGACTACCTTATGCTGGAAGGGGTGATTGAGGGAAATGCATTGCTAAATTCGGATAAAATTCCAGAGCACAGTCTTTCAACTGAAGAAATAATTGCTTTAAAAAAAATCTTTTGAAAATAAAGATGATTGTGATTGAGTGGCAAAAGAAGTTTGGGCTGCAGTCCAAAAATCATGTGGAGTTTGACCTGACTTGCTGTCACCAATGGTGAATATTTGCTGCTGCTTCTGAGCTAGCATATTTTGAACTTTGTTGTCTTCAGGACTTAATGAAAGCTTCCTTTATCACCATGTGTGGCGCTGTCGCTGCACCGGCTGGGCGCAGTTTTAGGATTTGCGGTTGTTAAAAAACATTGAGGGGTCCCTGGCACGGCCAACTCCGTGCCACCCTTGTGATACAACGGGCATGTTTGTGAAAAATTCTTTTCCTTGATCACTGCAGCTTTTGGGTGTTGCTGCATGTTTGTTATAAATCTTAAATGCCGTACATTGCCGTCATGCAACATCATCTTCCCCCTCTCCTTTCTGAGGATGGGGACTTAAAATCCTTGTGATGCATGCTTTAAAAAGCTGCACTTTCGCCATTTTGTCACTCGCATAGTGCCGGCTGGGTGCTGCGAGCATATTTGCTGTTTAGCTTTAATTATTTCAATGCCTTGGCATTGCTGCATAATTGCTTTTAATTTCGGTTGTGCACCGGGGTTGCTGCGGGAGCTCCCGCTGCCTGAGCACTGCTGCTATGAGGGAATAGACAGAACGCTGTCCTAGCCCCGCCTCCCCTTGTCTGCACCGGCATGGGGGCGTGGAACGAAACGCCTTCGGTGTGGCCATGCCCCTCCTTCGCCTGCCTTGGCGTTGCAAAGCTCTAAAAGACGCACCCTCTCTGCTCTCTCCCGGGGTCCGCCCCGCCCTAACCTGCGCTGGCGCTCCTTAGAAATGCCGCCGACGCCCGCGCTTCCTGCATCTCTGCAGCTTGTGCTGGAGCGGTGCCCCCAGTCCCTGCCTCGGTTTCCACGGTCCGCGACATCAGCATGCGCCCTGCCTGCGCTTTCGCGTTCCAGCGCTCCCGCGTTACCGCGCTTGGTGACCGCTGCCTGCGATCCCTGTACTCTTTTCCCCTTCGTCTCTCCTTGTCCCACTGTGGGGGGGGGGGGGAGGGGGGGGGCGCAGTGCTTTGTCCCTCCGTGCTCGATGTTTGGAGGGAGGGAGCTTTGGGGACATGGAGGCAGGGTCTGTGTTGGACTCCCCGCGCCTCCTTCCCAGGGAACGTGTATCGTGGCGGGGGGGGGACCAGCCTCCTTTTGCTCGCGCTGTGCCTTGGCACTGCCCTGTCTCAGCCTTCCTGCTGGGGAGGCAGCAGCCTCTGCCACCGGGCGCACGGCCAGTGCGGCAGGCTCCTCGAACGTTTGCGTGGCGCGACCCAATCCCGCCTTCCCCAACCTCGCAATGCACGGAGGAGATCGCTCTGCTCGCCACCTGTCCCGTCTTCCCCCTGCACGGCGGCACCGCCCGCTGCCGCTTTCGCTCCAGCTCTGAGCTGTGTGAGCACGCACGGCCACTAAACCTGCCCTGTATTCTTGGTGTTAATGGCATTTCATAAAAATCACCCAGAAATGATTCATTCTCCTCACTTTCTTGCTCTGACCGATTCAAAAGCGACTGCGAAAGCTTGCCTTCTCCTTAATGTATTTCTTCACCCTGTTTCCAACCCCTCTTCCCGGCTGTTTCCTTCCCAGTGCAGGGCGTCTGCGGACCGCCCTCCCCCCGCGCGGTGTGTTCTCCCCTGCCCTGGCGGCACGGCTGGCGTTCCTTCTGCCCTTTCTCCTCTTTCCCTTGCTGTTTTGCAGTGGGGGATGGGGGGAGCTGCGCTGCACGGCCACCAGCTTCAGTGTCCTTGCCGGGGTGCAGGGTAGGATGCAGAGTGAGGGATGTCCGAGGAACTGTTAGAGACTGCTTTTGAGCGTCCCCTCCCTTTTCTGGGGTTGCGGTTGGCATGTGGGCTTACTTGCTCAGAGGGCTGGGAATCTAATTCCTCTTTGCCTCTCTGCTGCCGTGGGAGTTTTAATTCTTCCCTGGAATTCTGTAATATCATTTGCAGCAGTGCTCTTGCTGATGCCAATAATTTGAGAGCTTCTTTATCCCTCCCTATTGCTTTTTGATATAGTTTTCTTTTTGTTCACCTCTTTCCAAAATTCTGTCTGGAACTATAGTTCCGATCTGCATTGTGGAATCTCAAGGCAAACCCATTGTTAGAGAGCTGCTGGCTATTTGTTAAAGCTGCAAGTTATGCAGCAGTGATGCTTTGCCAAGTTAATAAGATACGTAGCTATTTCTGGGATGCATTCCCCCCGTGTTCTGAGTTTTTGACCGGTCTCACCCAGGTGCAGTCTTTCCTGGCTGTGGAACTGGAACCGGTGTTGTCCCTCGCTGTCCTGCAGCTGTAGGGTGATGCTGGCCCTGGGCCCCTAGGTCCACGTCGGTCCGGCTGAAGTTCCAAGGTCGGCAACTGCTGAATCTGTTCTTATCTTCTAAGGATGGAGTTTTTGTCTTCTGAGGGTCCGTGGCTGCTCAGATGTCTTCGGGTGCCACTTCACAGGGTTATTGTTTCCCTGAGATTCTTCTTGGGGTTGCTGGTCCCCAAGGTAATAAGGTTTTCCCCCAGGGTTGCTGTTCCCTGGGAGTTTCCTCTGGGTTGCTGTTCCCAGAGGTAATAAGGTTTTCAGTCTTCTCTTTGCCCTAAGTGTTACACACCAGAGGTAGAGACAAGCTGAGTCCGCCGGTGCACATTTCCAAGGTTTTTTATTCTTCATTATCTCAGTCCTTTTTCAGCTCTGCCAGGTCTCCCTGGCAGGGTACCTTATCTTAGTTCTTTCTCAGCTCTGCAAAGTATCTCCGCAGAGCAGGACACGCGGCAGACTGGGCGGATCAGAAAGCCCCGCACCTTATGTACAGTACCCCTGACCCAACCACCATCCACAACGTACTTTTTATTTACAAAATTTTACCAATACCTACTACCTATGCTAACATGTCAGTTCTACTCTAAGCCAATTTCTAAAACCCAACTCAGCACAAGATGGGGGACGAGAGCAAGAACAAGGAGGACAGGGGCCACTCCCCAATTCTTCCATCTTGTCTCTTCAGCCCCATATGCTAAGAATCCTAATTTCTATATTTATATTCTATAATAAACCATCCCCTACTTATTTTAAATTCTTAGGATTTGTGATTCTTCCTGCATGTGAGTGTTCACTCCCATGGACAGGAATCAGTCAGTGTCCTCCTGGGATCTGTGTGGGTCTAACTGACCCCCCTGTACAGATCCCAGACCCCCCTGTCTGGTCTCCAAACCCTCCAGGGCGGCCAGAGGGATGTTCTAGACTCCAACAATCTCAAAAGACAGGATTTTTTAAAACAGAAGAGAAATTAAACCCTGGTAAGATCAGCAGATCCTCCTGTTTTTCAACTTAGGTCTGAAAAGGAGAATAAATCTGGTAGTGCTAGGCAAAGAAGCCTTTCTATTGAAAACTGGAGCAGCAGAGCCTTTATTCATAGCAACATTCAATGGCCAGATTGAAGTGGGATTTCTCACATGGATCTTAAAACTTTGAGACATTTGTAGACCTGTTCAAAGGAGATTCTTCCAACCCAAGTCTGGACCAGAACTGCCAGCAGGACCCATAGAGACACCCCAACCTCACCAGCTGCTGTCTCACAAAGGAGCACACAAATCTGTTTGGAACAAGGAAAAGTAGGTGAGACCCAAGGGAGGTGGGATCCAGAGCACACAAGGACAGGTGTCCTGTGGACACTCAGTCACCCGGCCAAGCCCTGATCCCCAGGCTGAGCACAAGAGCCACGGTGCTGCCACCACCCTGTCTGTGAGGGGTGACAGGGTGTTTCTCCTGCCTCCCATCACAGCCAAGTACTTCCCTACACACAGGACACATTTGTTGCTTCCACTGCCTTTGTTGGAAATAACACTTGGGTGAGGGGAAAAAAAAAAAAACCTCAGCAAAAGCACCAATGGTGCCTGTGCATGGACAAGGATGTGGAGATACAGATTTTCAGCTGTCATTAATCACCCTCACTCTGCTGGAGGAAACAGCAACAGTGTTGATTGTCACTGTTGAGGAATGAGCCTGTAAACACACACACAACCCAGAGGCAGGAATGCATTTTACTCCCTGAATTTAAGGGTAGATGCAGTTTCCATCACACACTGGCCAAGCTTTCTTGGAGCTGCTCCAGAACATAAATCTAGCATGTTTTCAAGCTGTCTTGGGTTGAAAATGTAACCAAAAATGTGTATTCTATTTTCATCTGTTGAAGTCGGTTGGGAGGTATTGTTCTTTCTCTCTTGTAACTCTAGGGGTGGAAAGAGGGCGGATGCCTTCTGTTAATGGGACACCTCATAACACCAGATAAGGCAGTGCCTTCTTATCTCTTCTTCCACCCATCCTCCTTTGAGGGACATCACCTGTGAATGGGCCATTTAAGGCCTCTCACGTGACTTAACATTACCTCATTCCATTGTGAGATGCCCCACTCAGTGGGAGGAGCCAAAGCCTTTCCACCAGCATAATAAAACCTGCAATCCCAAACACTAATTCAGCCGGTTTTCGACTGGATTCCCAGAGGAAGACTGGACTCTTTTCTTGAGGATCATCTCTACTCCAACAGAGCCACATCTGTCACTCCAGGAGGACTTACTTCGGACTGCTTCCAACACTGACCAGCAGGGTGTCAGGTTTGCATTCTGACTGTCAGTGGTCCTTTGTACTATCGCATTTATCTTATTTTTATTTCTTTTTACCTTTCCTGTTGTTTGTTCTTCTCTCTCTATTAAATTGTATTTCTGACTTGGAGTCTTGTCACCATGAGATTTTACTAGTTGCTGAGCGTTCATATTAAAGTAGAAGGTTTGCACCTTCTTACACTCCTTTCATGTAAACACCAGCTATGTTCTATAAACATAGCCATTGTTTTCACATTCCATGCTGGGACAGACAAGACTGTGACAGTCCCCTTGACCAATGTGGTGAGAGGTGGGAATGCCCACTCTCCAATCCATGGTCACCTTGCTAGAAGTATATAATAGGAAGTAATAAACAAAGCAGGAGGGATTTCTCCCCTTTTGCTCTGATCTTCCCAAACTCTGTCTCCGTGTGCCTTTCTGGTGAGGCTCACAGCGACATCTGCTCCCAACGTGGTCAAATTGCAAGATGTGAGACAAGAAAAAAGAAGAAAAAACCCCATCTTCCAAGGCTGCAGTCAGAAACCCACGATGTTCTCCGAAGATTGACTCATAATGGAACTTCTCCGATCATTCCTAATGTCCCGTGAAGCCAAGCTACCCAGTGGACACCTAAGAGAACTGTACACTTGGGGAAAGACACGTGGAATTTTTTATAGTGCTGAGAAAGCACTTTCAATCACCCCATGAAAAACCCTAAGGAAAAACCTTTTTTCATCCGTCCTTGACAGAGATTCCAATGCGGGCATTCTCTTAGGGACTTGGGCGACAGTCTTTTTGCTTCTAAAAGAGACTGTTCAGAATTGGGATTCGGATTCTGGGTTTTTGACTGACAGTAGAGTTGGTTCCCCTGCCAGCTCCATCGCTTTCGATGATGAATGCTCTGAAGCAGGGTTTGAGCCACTGCAGGAAGTCCCCATCCCCATGTCAGGGGTTGAGTGTGGCCAGCGTGAATTTTGGGAGGGCTGCGAGGTTTTTTGGGGTCCTTTTGCTGGGTCAGCGTGCACTGGGGCCGCCGGTGGGCCGTGGGAGCAGGGCATCCCAGCCCCTGGAGCAGTGGCGCCTGCTGCGCGTGTGCCGGATGCAGAGGCACCCCTCCCCCTAGGCCCTGGAGTGGGGACGGAGGAGCCCTCTGTGCCTGCCCCGTTGGCGGCCGCGCCAGCTGGGAGCGACACTGCAAAGGCAAAACCCTCCCGCCCTGCCCTGCGCGTGTGGTGCCGGCTCCATCGCCACGCAGACCGCAGAGAGCGGGCTGGGCGCTGCCCCACACCTCCTCCATCCGGAACTTGCCCGCTCGGTCCTGGGCCCCCCTCTCTCCCGTGCGGCCCGTCTCCGTGCAGAGCCAGCCCCCCCGAGCAGGGCGGGGGTGGGGTGCCCCTGCCGCTGAGCCGTCAGTTTGCCCTGCCCCTGCCACGGCGCTGCTGTCCCACCCCTCTTCTGACCAGGACTTGTCTGCCCGGTCCCGGGCCCCCCCGAACTGGCAGGGGGCTGAGTGCTGTGGCGGACTTGCCACGCCTCCCTGCCCAGCGCAACGTACACGCCCCTGCAAGGAGCAGACGCTGAGTGAGGTGGCATGTCTGTCGTCTCCCTGGTCCCCCAGCTGGCCCGAGCCAGCTGTGAGAATCTGTATTCCTCGGACACTAGATTTGGGCGTATCATCGCCCCTGTGTCCCCGCGCGCTTGAATAAAGAACCGCATATGATCGCCTTCGTGTGGTTATGTTTTCCTGCGCTAACATTTTTGGGGACCCAGATGGGACCTTGTGGGTGCAGCCAGGACCCCGCGACCCGATCACGCTCCAGCCGGCACCGGGTGATTTCTCGGGGAGCCCATTGGAGCCCGACCCTCGCCGCTCACAACGACCCCTGGTGAGAGGTAAGGTTCTTTATTCTCTGGTCTGGGGGCCTGCCATTACGCTTGGTTGGGCAAAAGGAATTCCTGGTGGTATTGCCTAGGCAGCCGTCCGTCAGACATCGCGAAAGCGTTGCAGGTTCGGCATCTGTGGTTTTTATGTATATGTAATATGGAGAAACTAAAAGGGTTAAAAGAGGTTTTGGGCAGCAATAATGCCTCTATACCAAGTTCTTCTCCGTTGGGTTGTTTGTTGGCACATTGGAAAGAGGGGAACTTCGGTCAGGAATTACGAAAAGATAAATTGATTGAATATTGTAATATTCACTGGCCAAAATATGCTTTGCCTGAAAATCAGAGGTGGCCGAAAAACGGGTCTTTTGATGTGAAGGTTATTATGCAACTTAGATCGCTTTGTACACAAGATAGAAGGGTAGAACAAATACCACATATCGACTTATTTCTGTGCTTGCTTGAGAAACCGGTTTTGTGGCTTGACAAAATGAAAGCAATGAAGTTTGAGAATAATAAGTGTCCGGCTTGCGTCCAAAATAAGCATTGTATGGAACATGCAGTTTTAAGTGAAATTTTAGGGGAAAAAAAGAGATGAATTAGATGTAAATTTATCAATAGCCCCTATAGCCCCTGCCCCCACCACAGCCCCCTCAACACCAAGTTCTACCCCGCTCACCCTGACCCCACCTGATTCTCTTACACCCCCCTCGCTCGCACCAGCACAATATGTTTCACCCCCACCTGTGTCTGCTGAAGGTAATTATCCTCCTCTGCCTGTGCCAGCCGCTCCTCCGCCTGCTCGGGTACTTGCCCCTCCTCTGCCTGCTCAGGTGCCTGCCCCTGCTCCACCTGCTCAGAGAACCCCCCCTTCTCCACATACACCTGCTCAAAGCTATCCGGCTCCCCCGCCCGCTGAAAGATTTATCCCCTCTCCAACACCGGTTCAAGGGTACCCTCCGCTCCCACCTACACTTCCTTCGCCAGCTCCTGTCCCGTCTGCCCCCCTGTACCCCCCCCTGCCAGATTCACCTGTCCAGGATGTGATTGTGAGGCAGAAGCAAAGGGGGAATGTGAAGAAGACAGATAGAATGGAAAGTAGTGACAGTGAAGTGGATGAGCTAGACGCCCCAGTAGCTCACCGAACACGAGGAAAACTGGCCCCAGAGTGGCCTCAGGCAGGAAAGGGTATATTAAAATCAGGCAGACAAAAGAGAACAATTATTGCACCACTAAGGCAAGGGGTGGGAACTAATGGACCTGTCTTTGTAAAGGTACCCTTTTCACCTGCTGATTTAGTTATATGGAAACAATCAGCCGGAACGTATAGAGAAAACCCAGATAAGGTAGCTCGTGTGGTTAAGATGATAATGAAAACTCAGAACCCTGATTGGGAAGATATTCATGTCATATTAGACACTCTGATGGATGAGACAGAGAGAGATATGGTTCTTCGAGCAGCGAGAGAAAGAGCTAGAGAAGACATACGAAATGGTTTGGTGACAGGGACACTGGATTATAATTTTCCCACTGCAGACCCAGAGTGGGATGCTAATGACCCCTCTGGAGTAGATATGTTAAGGCTTAAGAGATATCAGGAGTGGATTTCAGTTGGTGTTCAACAGGCAATACCTAAGAGTATGAACTGGTCTAAGTTGTATGAAATTCGACAGGAAAAGAAAGAATCTCCCACTGCCTTTCTAGAAAGACTTAAGGAAGCAGCTAGAAGATATACTGATCTTCAAGTAGGCAGTGAACAAGGAAGAACTCAGCTTGCCTTTATTTTTCTGGGTCAGGCACAGGAAGATATTAGGAAAAAGCTACAGAAACTGGAAGGTGAAGAGTTAAGAAACTTGGATAAACTCCTAGAGGTTGCCTGGAAAGTTTATAATAACAGGGACAGAGAAATTGTCAAGAAACAGGGGCAAAGCCTTTTGGCAGTTTTACAGAGACAGGGGCGGGGACATGGTAGAGGTAGTCGTGGCATTAATAGGGGTGACTTTGGCAGAGCTTCTGGTCATGGTAGATTAGGTCTGAATCAGTGTGCATATTGTCGGATGGAGGGACACTGGAAAAGGGAGTGTCCAAACCGGTTTAGCCAGAATGGTCAGCCTCAGTTAGACAGTATGTTTAATCAAAGTAGCGAGCATCAGCTGGATGGTGTAGCCAGGGTCATGGTTTTACATGGGAGAGAGCCAGGATCAAGGGAGCCCATGGTGACTTTGCATTTAGAAGGAAGAGACGTAGATTTTCTCATTGACATGGGGGCCACACATTCTGTACTAAATTATCTTGAGGGGCAAATCGGGAACAAGTCAGCAGCAGTCATTGGAGCCACAGGGAAGGAGGAGGTACGGCCATTCTTGCAACCCCTAGAATTGAGCTTTGAAGATAAGATCTTGACCCATGAATTCTTATACATGCCAGATTGCCCAATTCCGCTCTTAGGGCGCGATCTACTGGCAGCACTGGAGGCAGCAATTACTTTTGAGAATTGTGAACTCGTAATGAAAATTCCGGAGTCTAAGACAGGAAAAATTTTGATGATAAAAGAAAAACCAACTTCTAAAATTCCTAAAGAAGTAGAGGACGCAGTAATTCCCTCTGTCTGGGAAACAGATGTACCTAGAAAATCTAAATTGGCACAACCGGTACATGTAGAGTTAAAAGAAGGAGCAAAGGCTGTACGAATCAAACAATACTCTATAAAACCAGAAGCACGACAGGGAATAGCAAAGACCATTGATAAATTTTTAAAATATCGAATTCTAGAGGAATGTAAATCGGAATACAACACCTCAATCTTCCCAGTGAAGAAACCCAATGGTGAGTATAGACTTGTACAGGATTTAAGAAGTATAAATGAAATAACAAAAGACATTCATACAGTGGTTGCCAATCCCTATACATTGTTAGCATCCGTAAAAGAGATATATAAATGGTTTACTGTAGTTGACTTAAAAGATGCTTTCTTCTGTATACCCCTTGACCAAGAAAGTAGAAAACTATTTGCCTTTGAGTGGGAACATCCAGAAAGTAGAAGAAAAACTCAGCTCACCTGGACTCGATTTCCGATGGGGTACAAGGGGTCCCCCACTCTGTTTGGAAGTCAACTGGCAAAGGAACTGGAAATCTGGACCAGAGAAGGGCAAGTACCAAGAGACCAATATCTATTACTCCAGTATGTAGATGACATTTTGATTGCAACAGAGGAAGAAATGACCTGCATGAAGGTAACCATTGAGATCTTAAATTCATTAGGAATGGGAGGGTATAAGGTATCCAGAGAAAAAGCACAAATTGCCCAACAGACTGTAAATTTACCTGGGATGTGAAATCTCACAAGGGCAGAGAAAACAGGGTACTAATCGTATTCAAGCCATCTGTGCTATTCCAGAGCCCCAGAATCTACACGAGCTGCGGATCTTCCTTGGAATGACAGGGTGGTGTCGCCTGTGGATCATGGACTATGGACTGATTGCAAAACCCTTGTACGAGGCTCAGAAGATGCAGCCGTTCACCTGGGGCAAACCACAGAAAGAGGCCTTCCAGAAGTTAAAAGAAGCACTGACAACTGCTCCTGCTTTGGGGTTACCTGATCTGTCTAAAGACTTTCAGCTGTACGTGCATGAAAGGCAGCGACTGGCACTGGGAGTCCTGACCCAACGACTGGGAAGCTGGAAAAGGCCGGTGGGTTACTTTTCCAAACAACTCGACAACGTAAGTGCCGGATGGCCTTCATGTCTGCGGGCAGTGGCAGCTGCCATGCTGCTGATACAGGAATCCAGGAAGCTCACGATGGGAAGACACATAGATGTCTATGTGCCACACATGGTAACTACAGTCCTGGAACAAAAGGGGGGCCATTGGCTCTCTCCAAGCCGGATGATGAAATTCCAGGTAACCCTGACTGAGCAGGATGACGTTGCACTAAAAACAACTAACCTCTTGAATCCAGCTCTATTTCTAGGTGCAACAGCCGACGAAGGTCCATTAGAGCATGACTGTCTAGAAGTCATCGAGCACACTTATTCAGCAGGAACAGATCTGATGGATGTCCCCCTAGAGCAACCAGAGCAAGAACTCTTTACAGATGGAAGCAGCTTCATAGAGAACGGAGCCAGATACGCGGGATATGTGGTAACTACAATTGATGTAGTAATAGAGGCAAAATCACTACCACCTAACACGTCTGCACAAAGGGCAGAACTAATTGCATTAACCAGAGCTCTCGAGCTGAGTGAAGGGAAGACAGTGAATATCTGGGCTGACTCCAAATATGCCTTTGGAGTAGTGCATGTACACGGAGCTTTATGAAAGAAAGAGGACTGCTGTCCTCCCAAGGGACAAATATTAAACATCAAGATGCAGTCCTACAATTGATAGATGCAGTACAAAAACCTGAACAAGTAGCAATCATGCACTGCAAGGTACATCAATCAGGCAACTCCAAAATTTGTGAAGGAAATCGAAAAGCGGATTGGGCAGCCCGTCAGGTAGCGCGAGAGGTGCAGAAAACAATGGCGTTAATACCATCAAGACTTAATATCTCTCAATTTAATTTGCCTCCTAAGCCAAACTATACAATCGAAGATGACAGACTAGCACAACTGCTGAAGGCACAGAAGAACGCAGAAGGGTGGTATGTAACCGCACAAGGGCAAATAGTGGTACCTCCTTTGGTAATGAGAGAAATTTTACAGGTAAAACATAATGAGTGTCACTGGGGTGCAGAGGCATTGGTAAAGTGATTAAGACCATACCTAATCTCAGTACGGATGCAAACAATGGCCAAGTCAGTATTGTCTAAATGTGAAATCTGTCTGAAAAACAACCCGGTAGCTAGACGACAGGCACAGTTAGGCAGAATTCGGATAGGAATAGAACCAGGAGACTATTGGCAAGTGGATTTTGCAGAACTGCCAAGAACTCGGGGATACAAATACCTGTTAGTAAGGGTTGACACGTTTTCTGGATGGCCAGAAGCCCTTCCCTGTTGCACAAACCAAGCAAAAGAAACAGTTAAGTAGTTATTACAGGAGATCATTCCCAGGTTTGGGGTGCCCCTAGGAATATCATCAGACAGAAGCCCACACTTCATAGCCACGGTGGTACAAGGGGTAAGCAAGTTATTGGGAATATCTTGGGACCTCCACACACCATGGAGACCCCAGTCAAGTGGGCAAGTAGAGAGAATGAACCCGACACTGAAGAGGCAGATCAGTAAAATATGCCAGGAAGCCAAACTGCAGCGGCCACAGGCTTTGCAGATCGCATTGCTGAGAATTCGGATAAAGCCTAGGAGTGGGATGTCAGTTAGTCCTTATGAAATATTGTATGGGAAACCATATGAATCTCCTAACCCCAATCCAAATGTTCATGTCACAGGGAAACAAGATGTATATAATTATGTTCTGTCCCTCGGGAAAACTCTAGCTCGGCTCCGAAGTGTTCTCGTGTAGAACAGACCACTGGCCCTGGAGAATCCAGTCCACAACATCGAACCAGGAGATGAAGTATACATCAAAACCTGGAACGAAGAACTGACGTTGAACCCTGGAAAGACTGGGGACTGGAATAACGTGCGTCTACACTAATATGGTTCTAAGCACGTAATCCGCTTTATTCTGTGAGATGGTGGGTTAAATACAGACAGAATAGTTTACAAGAACAGGTGCATTCTGATAGGCAGTGAGAATACAGAAATATGTAAGCTATTGCAGTTTAAGGTAGCCACCGTGTCTTCCCAGTAACTGTTCTAAGCTAGTAACACTACTACCTTAAGACATCCTTAGTAGCAGATAAGTTTATCTGCTACTACGTATGCTGAACGTACTGAGGCCTGCTAGGCCAGGCCTGAGGCCTGGTCTGAGGCCTGGTTTGAGGCCCAGGTGTGGATAGCTCTACCTTATGATACAAGCTATCCTCCTACACATCCCCCCTTTTTTCTTTAGAGCTATCCAAACTGGGTCTGTGACACGGTTGGCTGCTTCTACATATACTGTTACGAGCAAAGCACTACTTGAGTTACCCAAGAAAAACTCAAAGATCTTAGCTGCTGAAAGCAAAAAGATGAGAGCGCACTATATTCAGTCCTTGCTCTTCATTCATACGCAGGTTCTAGATTAAAGTTTCAAATCATCTGCTGTCTCTTCTTCTTCTGCACTGCCTGATGATGTTTCACAGCTGAAGACTTCTCTGCTGTCACTGAGCAGCCAGGGTTACTTCTGTCAACGCAGCTGCAATGCTGCGTCTGTGTTGCTGTCTTCTCATCTGGTTCAGCTTTCGTTAGTATCTCATCGAGTCTACAGCTTGTAGAAAAGAAACTAAAACAGACCTGGTATGCGAATTGGCATTCTCAGAGACAAGGAAATAGAATAGGAATTTTGCTTACTAATGAAAGTGATAAGCGATTATCAAACTATTTCTGCTATCACTTCAGAGACTGCAAACTGCTGAAACGCTTTTCTTTAGTGAACCTTGACATCTTTCCCCGGGTAAAGATGACAATCTTCACTCCAAGCTGATTCAGCTGTCATTCTGATCGGATCAAATTGTCAAGTTAAGATAACTTGCATATTATTTTTTTTTGGAGCAGAAACCTCTGGGCTTCGTTAACAAACACCATCCGTCTAAGTTAGAGTTAGAGTTTGGCCAGAACTCAAACCTTAAATTGGAGTGATGTTTTTAGCATATCTTTTAAAGACAATTTCTAACAACAATAAACATAAAATGCCTAAAATACAACAAACTGTCATAATATCATTACATAAAAGACATTTAAAAGTTAAGATAAAAAATTGTTCCAATCACTCGGGAACTCGTCTTTTCTGGAACTCTTCTTGAAGACAGTTGAGTACCAATTGGAGCAATCACAGGATCAGCAGCTGATGGAAAAATCATCAGTGATGCTTCAGGTATCTCTCCCCAAGACTTTCTGAAAAACACTTAAGGATTTAGCAAACTGAAATGCAATGTCTTGACTCACACAAGAGGTACTAAAACAAGCTTAAAATCTCATTTCAATCGAAATGTGTAACACAGTTAAAAGAATCAAATGAAGCTTCAAAAGGACATGCTAAAACATTGCATAAAACATACAAGATTGATTACAAAAGAGACAAACTATATACTTAACATGACACTTAAGAAAAAATTCTGACTTGCACTTAATAATACAACCATATCTGTTAACAACATTCATGAAATATTTAGATGGCTAAAAAGATAAATAGAATCATTTAAAATGACAAGTACTTGTTAGAAAACCCTATAGACAAATAACACAACATAAAAACTTGAACATCAACTTACTAATGCTACCAATTTATATACTTAACATGTCATCGAATTATATTTTAAAACTCTTATCTTTTAAAACTCTCATACACTAGGACAACTCACAACTAACAATACAATTAAGGATCTAACAATTTGCATCATTTTAAATCTTCTTTATCAATGTTCTGTTATTATCATTTCAGTTAGACCTGTTTCTTCCCTCTTTCTCGCCTTTTTTTTTTTTTTTTGGTTCTAAGCACAGTTATAACGTCAAACTTGTTTTCACTGGGCAAAACTGTTTATTTACTCATTGCCCTAAGACCTTTCTCAAAGAATTCTTGGCTCTACTGCTACTGCTGGCAGGATTATCAATGAATTTCTGCTGCCCTGGCATCTTCCTGCCCAGGAAGATTGCTGGCTCTCTCAACTGCTTCTTGAATGTCAGGTGGTTCAAAATGCTGTGAATCATGTTTCCAAACGCTCTTATGTGGCTGACAAACGACAAACATGGACTTTACAAGTACAATTTCAGCCTGTAGATTACTTAGCTGTTTCAGGAAACATTATTCTCAACTCACTGGCTGTGGTCGAAGCTGGGAAGATTTGCTATTTGGAGAACCTGGGAGAAGGTCACTCAGCTTGAGAGAATTTGTGCTACATGACTTTGCTCAGCAGAAGGCTGGGCCGTCATGGCTCTGAATTCAAATTACCTCTATTATAACTTATCTTGATTCTCTCAAAATTCACACTGACTGAAAAGTCTCACTGGCTAAAGTCCTTTATCCTTGTCCCATTCTGTCAGGCATGGGGACATCACGGCTCTCAGCTCTCTCACTAGTGCCATCACTGAACAAAACATACCACCACATTCCCAGGCTCTGAAACTCATCCCCTGGGCACACTACTGTGCGTCCCCATCGCTGCAGCACAGGACATGCTCGCCTGGGACTAAGCCAGCACAAACTTCCTGAAAAATGACCCGCTGGTCACCGCCCCAACCCGCCAAGGAGGGGTCATAAAAACAGATTCTCTCAGGCCATTCACTCCCCAGCCTCAGGAGTGACAAAGCACTAAAAGCTAATGTGCAAGACAGCCTTCTCTTATCTCTCTCCCTAGCACAGAAGACCAAACTCAAGAGCAGTAGCACAGCTTCTCTGCCCAAACAGATGTGCCAGGGACTGGCTTCAGCCAGCTGCACCCACCTCTCTAGGCAGGACAACAACGCTGAGAGTTCTGAGATGAGACATTGTTCAGCTCTGAGAATCATTCTCAAAAACAACTACTAGAAGACCTAGCAGTGAAGCAGGGGACCACTCCAGCTGGAGATGTCAGCTAGAGCCTTCTCAGCACCACTTACTCAAATGCAGCTAGCATGGCACTAATAACTATTTTCATGTAATTTTAAATCTAGTTTCCTTTTTCTCTTCTCTTTTTTTTTTTTTTTTTTTTTTTTATGGTTCTAACTAAACTTTACAAATTAAACAACTATACTTTTTACAAATTATAAAACACTCTTTAAATCAACGAACTCTTAAATTTAATATAAGTAAGTCTCAACAAAAATCTACAACTTTCATTAACTTTATAAACTCTATATGTATGGTAACTCACTAAAGATTTATTATTAATTAAACTCTTTAACATTTAAATATAGACTTAAACTTATCAGGGCTTAAATCTTAAAAACAAGGTTTAAAATTATATGTTTAACAATAATTAACTCAAACTCAAATTAATTCACACAAAAATTAATTTTAACAACATCAAAATGTAGAAACAACTCATCCTTACACAGAGTTAATAACTCTAGCTAAGAACTCATTTCTATTTCATTTTTTGCTTTATCTTTTTCATGATAGGATATATTTTTCTTTTTCACGTTGCATTTCTCACACAGTGATGGATTCTTTCACAACAGAGGGACAGATGACTATTTTCCCTTTTTTTTTCTGGTGTTTTTCTTGCAATGTCTACTTGTTGCATGTTTTCACTGTCTCTGTTTAACAATCTTGAAAGCTTCCTGGGTAATAGCACGACACAGGGTCGAGTTACGATGCTTGCTTATCTTCAAAGACGACACTGACATGCCTCTGCACTCAGCGAAGGGGGGGGGTAAGAAGATTTCAGAGCCTAGTCTGTCGGCTAGTGCAGTTGATTGGCAGACTGCAGGGGCATAGGAGCTTTTAATTGAGCTGACGGTGTGCTGGCATTCTCATTAGTAGACATCTTGTTTATTATATTTTTGAGCGGGACAGAGAAAAAAAAAAACACAAGGCTCGGCCAGGAACACTGCCAGTCGCTCTGCTGCTGCTGCCGCCCTGAGATCTGCCTCCTTGCTGCATCACTTGTGCCCTCCTTGTTCCGCCTTCGGCCCCTCCTGCCTTCTCATCTTTCGCACCGCCTCCCGGGTCTGGCAGCTGGGCTACTTCCTGTTTGTTTTCATTCGGCCCGAGAGGTGCAGGGAGCATTTCTTGCCTTCTCCCTGCACAGCCAGCCAGAGACGAACAAAAGGAGGGGCAAAGCGAAGCTGCATTCTCACTCTCGGAATGCGTGGAATGCATGGAATCTCTACTGAAGCGCCTGGCTACCTTAGATTTTTCTTGTTGCTCCTTTGTCTTGGAGAGGGAAGTAGAGGGACAGGGAATCTGTTTTTCTCCGGCTAAAATTGCGGCTTTGCTCTTTACTGCGAATGTTTGCAAGGTATTTATTGCTTTTTCCCAAATTACGCTTAACTCTGAACGTCTCTTTGCTCTTTTTCCCAGTAAAACTACAACGTCCCATAGCAATCTGCCTTTCTCTTTCCGTCCTGCTTCTCTGCAAAGAGATGCTGGCCGCTTTCGCTTTCCTTCTTCCCGAACCCATAGGGTTACCCGATTTATATCAGTCTTTGATATTTTCGCCTCTTTTCGAGACAATGGACGCTACAAGCTGCATGGCAGCCAAAAGGTACCGGTCCATAATTGAATCCCTCCGCGTCTGCTGCTCTTACCTTCTCTCTGCTGACAGTAGGTGGTACTGTCGCCTTTCTGACCAATCCAATCGACAGACGCTCCTCAGCCTGCTTCGGAAATTCCGGACTGTAGGTCGCAAGCGACACACACACGTCCCAAATCAAGCGAGGTCTTCTAGCATTTAAGCTAAATAATTGACAGCATTTAAGCTAAATAATTGACAGCATTTAAGCTAAATAATCACACAGCATCGAAGCTTTATATTTCAGTAAAATCTAGGGCTTTGTCCCTGTTCGGGCGCCACTGACGTTGAACCCTGGAAAGACTGGGGACTGGAATAACGTGCGTCCACACCAATATGGTTCTAAGCACGTAATCCGCTTTATTCTGTGAGATGGTGGGTTAAATACAGACAGAATAGTTTACAAGAACAGGTGCATTCTGATAGGCAGTGAGAATACAGAAATATGTAAGCTATTGCAGTTTAAGGTAGCCACCGTGTCTTCCCAGTAACTGTTCTAAGCTAGTAACACTACTACCTTAAGACATCCTTAGTAGCAGATAAGTTTATCTGCTACTACGTATGCTGAACGTACTGAGGCCTGCTAGGCCAGGCCTGAGGCCTGGTCTGAGGCCTGGTTTGAGGCCCAGGTGTGGATAGCTCTACCTTATGATACAAGCTATCCTCCTACAAAGAACCACTAAAAGAGAAGTGGACTGGTCCCCATCAGGTACTGCTAACCACCTTCACAGCAGTCAAAGTGGCTGGAGTGGAACCCTGGATACACTACATGCGCGTGAAGAAGGTCCCTCGTGGAGTCCAGTCGTGGGCTGTAGAAACTATAGGACCGACAAAGCTGAGGCTGAAACGACTGTAACTGTTCAAATGGTATTGGTAGCTGTGCTCATGTTCTTCTTGTGAGTAATGTTAATTTCATAGATACTAATGTCACCAGTAGAGATTGCTGTTACTTTGGGATATGGAATACAGAAGGGTCAACTAACAACTCTTCATTCTAGAATGGAGAGGTACAGGCAAAAACACAAGTAATAGAAATTTCTAATGAAATTCGGGCTGAGAATGTAATGATTAGATTAGTCAGAGACTTTGCCAAAATGCACAATACCAGAGGCAGCAGGGGACCCAGTAAGCTGGGGAATAATAACATCAAAATTACCTGAAATAGGAGGGAACAAAACAATTAACTGTAAACAAGTACCAGAGTCAAGGGTGGTGGTCAGAGAATACTGGAAGATAACAGAGAATTCCTATATGCAACCCATGAGAAAGTCAGAGTGCATTCTTAGTAATGGCAAATTGGGACAAATCATAGAGTGGTGGGTTAAGGACCAAGACCTTGCAAAATGGCAATGTTGGTTTCTACACTATCAAAAGATCAGGGACAACGCTACAGAGAGTGTTGTGGTGTGGAAATGTGAAGAGAAGGATTGGAAAGGACTGGAACCTTGGGACAGTGCATGGTCTATGAGCATCCTCCAGAAATTCCAATATATGGAAAGCACACCCTGGTGCATTAAATGGAAAGGCTCTGAAAATGAGACAGATCCCACAGTGACAAGTACTGGTACTAGCAGTCAGAAAGAGGCAAATAAGGTAAGTTGGTGGGTATATAATAAAATTTATGATTGCACCTCTGATAATCTGGAAATACAAGTGGTCACCATTGGCAGTAGCCTTACGAATTGGTTGTGCCTGCAGGAAAATTAAACACAAACAAGGCAAAATAGATTCCAAGATTATAGTAGGATGTAGCAGGAGTACAATTCGAAGTCCAGGACCGTTTGTATGGGCAATGAGTGATGGCACCTGGACGACACACTTGCCTATGGATGGGGAGGTAAGAGAAATCACCCTGGGCCTTCCCACTTTATGTCCAATTTGGAAGAAATCCCCATTTAACAGGAGCAGTGAACCCTTGCAAATAAAAGCAAAACGGGATGTCTCAGAGGACAAGAACCCAGATGACACTTGGCAGGAACCCTCTAGTGGAGTAAAGATTGGGTGGGCCCTAGAATCCTTGTTTGGTCCCATTGCAAATTATCGAAATAGAGAAATGCTATATAGACTCACAGGTCAGGTAGACAGATTAGCAAGAATCACATGAGAGGGATTTAGGGAACTCAATGTGCAATTACAGGCCACCACCAAAATGACCCTGCAAAATCGTTTGGCTTTAGATATGTTACTTTTGAAAGAACACGGAGTGTGTGGATATTTAAAGGGACAAATTGACCATTGCTGCATCCACATCCCAAATGTAACTGCAGATGTAGAACATGACATCAGTCACTTAAAACAAATAGAGCATGAGGCACAAAAGGAACAAAAGGATTTAGCTACCAGCTGGTTGGGTAAAATCTTTGAAGGATTAGGATGGAATGTGAGTTCATGGATAAAGTCTATCCTTGAAAATCTGATAAATTTACTCATTATATTTTTAGTAATTTGGTTAGTTTACAGAATCCTGAAGAGAGAGATACAGAAAAAGGCATCTTGGAACAGGACCATAATGAAGGCATTGGCACGGAATCCAGCACCTTCGATCCGCAACAACATCCCGGACAAAGCCTATGACAACAGAGGATTTGAAGATGAACATCCAGTATAAACTCTGAAGCTTAATGGACTGTATTAAGTGAAAGCATTTACACTTAGTATATTAGAATGAAAATACTTTCAAAGGGGAGAATGTTGGTGGAGGGTTAAAAAATAAAATTTCTGTATAAATTAACCACGGGGTTAAGTTGAGGTATGTGTGGGGGGGGAAGGTAGGGAACGTACAACTAGAACTTGACGCAACTCAGCTTCGGAACGAGCGTCAACTTCTGCAACCAGCTCCATGCTATTGTAATGACCGAATCAAGTGTGACTGCAACTCAGGGGATAATTGAGACGCATTGTTTTAACCAAATCAAGTGTGGATCAGGGTAAAAGCGTAGGTATGATTTAAGATAGTAACTAAGGAATAGGATAATCAGTATCTAGGGGTGGGGGTTAGTTAACTGTATAATTTAAACTATAAAAATCACAAATCGACTCTGTATTCCTCGGACACTAGATTTGGGCGTATCATCGCCCCTGTGTCCCCGCGTGCTTGAATAAAGAACCGCATATGATCGCCTTCGTGTGGTTATATGTTTTCCTACGCTAACAAGAAGGGCAAGTGAGGCTGAAACTTTGTCATATGTGCACACTCGCCCTGCCCTGAATTGGGATGTAATTCTTGGTCCTGCATTGCAACCGAGCCTAACTGCTGAGCTGACGGAGCCACTGTCTGAATGTGCAGCTGTGCTCGAGCCTGTCCTGAGAACTGTGGGCGTGGTTCCACAGCCTCACGACCACGCTGCCCTGTCCTGGGCAGATCTGTTTCCCTTCCGAAGGGGCGTGGCAAAAAGTGATGTCAGTTTTTCTGAAGTCATACAATGGATCAGTGTGGGATTTAGGGATCTGATCCTTCCATATGAAATTAGACGCTTAGCATTGGCGTTATTTGGACCTGTTCAGGTTTCTAGCTTTGAAGACAATTGGGAACGACTGGCTGCAGAAGTGGCTGTCCAAAATAGTCAATTGTCTCAAGAAGATCCCTTGTTTCAGGTCAGAGCTGATTTGCTTACCGGGAGAAGCGAATATGCTTACCCTGATGTGCAATTTGGCCTTTCTCAGACTGTTCTGAATCTGTGCAGACACATAGGTATATGTGCACTGGTAAAAACTATGTTATCCTCCTCTCTAAAACAGGACTTCTTGGATATAGTCCAGAAGCCAGACGAAACCTTTGTTCAATTTGTAGGGCGTCTGATGCATTCTTTAGAGAAGCAAGTTGAGGATGACACTTTGAAAATAATTTTGCTAGAACAATTTGCAAGGAGCAATGCTAACACTGCTTGCCAGAGGCTCCTTGGAAGACTTCCTGAGACTTCTAATGTCCTGGAAATGATCCAGGCCTGTGCAGGTTTCAACACCTCTGACCTTAAGGTGTCTTCCCTGGCTGCTGCCCCACGGCCATCTGAAAAGGGGCTGAAAGGTGGGAAGCAGACACCTGGACAACAGGGAAAGGAGGCACAGAAAGTGACTCCCTTGTTTTCCTGCGCACGGTGTGGCAGGCCAGACCATACTGGAGATATATGTAAAGCAGTGGTTCATGTTGATGGCCTGCCCTTGCCAAGCCTGAAAAATCAGAAGCGGAGAAAGCGCCAAAGACATCTGGGGAACCAAACAGTTTCCCAAGTCCTGGGGCAAGGGCAAGTTTGGCTGGTTTGCAGCCAGCATCTGCAGTTCAGGAGGTGTTGATGTCACCAGAGTATCAATGGTCATTTTGGACTCTTGCAAAGTGCACACTTGTGCAAAATTGTTTCCACACCCACCTCCCATATCGCATTTTTTGAGAAAAATTCAAATTGCTCAATTTGTGTTTTTTAAATTTTCTGTCCTCAGGTTTGAGGATCAGTGTTGTGAAGGTGGCCGCTTCAAGTCTGCTGAGTTGCCTCAGGTGCACTGGACTGTGATCCTATCTGATCCTGAAAACTTGTGTACTCTGTGCCACCCTGGTGCCACCCATCAGAGATGAGATTTGATTGACATGGACACGGATTGGCAATCCTCTCCTTTCCTGTATGGCCTCCATAGCGGCTTTGGATCCTGTGGAGCTGCCTGTTTCAGGATTGGGTGGAACAGCATGATGCTGTGTGAGCCAGCAGGATGTGTTAATTGTGGACTCAGAGGAACTGTTTGCGATGGTTCAGCTTTATGTACTGTAGCCATTGTGACCTTTGTGGGGAATGTGCACATGGTTTGGGGGTGCATTTTGGGACAGAACTTTGATTTGAGTGATTTGTTTTTCTTGGAATGCTCCTGCCTTTGCATCATATAGAAATTTGGAAAATGAGGGTCAGTGAACTTTGTACAAGTTTTTTTCTTCCTTTTTTTTCCCCGTTGTACAATTGTTCATTTTTCTTTTTTGTTTTCTTTTTTGTAATAGTTAAAAGGGTGAGATGTCACCATGAGATTTTACCAGCTGCTGAGCGTTCATATTAAAGTAGAAGGTTTGCACCTTCTCACACTCCTTTCATGTAAACATCAGCTATGTTCTATAAACATAGCCATTGTTTTCACATTCCTTGCTGGGACAAACAAGACTGTGTGACAGTCCCCTTGACCAATGTGGTGAGAGGTGGGAATGCCCACTCTCCAATCCATAGTCGCCTTGCTAGAAGTATATAATAGGAAGTAATAAACAAAGCAGGAGTATTTCTCCCCTGCTGCTGTCTGATCTCCCCAAGCTCCGGGCTCCATGTGTCTTTCTGGCGAGGCTCCCAGGGCCAGTCTCACTGGTTTTGCTTTCAAACCAGTACACAAGCTTATCCTTGGAGAGCTCAGCTGGCCAGAAGACTCCCCAAAGGATGTATTTTCCACATCCTTTCAAAGCAGAGAGGCCAGAATAAGAATCATCTCAAATAATTTTACAGTCTTTTATACTCATTGTAGTACTTGAGAAACAGGAAGGGTATCATAACTCTAAGTGGTCCATTGTATTGATGATCCACAGTTAAATTCTAAAACCCTTTCATCCACACACAGTTACTGTCTTCTCTACCCATTCATCCCCACAGAACTCCAAAGACACTTTATAAAACCTTTATCATTTTTCATATCAGCATTTGCAAGTGAAGGTCTGCAAATTTCCAAGAACTGCTTTTCTGATCAACTTAGTTTATTTTTTGTTTTGCTAATTAGACTCATTTTTCCCTTGCAGCCAAAGTAAAGCAAAAGGAATAGATATTGCTCCTTTATAAACAATGAAAATATCAAAAAACTAAAGTTCAAAATAATGATTATTAGAATCTCTTTCAAGTAAAACGTTTTTCTAAAGATAATTACCCCTTTCAAGCACTGCTCAGAGAGCAGTGTAAGCTCCTAAGTGAATAGCTGAACGAAGCAGAGCCCAGAGTGCCCTGACACAGAAAGGTGGTGTGTGTGAGGGTGACAGCAGTTCAGGGAAGGCTCTGCCTGCCACATCCTTGGCAGAGCAAGGCAGATCAGCTGTCTGATTTCCAGGAGCACAAAGCCAGGTTACACTAGCTAAGGATCAGCCCCAAGAGCTGCAGCTGAATTTTCAAGCCTCAGACAAGGCCTAATTCAACTCCAATTAAAGTCAATAAATGCCTCCCATTGATTACAGCAGTGGTTGGATCAGGGCCATACTGATGTTTACTGGAAGTCAGATACAAGGTCTGATTACTTTTCTGCTCTTACACATCAGATCCTTATTCAGTCCATTATTTATAGGCTTGCAAACAAGCAAGAAATTCTGATCACACAGTCATATAGACTCCATTTGCATTCTTGATTGGCATGATGAGAGCTCAGAGAAGGGATTGAATATGTATTACACAGAGCAGCAGTGCATAGAACCTGCAGGATGCAGTAAAGCAATCAGGCAGCATAAAGAAATTGAAATGGAATTCCTTGGAGAAAAGGATCATTAAGTGCTTAACAAGCATCACTCCATTATATCTGTTTTAGTGATGTTAGCATAATTTTAATTGTTACCATCCAATCTGTTTTGATAGCTTTGGAGTTATCAAGATGCTAAATATTTTATGGTGACATTTGAACAATCAGGAAGATTAGCTGTAAAGCGCTCTACCCAGTAGCCCAGTGCCTGTGAATAGACAAAAAGGGGGATCTATTTTCTCTATGGAACAAAGACAAGAAAAAAAGATCAACACAATTAAATATTAAACAGAAGTAATTATATAGGCAGCTAAGTAATAACTAAAACACCCTGTATTTTATTAGGCATTTCCAACTAGCCAATTAAATTATACAATATTGTGAATGTGCCTGGCATATCCTGCTGCCTGGTAGGTCATTTAGCCAAGTTTTACTTCTTGCATAGAGAATCTTACTAAAATTTATACTGAGCCAAGGAAGCATGCAAGATAGAGGGTTCTACTTTGTCCTAAGCTGACAAAAAGCTGTTGTCCTTTCTAAGAAGTCAAAAAGTCCCCGAGTTCTATCTAATGCTAATGGGCTGCCAGGTGCAGTTTCAGAGCCATTTAAGGTGATAAGATATGACACATGTGGCAATCTGCAGCCTCAGCCTCACACCTATGAGATCATGGAGCTGATAGTGGAGGGTTAAAAAAAAATAGTTTCTGCATGACAAGCAGCTAACTGCAGGTAGTGGGGAGCTAAAAGACGCACGGCCTGAAACCTGACGCAGCCAGGCCTTGGAACAAACATCAGCTTACTGCAACTAGCATTGTACTATTGTTTTAACTGAATCAAGTGTGACTCCAGCCCAGGAGATAATTGGGAAGCATTGTCTTAACCAAATCAAGTATAACTCAGGGTAAAGCATAGGTATGATTTGAGATAGTAACTAAGGATTAGAGAGCCAGTAGCTAGGGGTGGATGTTAGTTAACGTATGTGTAACTTGAAGGTATAAAATCACAAAGCAACTTTGTATCCTTGGGCACAAGATTTGGGCGTCCCACTGCTCCTGTGTCCTGCGCGCTCAAATAAAGAACCGCATATGATCGCCTCTGAGTGGTTATATGTTTTCCTACGCTAACAGAGCCACAACAGCACGCAGCAGCCCCTGCCTGCATGGAGACACTCTTCAGACCTAGGCTTCATGCAATCAGTGCATGCCAGACACAATATATCAGAGGATATGAGCTACATGGAACTTAAATGGGCTCATTCACTTGCTTTAAAATTACACACCTGCTAGAAGTGTTTGCTGAATCAGGGCCATGTAGGCTATCTGCAAGTGATCTGTAGTTAAATGCAAACTAGTGCTCCCAGCAGAACAGTAGCAAGTAGCAATAATGATGATAAAGCTAAATATTATCCAGAAGAGAGGCAAGGACATAATTATTGCCAAATGAAATATGGCAACACTAGGGTTTTAATATGCTTGTAAGAAAAGCTTGCAAAATCTTTGGTTGCCGTCACGTGCCTGGTGATAAGGCACTTTGTGGAGACACGACACAATCCCCAGGGTCCTAGAGTCCTAAGCGGTCGCAGCTGGGTCAGTGTAATAAGGAGTGAAGTGGGCTTCACATGCAGTCTGAGATTTCTTTATTATCACATCACATAACTCGAATATTGTGCAGAGGTGAAGACAAGGGACAAAACCAGGACCGTGGGTTTTAAGGGACAGAATCCAGGTGTGGTTTAGGGTCAAGGGGCCAATAGAGAGAAGACTGGAGAGGGACACAAAGTGGAATTTACATAACATAAAACCAATGGGAAGGCTAACATAAGGAAGTTTATATAAACAAACCAATGGAGCTTTGAAGAATAGGGGATTCCCCAAGGGGCAGTCCAGGTAGAGGCTGGTACCAGGGAGGATTCACAGGGAACATTCAGGAATAAGGGTAGGTATCCCAGAAGACAGACAACCCAGGCTAAACCACCACCAGGGGAGAAGGGGGTGGGGGAAGAATTAACCGAAGGGTATTAAAACACATTGTAACATTCGGTAGCATAAGACTGAGACCTGAGACTTCCATCTGGATAAGTAACGATCCAGGCTGAAATCTGACAAGTTTTTGACTTCTTTAGGGAAAACTCAGAACCTAGCAGTGTATACTGCCCTTCAATCAAATGATACTGCTATCTAACAATTTCCACCTTAATAGCTGATCTCTCTGATGAAATTATAACTGGTTTTAGTTATTCAACTCATGCCCATAAATGGGTATTGGAAAATAATCTCTCTCAGGAAAAAATGGTATTCTTTACCTACGAGGAGAAAGAATAAGCTTGAGATTTGGGGTTAATCTGATTAGCCAGGACATTGTCAGAATTGGGATGGAAGGTCTTAGAAGTGCCCTGTTAAATCAGGGTCACACTAAGATACCAGAGGATCTGGCTTTGTTAAGCTCATCAAGGTCAGGCACTGGCCTTTGTAGCCAGTCCCACAAAGGCCCCAGCCCCTTCTGTTGGGGCTGTCACAGGCAGGGCACAGGTAAAGAGACACTCCCAGTCTGGGCAGTCAGCATCAACTTTGCTTCTGATACCGAAATATTATGGTCCGTGACTCTGGGGAGCAACACTTCCCCCCGGAGCTCTGATCCTCTCAGCTGTTGCTTCTCAGGGTGCAGAGATGACACAGAGGCAAGACGGGTCTTGGGGTGAAACTGAGGTGGTTTACTGAAGGTGTGCCAGATGCCCAAGACCCTGAGCAGGGGTCTGACAGTGGGTTTTATGAGGGGGTGGTGCAGAACAAACAACCCATGAGGGCACAGCTAGGGAGGGGTCCAAGGTGGAGTTTACATCTTACAAACTTATCAGGGGGGAACAGGGGAGGGGAATGATACACAGGGACAAATAGGACATCGAGTAACTAAAGATTGATAGGGAAGGTTCTGGGGAGAGGGATAGGAACACAGGGGATTGACATTTGGGAAAGGAGGAGGTTAGGGTGCCTGGGGGCCAATAAAAGAGTCTCTAAGGAGTGGCTAGCTAATAAGTAAAAGAGATTTACATATAACCGATTGAATAGCAATTAGGGTACAAGTCAAAATATAATACAAGCTGATACAAATAAAGACAGGCACCATTATAGGGAATGGGGGAAGATATGCTTAGGGAAGACATACAGCAAATCCTAAAGCATAATCACAATTTCAAGCAAACTCCTTATGATTGCTAACTCACACGTAAAACATAAGGCTAGCCAAGAACCTAAAGCAAAAGCACACTGCAACACCGAAAGCTCAGAAGCTGCCAGTTCAGTACTCATCAGGTGTGGAATTGCATTTTATGGAAATGGTATGCTCTTGTTCACCCCTGGAAAATGTATGGTTTATCCCAAGTCTGTACCCTCCCTGTCGTATCCTGTATCTGTAACTCTATTGGCTGGAGAATGTTACCGCGCCCCTTTGAACCTCGGTGTTAAGAATGCTAACGCAAGGGGTCTCGCTCTCTTTTTTGCCCCTCTTCCCCTGGAGGCCTCCAAGCGCTCCCCTTCTCTCCCCCCCTTCCCCTTCCCCCCTTCCCTTTCCCTCTCCCTCAGTGAATAAACCCTCACCTCATCAGCACCCCACCGGCGTCTGAGTCTCTTTGCCTGCCAGCACGGGAACACCCACGACCCTAGGACCCGGGGGTCTCCCAGGGGGGACTCCCCGGGAGTCCCCCAAAATTTAAACCACAACAATCAGGGAAGAGGCTTCCCACCTGAGCTGCAAGTCTCATGCCCAACTTGAAAACAGGAATCACAAAAGGGCCATGATGCAAGGGCAAAGGTTCAGGGAGAGCTGCTGGTCCACACATTCCCCCAGATTCTTAAAGGGAAATCTATTCTGTTGAGCAAATGTAGCAGCTCCTGTCCTTCAGATGGAGGCCCCAGAGGGACATCAAGGGACTCTGCTGTGGTGACAGAACTTGCTCTGGAGACTGGCACTGCACCTCTCCAATGGTGATGGGGCCCTGAGGAAAGAAACTAACAAATGCTTGAAGATTGTCACTAAGATTTTCCTTTTTTTCAAGCTCAGGAAGTGATGTTTCTTTTACAGTCACAGGTCAAAGTTCTGATTCCTGCTGCCAAAGGGAGGAGGGCACATGATGAGCGAGACCCTGGTAAATCCATCTGTGACACAACACTGTTGTCCAGCTCACTGTGGGTATATTCAGGAAATTTCCTGTAAGAGTTTTCAGGCAATTTCACAGGTACTGACACTGGGCAATGGACCAACACCAAACACCAGTCAGTGTCTGACTTACAAGGCTTGGTTCCCTCAAGAACATGTGCTAAACATGTTAGTTATAAATAATTGGATTCAAAAATGTAGCAACAGCTTCATAAGCAAACAGAGCTTTAGAATAATTTTTAATTAAGAAAAATATTTTTATAATTATGCTGATGTACTACAAGAGGATTTATCTTTGAACATCTAAGGAGAAAATTAACTAGTAATTGGGCGTCTTCCTTGATCCATCTAAAACAGTTCTGAGCTGCACCCTGGCAGCAAAGTGGAAGCACCAATAGCCTTGACAATGAGTGAAACTTTCAACAATATTTTTGTACATGTTTGATGAAAATAATAAAATCTTTCAAAGGCTGAAATACAATAATCCAGTGTAATATCTGGGTTAAAGATGAAGGATTTTGGATGCCACACGTAACAGTAAAGCCCAGAGTTCTGAAACAAGAGGTGTTTAGGCTCAGCTCCTGCAAATCCCATCCAAAGGGGGTAGAGATAGCACAGCCTAAGAAGAGCAGGTCTGGAGGGGAAGACTCCACCACAAGCATTTTCTCAGGGGCTCTCACAGCAAACTCTGACTGCGCTGACACAGGTGGCAGCTGCCTGGCATTTTTCCTGACATATTCCTGAAGATGGAAGGAGAACCCAAGGGCTGTGCAGAAGACCATACTGCCACTTCAGGACAAGAAGTGCAGTGTTTGCTGTCTGCATCAGTAAGAGAAACTCAGGACCTGAAACTGCTTCCTGGATGTGTGGGTATTTTAGATGCTTTTTCTTGAGTCATATTTCTTATAACAATTTTGCAGCTACTCCAAATCACAAACACTTGAGCCAAATCTCAAGAGTGCCATTCAAAAATGAAACCTTTAATCTTTTCAGGGAGATAACTCAAGTGGTTAATAACTTCATTGTTTGAGAGGAAAGTGGTAAATACTTGTATCCTGAGAAAGCTTCAGAGCAAAGACACTAGCTAGGAAGAATAAAACCAAAACCAAAAGAGTGAAATTATCCAGTCTTGGTGTTAAAAGCCTGAAACATTTTAAAGATTAAATAAGTATTTGATGTTATTATTTTTAGCTAAAGAAAAACAGCATTGTCTCCAAAAGACATTTCAATTTACTTAAAATAATTGTGCCTCAGTAACTTACAAAGGAGTGATTACATACAATGTGACAATTGTATTACTTACTACCCTTGACCACTTCAGTGAGGGTCACCCTAGTTAAATATTTCATTTGCTATAATGTCCATCTTCATCAAGCTATTTTTGAAGCAAACTGAAAAATCTTCCAATCTTTGTTTCTTTGTCTTTGTAAAAGGAGGGCCCTGTTCATTGTTCCTTTTAATACTTAGCAAATTGCAAGAGCAATTAACAAAAGACTTGAAAGAAAAGGGCATGCAAGAGAAATTCAAAGTAACACATTGAAAACATCTTTTTCTCACTTTCTTAGTCTTTACCACTGTCAAATACCCTGCCTAAGTCCAGTCTCTGTCAGAGAGGCAAAGATGCTTTATTAACAGTGTCCTCATAAATATTCTGCATTTGAATGAATGAGATGAAGGATACTTGACATTTAAATGTTTCTTACAACTTCATTTATAAAGCAATTCTCTGATATCAAAACATGCCTCCATAGTTACACATGAAAAAAATTACAGCCTTCTTAGGCTCTTCCATAAGTGTCTTAACATCAGAGATACATCACCATTTTTTTAAACCCATCATGAACTAAGTTCTATTTGATGAACCAGAACCACCCAGATAACATCACTGAGGATACATGACTAAGCTTTAGTGTCTGTAACTTACCTACAAATCCTCACCACAGAAGCAGGTTAATGTCCTGGCCATACTGTGGAGAGCTGTAAATTATGACATTACATGGGGTACTGGGGAGTGGAGGAAATATTACAGTGAAGTCACAGATCGGCCACCTCCTCTGCACTCAGTCTGATCTGCATCACTGCTTACAGAAGCTGAGGAGAGACAGGAAAATTCAGAGGCTTCCCCATCCTGAAGAGGTGTCTCCCGAGCAGCAGAGCAAGTACATTTCCAGGTCAAAAGCAAAAACTTCAAAGCCAGCAGCTTTCCACCAAGCTGCAACCCGAGGTTTGTACATGTACCAGAGGCTGATACTGATCCCTAAAAAACCTAAATTCTCATTAGCACTTCTATTACTTTTTCTGTAGATTGGATGTCAAAGGACAAAGAAAAAAGAATAATTTTTAAAATGCACTGCATTAGTATTAATTGGTTGTTACCATTATTATTAATAGTACTATGTATCTTCATATGGTAAATATTACTTCCTGCTTTTCACATCAGCATGAAATAAGCCCCAGTATGGAAATGTCATTCTGCAGATCTCAGCACAGGCAGGCTGACCTCAGTTCTCAGAAATTAATGCACAACTTTAAAGAAAGTCACACCAGAAGCATATATTACTTTATGGGTTTCTCTGTAAAATAACCTATCCCTCTTTGAGGCATGATTTAAAGACAGAGCCTGCAGGACATAAATCACAGCCGCTAAAAATACAAACCCCTTTAGGACGTCACTCCTTAATGTCAGCAATAATCTTCACAGGAAAAGACACCTGCCCCAGTGATGGAATAATCACCTTCTCCAATCCACATGTTGGACCCCTGCTGGAGTTAGCGGGTTCACAGTGCCAAGTTTTCCTTTGGAAGAGAAGACAAGTTTCAAAATGCAAACAAAAAACTTGTATTTCCTAAAAAAAAAAAAACAAAACCAAAACTGAGCTACTTTTCAAAAGGGTGAAGTATATTATAAAGAAAAAGGTGCACAAAGGTCTCACACAACTCCCTGGGAAAGGCTGCCCCATTCCTGCACCCCAATTACCAATGCACTCAAACCAGGACATGGAAATTGGCTGCTAACAGCCACCCTCACTTATTGGCTTTACTTCCCCAAACTACTGGCAAGAGACAGATTCAGAGAGTTAATTGTAAGTAAGAGGTCTTTCTCCAAATTCCTTTTGATGATGCACTAGGTCAACAGGTCTTTGAAGCAATACTGATTGCAACATCAATAATTTTAATTTAATGTTAATTTTCTTTCCCTTCCTACCAAAGTAACAATACCATCATACTTAGGCCATTTCCTTTGGTCAACAAAATTTTCCAGCCACCACAGAAAATGTTAAAATGTCAATACAGTTTCGTCCCAAATTGGAATAAAATGTCTACAATTTACCCTATTTTTCAAAATGGAAACTTTAAAAGGCTTTTGATGAGCTTGTAACACATTGCTTCAAAGTTTTTAGTTCCTCATCCCATCCACACTTCTAAATTAGAATAATTTTACAGAGTATAATCCATGTGCATCCACAGGGCACAGAAAAATTGAGCAGAAAGAGCACAGTTCAAAAAAATCCCTACAGATTTTGTTAAACCAAGATCATCTTACCACAAAATGCCTGACACATTTTGCTGATAGTACCAAAACCAACAAAGTGAGTTTTATCATACATTAGTATAAGAACTGGACAACATGCAACATGCAACTCAAACCAGAGAGTAGATTTGGCAGCAGCTTTCTCCTCCCCTCCAAACTGATCTGAGTTACACAGGGCTCTGCTCTGTACAGGCTATGACAAATATTCACCTTTTGGTTACCTGGCCTTGAACACTCCCAGGGATGGGTCATCCACAGCTTCTTAGGCCAGCATGTTCCAGTGCCTCAGCACCCTCACAGCTTTAAACTTTCCCTCCCCCTGCCCTTTATTGAAAGGCTTTAAATTCCAAAATAATGATCCAGTTCATAAAGAAAAAAAAAGAATTGTCATCCAGGAAAAATAAAATCTCAGTTTGATGTGGAGGCAGATTATCCCTGACTAAGGCTGGCCCAGTGCAGAACCTTGTGCCTGGAGCCTGGCTGCTCTGATGATGAAAGGCAGAAATCTGAAAGGGAAGCTACTTGCAATACCTATCTTGGACCACGAATAACATTCCTTTCCCTACAAATTTCCCCACCCATATGGCAAATGTTGCATTAGCAGATGTTCATGGACATTGTAAAATGGGTGGCTTTTTCCTTACCTTTTTGGTGCTTTTGTGTGGTGTCTTTCTGTTTCTTCAATTTTGCAATTAAAGTGCTTGATTTCAGGAGTTATTGGCACACAAAGTGCAACAGACATAACAAAGCCCACAACAACCACATGAAGCAAAGTAAAAATAAATAAACAAACAAACAAACAAACAAATAAATAAATAAATAAAAGCTTACTGTATTTTGATTTCCCAGCTGGAAGTGAGAAGGATATTGGGAATGCTTAGGAAAACAAATAAAAATAAGAACAGTCAAACAAAAATGCATGTCTCAGAAAAAATGCCCTAAAGATATTATTAAAATATTCTGGATAATAGGTAGCTGTCAGGTTTTACCCATGAGCAGCACTAATCCTGGCATGTATCCTGCCCTCACCCATCACAGATGTTCCTCTTATGCAGAGAGCCAGTGCATACACAAACCTTCCTTTGGAAATGCTAGCCAGGTCCCAGCAGCAGTGAAATCACCCTGTCAGCAGGACTCCCTCACTGGGGTGCAATATCTTGCTGACAAAACTCTCATGCTCCACAATCCCACTCCTGTCTGATTGCCATCATTTCAGAAATCTCAGCAATATGCTCCTGGAAGGGGCTTGACATAAAGCAAATGGAACCAAGCCTTGGATGGGGAATTGTCCCAGAAAGCATCCATGCTAGACATTGTACAATCCTGAACCAGATGCTTCTCAAAAATGTTATCTTAGTGGCACAATTCACCTAATTTCCATGTCTCATTTAAGATCTCACACTTCTCACAAAGTCTACAGAACAAGGCAGATGCCTTTCTGATACGTCAGGGACTTTATTTGCCTTGTGGAAGCTTCCCTGCTGACTGCTGAATACTCACATATATCCAAAAGTAGACCTTATCCCCTTTTATACAGGCTAAGGAGGGAAAATAGGCCTCATGAGAAATAATTTCTTATGTATGCCTTCCTCTCCTGCCAACATCCCAGCTATACCAGTCCCATTTTCCCTTGGACTAGGCAATAGACACAGGTTGAAGTCTTCAACCTAACAACAGTGTCCTTATTCATTCACCAGGTTTTGAACATGCAAGAAAGGAATAAAAAGGAGAGAGAAAATATGGGAGGTGGTTGTTGGAACAACATCTGCTACATCTAGGAACAGAGAGCATGTGCACAGAAATTAGGGTCAGATTCACACATTCAACAACCAAATATGTAAGCATGGAAAAATCATCAGGATTTCACAAGTTATGATTGTCCTGCCCTTTTACACCTTATTGCTACCTAACTAGATGGGATCTCTGCAAGGAACAAGCCCAAGATGTACCAACATTGAGGTTAGGGACAAAAGTCCACTTTGCTTGCAGCAGGGCACAAGCACAGCTCACAGAGTATGTATGAGCACCCACCTAGGCTGAGGGCTCGACACACCCTGAGTCATCTTTCTACAGCACCTCCCTTGAAAAATAAAATTTGACAATATCCTCGTTTGTTGCAGTGTGTTTTTATGGTTTATTCCTGAACCCCTGGTTCTTCCCCTGGGTTTCTCCTCCCAGCTGTGTCAATCCTTCCTCCTCTCCCCACCCAGGCCTCTGCCAATCTCCAGAGTCCTGTCCATCAATGGGGGGGCAGGGGGGTTTCCCCCTTGTAACAGTCGATCCAAAGGTCCCTCATCTGTCTCACGACTGTCAGAAGAGACCCCAGGGACCTGGGCTGCAGCACAGGAGTTCTAGCCTGATTAAGGTGGGATCCAGGGCTTCTCCCTGCAGGTGCACCCTTTAGACCGAGACGTCCTTCTCAGAGCTGAACAATGGACACTGTTACGGTTCCTGAGCCATGTTTGCGGAGGCTGTGTTTGCTGTCCTGTACCGACCGTACCTGCTGTGAAGGTTCAGGCACACCGCTCCTCCATTGTGAGAGAACACCTGCAATGCCCACGAGATCTCTCCCCCTTCCCGGCATGTTGCCCTTCGCCTCAAAAAAGAACTATAATAATCACCCCCAGAGAGGAGACTCTCTGAGGCCTCCCCGACGGACAAGACAGATCTATTGGCGCACGCTACAAGGACTGCGAAGGTGGTCTTGGTTTCCAGCGTCACGAGGACTCTCGTCTGTTTAGTCGGTAGCTATAACTCCCCTTTTCCTCTCTCTCTCTCTCTCTTTTTCTTTCCCTTCTCTTCTATCACATAATTGTGTGTATCAATAAAGATACAATTTATTTTATTTGAACTAAGTTCTCATTGCCTCTTTTTGCACTTTGAAATCAAAACGAACCATCACGACCATCTTTTGGCTCATGACACCCCTCCGGGGAATTCCAGAAGAGAGGGTCAGTGAGTGGCAGATTTAAAAGATGCCCTTCCCCTTTTGGCAGGTATTGGGCTATCCAGGTTTCCTTCTTCCCTTGAGACCCCCCCTCCCCTGCCTGGTTGGTGGGTTTCCTGTCCCTTCCCATCTCCCCTCCCCCTGATAAAACCTACAGAGACCGCATGGCCTGGGGTTCTGCTGGGGCTGTTTGCCTGGTTCAAAGCCCATGCTGGGGCTGAAATAAACTCTGGACTAACGTTGCCCGGAACGCAAAATCAACAACACGGAGGCAGAGGTCTTCAGTGAAAAGCTGCTCCCCACAAAAAAGGGGCCAGCCTGTTTATTTCTTTACCTTTTATAATTTTGTGGGTCTGGTAGCAGATTGGCTTCTGGGGTTACTACCCCTTCACCCCACTGGCCAGACCAGCTGTCAACCAACATTATTTTCAGGCTGGAAATATGTAAGCAAAGGACAGTGAACAAAAACAAGAAAGGTTGTTTATGTTCCAAAGTGTGAGAAAGTGAAAAACTGACCCTTAATATTGTACAGTAACTAAAGAACTGACTCCATCTTATAAGCAAGTAGAAGGCTTTAAAAAAATCTCAGAAAAAACAGGGCAACATCTCACCCTTTTTAACTTTACAAAAAGAAAAACAGAAAAAAAGAAAAATGAACAAATTTACAAATGGCGTATATACAAATTCAACCACTTTCTGTGGAGGAATCATCAGAGTGACCACTCGCATCATCAGCATCTGAGTCATCACTTGATGATTCATCCACTTGGCGACCTTCAAGTTGATCACAGCCTCCATCTCGCCTGTCGGCCGGATTCTGCCTCTGCGGTTGCAGGTCAGGACGGACACACTTTGAGGGTACCCAACGTGCCCCAGTATCTGTGGACACGCATGCATACCCATGCCCCATAACGATCAGGTCATAGGGTCCTTCCCACTGCTTGGTGACTAAGTTTCGGACCCGAACCTTTGCTCGAGGCTGATGCACGTCGTCCGAAGCCTGCAACGAGAGGTGATGATTCAAAATCACAGGGTTATTTGAGTTCTGCGGCACTGTAAGGTGGTTGATGGTGTACAAAGCCTTTGCCAACCGACTGTGCTGGGTTTTCGCCCTGCATCCCCTGCTTTTGTTTCTGAAGAACACGCTTGAGTGTACCGTGAGTGCGTTCTACAATCGCTTGTCCTGTTGGAGAATGAGGGATGCCAAAGTTGTGTGACACACCCCACGACTGTAGGAACTGCCATACCTGTTGAGAGGCGTAAGCAGGACCATTGTCGGTTTTCACAGCAGAAGGTATGCCAAGAATGGCAAAGGCCTGCCTCCAGTGAGCAATGACATCACGGGTCTTTTCTCCAGTGTGAGCAGAAGCCCACATGGCAGAGGAGAACGTGTCCACAGTGACATGCACATACTTGAGCCGGCCAAACTTGGCGACCTGGGTGACATCGGTCTGCCAAAGCTCCAAGGCCTTAAGGCCCCTGGGGTTAACCCCTGCCGGCAATGGCGCACCAAGAGCATGACAGTCGTCACAAGACTCGACAATCTCACTAGCCTCAGTGGCCGTCAGTTGGAACTGCTGCTGCAGCGTATGCGCATTTTGGTGGAAGAACCCATGAGATGCCTCGGGATGCGCGAGTGTGTCAGGCTGAGGAGCTACCCACGCTGGGTTAGCCAACTTGTCAGCCCTTGCGTTACCTTCCGCTACAAACCCTGGCAAATTTGTGTGGCTTCGTACGTGCAGAACGTAATAGGGATGAACCCTGGACTGAATTGCACACCACAGGGCCTTCAGTAAATGAAACAAGGCAGGGTTACTGACTTCCTTCAAAACTGAATACCCCAACCGCTGTGCGATGTTGGCAACGTAGGCGGAATCCGTGATCAAATTGAAGGGTGTCTGAGAAAATTTTTCGAATGCCATGATGGCAGCCCTTAGTTCAACCAGTTGGGCTGACCTGTCCTCATGGCCTTCCAAAACCTGCCATTCGGATCCATCCTTCCAGGTCACAATGGCTTTTCCTGTTTTGCCTGAACCGTCAGTGAAGACGGTGGGTCCTTGCACTGGCTCTTGGCTATTTTTGGGTCATAATGAAAATTGAGTATTTTTTGCCACTTGCAATAGCTTGTGGCTGGGCAGATGATAAGTGATCTACCCTGAAAAACCCTCTAGAGCACTTTGCAGCGAAACGTTGTTCGCATACCTCCAATCAAATTCCTCCCTCTGAACCGGGAGTATGATTTCTGAGGGATCTGAACCCATCAATTGCAAGCAGCGTTGCCGGCACTTGATTATCAAGTGCACAATCAATTCAAACAATGCAGTCGCCGTCTTGTGCGGCTGATGAGACAGGAAGACCCATTCCAAGACGTGCAGAGGATCAGTCCAATCATCGTTCCATTGGCCAATGATACCTGTAGGATGTAAATCAGGAGTGGTGATGAACACAGTGACATCAATGGAAGGTTCAATACGGTACACCTGGTGGGCCGAAACAGCTTGCTGCACCTCCTCCAGCACTTTTTGTGCCTCAGGGGTCAATTGACGAGGTGACTTTAAATCAGTGTCCCCTTTCAACAATTCAAACAAGGGAGACAGTTGTGTGGTGGTCAGTCCCAGGTAAGGACGTAACCAAGTGATGACACCTACCAGCTTCTGAGCCTCATTCAGTGTCTTCACCGGTTGCACAAATTGCACCTCCTGGTGATGGATAGTCCGTTCCAGAATTTTGACACCCAAATATTTCCAGGAAGGTTGTTGTTGTACCTTTTCTGGAGCCACCTGCAGTCCATGTGAATGCAGAGCATTCAACAACTGAGGCTGTATCCTCAGCAGCTCATCCTTGGTGGGCGCAGCCACCAAAATGTCATCCATATGATAGACGTGAGCATCAGGAAACTGCTTGCGAACTTCAGACAAGGCACGGGCCACATACCATTGGCATAATACCGGGGAATTTCGCATGCCTTGAGGCAGAAACTTCCATTGAGATCTCTGTGCTGGTTCGGCATTGTTTACTGCAGGTACCGTGAAGGCAAATTTTGGTCTGCCATTGGGATGCAGAGGGATCGTAAAAAAACAGTCCTTCAGATCCACAATGAGGACCGGCCAGTCCGCGGGAAGCATGGTAGGCGATGGCATGCCCGCCTGTAATGTGCCCATGCCTTCCATCACGGCATTGATTTTTCGGAGGTCTTGTAGCAACCTCCATTTCCCAGACTTCTTCTTAATGCAAAACACAGGAGTGTTCCAGGGACTGGTAGATGGTTCCAGATGCCCCTGGTCCAACTGCTCCTGAACAAGTTCACGAAGGGCGACTAGCTTGTCATGAGAGAGGGGCCACTGATTCTCCCAGATGGGTTTGTCCACCAGCCACCGTAAAGGAGGCGTGGGACACTCTGCGTCCTTCATCACAGTGGCCCCCATTAAAAATCCGTGCTGAGTCACACCCCCCACGCGGCCAAAACATCCCTCCCCCAGAGGTTCTTAGGAGTGTTCATAACATGAGGCCAAATCATGGCCGCCTGTCCCTCCGGGTTGGTGATGACAACGGGATTCTGGCTCACGTAGCTTTGTGTCATTCCTCCTATGCCCGTGACAGGTGTCTGCACCAGGCTCAAAGGCCACTGCGGGGGCCAAGCCGCCAGGGAGAGAATCATAACATCGGCCCTGGGGTCCAGGAGGCCGCGAAGTTGAATCTCCGGCTGCGTTGCACCAGCCATGGACACAGTACACACCATCTCAGGACAGTCTTTGGTCAGGGCAACAGTCCAGTGTACTTGAGGCGGCCCAGTAGAGCCGAAGCCGCCGTCACCTCGTGACCGGTCCTCTGTCCTGGAAACAGAAGACTTAAAAGGAACAAGTTGAGCAATTTGTGTGCCTTTCGGGATAGTCAGGGGGGGGGGTACGTGTGGAGACCATCGCGTGAATCTGCCCTGAAAAATCGGCATCGATCAGCCCCAGGTGCACAATGATACCCTGAATGGTGGCACTGGACCTCCCCATCAGGAAGGCACTCATGCCATCACCCAACGGACCAAAGGCATCCAGGAGAACCTTGTGTATTTTGTCCGAACCAATCACGACAGACTCGGCTGTGCAGACATCAACACCCGCTGAACCGCGGGTGCTGGCTGCAAGCCTGCTAAGCAGATCTCCATTGGTTCGGGCTGAGGCTGAGGCATTTGTGTTGGCACACGCCTCACCTTGGCGCTCCGTGTCGCGTTTCCTGAACCGATCAACGAATGACCATTCACGTGCACTGTTGCCTTACACGCATCCGCAGCGTGATTCAGCCTTCCACATCGTGCACAAAGGAACAAGACAGCCGTAGGCTTCTGTGCCTTTCTTCCCTGTTTCCTCCTGGCCCGAGCACCCCTTCGCTGCCGCTGCACACCCTGGGGAGTGATCCAGACGGGCTGTACAGCAGCAGCTGCAGCCGGCCGCATGGCTGCAGCCACAGCTGGTTGGGCCGCCGTAGCTACTATCAGTTGGACGACCGTAGGCACAGCTGGCTGCACAGCTGTAGCCACAGCAACCATCTTGTGGCTGGGAGGGGTCACCCTCGCACAGGCCTCAACCATCTGTGACATCGGTGGATCCCCAGGAAGGGCTTCAATGATCCCCCTGCAAACAGCATTGCAGTTGCTTCGAGCAAGCAACTGAAGCATGAGCTTCCTAGCCGCAGGATCACTCACCTCCTTTTCAACAGCAGCAGTCAGCCTTCCCGCAAAGCGGAGAAAAGGCTCATCAGCTCCCTGGACAATCATTACAAAGGACTCTTGTGGAGTAGCCAGCTGTATTGTCTAGACCAGGGCTGCCATGCCTGTTTCCTGGCACTGCTCCTGGACCAAGGGCTGAAAACCAACCTGCCCGTCGGCCCTGGCATAATTGCCTGTTCCCAGTAGCATATCAGTATTAACTGTACGCCTAGGATCGGCCGGATCCAGTGTAGTGTTCCATTCCACCGCTCTGGCCACCAGCTGAGTCCACATGTCCTCAAAGCAGTCATACTCAACTGGTGGAAAGAGGGTCCGAGCTATGGTTCTTATGTCAAATGGTATTAAAAGATTTGCGTTGAAAAACCGGAGGATCTGCATCACCTCGGCCAACCCCAGACCATACTTCCTGACTGCATCACGCAGCTCTGCCAAGGCCTGCCAAGCCAAGGGTTGATGGGTGTTATCAGTAACACCCTGAAGGACAGGGAAGGCCTGAAGACCCCCGGATGAAGCAGCAGAACATGCCATATCCTGCCCTGTGGGTCCCACAGGGTCAGAGGCAGACACTCGGCTGGGGACCGGCTGAACACCAGACACTGCAGGTCCAGCAGCAGCAGCAGCAGCAATACCAACAGGGCTGGAGTACACATCTTCAACCCCCAATGAGTCTTGTGCATCAGCACAATCACCCATTCGTTCGGCCTTAGCTCTCACTTCCCCCCAAAACCGCTCGCGGTCTCTCGGGCGTACTGTCACTTGACAGGGGGGAAGTGTCCACCAGGCTGTGGAGGAAGAACCAACAGTGCGGGGCTCTTTACTCCTATCAAAGACCGGCCGCATCCCGGCCGTGTCCCCGCTAGCGCTGAACTTAAACATCCCGGCGTCCGCAGCCGCCTCGGCTCTCGCAGCGGGAAAGGGAGGGGGAGCGGGGCCAGCCGCTGACGCCGGGCCCGCCCCAGCCCCTGCAGGGCTGGAGCCCGCCTGCAGCGCCGCGGCACCGGCCGCCGGGGACCGCTCAAAGGGCTCCGCGGCACTCACGCATCCCGGCAAAGACTGACCGCCCGGGATTGATTCGGGTCGAGACGGCAGCAGCAGCTCAGCCACCGCCGGGGCCGTCCCACCTGCCGCCAGCAACCCGGCGGAGCCGGCCGCTGCCGCAGCTAGCGGGGGAGAGGAGGGTCTGGGACCCCCCCAGAAGGGTCCTAGCTGGAGGGCGGACACCCACAGCAGGCACAGCCGTCCCTGCGCGGAGCAGGGCTCTCCGCCCGCCCGCCAGGGCGGGGTCCAGGGAAAAACCGATCAGGGCGCCGCCTCTGGCGGCGTCCACGCCCCCCGCGCCCTCAGCAGGCGGGGCGGGCGCAGAAGTGGCCAGCGCACCACCCCCCGGGGCGAGCCCGGACGCTGTAGCGGGCTGCGCCCCTCCAGCCGGCTTCACCGGGTACCTAGTGGGCGTGCCACAGCATGGACACCACACCGTGACTGAATCCCGGTCAAAGAGCACTGGGGGCCGCGCTCCCAGGTCGCCGTCCCCCTCCAGCGCCGGAAAGGCATGGAGGAGGGGCCCCTCCATCCCGCCCCAGCGGCGCCCTGGCGCAGGCACAGGCGGGACCGGCCCCGGGCTTGCCGGGGCCTCGCCCCTCTGCTGCCCGAGCAGCTCGGAGGGGCCCGGGGCGCGCCCCGCCCCCCGGAGATCCACACCGGAACCCGGTGGAGAAAGACCCCCCGGTGCAGCGACCAGAGAGGGAGGGGTTGAGATTTCCTCCCTTGGGAGCTGAAGTCCGGGCTCAGACAATACTTCTGGGTCTGACAGAATGACCTCACCCTCCTCCAGCCCCCCGTCCCCTTTCGGGATGGGGGAAACAGCCCGCGAGCTCTGCGAGCTGGGAGGGCTTGACCTGAACGCAGCCCCCTCAAACAGCTTCAATTGCACGAAAAGGCGCGCTACTTCCACATCATATTCCGTGTCGATCGCTTCCATGAGGCATTCTCCCAGGAGGGACCACGCCTCTGGACGGAGCACCTCATCTGGCGTGGGAAAGAACCCACGCCCTCTGCCCCACTCGTACAAATGCTGAAGCTCCTGCTGAGACACCCGAGCGTGTTTCCGCTCCAACAAATCCCCCCAAAACTCCAACTCCATGGAGTCCTGCATACTAGCACAGGAGTAGACACTGGCACCGGTGCAGTGCAAAGCAATTTGCCTAAAAACACCGCACAACAGGGAGGGAGGGAAAGGAAGGATCTCACCAAACGTCTCCTCACACAGACGGGGTCACCAGTTGTTGCCCGGAACGCAAAATCAACAACACGGAGGCAGAGGTCTTCAGTGAAAAGCTGCTCCTCACCAAAAAAGGGGCCAGCCTGTTTATTTCTTTTCCTTTTATAATTTTGTGGGTCTGGTAGCAGATTGGCTTCTGGGGTTACTACCCCTTCACCCCACTGGCCAGACCAGCTGTCAACCAACATTATTTTCAGGCTGGAAATATGTAAGCAAAGGACAGTGAACAAAAACAAGAAAGGTTGTTTATGTTCCAAAGTGTGAGAAAGTGAAAAACTGACCCTTAATATTGTACAGTAACTAAAGAACTGACTCCATCTTATAAGTGAGTAGAAGGCTTTAAAAAAATCTCAGAAAAAACAGGGCAACAGACTAAGAACCCCCCCCCCCCCACAGTTCCGGCTTCTTCTATGTCTTGTCCAGTTTCTCGGGCAACTAAACATCAGGAGAAAGAGGTCTCCTTTTCCCGGCTTCCTCAAAGGTCTGCCTGTACCAGCCACCATTCTCAGTTTGGGACAAGATGGGATGTTATAAATGTCAATCCAATAGTCCAATTGAAAATATGGTTTGGTTTATTAAAAATCAAATTACAGGATTTTGGTAAAACCAACAAGTGGAGTTACAGTGATGATAACCCGGGAATCGTCAAAGGGTGAACCAGACAGCAGCCTCTACCGCACTGCAGTCCCCCAAAGGTTCACAAATTGGCCCCGTTTGGGGTCCAGGTTTTATACATTTTATTTTTCCTCTGGCATAAGATTTCCCCACAGTTCTTTGTTTCCCTGGAACAGTTATCTGAATGCATCGCTGTCGTTGGTCTGCTGAATAGGGTCTCCTCTGGGAGGGAGAAGTGTCAATTTTAGTCCTCCGGTGAGTGAATGAAAGCCGAAATTTTTGAATGGAAAGGCGTTTGCCTCCGGAGATCGGTGCAGTGATGAGGCTCTGATGGCTCTGCTGCCCAAGGGAGAACTGATTCCTTACCTCAATGTGTCTTCCTTTCTGATGCCAATCTCATCATCTCCAGTTCCCGACATCTCATTCTGTCCTCCTAAATGGTGGGTTTTGGGTGTTTCCTGCCTCACAATTCCTCAATTCCGTGGCTGGCTGGAATTTAGGTTATACTCTATATTACATTTACCAAATCCAGATTTTAACATACTATAACCCATAAAAACACGAATTAACCTACTATATCTATCACACAGAACAAGAACTAACACGTGGTCGGGGTGTTGCTACTCCCAGCCACTGAGCCAAGAGAGGTATGTCTGTGGGTAACCGCAGCATCTGTCTCTCTGTGGTGTCAGCTGGAAACTCAGCAGCCCAAGTGGTCCTGTCCCGTTTTGCGGTCTAGCAACTCCGCACTCGTTGGAAACTGCAGTGCCTGACACCCCTAGCCAGATAAGAGAGCACAGACAACAGCCTATCTCAGTCACCCTTCACCAATCCCTGAAACAGATCCAGCACTTTTACAGCACTTAGCACTGCCCCACCAGACACGACTGCCACTCTAAAGCCCAACACTTCAGCTCAAGTTTACACCATTCCCTGTATCTACTGTATGAACTGTATCTAGCCTACAGCAGAGAGCTACCAAAGAGAAGTCTTCTTAGCCATTCCCTGCTCCCACACTCCCTCCTCAAATTAAAAGGCTGTGGCAAACATGGAATACAAATTCCCTGTGTTCAGTGGCACACACCACATTTTTGTAAATTATTAGATGTGACAAACACGAGAGGGGACAGAGCAAAGGGCAGGACACTCAGCAATCTTGTCATACAAAACTTCTCAAACATGCTCAGAGCAGTGTGGGATTACTCAAAGATTCCCATGCAGTGGGTCAGCAACACCAGATGTGCAGCAAAACAGCTTTCTGGGAAACCGAGACAGAGAAAGAGGAAAAAACAGCCCTGTACACATCCTTTCAGGCACTTGGCATCAGTGTGTCTTTCAGGAACTGCTCACCACTTTGGTCTCCTTAACTATCACCTTGTTACACTAAAACCAGCCCAGAGAGAGATTTTGTCACAGGCTAATGCCAGGAATTTGGGGACAGAAAAATCTAGAGTTCTCCCAATCTTTTCCATCACATGTTCAAGATAAGAACACACTGCTGGCACATCCTGTTATCATCCTGCTCCCCAGGGCACACTGCAAGATGGTTTGTGCTGGGGCATTTCAGCCTTCAGAAGACAGAAAGCACAGTGTGACAAAATGCAGTCCCTGAAGCACTGCACTGCATGCAGCATCTCCTTCTACCAAACTGCCTTTCCTAGAAATGCTGCCTCAGGTCTGATAAGTACGTGGAAATTAAGTCTTTGCCATTCAAGAGGAAGGGAAGGCAGGCTCTCGCCTACCCAAGTACATATGGTTTCTCCTTTCCTCCTGCAGGTAACCACCTCACATTGTGCTGATGTGCCACTTTATTTTTCAAGCATTTTCAGAGAGCAGCTTTCCCATGTGGCAGCTCCCCTCCACAGGCTCTGTTCTCATGCAGACAGAAGGCTGAACTGCTGCTGCCTTTTTGATCTTGAGGCAGTGGTGAGGGGGCTAGAGGAGGGGGATGCAGTGGGAATTCCTCCACCCTAATGCTATTGATTTGCTATTCAAGATGCTCAGCAGCACTGCACAAGACAGTCCTGTGCAGCAGAGGCTCTCTTTAAGATTATATCCTCCCTTTCTTGTGTGACCTTTATACCCCTGTTTGCTTTCCTCGGAGGGTGAGGAGGCTGTAAGTGATCCGGAGCATCCCTGCCCCCAGGGCTCCTTTTTACGGGCTCACAGATCAGCATCTCTATCCTCATAACTGCTTCTCCTGATAGCAGATGTTAAATACAGAGCAAGGGGTGAAAACCTCTGGCACAGTGATGTTTGTGTGGGCAACTGCCCTCTCCAACGTTGCTCTTGCAACTTGCTTAACCTCAGCCAAAGAAATGAAGGAGGGTGCAGGATGACCCAGCTTTCTTCATGAGCTTTTACTCCCTTGCTGGCACCTCCTTTCTCCTGGTTATGCCTTTTTCACTAGTTCCATCCAGGTTGCAGAGCCCAAAAAACAATAATAGGGATATTGAAATGGCTTTCTACTAGAGAAACAGTAGCAACACTGCTGTCAAAAGAGAATCTACTCAAATTTTTCAAAGGGATTGGGAGAAAGCAAAGATAATCCAGCCACCAGCTGTAAAAGTTAGGGACAGGAGAGGAGACTCACATAACCAGCATGCCTTACATGCTCCAGGAGAAGTCAACACATTACATTTCCTCCACCATACAGAAAAAGGCTGATGGCTGCTGAGAAGTATGCCTTAGACTCAGTCTGTCTGCATTGGTATTGTGCTTTCAGATTAGAGGAGGAAAAATATCTTTCCTCACAGAGGAGATGCTGTGAGACAGAGCTGGACCTGAGGTCTTCCAGTTGCATTCTAGAGATGACACCAGGGTAGTCCATGATGAAGAAGAGTCAAACAGAGGCTTGGACTTAGAGTGGACAGAATGGAATCACTTCAAGATTTGTACATCAAGAGTTTTTATATTACTGCAAACTTTTTTACCATTATTAAACATGAATTTCTACAACACTGATCAAGAGTAGCACTAGTTTACAAACTGTTTTTCCTCTCGATTCAAGTCCTCAAAATGCGTATTTTTTCCCATGAATTTTCAAATGTTCAATATTTTCTTTGCAGATATTTCTAGAAAATAGCTCAGCATTTCCTATTAAATTATGTTTGTGGTCATCCTTAGCAACTTTAACTTATGGAAATGGGTCAAACCACAAAAACTCATACCTACAGTTGTGCTGTATATAGATATCCAAGCAGACAGGAACCCACACTGAGCATCGTGTGGGAGGAAGTGGCCAGAGATGTTCGCAGACATTATTGCCTCTTTTAGACACCAAGCAGGGATCTAAATAGATCCAACAAATGCAGCTGAAGATCTGTGTGGCTTTACATGGGAATTTTGTGGTCATAAAAGCTTCAGATTAGCATTTCAAGGGGAAAGCAAAGTAATTATTATAGTTTGTTACTAATTTGCAAACAGCCCATTTCCCACCATACATATTAAGAGTATCCTAAAGACTTCTACAGCCTCAAGAGGAATAAAAACCATATTATAGTAATAATATGGGCAAATTACCTGTAAAACTCAGAGAAAATCATGTTTTCAAACACCATATTAAAACCTATCAGAAATCAGCCTCCCACCCAGCCCAAATGTCAGGAGGGAAGAAAAGACTAATTCAGCCACATTTTATATCCACGTGACCCAAAAGGATGCTGGATGAAAAGGCCTCCTTGTACCAGCACCACTGCACACTCCTGCAGTTTCATCCCAAGTCTTGCAGCAGCTGGTGCTTCCAGGAAGCTTCAGAACCTGCAGGCACATCACTCACACAAATCTAGGCTCTGTACAAAAAAAGAACATGTACCATAAAATAAGTTTCCAGTTCTCAGTTGCAAATAAAAACTTGAAGTAGGCAACACAGATGGACCTAAAAGCTCATAAACATGACAACACATCCAAAATTTTTTCTTAAAAAAGAAAAAAAACCCTGTCCTGGTTTGAGGGGAAATGAGTTTTTTCAGGAAGCTGAGGTCAAACCAATCAGTGGTCAGGTTTGAATGTTGGCACCTTTAGTGGCCACTGAGGGGTTGGACATGCCTCTGAGGACACAAGGGGTTAAAAACAAGGACTACCAGAAGGACTTCCTCTTTTCTGGCTCTGCTTTCAGCAGAGGAGCATACTCCTCCTCCCCTGCCCAGGTTGGGTGGGGGAGAGGAGCCAGGTGGGCCTGGCTGAGGTAGGCCCCTGGCCCCAGGGGGGAGAGAACGGGACTGGATCTGAGCCAGCTCCACCCAGGATGGAGAACTTTGGAGGTCCCTCCGTCCCGTCCCCCCCCCACCTCATTCCGTCTCCTCTCCCCCCAGGGAGAAGGTGCCGAGTTGCTGCGTGTGGGTGTTGCTGGAGCCTTCGAGTGCCTGAGCCTGTGGCCTTGCTGGGAGACAGAAGATTTTAACTCTTTCTGAGGCAGAGGAAAACTTTTCCCAGACATTGATTCTCATGGCTGGTGGTTTCAAAAGAGAGAGAGACAGCCTGGGACCGAGATGATAAAGGAAGATGAAAAGAACCCCTCTCGATTGCTAGAGATGAAGAGGAGTGGTCTTTTGGGCTGGACTTTTCTTGCGTAATGTTAGCCATAGACGGACCCTGAACTCTCCTGAACATAAATAAGACTGTATTTGGGTGGATGCTTTTTTGGCTCAAAACCAAAGACTTTGTGGCCTGTTCTTGGAACCCTCAGCCCCAGGGGTAAATGTGGGGGGGACTGCTTGTCCCAATATGAGAAGATGGCTGGTTTTTGGTACTTGGCCGAACATCCTTAAAAGAGCCCTATATGCGGTTTTGGTCCATAGACAGTGGTGAGAGCACTGGACATGGAAAGGAGGGTGTCACCCTGGCAGACTTCTCCAGGTGATGCCATGGGTGACATGGGAACATGGGAGGGTGGACCTGTGTTTCCTGTGGGGGGTCTGCAGTGCCAGAGAGACTCCTCTCTCCCTGGATGGATTGAAGATTGGTTTTTTTTAAGGGATGATGGATTGGGTTAAGGGATGATGGATTGGGAACCCAGGGTTGTGGAAGGTTTAAGCAAGTAGATGAGGGTAATGTGCTAGTGTTAACTGTTAGAGCATGCAAGGGATGGAAATTGGGGGGAGGAGAAGAAGTGTTCTGGGAGGTTTTCTTTTCTGCTTTTGGGTGTTTGGGTTTTCTTTTCTTGTCTATTGTCTGTTGTTATGTAGGTTAATAAAATTTTCTTTCTATTTCAAGTTTTAGGCCTGCTCTGCTCTGTTCTTGACCACATCTCACAGTAGCTCATTAAGAAAAATATACGCTCATGGGTGCACTGGCATTTGTCCAGCTTCAACCCATGACAACCCCATCCTCATGAACTTTCTGAGGTATAACTCATTATTTTTGAGCACTTAAAGCTGGCAAAGATATACAAACTCCTTGTAAAGATGCACAGCAAGTAGGTCTCAGAATTCCCAAGTCACAGATACCACCTGGACTCAACCAGGAAGTGGCTGCTTTTCAGCATCCATCTTTCCACAAGTCACTCTGTAATAAATATGGTATATTAATTCGTGTTTTGGTGCATGTAAACTGTAAATATGTTCTGTAAAATGAATTGTCAGCAAGCCAGGCACAAAACTAGCCAATCTCAGGTGGGGCGACATCCTGGAACTGCTATTCAAAAAAGGACAATGCCTTGCCGAGGACCGGGACTGCCATTGACATCAGAATAGAAGACACATCAAGATAGAACTCAATCCTCCTGGGACAGCAGAGCTGTGAACGCCCTGCTATCATCATATATATCATCAGAGGAGGACGCCCGTTCATTCAGAACTTCGTTTTCCATTCACACACCGGAGGAGAGAAATTAACACTCCTCCCTTCGAGAGGAAGCCCCTTTTCAGCAGGCCAGACTACTGAGATGCATTCGAATAACCACCCCCAAAAACAAAGAACTGTGGGGAAATCCTTTGCCGTGGGCAAAATAAACTGTATAAAACCTGAACCCCGAAAGGGGCCAATTCGTGAAAGAGGGGGTTACAGCACGCTAGGGGCTGTGACTGGTTCACCTAGTGTCGATCCCGGGTTATCAGCACTGCACTTTCGATTGCTGGTTTGCCCAAAATTTTTAATCTGTAATTCTTCAATTAATAAAAATTATTTTATTAATTAGATTGGCTCATATTTATAACAATTCCCACTTCTGTTAAGGGCTGTTGGAAGTGTAGGCCCTGGTACAGGTCTCTGGTTGAGCTATTCCCTGCAGGTATGGCATCCCAGCCCTTTGCCTGGAGAAGGAAAAGAGCCATTCCCATAAGAAGACAGGGATTTATCAGGCAGCAAGACTGGGAAAGCCCAACTGAAGTCAGTAATACCATGTTTGTGAGTTTTTCAAAATGCATCTACCTTTGGGGGAGACCTATCACCGTGGAGGCCCAACCAGGAAAACCAGGCTGGAGACACAGATCTGGGTGCAACAACAGCAGCAGGGCAGAAGACCTGCCCTTAGTTTATTTTTCCATTATATATCTGTGGCAAGGTGACCATGGATTGGAGAAGGGTATCGCCACCTCTCCTGTCACATTGGTCCAGGAGGCTGTCATTCAACCTCCCCTTCTCCTGGAGAAAGTATTCATAACATTGCCAATATTTACAAAACATGGTCCTGTGTTTACAATTCACCAGCGTGAGAAACTGCACATTTCTCCTTTAATATGAACACTCAGCAAACCAGGAAAATTCATGGCAACATCTCACCCTTTTAAGTATATTAAAAAGAAAACAGAAAAAGAAAAATGAACAATTCTATGACAGGAAAAAAGAAAGAAAAAAAAACCTGTATAAAGTTCACCGACCTTCATTTAGGTGACGGTGTGAGGGCTACATGTTGGTCTGATTCTGCCTTTGCTACCCAGGGTTTCACCCTGAACCCCTTGCAATAACCTGCTCAAAATATCTCGAGCATAGTCTAACATAATTCAACCAACACCCTCATATTTTTAAATTTTTATAAGATACAAGGGAATATACGGTGCAAAAGGCAGGAGCATTCCAAGAAAAATTTAACCACTCAAAAATTCTGAACCCCAGAAGTTCTGTCCCAAAACCACAACCCCCAAACAACGTGCACTTTCCCCACAGAGGTCACAATGGCTACCATACATAAAACTGAGCCATAGCAAACAATTCCTCTGAGTCCATGATTAACAGTCCACTGGCTCTCAGCATCACACTGCTTCAGTCAGTCCTTGTCCAGCAGCTCCACAGGATCCAAAGTCTCTATGGAAGCCATATAGGAAAAGAGAGGATGCCAGTCCGTGTCCATGTTAATCAGATCTCGAAGAGGCTTCTGTGATGGGTGGCACTAGGGTGGCACAGGGTGCACATGGTTTCAGGATCAAACAGGATCAGTCCAATGCACCTGAGGCAGCTCAGCAGACTTTCAGCGGCCACCTCCATGGCAAAGATCCCAGAACCTGAGGATAGAGAACTTAAAAAACACAAATTGAGCAATTGACTTTTTCTCAAAGAATGCATGCAACATAGGATGTGGACGTAGAAACCCACTGCAAGGTCCAAGGAAAACTGACCATAGCTATGTGGCAACATCAACACTTCCTACACTTGAGATGATGGCTGTACACCAGCCAGAGAATTTTGCTCTTGTTCTAGAGCTTGGGAAACTGTTTCGTCCCCCTGACGTCTTCGTCTTTTTCTTCGCCTCCGAGTTTTCGGGCTTGGCGTGGGCTCAGCATGACCCACTGCTTTGCAAGTTTCTGCAGTATGGTCTGGACCCCCACATTGTGCGCAGAAAAACAAGGGAGTCACTTTCTGTGCCTCCTTTTCCTGTTCTCCACTAGGCTGAATATCTGCCTGTGTCTCATGTCCATCATTCTGCCTCTTTTCTGCCGGCTGTGAAGCAGCCGTTGGGGTGATCACCATAGAATCACAGGTGTTCAGAACTGCACAGGTCTGGACCATCTCCAGGACAGTAGAAGTCTCTGGAATGGTTTCCAGGAGCCTCTGGCAAGCAGAATTAGCATGGCTTCTTGCTAATTGCTCCAAAATTATCATTCTTAAAGTGCTATCCTGGACTCTCATCTCTAAAAAATCCATCAGACGCACTATAAGTCGATGAAAAGGTTCACCTGGCTTCTGTGCTATATCTGAGAAGTCTTGCTTTGGGGAGAAGGATAACTTGGTTTTTATCAATGCAGATATCCCTATGTATCTGCACGAATCTAAGACAGTGCGAGAAAGGCCAGCTTGCACATCAGGGCAAGCATATTGACTCCTCCCCATAAGTAGGTCAACTCTGACCCCAAACAAGGGATCGTCTCGAGGCAGGTGGCTATTTACGACAGCCATTTGTCCAGCTAGGAATTTCCAATTTCTTTCAAAGGTAAAAACCTGTTGAGGTTCAAGCATCACTGTTGCAAAACCTCTTATTACATAAGGAAAGATCAGATTCTCAAATTCTGCACTGATCCATTGAATTGCCTCAGTGAAGCTTGTATTATTTTCTGCCACGTCCCTTGATAAGGGAAACGGGACTGCCCATGATGGGTCATCATGGCTATGATGCTGTGGACCCACGTCCACAGGTCCCTGAACTGGCTCGGGCAAAGCTGCATCTTCAGGCAGCAGCTCTCTTAGGTCAGCAGCCTGGTTCACCTGGGATGCAGGACTAAAAACCTCATCCGATTTCACGACAGGAAAAGCGTGCACCTCAGACAACGCTTTTGCCCCGTTATCATCTCCCACAGCCGACCCGGCCCCGTAGGGGGGGCGGGCGGGGGACAGTGACTCGCTCAGACTCCTCTCTGAGCGGGGGGGTGATTGTCGCGCTGGGCAGGGGGGCGTGGCCGACGGGCCACAGCTTTCAGCTCCTGTTCCATCAGCCGATGGGTCGGTGGGCGGGGCCAGAGCCGGCGGCAGCTCTGCGGCTCCAGCGCTCGGCCCCGTCCCCTCTGAACGGAGGGGGCGCGCGGCGGTGCCGCGCGGCGGCGCGGGGGGGGTCGCACGGCGCGGGGCGCGGCAGGACAGGCGACCCCACGGCGGGTGGGGCCCGGGGCGGCACGGGGGCCGCCCCTGGCGGGTTCCTCCGCTGGAGCGCGCGCGGCGCGGCGGGGGGCGGGGCGGGGCCGGGCGGCGGCGGCTCCCCCGCGAGCGGCGGGGGGAGCCCAGCAGCCCCCACGGGCGGCGGGGGGGACCCGGCGCGCGGCCGGGATCGCGAGGGGCGGGACGCGGCGCCGGCGGAGCGGCGGCCTGGGGCGGCGGGGGCGATCCCCCGTGCTCGGCGTGGGACCCGATGCCGAGCGCTCCGCCCCCTCGGCACCCCAGCTCCCCGCCCGCCCAACCGCGCGGGGAGCGGTCCGAAAAACGTTTCCCAGCCCTTCCAAAAACCTTGCTGGGTGCGCCCAACCCCCAACATGGGGGCCGGGATCTCCTGCATCGGCTCTAACCCTGCATTAGAGCAATCCTCGTCAGAAGCGACGGAGCTCGCAGGGGAGCCAGTCCTGCTTCCTGTCGAAAGCCCAGAATCAACTTCAAAGTCCTCCCCAGCCTCTTTTAGAAGTGGGAAGACTGTTCCCCAGGTCCCTAAGAGAGCGCTAGCTCTCATATTTCCGTTCAGAACGGATAAAAAAAGTTTTTCCCCCAGGGTTTTCCATGGGTCGATTGAGAGTGCTTTTTCAGCACTATAAAAAATTCCAAGTTTCTTTCCCCAGCTAAACAATTCTCTCACGTGTTTCCTGGTCAAGTCAGCGTCACAGGACAACAAAAAGGAGTGGAGCAGTTCCATCATCAATCGTTCCTCTGAGAACATCGTGGGTTTCTTCTTTTTGCAGCTGTAGAAGACAAAATTTTTTTTTTTTTCTTCTTTTTTCTTTCCTCACTAGCTTGCAACTTGACCACATATAGGCGCCAGTTATCACCATGGAGGCCCAACCAGGAAAACCAGGCTGGAGACACAGATCTGGGTGCAACAACAGCAGCAGGGCAGAAGACCTGCCCTTAGTTTATTTTTCCATTATATATCTGTGGCAAGGTGACCATGGATTGGAGAAGGGTATCGCCACCTCTCCTGTCACATTGGTCCAGGAGGCTGTCATTCAACCTCCCCTTCTCTTGGAGAAAGTATTCATAACATTGCCAATATTTACAAAACATGGTCCTGTGTTTACAATTCACCAGCGTGAGAAACTGCACATTTCTCCTTTAATATGAACGCTCAGCAAACCAGGAAAATTCATGGCAACAGAGACCCACAGATTCCTCCTCACAGCAAATATGATGAATAGGAGGAAGAGCTGATAAAGGTCTGTTTTACACAGAGTTTCTGCTCCCCAACATCTCTCTAGCCTATACTTTGTTTTCAAACAAAATCCCTTTTGTGCTTTCTTCCTGCTGCCGCTCCTGCAAGGAAGAGCTTCCAACAGCCACCTCCAAAGTGCCCTCCTTGTTTGCCTTCAAGCCAGCCTTCAAAGTCTCCTGAACCATCATGCAAATAAACAGCTTGTCATCACTTCAATAGCTGCTTTCCTGAGAAACATCCATAGACCAACCTTCTTATGAGTCCCTCACACATTCCTATCTGTAAACCCCTTGTCTTGGGCTCGATTTGGAAGTGGTCTAAGGACAAAACCATTTTGTTTTGTTCCAATACACTCCCTGACATCCTGGAGCACAACTAAGACTCTTTAGCCTCATAAAGCAAGTAACAAATTCTAAGAAAACGAACCCATTAAGAGTTAACCTGAATGTGAGTAGATTCCCTGCATGTGTTATTAACAGGAACTGAGAAACTCCCTTGATTTCTTTTATTTTCACAGACACATTTTAGCTCCCCAACTGATATATAACATGACTTCATAGCATCATAGAATGCTTTAGGTTGGAAGGAACTTTAAAAGATCATCTCGTTCCAAGCCCCTGCTATGGGCAGGGACACCTTCCACTATCCCAGGTTGCTCAGAGCTCCATCCAACCTGGCCTTGGACACCCACAGGGATGGGGTAGCCACAGCTTCTCTGGGCAATCTGTCCCTCACAGGGAAGAATTTCTTCCCAAAATTCAGTCTTACCCAGCCCTCTGGCAGCTAGAAGCCATTTCCCCTTTCCCTGTCACTTGCCTTCCAAAAAGTCCCTCTCCAGCTCTTTTGCAGCCACTTTAGGCACTGGAAGAGGCTCTAAGGTCTCCTGGAGCCTTCTCCAGGCTCAACAATTCCAACTCTCTCAGGAGCTGGGACACATTTTCATGACCTTTCTAAAAGAAAATTAAGAAAATAAATCTTAAATCACAAAAATAAACCATCTGAACCAAACACTATACACAAGTGAACTATCCCTGATACAGCTGGTTTACATTGATTTGTCTGCAGGAGCAGGACGTGGCTGCAAAAAAAATCCATGTTTTATTTTGTCAGCTCCCATGAAAAATTTTGCTTGCAGGGACTTAGTTCACAATTTTCCTAACCATTCCTAACCACCATGAGACCTAGTCCCACCTCTCAACAGATTCATCTTCAATCTTACAGAACTCTGTTAACTCCTCAGCAGAGCAATTCACCCACCTGTGAAGCAGAGACAATATCCTGGTTGTGGCTGTAAGGAAGGTAAATTCATCTCCACTTGGGATATATTATTTGATGATAAAACAACTGGAGGAAAAAAAAATGCCACTGACCTTCTCCCTGAGTTTTTTTCTCTTTTTAAGTGGTGGCAGGAAGATCTGAGAGTTTGTAAGAGTCCTTAGACACTATCATGGTACACAGAACTAATAATGATGAGCAGTTTAAAACATATTCTATTCCTTCAGCTCAGAAAAAATAGATTATGATGAAAAAAATTACAGCAAAGTGAAAAAATTTCATCATTGAAATAAACCATGAAGATCCCACATGGAGAGAAGCATACATTTGGAGATATCATTTATCCCCTAAAGCTATAGCTATTGTAGAAGAAAGTTAAATTTTTTGCAGTTCTTTCAAAAGACAACTTGTTTCTTGGAGGTATCATAATAGTTTGGGGTCCTGCAGTTGCTATGGCAACTACTGCTGCATCAAACAACAAAGTATTGTGTGTAGTTAGATAAATCTGCTTAAGTTATATCTGCCCCAAGTTCCCGACACTGCACTGAGTTATTATGCACCCTTAAAAATAAAGGAACGCAAATTGAAGAAATATGTTTCAGCATTGAACAGGGGTGTGTAGAAAGCACTTTCTCTATAAACATTGCCTTTCAGGGCATGGTCATCATGTACCTTTGTGAGGTTTCTTATGTCAGATTCTTATGACACCATTGGCAAATACATGTATTTATTCAAATAAAACAAAGTGATATTAGGATGACATCTCAGTACAATAGCACAATTGCATGACCTCTGTGCATGTTTTGACATTAGTCTGGTAACACAAAAGGCTTTCCCTCTGACATTTGGTATGCATTTGCTAAAAAAAAAAAAAAAAAAGCTTTAATATAAAATAAAATGCCCTGAGATGTACCACTTTATCATTCTTTGTCTTTCATCTCCTGCCTCCAAGAGCCACAACATTCCAGGGAAAGCAGACTACTGTTATCATACCCCAATCACACAGCGAATGCACAGTGTCCTCCATATAAATAATCTCATCAGTGCCAAGGTCCTCCATTTCCTTTTCCATACCATTGCTTTTCATAAAGGACTTCCTCCATTAACACAGATTATTTGCAGTTCGTTTGCATACTACAGGGCAAAGCTCTCACACACTTCATAAGTGCTTCATTTGCTCCAGTTGCTCACTTTATCTCAGCAGGGATAACCAGCATATGAGCCAAGAGTCTTTCCCAGATGAGAGGTATCTGCCAGAAACCAGCTGACTTTTTTTTTTTCAGTTTAAAAGATTATTTGTTTTTTTGTGGCAACACCTAAGCACAGATCTATTCTGAAAAGATAGCAACAGAAAACCAAACCATTTCTCTAAGGCAAAACTATAGACTCAGAGATTACTCAGGAGTGAGGCTTGGAGATTGAAACAAGAATCACAATCTCTGCAAAACTACTGAGGTTTGAACACTTAGTTCATTAAACCAGGGAAAGCCAACTCATAATTTCTGATTTCCCCACCAAATTCCTTTTATATTTTGTAGTTAAGCTACATCATTCACCACAGGGGTTTCTAATAGCCTAAAATCATCTGCACTAACAAAACCTGGACACGGTAGTCCCAGGCAGTGACACTGCAGACATGAGGGCGGAGGACTCGTGGTCCCCAGTGGTGACAGCACCCTACTGCTCCTGGTTACAGGCCCAGGGGAGAGAGCAGAGCTTCAGCTGCCACCTCCCAAAGGGATGGACAGCCTCGTGGCACCAATGAAAGTTCTCACAAACACACTTGTGCACAAAAGCAAGTGCTCTGTAGTTCTCAGACTTAAATTAAATGGCTTCAAAATTTGTGGAAGAGCAAGAGAACTGTTCTTCTGGGTTCCCTTCAAGATATGGTATTATCTGAGTATATTTGACTGTTGGGAGTACATGTTCTTTGGAGCAGGTGTCTTCTTTATGCACTGGGATTGTAGCTGTAGGAGCCGAAGGAGGATACTGGAACTGTACTGAAGACACCTTTTTTCAGTTACTACAGCATCCCCAGAGAACCCAGAGCAGCTGAAGCCAGCAGTGAGCCTTGCCCTCCTGAAGGCACAGCCTCCCTGGCACACCCCGAGGCGAGCACTGCAGTGCTCCCTCTGACACACACAATTGAGAGGAGCTTCACCTTTTACTGCTCTTCCACTGACAGCACACAATGAGATGAAAGAGTTTGGTTTATTTTTACATTTTTAATGACTTTTCCCACCCCTTTGCTACCACGCTGGCAGCATTTCCCACCCCCAGCACTGCACCCTGGCTGACCCCACAGGGATGCCTATGCCCAGGAGGGCAGAGATACAGTTGCTATGGCAATACTACCTCCAAATTTTCTGGCCTCCATGCATGTAACATATTAACCTTATCATTTAATTGCCAGACGAATTTCAGGGTGGCACACAGGAAATTATTTTAAAGTAGATTTGCAGAGTTGTCATTCTGACAGGTAGCATTTCTGCACATCAGGGCTGTTCTCCTCATTACCCCACCACTTGACCCACAGTGCAGAGAAAGGTCCTTTCTCCCTCCACCAGCCAAAATCCTCACAGGAGTCTCTGCTAAAGCCTCCTGCTTTTCTCTGCCTCACAAACCCAACCAAAGCAAGGACCACCCCTTCTTTGTGGTCAGCTGGAGGCACTATGCAGGGACAGGGTGGGCTCACACTGTCACCCCAGTACAGCCAGGAGGAGCCTCTTACAGGATCACATCCTGTACAAAATAAATCCCACAGCACACAGGGATTAGGTTAGTCCAAGACTGCTTCCTCAAAAATCTGTTATTGCAGAGAGCTCTCACAACAGGCTGGCAAAGTAATAAACCAAATTCTTTCTCCTACATAAGGGTGCCAAGGAAGGAGAGCTGGGACCTGCTCCCTTCAGTTCCTCACAAAGCAATATAAAACCAGCCTCAGGAACACCTCACCCCCTCCCACCAAAGCCACTGGTCAGAGCTACTGCCCAAAACCACTGTGAGAGACAACAAACCACGCACCTCCTGTTGATCCCAAACCTCTTGAAGCATGTGACCCCACCAAAAACTTCTTGTTTTCAATATGCCTCCTCTGTACAGAACTTCAGAGACCCAAGACACCTACCCAGACCCCAGGGAGTACTGTGCAAAATTCCTTGGGCTTTTGAATGTGGTAAATATGGTATGTTAATTTGTGTTCTTATGGATTATACTATGTTAAATCATAAACATCAACTGTAAATATGTTATGTGAAATATAACCTTAGTTCCAGTCAGCCACGGAATTTACAATATCCGAGGCGGGCACCACCCCGAAACCACCATTTAGGAAGAGACAATGAAATGTCGGGAACCCGAGCACCGTCATTGGCATCAGAAAGGAGGACACATTAAGATAAGCAACCAGTTCTTCATCCCAGAGGCAGCAGTCATCAGAGCCCCGCCATATTGTTGATCACCAGAGGAGAACATTTGTCCATTCAAAATTTCACTCCCATTCACTCACCAGAGGTCTGAAATTGATGCTTCTCCCTCCCAGAGGAAACCCCATTCAGCAGACCAACGACAGCGATGCATTCAGATAACTGTTCCAGGGAAACAAAGAACTGTGGGGAAATCTTATGCCAGGGGAAAAATAAAATCTATAAAACCTGGACCCCAAACGGGGCCAACTTGTGAACCTTTGGGGGACTGCAGTGCGGTAGAGGCTGCTGTCTGGTTCACCCTTTGACAATTTCCAGGTTATCATCACTGTAACTCCACTTGTTGGTTTTACTGAAATCCTGTAATTTGATTTTTAATAAACCAAACCATATTTTCAATTGGACTATTGGATTGACATTTATAACATGAACTATTAAACCTGAAAATTGATTTTGCTGGCTCTGTAATTTTCTTGACCATTTGCAGGAGTGAGAATCAACCACTTACCTTTTACTTTTTTTTATTTCAGCCACTTATGAGCACATGGGGGAAGGAGAGAAGTGGGAGGAACCTATTTTATTTCTTGACCACTTTACTTGTTTATTCTAGAAAATAGCATCCAAATGCATTTTCCAAGAAAACAGCATGATACTACCTGCTATCAGCAGCAGGTATGGAGAGCTCTCTGCTCAAGAACTTTCCATGGGCTCACAGAAAGACCAGCTTCTCCCAGCAAAGGAACATGAACCAATATGAAAACAAGAATATGTGAGTTTATTCACAGTTACTGTGACCAGTAACTCTTCACTGAACCATTTAATTCTGCAAGGTTAATGCAGTATTACATAAAAAGCATTTCCATTCATCGCTTCTCAACATTCCAAATTTTGGAATTCAATGAATGCTATTGTTGTATACATAAAAATCCACATGTTCAACAAAAACAACCATTCAAGAAACAGAATTCACTTCTACCTTCCCATTAACGTCTACAGACGAGGCTGGGAATTCTCTATGAAAAATTAAAATCTCAAGTGTGTTGAAGATAGACAGGCCACACCAGCTTAGAATGTTCCAGGTGAAAAGCTAACTCAACAGCTTTCTTTGGGCACTGATAGTTTTATTCTGAAGGAAACAGAGGACCAAATGGCAGAAGATAAAATGTGTAAGCTGGTAAAATTTGACTGCCTCTGTCGCCATTGTGTGTCTGCCATCACAGTAGATATTTCCTACTTCTAGATGTTCTGGACAATAAATATTTACAGGAAGGTCATTAGGGCATGGAAAATGCTGACAGAAAGGCTGTGTATCACCCCAAAGGGGGATGGATCTAGCAGTACATGGGTTGTGTGAGATACCCTAAGCAGGCAAGGGTGAATTCCCAGTACTCAGGTCTGTTAAGTCATACCTCTGGCTGTCTCTCAAGCTCATTTACACACCCTGCTCCTGTGCCCTGGCTTGGTAGCCTCTGTGCTGACTGCACTCAGAGCAAACAGCTCTGCCATTCTCACCTCAGAGCAGCTTGTGCTGGCACTAGGCTCCCCAGCCGTGCACTCTCACCAATCCCAGCTCAGGAAATCCCTTGAGCATGACCAAGTGGAACCAGCTCACAATCCAGAAGGGAGCACAGGAGGGATGGAAGGAAAGCGCTGAGATTTCCAAGGGGCACTTCCCTTCTGTGGGTCACTGCTGAGGCAGACACTATTCAGCAGAGCCCCCAGCAGGACTGGGGCCCTCCTTCCACAAATCTTCACAGTCAAAATGTTCCAAACCCTTTGTTTTAAGTCTCTCTCACCCTTTTACCCAAGCAGAGACATGGTCATAATCCTCCTTCTCCACCACCCTCCCTGTGCATTAGTGTTATGAGCTCTCCCCTTCTATCATGAACCCGCTCCAAGAAATGTCCTTCCTAAAACCCACATGGCCCACAATGAGAACCCTCTGGAACTGACCCCAGAAAAAACTTGGGGCACTGTTGCCATGAGGTTTTTTCTTGGTGTGCCAAGCGTTCATGTTGAAGCAGAGACGTGCAGTCTCTAGTGCTCGTTAATGTAAACACTGGCCATGTTTTGCTAACTGTCTTTCATTGTTTACATATTTCTAGTTGGGAGGAGAAAGGTGATTGACAGTTGGCTTGACCAGTGTGGTGAGGAGGTGGGAATTCCATCCTCCAATCCATGGGCATCATAGGAAATGTATAAAAGTGGTTTTGTAAATAAACCGCGGGGCTTCCTGCCCTGCTCTGCTCTGAACCCAGAACTGTCTCCCGAGTCTCTCTCTTACTGGTCAGGCCCCGCGGTGATAGGGCACTGAACACTGAACCCAGGGTCTCTATATGGAAGCTGGAACAGAGCAACGTACGATACAACCAATATGGTTAAAACATACATTCTCCTCTTTATTCCCGAAATGGCTGGTTTTATACAGTTTTAGATAGTTTACAGTTCCAGGTGTATTTTTATTGGCATTCAGCATGAGAAAGAATGCAAACAATCTTAGCTTAAGGCAGCTACTGAGATTCTACTCTAACTGTCCTAGCTAAAGCATGCACACACCTTAACTTAAATTCTAACTGCGCCACAGGCTTATCTACTACTACACGGGCCCAAATCTGAGGCCCAGTTTGGGATAGCTCAAACTTCATTCCATAACACATCATGCTCCTGCTGCAGAACACAGCTCTGCCTCCTTGCAGGGGCTGCAGTTGTGATGTGTGCTCTTTCCTTGTGGTTATACCCTCTAACTTGTGTAATAAATGCTATGGGATAATTCATGTTATAAAATTATAAAACGGGATTGATTGTGTTATAAGGTTGTAAGTACATAAAAATAAGTGTAACCGAACAAGCCCGGGCTTGTTGCAGTGAAACCAGTAAGCCCGGGCTTGTAGCAATTACGTTTTAGGTCAAACAAAAGCTGCTGCCAGAATGAGGTTGGAGAGGTGAGAAGCACCGCCATCACCCACCAGATTGGAGGGTGGACTAAGTAATCAAGAAAAAGATATTAGTCTCACCAGCAACCTCAACGGCAATATTGGAGCAGACCCACTGTTATACAGGACCTGGGATAATTCGTGTGTTAAGATTATATATATTTGTGAAGTATATATGTATAAAATAAATATAACCAGCAAGCTGGGGTTTCCAATGAGAAACCGGACAAACTCGGGCTTGTAAAAGTTGCTTTTCAGAGAAACAAAAACTGTGGCTGGGTGGAGTTGATGGGGAGAAGTACGGCCATTAACCAAAAGAAAGGAAGAAGGAGCAACTCTTTCTGGGCAAGAAGGACTGTTAAGTGCTCTAGAGACATCGATCTCAGCAGCAGTATGGGGGGGGGGGGGAGACACACCTCTATTCATCAATTTGACTCCCTATTCAGATGTCCCGAATAACCAAAATTATTATTCATCTCTCCCAGAAAAATCTATTCTGCTGCTGGGAGGACCAACCGAAAACCCAAAGTTATTATTCATCTTTCTCCAAAGAGCCTATTCAGAAGACGGGGTGGGAGAATAGGACAAAGAACTTTGGGTGCTGTGGAAAACGTGAGATGATTAATTCATGTTCTTATGGTAAACTGGAAAATTATAAAGCTGTATAAATTTATATCAGGTAAAAGTCTATGTTTCAGGAGGTTTCTGCAGCAGATGGTGAAACTGACCACCCTGAAAATCAGGCGTCTCCATTCAGAAGGGAACAAAAGACTTTGCAGCCTTCTCAAGTATTGGGAGGGGACCTGTTGAGATGAGCCGGTATCAGCAACTCACACCTCTACGGCTCAGAGCAGGGACTCTCACCGATCAAATGCTACGTGCCAACAGGATCATCACACACTTCTAAGACAGTTAAATTACTCAAAGCAAGGACTAACTCTGGACATTAGCATTTGAATGTGCCAGGGGACCCTTTCGAGATTTAGTATAAACAAAGTTAATGGCCGGTGCTTAGTGAAACAATGGGAGAAAGGTTGCCGAGGGGGAAGTTAAGGGTATTTAAGTTAAGCCTTTGGGTGGGCAAAGCGTGAACCCAGCTAGAGACACCGACTGCCAGGTTCCGTGTCTCTGGGGTCACCCTTGGCTCAACTTTTCCCCGGAGAAATTCTGTCAAGTAAGTGTCGCTGTTTGTGGGGTTTCGTATTGTTTTGTTTTTATTGCTTAAAATTGTTATAATTTGATTCCAAATTTTGTGATTTGAATTTTAATAAACAAATTTATTGAATTTGGCAATAAATTTGTCCTGGCGTTTATAACAGGTGCCACGGGCGAAATAAAGTGTATTTAAGGGAGACCGCAGGATGGGTTTCCCTTTTGTGAACAAGAGAAGGACTCAGTGCGCTAGGGGCTGTGTCCATAAGGTTCACCCAGTGCTGATCCCGGGTTATCGGCACTGCACTTTCAATTGCTGGTTTGCCTAAATTTTTCTGTAAATTTCATTAATTAATGAAAAAAAATTTATTAATTAAAATTGGCTCATATTTATAACACAGCCAACTGTTTTCTACACTGACCAGGGGGAGGAGAAGAGAATCTGACAATGCACCTTCCTTTATTTAACTGTTAACTCTTTATTCTAAATCTAATATTGATCCTTAATTTTCCATCGATGTTTTGACTGCAAGAAAGCAGAGGACAAACAGGAGTGGCAAAGACAAACCATTTATTTCACCCTTTCTTCACTCCTGGGGTCAGCTACTCCCTCTCTGAATCAGTGCTAGACCTGTTTGAACAGCTGAGAATGAACCTTCCACAAAGTGTGGATTTACTTTTACTAAATCCTTTAAGTATTAAAGCTCTTCACACCATTTGGTCTTGAAGTGATGCAAGAGTGAGGTGTGGACACTAGTGACAATAAAGCACCATCTGGCAAAGTGAACTCCAGGCAAACAATGACAAGCACAAGTGAAGAGAATTGCAATGATTTCCACAAACATGTGAAATACTATAAACTGTGTGACTTAGCAGCTTCCTCCTCCTCACAAGTAAATAAACGTCTGCAGAAGGCTGTTTGGTTCTGTCTTTTATATGACCTGAGAATACACAGAGATGACCCTATTTGCATTCTGCCGTTAAAAAATATATGCAGATTTATGAGCAAGGGGGGAAAAACGGCAAGAAATAAAGAAAAAATAAGAACTAACCAGACTTCACTTTTTCTTGGTTCTTTACTGTCAGGGTGATGTACTCAAAGTCTTTATTTCTTTCAGCTTGGGCCCCTCAGTAGTTCATTCTCCTTCCAGCCTGTTCTCATGCCTTTCTTATCACCTGCTGAGGCTTTGATCATGGACAGAGCAGACAAGCAGCAGGGAACAATTAGAGAGGAGTTCAGACTTTGATCATTTGACCATATGTGAATACAACAGCTGACCACATTTTAAAAGACAACTAACTTAAAAGTATTTAAAAAATCACAAAGCAGGCATAGATATTTAAATTTACATTTTAATTTTCTGGCACAATGGTGCATTCAACTTTGCAGAATATTACATTTTTCTTCCTAAATGTACACATGTACACATCTCCAAAAGGAAAATCAGCACTTTGCTGCTTCTCCAGAGCCTAAATAAGAATAGTCTCACTAAAATAAATATTTGGATGATTTAAAACATAAACAAACATATCTACCTAATAACCCTCAGTTTTTACTGACAAATAATTTCACAAATAATTTCTGTCCTGCAGACAGTCAATTTAAATAGAATAACACTGTATTACTTTACCTCTAAAAATACCATGTATTTAAAAGTACACAGACATATGACCCTGCACTACTTACACAAGTGATTTTTTTTCCAGAACCTCTCTGTTAGCCTTTAAAACTTAATACAGAAATACACCATGATTTAAAAGCTCAGCTGTTCTAGGGACTTGGTTCTTATTGCTCATCTGCCTTTTTTCTTTAAAAAAGAATGAAAAAAAAAATCTTCATTTACTCAACTGTTCAATCTTTGCTAAATCTTTAGGTTATCAAAGCAAAGGGTCCAGTTGTGAGCAGTTTAATCTCAATCACCTGACCTCAAACACTTGGGAAAAATCATTGTTGGATATTTTTGTATACAATAGAAGCATTATCATCATTTGTGAAGATACAACATCCACTTATCTTCTGCACCTACCAGATAATTAACATATTCATGAAATGGCTATTTACTCTCAAATAGGAAGATAATAGAAAAATAACACTAATTGTTTTGGCAGCAGTTTGTTTAGGAGTTATCTGAGGCAACAAATGTTTCTTTTGTAGTTGTGGAAAGGCAGAAATTGTCCTTTCTGTAAACACTTCTTTCTTCAGCTTTCCCTTCTCCCCGAAGTTTGAATACTACTGTTGGTGGAAGGTTAAAAAATATAATCTCTGGATTGAGTAATGTGTAGGGAGAGGAAAGTAGAAAACGTACAACTGGAACTTGATGCAGCTAGCTCGGAACAAGCGTCAGCTTCTGTAAACAGCTCCATGCTATTGTAATGACCGAATCAAGTGTGACTGCAACTCAGGGGATAATTGAGAAGCATTGTTTTAACCAAATCAAGTGTGGATCAGGGTAGAAGCGTAGGTATGATTTAAGATAGTAGCTAAGGAATAGGATAATCAGTATCTAGGGGTGGGGGTTAGTTAACATGTGTATAATTTAAACTATAAAAATCACGAATCCACTCTGTATCCTTGGGACATCAGATTTGGGTATATTATCACCCCTGTGTCCCGCGCGCTAGAATAAAGAACTGCATATGATCGCCTTTGTATAGTTATATATTTTCCTACGCTAACATTTTTGGCGACCCAGGTGGGACCTTGTGGGCGCAGCCAGGACCCCGCGACCCGATCACGCTCCAGCCGGCACCGGGTGATTTCTCGGGGAGCCCTTCGGAGCCGCGACCCTCGCCGCTCACAACGACCCCTGGTGAGAGGTAAGGTTCTTTATTCTCTGGTCTGGGGGCCTGCCATTAAGACGCAGCGAAAGCTACGCTTGGTTGGGCAAAAGGAATTCCTGGTGGTATTGCCTAGGCAGCCGTCCGTCAGACATCGCGAAAGCGTTGCAGGTTCGGCATCTGTGGTTTTTATGTATCTGTAATATGGAGAAACTAAAAGGGTTAAAAGAGGTTTTGGGCAGCAATAATGCCTCTATACCAAGTTCTTCTCCGTTGGGTTGTTTGTTGGCACATTGGAAAGAGGGGAACTTCGGTCAGGAATTACGAAAAGATAAGTTAATTGAATATTGTAATGTGAGCTGGCCAAAATATGCTTTGCCTGAAAATCAGAGGTGGCCGAAAAACGGGTCTTTTGATGTGAAGGTTATTATGCAACTTAGATTGCTTTGTACACAAGATAGAAGGGTAGAACAAATACCACATATCGACTTATTTCTGTGCTTGCTTGAGAAACCGGTTTTGTGGCTTGACAAAATGAAAGCAATGAAGCTTGAGAATAATAAGTGTCTGGCTTGCGTCCAAAATAAGCATTGTATGGAACATGCAGTTTTAAGTGAAATTTTAGGGGAAAAAAGAGATGAACTAGAATCGGAATTACTGGTATCTCCCATGGCTCCTGGAACCACCACGGCCCCCTCAACACCAAGTTCTACCCCGCTCACCCTGACCCCACCTGATTCTCTTACACCCCCCTCGCTCACGCCAGCACAATATGTTTCACCCCCACCTTTGTCTGCTGAAGGTAATTATCCTCCTCTGCCTGTGCCAGCTGCTCCTCCGCTTGCCCCTCCTCCGCCTGCCCAGGTGCCTGTCCCTCCTCTGCCTGCTCAGAGAACCCCCCCCTTCTCCACATACACCTGCTCAAAGCTATCCGGCTCCCCCGCCCACACCCGCTGAAAGATTTATCCCCCCTCTAACACCAGCTCAAGGGTACCCTCCGCTCCCACCTACACTTCCTTCGCCAGCTTCTGTCCCGTCTGCCCCCCTGTATCCCCCCCTCCCAGATTCACCTGTCCAGGATGTGATTGTGAGGCGGAAGCAAAGGGGGAATGTGAAGAAGACAGATAGAATAGAAAGTAGTGACAGTGAAGCAAATGAACTAGACGCCCCAGTAGCTCACCGAACACGAGGAAAACTGGCCCTGGAGTGGCCTCAGGCAGGAAAGGGTATATTAAAATCAGGCAAACAAAAGAGAACGATTATTGCACCACTAAGGCAAGGGGTAGGAACTAATGGACCCGTCTTTGTAAAGGTATCCTTTTCACCTGCTGATTTAGTTATATGGAAACAATCAGCCGGAACGTATAGAGAAAACCCAGATAAGGTAGCTCGTGTGGTTAAGATGATAATGAAAACTCAGAACCCTGATTGGGAAGATATTCATGTCATATTAGACACTCTGATGGATGAGACAGAGAGAGATATGGTTCTTCGAGCAACAAGAGATAGAGCTAGAGAAGACATACGAAATAGTTTGGTGACAGGGACACTGGATTATAATTTTCCCACTGCAGACCCAGAGTGGGATGCTAATGACCCCTCTGGAGTAGATATGTTAAGGCTAAAGAGATATCAGGAGTGGATTTCAGTTGGTGTTCAACAGGCAATACCTAAGAGTATGAACTAGTCTAAGTTGTATGAAATTCGACAGGAAAAGAAAGAATCTCCCACTGCCTTTCTAGAAAGACTTAAGGAAACAGCTAGAAGATATACTGATCTTCAAGTAGACAGTGAGCAAGGAAGAACTCAGCTTGCCTTTATTTTTCTGGGTCAAGCACAGGAAGATATTAAGAAAAAGCTACAGAAACTAGAAGGTGAAGAGTTAAGAAACTTGGATAAACTCCTAGAGGTTGCCTGGAAAGTTTATAATAACAGGGACAGAGAAATTGTCAAGAAACAGGGGCAAAGCCTTTTGGCAGTCTTACAGAGACAGGGGCGGGGACGTGGTAGAGGTGGTCGTGGCGTTAATAGAGGTAGCTTTAGCAGAGGTTCTGGTCATGGTAGATTAGGTCTGAATCAGTGTGCATATTGTCGGATGGAGGGACACTAGAAAAGGGAGTGTCCAAACCGGTTTAGCCAGAATGGTCAGCCTCAGTTAGACAGTATGTTTAATCAAAGTAGTGAGCATCAGCTAGATGGTATAGCCAGAGTCATAGTTTTACATGAGAGAGAGCCAGGATCAAGAGAGCCCATAGTGACTTTGCATTTAGAAGGAAAAAACGTAGATTTTCTCATTGACACGGGGGCCACATATTCTGTACTAAATTATCTTGAGGGGCAAATCGGGAACAAGTCAGCAGCAGTCATTGGAGCCACAGGGAAGGAAGAGGTACGGCCATTCTTGCAACCCCTAGAATTGAGCTTTGAAGATAAGATCTTGACCCATGAATTCTTATACATGCCAGACTGCCCAACTCCGCTCTTAGGGCGCGATCTACTAGCAGCACTGGAGGCAGTAATTACTTTTGAGAATAGTGAACTCGTAATGAAAATTCCGGAGTCTAAGACAGGAAAGATTTTGATGATAAAAGAAAAACCAATTTCTAATATTCCTAAAGAAGTAGAAGATGCAGTAATTCCCTCTGTCTGGGAAACAGATGTACCTGGAAAATCTAGATTGGCACAACCGGTACATGTAGAGTTAAAAGAAGGAGCAAAGGCTGTACGAATCAAACAATACCCTATAAAACCAGAAGCACGACAGGGAATAGCAAAGACCATTGATAAATTTTTAAAATATCGAATTCTAGAGGAATGTAAATCAGAATACAACACCCCAATTTTCCCAGTGAAGAAACCCAACGGTGAGTATAGACTTGTACAGGATTTAAGAGGCATAAATGAAATAACAAAAGACATTCATCCAATGGTTGCCAATACCTATACATTGTTAGCATCCGTAACAGAGATATATAAATGGTTTACTGTAATTGACTTAAAAGATGCTTTCTTCTGTATACCCCTTGACCAAGAAAGTAAGAAACTATTTGCCTTTGAGTGGGAACATCCAGAAAGTGGAAGAAAAACTCAGCTCACCTGGACTCGATTACCGATGGGATACAAGGGGTCCCCCACTCTCTTTGGAAGTCAACTGGCAAAAGAACTGGAAATTTGGACCAGAGAAGGGCAAGTACCAAGAGACCAATATCTATTACTCCAGTATGTAGATGACATTTTGATTGCAACAGAGGAAGAAATGACCTGCATAAAGGTAACCATTGAGATCTTAAATTCATTAGGAATGGGAGGGTATAAGGTATCCAGAGAAAAAGCACAAATTGCCCAACAGACTGTGATTTACCTAGGATGTGAAATCTCACAAGAGCAGAGAAAACTGGGTACTAATCGTATTCAAGCTATCTGTGCTATTCCAGAGCCCCAGAATCTACACGAGCTGCGGATCTTCCTCGGAATGACAGGGTGGTGTCGCCTGTGGATCATGGACTATGGACTGATTGCAAAACCCTTGTACGAGGCTCAGAAGACGCAGCCGTTCACCTGGGGCAAACCACAGAAAGAGGCCTTCCAGAAGTTAAAAGAAGCACTGACAACTGCTCCTGCTTTGGGGTTACCTGATCTGTCTAAAGACTTTCAGCTGTACGTGCATGAAAGGCAGCGACTGGCACTGGGAGTCCTGACCCAATGACTGGGAAGCTGGAAAAGGCCGGTGGGTTACTTTTCCAAACAACTCGACAACGTAAGTGCCGGATGGCCTTCATGTCTGCGGGCAGTAGCAGCTACCGTTCTGCTGATACAAGAAGCCAGGAAGCTCACAGTGAGAAGACACAGAGATGTCTATGTGCCACACATGGTAACTACAGTCCTGGAACAAAAGGGGGGCCATTGGCTCTCTCCAAGCCGGATGATGAAGTTTCAGGTAACCCTGACTGAGCAAGATGATGTTGCACTAAAAACAACTAACCTCTTGAATCCAGCTCTATTTCTAGGTGCCACAGCTGAAGAAGGTCCATTAGAGCATGACTGTCTAGAAGTCATCGAGCACACTTATTCAGCAAGAACAGATCTGAAGGATGTCCCCCTAGAGCAACCAGAGTGGGAACTCTTTACAGATGGAAGCAGCTTCATGGAGAACGGAGCCAGATACGCAGGATATGCAGTAACTACAATTGATGTAGTAATAGAGGCAAAAGCACTACCACCTAACACGTCTGCACAAAGGGCAGAACTAATCGCATTAACCAGAGCTCTCGAGCTGAGTGAAGGGAAGACAGTGAATATTTGGACTGAGTCCAAATATGCCTTCGGAGTAGTGCATGTATACGGAGCTTTATGAAAAGAAAGAGGACTGCTGTCCTCCCAAGGGACAAATATTAAACATCAAGATGCAGTCCTACAATTGATAGATGCAGTACAAAAACCTGAACAAGTAGCAATCATGCACTGCAAGGCACATCAATCAGGCAACTCCAAAATTTGTGAAGGAAATCGAAAAGCAGATTGGGCAGCCCGTCAGGTAGCGCGAGAGGCGCAGAAAACAATGGCATTGATACCATCAAGACTTAATATCTCTCAATTTAATTTGCCTCCCAAGCCAAACTATACAATCGAAGATGACAGACTAGCACAACTGCTGAAGGCACAGAAGAACGCAGAAAGGTGGTATGTAACCGCACAAGGGCAAATAGTGGTACCTCCTTTAGTAATGAGAGAAATTTTACAGGTAAAACATAATGAGTGTCACTGGGGTGCAGAGGCGTTGGTAAAGTAGTTAAGACAATACCTAATCTCAGTACGGATGCAAACAATGGCCAAGTCAGTAATGTCTAAATGTGAAATCTGTCTGAAAAACAATCCCGTAGCTAGACGACAGGCACAGTTAAGCAGAATTCAGATAAGAATAGAACCAGGAGACTATTGGCAAGTAGATTTTGCAGAACTGCCAAAAACTCGGGGATACAAATACCTGTTAGTAGGGGTTGACACGTTTTCTGGATGGCCAGAAGCCCTTCCCTGTCGCACAAACCAAGCAAAGGAAACAGTTAAGTGGTTATTACAAGAAATCATTCCCAGGTTTGGGGTGCCCCTAGGAATATCATCAGACAGAGGCCCACATTTCATAGCCACGGTGGTACAAGGGGTAAGCAAGTTATTGGGAATATCTTGGGACCTCCACACACCATGGAGACCCCAGTCAAGTGGGCAAGTAGAAAGAATGAACCAGACACTGAAGAGGCAGATCAGTAAAATATGCCAAGAAGCCAAACTGCAGTGGCCACAGGCTTTGCCGATCGCATTGCTGAGGGTTCAGATAAAGCCTAGGAGTGGGATGTCAGTTAGTCCTTATGAAATATTGTATGGGAAACCATATGAATCTCCTAACCCCAATCCAAATGTTCATGTCACAGGGAAACAAGATGTGTATAATTATGTTCTGTCCCTCGGGAAAACTCTAGCTCGGCTCCGAAGTGTTCTCATGTGGAACAGTCCACTGGCCCTGGAGAATCCAGTCCACAATATCGAACCAGGAGATGAGGTATACATCAAAACCTGGAACGAAGAACCACTAAAAGAGAAGTGGACTGGTCCCCATCAGGTACTGCTAACCACCTTTACAGCAGTCAAAGTGGCTAGAGTGGAACCCTGGATACACTACACGCGTGTGAAGAAAGTCCCTCATGGAGTCCAGTCGTGGGCTGTAGAAACTTATAGACCAACAAAGCTGAGGCTGAAACGTCAGTAACTGTTCAAATGGTATTAGTAACTGTGCTCATGCTCTTCCTGTAGGTAATGTTAATTTCATGGATACTAATGTCACCAGTAGGGATTGCTGTTACTTCGGGATATGAGATACAGAAGGGTCAACTAACAACTCTTCATTCTAGAATGAAGAGAGAGATACAGGCAAAAACACAAGTAATAGAAATTTCTAATGAAATTCGGGCTGAGAATGTAATGATTAGATTGGTCAGAGACTTTGCCAAAATGCATAATACCAGCAGAATAACGGCCTGTCTGCCAATACCAAAGACAGCAGGGGACCCAGTAAGCTGGGGAATAATAACGTCAAAATTACCTGAAATAGGAGGGAACAAAACAATTAACTGTAAACAAGTACCAGAGTCAAGGGTGGTGGTCAGAGAATACTGGAAGATAACAGAGGATTCTTATATGCAACCCATGAGAAAGTCAGAGTGCATTCTTAGTAATGGCAAATTGGGACAAATCATAGAGTGGTGGGTTAAAGACCAAGACCTTGCAAAATGGCAATGTTGGTTTCTACGCTATCAAAAGATCAGGGACAACGCTACAGAAAGTGTTGTGGTGTAGAAATGTGAAGAGAAGGATTAGAAAGGACTAGAACCTTGGGACAGTGCATGGTCTGTGAGCATCCTCCAGAAATTCCAATATATAGAAAGCACACCCTGGTGCATTAAATGGAAAGGCTCTGAAAATGAGACAGATCCCACAGTGACGAATACTGATACTAGCAGTCAGAAAGAGGCAAATAAAGTAAGTTAGTGGGTATGTAAGAAAATTTATGATTGCACCTCTGACAATCTAGAAATTAAACAGTGGTCACCATTGGCAATAGCCTTACGAATTAGTTGTGCCTGCAGGAAAATTAAACACAAACAAGGCAAAATAGATTCTAAAATTATAGTAGGATGTAGCAGGAGTACAATTCAAAGTCCAAGACCATTTGTATGGGCAATGAGTGATGGCACATAGACAACACACTTGCCTATGGACGGAGAGGTAAGAGAAATCACCCTGGGCCTTCCCACTTTATGTCCAATTTGGAAGAAATCCCCATTTAACAGGAGCAGTGAAGCCTTACAAATAAAAGCAAAGCGAGACGTCTCAGAAGACAAGAACCCAGATGACACTTAGAAGGAACCCTCTAGTGGAGTAAAGATTGGGTAGGCCCTAGAATCCTTGTTTGGTCCCATTGCAAATTATCGAAAAAGAGAAATGCTATATAGACTCACACGTCAGGTAGACAGATTAGCAAGAATCACACGAGAGAGATTTAGGGAACTCAATGTGCAATTACAGGCCACCACCAAAATGACCCTGCAAAATCGTTTAGCTTTAGATATGTTACTTTTGAAAGAACACGGAGTGTGTGGATATTTAAAGGGACAAATCGACCATTGCTGCATCCACATCCCAAATGTAACTGCAGATGTAGAACATGACATCAGTCAGTTAAAACAAATAGAGCATGAGGCACAAAAGGACCAAAAAGATTTAGCTACTAGCTAGTTAGGTAAAATCTTTGAAAGATTAGGATGGAATGTGAGTTCATAGATAAAGTCTATCCTTGAAAATCTGATAATTTTACTCATTATATTTTTAGTAATCTGGTTAGTTTACAGAATCCTGAAGAAAGATACAGAAAAAGGCATCTTAGAACAGGACCATAATGAAGGCATTGGCACAGAACCCAGCACCTTCAATCCGCAACAACATCCCGGACAAAGCCTATGACAACAGAGGATTTGAAGATGAACATCCAGTGTGAACTCTGAAGCCTAATGGACTGTATTAAGTGAAAGCATTTACACTTAGTATATTAGAGTGAAAATACTTTCAAAGGGGGGAATGTTAGTGGAAGGTTAAAAAATATAATCTCTGGATTGAGTAATGTGTAGGGAGAGGAAAGTAGAAAACGTACAACTGGAACTTGACGCAGCTAGCTCGGAACAAGCGTCAGCTTCTGTAAACAGCTCCATGCTATTGTAATGACCGAATCAAGTGTGACTGCAACTCAGGGGATAATTGAGAAGCATTGTTTTAACCAAATCAAGTGTGGATCAGGGTAGAAGCGTAGGTATGATTTAAGATAGTAGCTAAGGAATAGGATAATCAGTATCTAGGGGTGGGGGTTAGTTAACATGTGTATAATTTAAACTATAAAAATCATGAATCGACTCTGTATCCTTGGGACATCAGATTTGGGTATATTATCACCCCTGTGTCCCGCGCGCTAGAATAAAAAACCGCATATGTTCGCCTTTGTATAGTTATATGTTTTCCTACGCTAACACTACCAAGGAAAAACTGTGGAATCAGTGAAAAGAGAAGGAGGAGGATTTAAAAATTAAATTGTAGTTAGTTTTCTTTGGATAGCAATTGTTTGCATATTTTTATAACGGAAATCACAGAGTATAACAACATTTTGGAAAATGATGTGTTTTGCAGAGTACAAGGGCTGTACCACATGCTGACTGAACAAAACAATGGTACTAATGGGGCATGAAGGGTGTGTACAAAATATTTTAAGAGGCTCAGGCTATTCCAACACACAGGTTTATTTTTTGCTTCTCTGACTGGACTATAAAATGTCTCCTTGTTGGCCCAAGCCTGCCCCTACTGAGGACAGAGGGCCGAGTGCTGGCAGCAGGTCAGGCTGTACCTCGCTGCTGCAGCTGGACAGCAGCACTGACCACCCGTGTGCAGGGCTAGGGGCTCTAGCCACAGGGGCAGCGATGGCTGTGCTGCTACAAACTGCTGGGCCATGCTCAGGCTGACCCCAAAACATTCCCAGCTTCCCTCATGGTCCTAGCATGTCACACCCAGCTGCCCAGTGAGCGATGCCTCAAGGTGGCCTCATAACCTTCCAATGCCACTCCGGCCACCAGCATCTCTGACATGCTCTCAGCTGCACCCAGCCCAACTGTGCCAGCCCCACGGGCCACCTCAGCCACAGCCAGCCATGGGAATGGGATGGCCATTTCAGCAACACATTGTTCTTCCTCACAGAGATTCACAGCCAGAAGAAAAGGAGCACAGCATGCAGCTGGAAGACAGGAGTAAGCTCAGAGAATGGAAGAGGAAACCTCTCCAGTCCTGGAAACTTCTCAAAAGGAAAAAATAATCAGTGCGGTGTTTGTCTGCAGCCAGTGAACCTTTCTTGCTTGCAATATTAGAAGATATTAAAGCTAATCAAATAAGATTTATCAGCAAATTTGCCACTTGCTTTTCAGCCCGAGGCTGGGAGGTGAGTGGCAGAAGGTTTCTGGGCTTTCCCAGGTTACCCTGGAAGGAATTTGGGGTTGTTTTTAAAATCGAAGTTCACCTCCTCAGCACTATACAATAGCTTCAGCCCTCCAATGCAATTGTTCTCACTGGGAATCTTCCTGCACCTAAGGGGTCTCTGTAATAAAATATGGATGCAGTATTAATTAAATATAGATGCAATTTCCTCCTCCTTTCTCTCCTTAGCTGCTATCAAGGACAGTGCAGGCACCTAAGGAAAGCCTTGCTAACGGAGAACAGTTGACACACTAATTAGGCACCATGCTCTATGAGCCAGGCACCGGCCCAGCAAACAGCCACCTGACCTCTCCCCTCGTCATTCCCACACAGTCTCTGCTCATGGGGCTCCAGCTCAGCTTTAGGCACAGGAGAAGGCACCACTGACCAGAATGGGGGTACCTCTGACCCCCAGTGGGTTTTGGCTGAGCTCCCCAAATGCCACAAGTGTTGTCTCTGTGCTGAAGATGCTGCTAATGGGTCATGATTGCAAAGCATTTGGGGATGTGTTTGGCAGCATTGCCATCTTTGGGAAAGGCTAAGGGAAAGCCACTGCCAAGGAACAGTGTGGCCACGTATCAGCTGCCAGAAATTCCTTCCCCAGCAGACAGTCTGCTCAGAGTGCTCCAGCTAAACAAAGCAAATCCTGAGCTGATGGCGGTGCTTTAGACTGCTGGGCCCAGCCCCACCTTGAAGCCACTGAAAAGAGGGGACCAAGCCCCCCTCCAAGAACAGTAAACCCAGTGAGCAAGAGGGAAGTGTGGCCGAGTTTCTCAGGTATCGTGGGCATGATATGCTCACAGATACCATTTGAGCTATTCCAGACTAGGCCAAACTAGGCCTCAGGCCTGGGCCTAGTAGGCCGCAGAACGTTCAGCATACGTAGTAGCAGATAAACTTATCTCCTGCTAGGTATGTGTTAAGGTATGGCCACTCGCAGCATGGAGGTAATGGCACTAGATCTCCGTAGCCACCTTAATCCTAGATTGCTTACATACTTCTGTATGCTCACCGCCTATCACAATGCACCTGCTACTGTAAACTATCTGCTCTGTACTTAACCGGCCATCTCGCGGAATAAAGCGGAGTTCGTGCTGGAAACCATACTGGTTTGGTCTCATGTTACTCTAGTCCCCAGTCTTTCCAGGGTTCGACAACAGTGGCGCCCGAAACTTAGAGACAGAGCCCTGGATTTTATTGAAATATAAGGCTTCGATGCTGTGTGTTATTTGGCTTCAATGTTGTGGATTATTTGGCTTCAATGCTGTGTATGATTTAGCTTAAATGCTGGAAGTCCTCGCTTGATTTTGGACGTGTGTGTATCGCTTGCGATCTACAGTCCGGAATTCCGAGGCAGGCTGGGGAGCGTCGGCTGATTGGATTGCTTAGAAGGCGACAGTGCCACCTGCTGTCAGTGGAAAGAAGGTAAGAGCAGCGGCGCGGATGGATTCACTCACGGAACGCGATTATATAGCTGCCACGCAGCTGTTAGCGTCCATTGTCTCGAAACAGGGCGAAAAGATCAGAGATTCTGATATAAATCAGCTGGCCCAATGGGCTAAAAAGAAAGGAAAGTTACAGCAGCCCTCGCTTTTGTTCAGCGAGACAGAATGGAAGGAGATCGGAGATTTACTGTGGGACTCGGTAGTTTCACAGGGAAAAGACGCAAAACTCTGTTCAGAGTTAGGCGTCACGTGGAAGAAAATTATAAATACGCTACAAACCTTTGCCGCGGAGCGCAGAGCTGCCCAAGCCGCGATTTCCGCATTGGAGAGAACGGCCCCTTGCTCTCCTGAACCGGAGACCGTTCCTTCCCAAGCGGAAGAGCGGAAAAAAGTATCCAGGGTTGCGAGATTTTTCGGAATTAATTCCACGCATCCGGTGAAAGGGAATGCGGCCCCCCTCTGTTCCTCCCTCCGTGATGTGGTAGACGTAGCCAACCATGCGGTTGAGAGACCGAGCGAGAGGCCGGAAGTGTCCTTGCCGCGGTTCGGCGAGAATGGCGTGGGGGAGGAGACGAGCCAGCCGCCAGACCTGAGGGGCGTGGCGAAAGAGGAGGCAGGCGGGACCGGCAGCGGCGCAGGGCGGGCACAACTCAGAGGCGGTGCCACCGGCGGAGCGGAGCCAAACCCCTCCCCACCGGAACGGGAGCTGACGTCAGCTGCCCACATGACAAAAACAAAAACAGAGAACATGGCGGCGCCCATGACCGGATCGGACAACGCGAATTCGATTCAACCTGAGATCCCTGCGCCCCCACAGCCTGCATCAGTGGGACCCGCCACCCATCCACGAGCATCTCACTGTCCTCTGCCAGAATCTGACTCGGATGAGGAAGTTTTGGAATCGGATAACAGCTGTGCAACGCAAACGCCGGAAAAGCCGCAGAGGTCAACGGAGCTGCAGCAAATTATAGCAGAGCTTGCTAAGCTCTCTAACCGGCAAAGTCAGCTAGAACAAAGGACATTTGAATTATCCAAAACCTTCCCGCAGAAACCATGTACCATACAACCTCTGTCATCAATACAGAGCCAGCAGGCGTTGCCATCCAATGCCCAGCAGATGGCGCTGCCTGCCAACCAAACTGATCCGCTGCTGAACCGCTGGGCTGAAGTTAAAAAACATGCCATCCTCGATAAGGATTTTGAAGCAGCCAATGTTATAGCGTGTCCTGTGGTGATTGAGCAGAACGTTGCCAGATGGCAACCGCATGAATGGAAAGTACTGCAATCTGCAAAGCAGACAGTTAGTCAGTATGGAATTCGTGCGGAAGCTTCCAAAAGTATTATACAATACATCTTCACTGCTGACCTCTTGTGCCCTGCTGACAGTTCTAACATTGCAGCACTTCTGCTCACGCCATCCCAGTTTCTCATTTTTGAAAGGGAGTGGAGACGCCTGGCAACCGAGGAAGCCAACAGGCATCAAACAGTGGGAGATCCATTTTATGGGATTCAGCCGGACATGCTGACTGGCCAAGGAGCCTATGCCACGACGAATGTACAGCTGACTTTTCCCATCGAAATCCATCAACTCTCCCAGTCACTAGCCTACAGAGCTTTGCTGTTGGTGCCAGACAAAAAGAAGCCTCCATCCTATGCCAACGTCAAACAGGGAGCCACCGAATCGTTTGCTCAATTTATTGATCGTCTTTCTACGGCATTGAGAGATGCCCCAGATCTGCCTGACGAGGTGCGAGACCACCTGTTTCGTTCTCTGGCATTTGAGAACGCCAACGCACGCATGAAAACCATCCTGGCCTCCCTCCCTCAAGGCTGTGGCGTGGACGAAATGTTGGTGAGAGCAGCAAGAGCAGAACAGTCCAACCAAACAGCAGCTTTCACAGCGGCAATGCAAAACGCAATGCAGCAACAGGGACATGTTATCGCAGCTGCATTGACGGGAAAGCCCTTCAACCGTTTTACTAATAACAAAAAATCAGCGGCAAAGTCCCAGTGCAACCGCTGTGGTGAAATGGGTCATTTCAGGCGGACCTGCCAAAAGCCTGTTTGGTGTCACCACTGCAATGTGGACACCCATGCCACAGAGATCTGCAGGAAACAGGGAAACTTCACGGCCAGCACGCCGAGGCAGCGCGCCAAGACACAAATCAATGCCTCAGCCCACCAGACCCCAAAAACGACTCATTAAACCGGACCAGACCTGCTGCGTGGAGAAGTGTTGGTGTGGACATAACAGCAGCAGAAGTCACCTTGCAAGATAAGGAAGTCACTCTAATCCCAACTGATGTCTCTGAACCCATCTATAATACAGTTTCCTCAGCTGGAGGTTTGATATTAGGAGGAGCCTCCACGAGCAAACAGGGTATTATGGTGGTGCCAGGAGTCATCAATGCTAATTACACTGGACAGTTAAAAGTAATGGTTTATGCCCTGCAGCCTCCTGTGACAATCCCAAAGGGGAGCAAGATTGCTCAGATCATCCCCTTTGAGAACATCCTGCCACGTCGTCAGTCCCAAAAGCAGCCTGCGGAAGCTGAAGGCGGAGCTGGGAGCTTTGGATCTATGGGACACAGTGTTTTCCTTACAGTGGATTTACACGAGCGGCCACGGATTGCAGTGAAGCTGCAACGAGGCGATGAAATTATTGGCATGGAACCACTTCCAGACACCGGCGCAGACATATCTTTAATTAACAAATTACATTGGCCTTCTCATTGGCCCTTGACATCCCCCTATACCCGCGTTGTGGGCGTAGGAGGCCTGACTGTTCCCTCAATAAGTGCAGATCCTATTCGGATCATCTTTGAAGATGGACAAGTGGTTGTGGCTCATCTATATGTTGTGCCAATGCATGAAGAGATTCTGGGGCTCCTAGGAAGAGATGTGCTTTCCCAAATAGGGATGGTTTTGACTACTGACCGGCATTTTCCTTAGTGGCCACTGCAGAGCAGCCACCCATTTTAAAAATCACCTGGTTAACTGATACCCCTGTGTGGGTTGAGCAGTGGCCAATGACAGAGAAGAGGCTGCGAATTACCAAGCAATTGGTGCAGGAACAATTAGAAGCAGGTCACATTCGACCCTCAGTGAGCCCATGGAACACACCGATTTTTGTCATCCCTAAAAAATCAGGGAAATGGAGACTGCTACATGACCTTCGTAAGGTTAATGAGCAGATGCAAGCGATGGGTGCTCTGCAACCAGGCTTGCCAGCACCGACCATGATTCCGCAAGGGTGGGACGTTGTGATCATCGATTTGAAGGACTGTTTTTTCACGATCCCACTCCACCCTCAAGATACTCAGCGCTTTGCCTTCACTGTGCCATCTATTAACAGAGCAGCGCCAGCACAACGGTATGAATGGGTAACTCTTCCTCAGGGAAGTCGTACCTCGCCTACCATGTGCCAGATATTCGTCAATTGGGCTTTGCAGCCGATTCGTCAGCGTTTTTCCAATGCAATGATTTATCACTACGTCGATGACATCCTTGTTGCTACTAAGGAGCCTCTGCCCACAGAGGAATTGGACTGGCTGATCACGCAATTAAAACATCGTGGTCTGACTGTGGCCCCGGAAAAAATACAACGATCAGCCCCGTGGAAGTACTTAGGATGGCTGATCACGAATGCACAAGTCCGGCCACAGAAAATTACTTTACATACCAACATTTCAACGTTATATGATGCTCAGAGACTTTTTGGAGACCTGCAATGGGTTCGTCCCATTGTAGGAATCACCAATGAGGACTTGCAACCGTTTCTACCATGGCTACACGGTAATGATGCCAGTAGCCTTCGACAATGTACCCCTGAACAGCAACGAGCCTTAGTCAAGGTGTCAGAGAAGCTGCAACGGGGTTGGAGCATTCGCCGCATAGAACACCTGCCACTGTCACTGTTCCTCTCCAACGCAGATGCCTGTCCATTTGCCATCATCTTTCAAAGGCAAAAGAAAAAGGGGGAACACCAGTCTGGGTTAAAATCGATAGCTGGGGTGATTGAATGGGTGTTCTTGCCGGTGCAGCCGAAGAGTCGTGTTATGACAAGAACAGAAGCCCTTGCCATGCTCATCAGGAAAGGGAGAGATAGGATTTTAGAGCTTGATGGGGAAGAACCGGCAGATATCAGTGTTCCGATCAGAAATGAAGATCTGGACTGGAAGCTGAGACATTCTGTGGAGCTGCAAGAAGCATTGTTGGGTTTTACAGGTGTGGTTCACAACCGACAGCCAAAGGGTCCGATGTGGACTCTGATTGCACGCCATCAGTGGCTGGAGAAGCCTTTGTGTTCCATGACACCTGTGGAAGGCAGAACAGTTTATACGGATGCTGGCCGAAAGACACAAAGAGCTGTGTGTGTGTGGAAACAGCAAGGAGAATGGAAGCAGCATTTAATCCACAGTGAAGCCGGAGACAGCTTGCAGACCATGGAACTGGGAGCAGTGTGTTGGGCTTTGCAAACCTGGAACAAGGAACCTCTTAATGTGGTGTCAGATTCTTTGTATGTGGTTGGAGTGGTACAAAGAATCGAAGATGCACTCATTAAGACCACTCAGAATCAGCGCCTCGGAGAACTATTTCTGCGACTGAGGAGTATACTCAGACAGCGTCAGCATGCCTTTTGCGTGATGCACATTCGTAGTCATCAGTGCAACAATGGTTTGGGAGAAGGCAATGCACGGGCAGATGCTGCAGTCAGTTGCGTTGCCCATGTCCCTCCTGAAAGCAAATTTGTCAGAGCTCGCAACAGCCACGAGAACTTCCATCAGAATGCTAGAGCTTTGCGTCGTCAATTTCAAATATCTATGAACGATGCACAGGGGATTGTGCGTGCCTGCCCTCAATGCAGTCATCACGGGCCAGGTCTTGGCCTAGGCACGAATCCTCGAGGAATGAAAGCCCTGGAACTGTGGCAAATGGATGTAACACACATCCCAGAGTTTGGAAGGTTGAAATATGTTCATGTCACTATTGACACCTACTCCAAATTCATTTGGGCCACAGCACAAACTGGGGAAAGAGCTCTGCACGTTGAGAGACATTTGACTGTTTGCTTTTCAGTGATGGGAGTGCCTGCAGAAATCAAAACTGACAATGGTCCAGCTTATGTGGGACAACGAGTTGCTAGGTTTCTGCAAAAGTGGGGAGTCAAACATACTACCGGGATTCCTCACTCTCCTACTGGCCAAGCCATTGTGGAACGGGCTCATCGGACGCTGAAAGAGTATCTCACAAAACAGAAGCAAAGCAATGACCTAGATGTGACCAATCGTTTATCTAAAGTACTGTTCACTTTAAATTACTTATGCCTAGCAGAAGGGCGAGAAGAGCCTGCAGTTGTCATCCACCACCAGGCTGTGAAAGAAGGGAGACCACAAGCAATTCCAGGACTTTACGTATATCATAGGGACATGCAAACAGGTGAATGGCAGGGACCCAGTCCAGTCTTGTTTAATGGTCGCGGTTATATGTGTGTTTCTGCAGGAGAAGCAGGACCTGTCTGGGTGCCGAGTCGCTTTACCCGTGCGTGTCCACAGGAAAAGATACCAACCGGCGGTGACACTCACAAAGACAGCGACGACTTACCTGAAGCACCTCAAGAAGACGCGGAGAGTGCTGAAAATTAACTGTTTTAATACTATATCATTGCACTGTTATTGTGTGACACTTAGAGGCACGATAAGTTATTGGTTAGGGTTTTAGGTTGATAGCCTGTGTGCTACACTGTGTGCTTGTCACAATGGGTGAAATGTTAAGCATGAGGGTGTTGGTTTTAATCAGTGTGGTAGTAAAAATAAGAGCAGGGATGTTTGACATTGACACAAGGGAGAACATGTGGGTTACTTGGGCCAAACAAACTAAACAGGATTCCTTTTGTCTATCTCTAGCGACGCCATCCAATCCTTTTAGAACCTGCTTGATTGGAGTTCCACTGACCTCCATGGCAGAGTTCAAGTCTTTAACCCCTGTCAACATTGACCCAAAAGGTGCTTTAGGGCCACAAGCTGCTGCCATAGCGCGAAACCTTAGAACTGCTGGTCCAGAACCTCAGGAGCTTGATCTTTTAGGTTCTGTGCCAGGAAACTATTGTCTTGTCTTTGGGCGCTTTGCAGTGAATTCAAGTCTATTAATCATAGATGAGCAGCAATTGAAAGGCCACGATACGTGGCTGTCCCCTCATTCACCATTGTATTACAATTACTCTGAGTATTGTAATAGTTGGGTCAGATCTGTCACGCAATTGACAACAGCTGCTAAGAGATTGCCACCAGGAATCTTTTTAGTTTGCGGAGATAGAGCATGGTCCACAGTACCTCCAAACAGTGTCGGAGGACCGTGTTATTTTGGTAAACTAACTCTGTTCGCACCTAGTATTCACCAGGTTCTAGGCTTGCCAAGGAAGGCTCAACGAGTCAAGCGCAGTATGTCTCAACTAGGTCCCAACTGCAAAGATCAAGTTACCCTATGGCAGCCTCCAGCCGTGATCTCAGCATCCATTTTTGCCCCAGGAGTTGCTTCAGCACAAGCCCTCACACAACTGAAACATTTAGCCTGCTGGACAGGGAAACAGATTAACATAACGACGAAGTTGTTGAGTGAGCTTGCTGAAGATGTTAGTGGCATTCGCCATTCAGTGCTCCAGAACCGAGCCGCGATTGACTTCCTTCTTTTGGCTCAGGGGCATGGATGCGAAGAGTTTGAAGGCATGTGCTGCATGAATTTATCAGACCACTCACGGTCGATACATCAGCAGTTAGCGCAGTTGAGGGACAACATGAAACATCTTGTAGTTGAGAACACTCCGTTTGACAATTGGCTGAAGTCTTGGAATCTCACTGGGTGGATTGTGGATTTAATTCGTTTTGGTATAATGATCTTTATTGCTGTCATAGTAGTTTTGACAATAGTGCCTTGCTTGATACAATGCATGCGCAAATTAGCTGACCGTGCCTTAACGTCAGTTTGGATAGCCCAAAAAGAAAAAGGGGGAAGTGTGGCCGAGTTTCTCAGGTATCGTGGGCATGATATGCTCACAGATACCATTTGAGCTATTCCAGACTAGGCCAAACTAGGCCTCAGGCCTGGGCCTAGTAGGCCGCAGAACGTTCAGCATACGTAGTAGCAGATAAACTTATCTCCTGCTAGGTATGTGTTAAGGTATGGCCACTCGCAGCATGGAGGTAATGGCACTAGATCTCCGTAGCCACCTTAATCCTAGATTGCTTACATACTTCTGTATGCTCACCGCCTATCACAATGCACCTGCTACTGTAAACTATCTGCTCTGTACTTAACCGGCCATCTCGCGGAATAAAGCGGAGTTCGTGCTGGAAACCATACTGGTTTGGTCTCATGTTACTCTAGTCCCCAGTCTTTCCAGGGTTCGACAACAGGGAAGGACCCTGCCACTAAAAGATCCTTTGCTTTCACTGTCAGACCAAGAGGACTCTAACCTCCCTCCCCCATCCTGGCTGGGCAATTTGACAGAAGCTTTGCATCTGAAGTTGAATCACTGGGACAAAAGTATTTTAAAACAAGATTGAGAAAGGAAGAGGCCAAAACAGGGATAGGGCATGGCTAGGACTGTCACAGTGGACACGGGAAGAACCACACGAGGACACGCTGGTGAGCGAAGCAGGAAAAAGGGGCGAGTTTATTTACAGAACCCAGTTTTATACATTTCCCATGGTGCCCGTGGATTGGAGGATGGAATTCCACCTCTCAATCCACGTTGGTCGAGCTAACTGTCAATCACATTTCTCCTCCTACCTAGAAATATGTAAACAATAAAAGACAGTTAGCAAAACATGGCCAGTGTTTATAGTAGAAAATGTGATAAGGTGAAATTTCTGACTCCAATATGAAGAATATAACAGAAGGCTTAAAAAAGTCTTCAAAACCAGGGTGACATAGGACCTCATATTTCACTGGCTGCAAGACTCATGTATGAGTGGGGAGACCCATCTTCCCAGTGCTGCACTGTGACTTATGAACCATTTCTTGTGATGCCATTTTCTGTACCATGTGAGAGCAGCCTTCCTCCATCCCCACCTGCTCCAGTTTAGCCAATTACCATTTAATGTCCCCCATCTGTACAGTGGGAGCACTGGTACTTCCTGACCTCACAGGTATGCATGTGTCTGCATGTGTGAAGACAAATATATTAAAATTTGGGAGGTATTCAGGCCCTGGGCCAATGGGAGCCATATAAGTGCCAGAGACTAAGACAAATGAGGGCCATATAAATATATGGCTAGAGAGCTGCAGCCCTGAGGCTACAGGCAAGAAAGGGACAAGGACAGAGACAAACCATGGGAAAGAGCCCTGTTTGAAGTCTCTGACAGAGCAGACGAGTGCCAAGGGAACACAGAGCAAACCCCTGCTCCTCACACTTCAAGCTGTGCTGACACCCTTGCCATCAGGAGGCAGCCCATGGAGGAAGAGGAAGGGTTGTCAAAATAAGCCCAGCTTTAGAGCAACAGCTGATAAGGGAGGCTGGTGACATGCAGGAGCCCTGCCATGGCTTCTGGAGAGGTGCCAGAGGTATAAAATGGCTTTGGCTCCCAGCACAGACAGGTCCTGGGCTCTCCTGGCACTACCCCCAGCTCTTGATGCAGATAGTTTAAGCAGGGAAGCAAGGAATGAGCAAGCAGAGGTGTCCCCATTCAGTCCATGACACATGGACAGTCACCAGCAGATCCACCCCCTACTTGCCTCTGCATCCCCAAAACTGGGTGGACTGCAGTCTCCAGCTCTGTCAATCCTGCTGCAAAATGCACTTTTTAAGAAGTGTCATAAATCATAAAATGCATCTCCTTCTCAAATCTACTGCCTCTTCTGCAGCTACTGATGAGGAAAAAGGGCACCTGGGAGAAATCTGGCCCACAAAGGTTCACAAAAGACTGCACACAGCACCTTACTGGCAAAGAAAGAAAAAAAGAACAGAGGAAAGGTAGAGACTGTAAGAGGTTAGAGGGAAAAGCAGCAATATCCTTTGAGACCTCCTGTTGGGAAGGATGAAGTAGAAAGACCTTGCAAATATGGTGGTTTAGATTCTGGGAGTCTGAGTTCAACAAGCGAGATAGAAATGAAAGCATGCTTTGAGATTTAGGGTGTGGGGTGCAGGGCCATCAGCTTGTGAACAATGACCTGCTAAGCTGAGGGCCAGCTCCCTTGATTAAACAATATACTTCTGCTAAGATGAGGGCCAGATCGTTTGATTAAACAATCCCCTTCTGCTTGCCTTGGGTGGTGGGACATTTCTATTGGCTGTATATGTTGTCATCTTGTATTAGATTGGTTGGTCCAACTCATACTCTTCAACTTAGAAAGATATTTAATGTACGGGATTCGGGGCTCTCTCTCTCTCTCGGCTCGGTTCGCTGTTCCTGCTCTCCTGGCCTGCTTTAGCTGTGCCCAACAGCTGCAAACAAGGCCTTCACAATAAACCACGTGATACCCCTGCACATTGCTTATAGAGATACTTTGTCGCCGATTCTACCGTCACGGAAACCCTCCTTCAACCTCCCTGAGCTTTTCTGCCTGGTAAACTTTGGGGATCTCTCAGCATTCAAGAAGAAGGCAGCAGCATTTTTCAGGCAAAAAAAACCCCATAACATCGAAGGGACACAGATCCTAACCGTCAGTATAGTTATAAATGAAATATGATTATTTTGCCACAGTGAGTCTGTAAAGCATCTCAAGCTGGTTAAGCCAGGGGAGAGACTAAGAGGATCTGGTCTCCATTTCTTCACTGGTACACCCATACACTGCTAAAGCAACACCTCCTCTCAGCTTTATTATTTAACATTTTTTAAGGCAGTACCCAGAGGCCCTCCCAGATCTGCAATAATGTGCAAAACACACAGATAGTTCCACCCTCAAAGATATTTAAAGGCAAACAACAGAGCACAGCAAAGGGAACAGGCAGAGGGGTAGGGACAGAAAATACCTCTTTAAATTCGCAGCAGCCAAGAGCAGAGTCACAGAGCTGATTAAAGAATGTGGAGATGCATTTCAGTGAGAGAACTCTGTCTAATTAGCTTATCAAAGCCTAGATTCATGCACACCTCTGTGGGAACAAAACCATGCTAAGTGTTTCCCAGTCTAGCAAAGGCCTGACAGAAACAGAAGTTAAACACAGTCTGACTAGGCAAGAGGTCACTCGCCACAGGTGACAGTGATGCAGATCCATCACTACAGTTTCTTAATGAAGACAAAGCAGATTGTTTGGAAAAGCACCCTTATTCAAACTGATGCCTTAGGTTTTAGCTTTCATATTTTCAGATTCTGTGCTACCTAGAGATGTAGTTCTGAGCCTCATATTAAGTGCCAGTAAGCTCTCTTCACAAAGTAGATAGACAAAACAAATTCTTTTCCTACTGGGGACCAAGGACGACTTTCAGCCGAACAACATAAACAACGGTGGACTGAGAGGAGGAACAAGGATGGAACCTCACAACCTGAAGCTATAATTGGACAATTAAACCCCAATATGCAAATGGACCAAAACTTATAAAAATGTAAGATCTCATGATCGGTCAGCCATTTTTTGTGGCCATTCTTGGTCCACCCAGGGTGCAGCCTTGGTCAGGTTCCTGTCCTGCCCGAGGTGGATCCTGGAGGCCTTTCAATAAATACCTACTTTATTTTCTATCTCTGTCCAGTGTCTGTTTCAGGTCAGCCTTCCAAGGCATCAAAACAAATTCACTCATTTCAGGAAAAACCTGTTGCCTGTTTGGGAGAGGTGATCACAACAGAATTAAACACAGCTTTCCCTGCACTACAAGGATTAATCAAATTGAAAAGTATTTAACAGTGGGGTAAAGGATCACAAAGAAGTACTAGAAAGCAGCAACAATACATATTTGCTCCTGTTTATTTCATAGGGAGAAGGAAAAGGTTTGTATATCTCTCCAGAGTCTTTAACTGCTCTAAGATAAAAATTAAGTGCTTCAAATATTCCATACAAACAGACTGCAATATACTGATGTTTAGTTTTTGCCTGGGGCTTAGAAAAGTTTGCAGCACTGCTATGCTCCATAAGTCTTCAGTTTAAACACTCTCTCCATTCCCAAAAAAAAAAAAAAAAAAGAAAAGATCTTAAGTCACTGAAATTGATATGGATGCAAAGCAGAGAAAACTTTTTCTATGGGAATTAATCTTCCCTTTTGCTGGTCTCAAAGAGACTGATGCAGCAAAGCCAAAATGGTATACATCCACACAGGATGATGGAGTAGTTTAGGAACCAGACAACCTAGAGGTTTTGCCTGCAGCTGATGCCTGCAGGGACTCAAGGGTATCAGCTCTCAGCTCTATCCAAAATCTACCAAAACTACCATTAACATGCAAGATTAGGACAACTGAAGTTTTAAAACATTTGACAGTATGACCAAATCCCACATACCCAAAAATCACCATGAATTTCCCGAAATCTACATCTAACTGTACTCTGGCTCCAAATTTTCACTATTTTTTTTTAAATTTTTTTTTTCTTGTTGATGTTTGGTTTGTTTTTAACTTTTGGAAGAACCCTAAAGCACTCAGAAGTCCTCTAAAAAACTGAAACTTGAGGGGAAGAAAAAAAAATCAGTGCATTACAAAAATTGTAACCCAAACACCCACCTGGATGTGCTGAATTGCCTGGGACAATTCCAGCTAGTGGCAAAGGACTTTATCTAAATACTTCCACCACACTGACCAAATCATGACTGATCATTTTTAGGGCAGGTTTTAAACACACTATGGGTCTTTAATGGTGTTTACCTCACTTCTATTCCTGTATTAAATCTTTTCCTGGGCTGCAATGCTAAAGAAACTGTCATGGGTTGGCACTGGCTAGATGTTAATGCACCTATGAATATATGGTTTTTTTTCTAACTACTGTGGGATGTGATCAGGAACAGAGCAGAGCAGGCTTAAATCTTGAAAACAAAAAAAACTACCAAAACTTTATTACATTACATAAGAACAGAGACAGAAAAACTTTTAAACACACACAGAGACAGAAATAAAAACTTCTCAGAACATTTTTTCTCTCAGTTTCTACCCCCCACACATTACTCTTCACAGACCAAACTTTTGGGTTTTAGATCAAACAATCACCACTCAAAAACAAACTAATTTTTAATTCAGCAAGGGAGAGAGGAGTCTCTCTCGCACCACAGACTGCTCTTCAGAAAACACGGGTCTACCTTTTATGTGTTTCCATGTCACCTATGGCACAGCCTGGAGAAGTCTGCCAGGGTGACACTCTCTTTTTCCTATGTCTAGCGCTCTCACCGCTGTCTATAGTCTGAAAGCTGCATACAGGACTCTTTTAAGGATACTTGCATGCCGAGCTCTCTCCCTTTTTACCCAGGGGCCGGGGTTCCAGGAACAGGTCTCTCCTGAGGGCAGAGGGCGCCACCTCACCCTCCCCCTCTCTTCTCTGCTCGCTTCACTCTTCAAGTGCTAGTCACTGTAGCAAAAGCAAGGGCAGCTGTATCTACCCAAAATGCAGTTTATGTTCAAAAGAGACTTAAGTTCAGTCTATGGTTGACATTATGCAAGAAAAGTCTAGCTCAGAAAGCTACTCCTCTCATTCTTTGCCCATCGGGTTCCTTCTAATCGTGCTTTATCATCTCGGTCCTAGGCCGCTTCCCTCTCTCTCCTCTGAAACTACTAGTCATGAGAATCAATGTCTAAGAAAAGTTTCTTTCTGCCAAGCAAGGGTTAACAGTTTCTATCTCCCGGCAGGGTGCGGGCTCAGGCACTCCTAGGCTCGGCAACTCCCATGTGGCTGGGCACCTTCTCCCGGAGTTTTGGAGGGGAGGGGGGTGAGCACACACAGAAGGCACTTCTACAGTTTTCCACCCCTCCATCCTGGACGGGGCAGCTCAGTTCCAGTCCTGTCTACTCTCTCTCCCCCCCGGGGCTCCGGCTTACCTGAGCCTGACTACGTGTTTCCCCTCCCCCATCCAGCCTCGTGGCTGGGCAGGGGAAGGAGGCCTGAGACGTCTCTCTGCTGAAACTGGAATCTAAAAAGAGACCGAACCCCCTTGGAGTCCTGCTTTTAACTCTTTGTGTCCTCAGAGGCATGTCTAAACTTCTGAGTGACCAATCTAGGTGCCAGCAGAAAAGCTAATCACTGATTGGCTTGCTCACCTCCCCCTGGAAAAATTCACCTCCCCCCGCAACCACGACAGAAACAAAAGCAGAGTGAGGACCTTATTTTCATGTATCATACTAAACTGTATATCATAAATACAGTCATGAACACAGCTAAAATCTGTTGCACTCCTGTTATTTCCATCATTTCTGCAATGTAAAAATCATCTGAGGTAAAAGAAAACAGAGTAGCAAAATCAGCAGTTAACATTACTTTTTGAAACATCATAAATCAAATATTTCACCTAGACTTAGCCAAAAAAGATTTAGCCAAAAGAAAAAAAAACAAACCACACAGTTGCTTGAGCCTCAGGAGACATTTATGCTGTTAAAACAAAGCCTTCACTGCCTAGAGAACCATGAGATGGTTTTGGTTGGAAAGGACCTTAAATATCTAGTGCCAGGTCCCTGCCATGGGCAGGGACACCTTCCACTGGCCCAGGCTGCTCCCAGCCCTGTCCAGCCTGACCCTGGACACTCCAGGGATCCAGGGGCATCCACAGCTGCACTGGGCACCCTGTGGCAGGGCCTCTCCACCCTCACAGGGAAGAATTTCCTCCTAATATCCAATCTAAGTATACCCTTTCAGCTTAAAGCCACTAAGCATTGAGCTTTTGCAAAGAGAAAGGACTGCCAGCTAGACAGGAGCCCTTTGACAAACCAGTCCAGGGCAGCAACTGGAAGGGCTTTAGGGGTTTAAGAGAGAAGGACACTCAACCCTTTTGGAGATGGTCTTTCATTATTTCTGTTGAAAGTGAGAATCCAGTGTGCTGGGAGGGAGAGCCCCACCCCAGATCTAATCCTGCTATTTCTGCTCTGCAGGATTTTGTTTAACTACATCTGCACCTCCTTGAAAGTAGTAACACAGCAAACCAGAGACTGAAGATCACTGGACTAAACTTTTTCGCTTTCTGTCCCATGGAAGGGACCACTGAAGAAAACATCTCTTGCCCTCTTGTTGTAGTGGGATGTGATTCAGTAGCTCTTTAAAGTTTTGGTTCAGCTTTTCTCTTCCCTCAATCCCAGGAATGCTATACCCAGTGGAAATCACCCCCAGCACTGTCTGCATGCTGCACACAACACTCAGACTGAGGGCAAGCAATGCTAAAGGCAAACAGGGCACCCTGGCACACGGCAGCTGCAGCCTGAGGCAGCCTCACTGAGCCAATGACTGCTCCAGCTAATTCAGCTGGTCCCCAATCAAGACATGGGCTCACACAGAGCTCATTTCCCTTTGTCCATCCAGGCCCAACAGCAGCACACAATGAGAAGGCACATCCCCAACAGGGTCAAGTAAGCCAAGACAATAAGGAGAATGAGAAAGATTTCCCCTTTTTGGTGTTACGCTTGATTTTTCAAGCATCCACGGTTACAGGAAAATGATTATAAATTTGAGAAACTGAAACTTGGCTCTTTCCCCTATGTTTGCATTTTAAAAAAAGAGGGGGAAGAAAGAGCGAGAAAAAAACCCACCTTTTGGTATTTGTTCCTTGCTGGTTTCATACTTTAGAAACCCAGACTAAAAACAAGAGGGCTAACAGGAGCTGTCAGACTTTCACCATCATGTCTCTGGCTCTTCCGAGTGACACACTGACAAGAAACTTCTGGTATTGTCCAAAGGAAAAAACAGGGCAGTAGTTGAAAATGTGGCTGAATCTGAGAGAACTGGAAGCTTACACAGCAGGAGATGTCTGGCAGCAGAGCTCCCAGCCCAGGTGACCAGAGCCTGGATCCCCAGGCAGAGCTGGCAGAGGCTTTCAGTGGCCCAGCCACCACTAGAGGAGGTCAGAGTTCCACAGAGAGAAGGGGCAACACGCCCCACAGCTTTGGGAGACAAATTACAGCCTGAATTACCACAAATAGACTTTGCACTCCCTTCTTACCATTTATATTTTCGTAACCGAGGAGTCTCCTCAGTTTTAATGAGATTCAGTAGGAGCTGGGGGAAACGACATGACACACACCCCCAAGATATCTCAAAATTTTATTTAAAACCCAAGGGATCCCAAACCCATAGACAGCACTTCTAGTCATCACTAACGATGCTAAATCATGATGATTCAGAGAATTTCAGCTGCAGAAATCAAGTGGCTGCAAGACAGTTGCCTATTTTTCTTTTAAAATAAAAGCTGAAAGTTTCCATCCCTTCTATTCTATTCTATAATCCCCATAGAAAGTCTTCAAAATATGAGCTGAATACAGAATAAAAGTTAACAAACCAAGACAGCAAGATAGCCTTCAAAAAGACTCCAATTTAAACATAAAAGATAATCTTCCCATTTTGAAGATCATCTCATCATTTTGGGTGGACCAAATCGCTAATTTTCAAGGGTATAGGACTGCTTATTTTGTGGGCAAGTTTCTGGCATTGGTGGAACAGACAAAAAGCTGTCATTTGAAAAGACAGCAATACTGCAGACCTCAGCCAGTTTCAGACTGTGGCTGTGGTTTCAAAGCCATGCCTTGTTAACTGACTGAGCATCTTTAGATCCTTAAAGGAGCAGAATGGTTTCTAAAGGCTTCAAGCCTACCTCTCTAAGCAGTACATTTGACTGTATCCCACTTAATCTGGTGCTGTGCTGAAGTTCAAACTCCTAGCCATGCTTTGAGCATGGCAGAATCCAAGCTCCCACCACCTTGACAGACTCAAAGGCACAAGGCTCACCATGGCTGCAGTGTGGAGCTCTTCTCTGAGGACAACTGATGGGTTCATTCTCTGCATGAGATGCTTGGATGGAGTTCCTGAATAAGGGCTACTGCAAGATGCACATCACAAAAACAGCTAGTCCTGGAGCTCTGCTGCAATCCCCAAAAAGGGAAAATTCCCATGTTAATGCCTTAAGAATTCAGCTGGAGAGAATGGGAGAACATGCATTATTAAGTAATAGTCAACAGCATGAGTAGGGACTGCGCATTATGCCAACTACAAGTCTAATTATTTATGTCTGTACACAAGACCCACACATACAAACACACACATGCATATATACATTTAGGGAGAACAGATTTTACTATTTGGCATTGCAAGTCCTTTCACAATATTTTTCCACTTAGAAACCCATATATGATCTCCCCATTCTTCTTACAGAACAAGTTCTCTGTTTCAAACAAAAAACAAAGTCACTCAGTTGTGAAAGCAAATCCTTCTGTCTCCGGTGTTTTTTTCCCCAAGAAATGTGGGCTTAGAGTCTTTTTTCCTTTGAATGCCTGTGCCAGAGGCAGAAGAAAGAGTTGTTCGCCAGCTCAGGTTTCTCAAGGTTGTTTATTGTCTCTTATCTCTAAATTCTTTCTTTGCCCAGCAAAGGTCCTTGCTGCGGCAGAGCAAGAGGCGACTCTCCCCCAGGTTGGGCGCACTCAACCTTTTGTACCCTTTCTCTGACCCAACCATCGTCCACACGTATTTCTTATTTACAGTCTATTACCAATACCTACTACCTATACTAGCCATGTCACTTCTGCCCTACACCAATCTCTTGTGGCCCATCACAGCAGAAGATGGATGACAAGGACAAGAAGGAAGAAGGACAGGGCCACACCCTGATTCCTCCATCTTGCCTTTCCCATTAGCACCTGGTGATAAACTAACTATTTACATTAAACTTTTGGGGTCTGTAGGTCTTTGTGCAATGCTGGTAATTTTTCCCATGGGCTCAGATCAAAGACAGTGTCACTTTGGGCCCTGTACCAGGGTCTCAGACCCCCTCCTGCCAGGGTCCCAAACCACCCTGTTGGGGTCCCGGACCCCTCTGTCAGGGTCCCGGACCATCCAGGGCAGCCAGAGGGATGCCCTGGACTCTGACACTTCTGCAGCAAATATATCAACTCCAGCCTACAGTATTAGACTGAAATTTCAGCAAAAAGCAAATAATACACACTTATTCTCATACATAGTCGACCACAGGCAGTATGCTGAGGCACTAAACAAAAAACCAAAAGCAAACAAAAAAAATTGATAAGACAAAAACCCATTTCAAAGCATTAAATTTAAAAATCAACTTAGAGAATAAGTTCTTCCCCAGCCTCCAGAGTGTTTTCTCACCTGCAATATCAATCACAGTAGCCAGAAGTCAAGAATTAGGATGTAGAAGAGCATTACTCTGGAACACAACATTTTAACATAATGATGGCTATTTCCGAGTTTAAAATAAACAGTACTACTTAACTGTAAAATAAACTCTACAGGCTCTTGCAAATAGCTCCATCAACTATGATTAAATATCACACATTTCATGTGGCAAGAGGTACACAATATTCAGTGCTGAATTTAGATATTTTAAAAATTAATTAGGCAATTATACACATGGGGAAACTGTTCTAGTAATTTAGCTGCTTAATCAAATCCCAGCTACCAAATTATGGACCTGATCCTGCAGGTCTTATTCAAGTCATACTCCTATTGATGTCAGTGGGAGTTTTGCCTAATTAAAGATCAGGACATACACATGGGCAAGGCTGCTTTTAAACTATGGCTTTGCATTTAGTCTTAGGAATATGAATATGGCTCTGAATCCCAAATCATTGCCTACAAGTTTCTCATGTGAGACTTTGAGTATATTGATATATATTTTTCCTAAGTCTGGCTCAAATTAACTTCTAGGTAAAGTCTGGAGATTTAGCTAGAGTCTTACAAGGCCCAATGGCAAACTGACCTAGTTTTGCAATTTCATTTTAAAACCATGTAAATACTGCCACAAAACAACGAGCAGATTGTAAAAAATATCACCTAGGAATTCTGTTGCCATGAATTTCCCTAGTTTGCTGAGCCTTCATATTAAAGTAGAAGTGTGCAGCTTGTCACCCTCGTAAATGTAAACACAAGATCGTGTTTTGTAAATATTGGCATTGTTATGAATTCCTTCTCCAAGAGAAGGGGAGGTTGAATGACAGCCTCCTTGACCAATGTAGTTGAGAGGTGGGAATACCACTCTCCAATCCATGGTCACCTTGCTACAGGTATATAATAAGAATAATAAACAAGGGGCTCTCGTGCTCTCCTGCCTGCTGCTCTGTTTGAACCCAGACCTCTGTCTCCTGAGTGTCCTTATCTAGCTAGGCTCGCGGTGATAGAATCCCACTTAGCTGCAGGAGCTGGGTTTGTGTTATTGTTTGGATCAGTGCAGTCCACACAAGGTGTCTCCAAGGGGTCATCTCAGTATGTTCCCAAAAGGGACTGTCCCAAAAAAAGGTTCTGGCTGGTATGCCCAAGTCTCCTGCAACACAAGTACGCGAGGAGGAGTATTTGGGTTGGAGGAGGAAGAACAGCTTCCTCCCTCACGCTCTTCAGTCCCAACCACCAAAGAGCCCTTGTGGGATGCACTTCAGGCAGGGGCAGACTGGGCTCAAGGGTCATGCAAGAGAACTGCCGTTAACCCCTGGCTGCTCATGCTGATGTTGGTCCTGACAGCATCAAAGCTGACACCTTCAGAGTGGCTGGACTGACATACTCTGCTGATCCTGCCTCTGGAGATCCCTTGGTGATGTGTCAAGGGGCACACACTGAAGCATCACAGGCTAGGTAAAAGTAAACCAAAATCAGTCAATAAGCAAGAAATCTGGTGGAGCAGAAGATTGCTAAACACTGACAGTTGCCTGGTTAGTATTAGATGCTTAGAGAGAAATGTCTGTCTGTCAAAAAAACAGTGGGCATATACCCCAGATCCCTTCTGCTCAGTGGCAAGGAAGAGCAGCAAAACTCTTTCTTTTAAGCAAAATAGAAACAACACTTTTCAGTGAGTGCTGGGTTGTCTGTGCACTTGCTAAATTACGCCCTCCAAGCAGGAAGGACAAGACTTTGTGTGTGTCTGAAGAAAGAAGGAAATCATAATTCTGTCTAATATACTGGAGCAATTGACCATGAAAAGGTTACATGTTAGGAAATAATTATCTCTAGACACAGCTACTAACAAGGTCAGTGTCCACAAGGATTATTTCCTGCTCCTGCTGCCTGGAAGGGAGGTGGGTCTCACGATGCTCCCAGCCCCACATTTCACTGATGCTAATGGCACTTGTGCACTGAGTGGCCCAGCAGCTGAAGCAGTTAACCAGAAGTGAAGGGGTTAAGTGCCTGTCACAATAGAAACCTCTGGGGGCACTTGACCTTTTCATATTTTTTATTCAGGAATGAGCATCTTGTGCCTGTTGGAGGAAGTTCATCTACATTTGTCCTCATTCTTCACCCTGTTTGTGTATTGTCCCTTCACTCAGTGCCCCAGTGTCCCATTAAGTACCAAGCAACCTCTGTTGATGAATATGAATTTAGAGCAAAGATAGAGGGGACACTAGTACTGCACATTGATCAAGCAACTTACAAGGAATTTAAACATATTCAAAGCATATGTTTCTGCCAAATAGCTTCCTACACATATAATACTCACCTGTCAGTACTTTGGCATGAAGAGGAAGAAAATCACAGATAGTGAACAGAAGCACTATGCTAGCTGGAGCAACAGTCTGACAAGAGTGTTAAAGATGTTTAAATGCTAAAACAAAAGACTAAATCACAGCACTGACTTCCACATGCTAAAGAATGTGCCACAAGAGAAGGCACAGTGATACCTGCTCATGGTCTTTCGTTCAGCAATTAAGACTGAATTCCTCTGTTCCAAGAGGGAGGGTCTGCAAACCTCTCTGGATGTAAATCAGTCAAGGAGGATAAATCCAGAATGAGTTTGTCATCATCTGTTTCGTTTAGAGGCAGATATTCTAAAAAGGTGAAAGCAATAATCAAGACCTTGATCCTGCTGGGATCAAGGAGACTTTTGCATTTGCTTAAATAAGAGCGCGCTCTAGTCTTAGAGCACGTGTCCAATCTGTTAATGTTTTGGGTTCAAATAAAAAACAAATCTCAAGTCTTCACTGCATGGGAGTTTCAACCACATTCTTCCACTGGGGAAGAGCATCAGGGCTTAGAAAAGAGAGTTTCTGAATGATCTAAGTGAATGGTCCTGAGGAGACTGGCATTACTGTGAGCTTTGAACACAACTACAGAGGGTCTTTTATAGATGTACTCCAGAGGGGAGATCCATAGATGGGTCCTTTAATGCCTACCCCCATATGCAATCCAGATGAAATGATCAGATGGGGCCCAGATCTTGCTCCCATTAAAAGTTCTGCCACTGAATTCAGTGGGAGCAGATCTATTTGTCTTAGCTTCCCTTATCTCAGTGCCTCAAAATAATTACCCTTCATTCTTTTGAGTCTGAGGAATACTATTTTCTCCACTTGCCACACAGAGCACAGCCAGACCAGGTGACATAGTTATGTGTCACAGGCATATCCAGGTCCGGAAAGGGTCTTAACTCCAAGTATCCCAAACCTTAGACCAAAGTACTATTCCACACTGTTATAAATGAGTAGCCAATTAAATTAATAAAGGATTTTATTAATAATATGCAATATACAATTTCAAAAAAGCCACAAGCAAAAATCAGTGTTGAGCCCGGGATCGGCACTGGGTGAACTTAGCTTTGGCCTCTATCGCACCGGAGCTCCCCTGTTCACGAATTCAGTCTCTGCGGAGCCAGTTTATATACACTTTTTCCAGCTGGACAGGGTATTGCCTCATACTTCTTTTGTCTCTCCAGTTTCTTTTTCATATTCGTGTAGGGTTTTTTTCTCACTGCCAGTCGGTTGAATAGGTTTCTGAGGAGAGATGGGTACTTGATTCGATTTCTGGGAACCATGTACTGGGATGCACACCCCCGATGATGGAGGCTAGATCCATATTGAGTGTTAATCTCTGGGTCGTTGTCAGATTCCTCTCCAGAGAGGGCCCATCTCTTCTCGGAGCCACCCTTCTTTCTCTTGCAAATTTTAGTCCTTGCCTGAGTTCCTGGCAAGGGCGTTTACAATTCCTGAATACTTTATTTCCAAGCCTGAGTGACTTTTTACCATATATTTTATGAAACCTGAATTATTTTATACCACAGATTACAAACACTAATTATTTCACATCATATATCACACACACCTTGTCACCACCATGAAACACTTTCTCAAGCGGAGGCACAAAAGTCAGATTAGAGAAGCCAGCTTCCTTCTCTTGTTTGGACAAAGAGGAACAAAGCCACATGAGAAAACAACATTCAATTATCTCTCACTTCTTTCTTTTAATAAGTTTTTCCAACCTGTCTTCTGCCTCTGGCTTTCCTCAGTCACTACTGGATGAACAGGAGTCATCCCTTGGCTGCTGAACTATGCTGCCATTCTAGAAAACATCCTTCACAATGTTATAAACGTTTAGCCAATTCCAAATTAATAAATACTTTTAATAATTATCAAGAATTAACAAAATAAAATTTAGAGTCAGCCAACAATCGGAAGTTCAGTGTCAAGTCCCAGGATCATCACTAGGTGAACCTTAGCTATGTCCTCTAGCCCACCTTAACTCCCCCGTTCACTAGACCAGTCTTTTCGGGGTTTCCTTATATACAGTTTATTTAGCTGGGGGTGTTATGAACGAATTTCCAGTGAGTATGAAGGCTCTGAACAGAGTAAATGGGGGGCACTAGAACCCCCAGCGTTTCACAGGGACAGGAAAACCCCTGTCGAGAGGGGCTGTGCCATCCCTGTCCTAGCCCCCATAGCGAGACAGCTGAGACAGCCGCTCCATCCCCCCAGAGGAAAATGCGGAGCACCCATTAGCATATTAAGAGTCTCTGAGTACTCAAAATGCAACCCCCTCCTCCCAATTTGTGCCATCACCCAGCCTTTTAGAAAGATGGGGGTTTTTCCTTTTTGCAGAGAACCCCATAGCTGGGGTGAAGCTGCTGACCCCCTCCCGGCTAGGCTAGATGTAGCCCCACACCCCAGCAAGTTTGAGGATGAGGGGAAGCTGCCCTGTGGCATTCTCCTACCTCATTAAAGTGTGAAAAGGAGTGGCTTCTGTCTAAATGGCCCTTTCATTGTTCGCCGTAACTACCTTTTTCAGCAGGAATACCTCTGCTGCGACCAGGACAAATGCATATGCATTTGTATATGCAAATAAAACCGACCCTGTGAATCCTGGGAGGGCTTTTTTGAGAGGAACTGCACCCCAAGATGGGAAGCTAGATGCAAAAGAGGAGAATTAGAAGGTGCTCTGGCCGAGGAAGGAGTGGACACACCCCCTGGCCTGGTTTGAAGACTCACCATAACCTATGAGGAGTCTGAATGGAATGGGAGCCGGCCAGCTGAAGTGACTGAGACAGACAACGGGAAACTCTCGAGGTTTTTCCCTGAGGGTAAAGAGGTGACTGCTCTGCACTCCAGTGACAAACCCCTCACCGCTCTGCCTTCTGATGGTTGACCAGAGAGAACTCCTAGCTGTTCCTATGAGAACAAGGACTCGGCATCTACTGTTTGCAGTGGAGTGATGAACTGGGACAGCACCTGCGCCTTCGGATGGCTGCAGCAGCGTGGAAAACTCCTGCCGGACCCTACTATCCAGCTGATGACTTTAATAAAGAGCTAAATATTAATAAAGGCATATGCCCGGTTCTTTTCAGGGGGCATAGTATTTCTCCACATCTTCTTTGTCTTTCATCTTTTTCTTCATATTCATGGGAGTTCCTCTCTGCCATCTGGTCTGTTGAATGGGTCTTCCAAGGGAGAATGAATATTAATTAAGTTTCTCGGAATTGTGAAATCATGAATGGAGAGGCGTCCCCCAGATGGTGGAGCAAGATCCATGTCGATCCTAATGGCTGGATTGTTCACAGTACCACCACCCAAGAAGACCCATCTGTCTCCGGATCCACCTTCTTTTCTATTGGTAATTTTGTATTTCCAGGTTCCCGAGAGGGGTATTGTTCATCCCAAATTCCTGGCAGAGGCAGTTGTCCATCCTAAAAATCCATCTGTCCCAAGCCCGACCGACTTTCTCATTTACTTTACAGAACATTTCATAATTTATATTTTATATACACAATAAACACGAATTATCCCATGTCATTTATCACAACAACTTGTGTTACATCCCCCTGGGGAAATGGTTTCTTCTCCCTCAGGGACCCCTGGAACTCCTGTCATGTAGTCTGACCCTTCCTTCCCCTTCTGACACCATTGGCTGTGTGCCAGCTTGCCCCTCCCTCAGAAACCCTGAGAAAAGACCCCTGTCCCCCGGGATTGTCCTCTCTGTCTCCTGGGACACCAACATGGAATAAAGAACTGCAGCTAAAAGGGTGAGAGAGCCTCTTTTGAATCCTTTTCCTGTCTCTCTTGATATAATCCTCCTAGGCCTGAGAAGGCTGAGCTAGCTTAGACCCTTGAGGGGAATAAGGAGGGTTATTTATCAATTGGCCCCCAACCTGGGTTTAAATATAGAAACCCATGTGGAGCTGGAGACCTTTCAGGGTCTTAGAAGCTTTTTGGGAAGTTCAATTACCCTAGCCACTTTGGCCACATGTTGTTGCTATAGGTGGGTAGGGATAAGCTCGTAGCTTGTGAGTTGCCCAGTCACGAGTGAGCTAAAAGACGGGACCTTCAGTTGCTTCTGACTCAGCATATGATACCACGGACCAGGTAAAGACCTCCGTTTGATCGGTACCGCAAACTGGGAGGGCGTAATTTTACCTTTGCGAGTAGCAGCGGGTGACCCAGCGGCTGGGATTTTTTTTCTTTTTTTTCTTTCGTTTCCGATTGCCGCAGCCCATGGGCCCGTGGAGTGGCTCCGCATAGGAAGCCCTGCTTTTCGGGGAAACCCCGGCCCGGGCACGTATCCCATCGGCCAAGCAAGGCTGCGGGGACCCCCCGGTGCCACCGGGGCTGGAGAAACGGCGCGAATACGCGACCGCAGCCCCCGAGTTTTCCCCGCCTGTTCTCTCTGGTTATAGGAGACACAGGAGTTACATACAGCTGACTGTAGCAGCTGGAGGCTGGATTTTGAGCTAATAGCTTTCAATAATATCGAATCATGGGCATACAGCTATCGGCTCCTCAAAAGAGTGTACTAAAACAACTCCAGGACCTTTTAATTAACGTTAAAATTTCCAAAAGGCTGCAAAAAAAATTTGTTCGTTGGTTAGAACATGAATTTACTGAAGCTGAATTGTTACAGATAGATACTGTTTCCTTTTGGGACCACGTGGGTACTGTGATCACAGATAAAGTCCAAAATAATGATCACGCCGCTTCTGTATTTATCCCAATATTTTTGCAAGCTCGTAAACATCTTTTAGAGTTAAGCAAACCCAGCCAGGAGCAAAAACTTACCCCATGTAATCCTCCCTCTGATCCACCTTTATATCCGGGTTTACCTTTGTCCCGGGATCCTTTTAACAAAGCCAGTTTCTCTCCGGCTGATATCGGTGGGGGGGCAGCGGCGGCCCGGGACTTCTGCCAGGCTGCAGAGCCCCTGGGGCTATCCCTCCACGTGGCAGATAACAATGGCGGCTGCCATGTGCCCCGAGCTTCCTCCCACAACCCCTTCCCCCCCCTACCCCCTCCCCCTGTGCCAACCATACCCCTGTGCCAACCCCTGCTGGCCTCCGGCAGCCCCACCCCACCCCTCCTCCCCCTGCCTCCTTCCCGGCTGTTGCGGTGGCTCAGAGGGGGCCGGCCCCCCCTCCCCGCACAGCCACGGCGGGGGGTATGATTGCCACACGGCGGGGGGAGGGGGACAGCCTGGGTTGCCCAGCCAGCATGGAGAGAGCACTCCCTCCCTTCCCAACCCCCAAGGGACTGCAAACGTGGTAACTTCAGTGTCCTAGGGTACAGGGATATCAGCAGCAGTTCCCAGTCCCTTGGCACATGCAGATGAACACATTTTCTCTGTTGCTCCTGTTACATATGTAGGTAGAAGGCAAGGTTCTAGGCAATACCAGCCACTCTCCTACCAAGACAAGAAAGAGCTATGCAAAGTACAGCGTGAGTTTGGCAGGGACACTCCCATCTTTAAAGGGATGTTTAGAGCCACATTTGATTCTAATGAAATGGTTCCTAATGATATTAAAGACTTATTCAGATGTCTGTTATCTCCCTCAGAGTAACTGACTCTGCCTATGTGGCGGGAGTAGTGTCCAGAGCGGAGCAGGCTGTGCTCAAAGAAATAGAGAATGAACATCTCTTCAGGTTGCTTTCAAAGCTAATCTATTTGGTTTCTCATCAACAGCACCCGTTTTACGTGATGCATGTGAGGTCACACACTGATTTGCCAGGTGAGATCGCAGAGGGGAATCGCCAGGCAGACTCCCTTGCTGCACCAGTTGAAAAGGCACATCTCCCTGATGTCTTCCAGCAGGCAAAACTGAGTCACCAACATTACCATCAAAATGTGCCAGCCCTGATCCGACAATTCCAGCTAACATGGAGCCAGGCTCGAGCCATTGTAGGTACCTGTCCGAACTGCCAGCTCCAGGTCATGGGCATGGGGGTTAACCCCAGGGGCCTGGGCAGCTGTGAGGTATGGCAAACAGACATCACACACATTCCTAGTTTTGGTCGCCTCAAATATGTTCATGTGAGCATTGACACATATTCAGGTGCAGTGTATGCCTCTGCCCACGCAGGAGAAAAGTCCATACATGCCAAGCAGCACCTAGTGCAAGCCTTTGCAGTGTTGGGAATTCCAAAAACAATCAAAACTGATAACGGCCCAGGGTATGTGTCCAAGGAGTTCCTAGAATTTGTCCAGCAGTGGGGAGTGGAGCATAAAACTGACATCCCTCACTCCCCCACAGGTCAAGCTGTGATCGAGCGTGCACACCAGACGCTCAAACAGGTTCTGGCTAGGCAGAACTCCTCGGCTTCGTGGATGACACCACAGCAGAAGCTCTGCAAAGCCATGTTCACCATCAATTTTCTGAACTGTTCATTTGAAAACATGAGTCCACCTGTGGTACGTCATTTTAATAGTGGTAATCAGTTTAAATTGTCTCAGCGTCCACCGGTTTTGATTAGGGATCCTGAAACTTGGGAAACCAGAGGTCCCTATGAGCTGGTGACCTGGGGTCGTGGCTATGCATGTGTGGCTACTCCCTCAGGCCCTCGGTGGATTCCCCAGAAGTGGGTGAAACCTTTTGTCCCCAAAAATCCAGCTCCAGCAGAAGGGGACGAGAAGCAAGTGACTGATGCTTCGAAGAGAAGACGCCGCCGGATGGAAGAGAAAGAACCTCCTTAGAGGTGGATTCCTTCTGGCAGAAACAGGAACCTTTTTAACATGTTTTAAAAATGTTTATTTTTCCCTTCCAGAGAAAACCTACCTCCCACTCAACCCTATGATGAACCCCATCCAAGCTGTCATCCTGCTAATGCTGAACAGTCTGGCAGCTGCATGGATCATCCCTCAACCACGTCAGAACGTCTGGGTAACCCTGGCACAGACACTTCAGCAAGAAAACATATGTTTGTCCACTGCAGCAGCTAAGAACCCTATGTCTACCTGTCTGGTAGGAATTCCTTTGCAGGCTGGAGAATTTCCAGCAGGCTTGGACAAATATAAGTCCAACGAAATTCCAGAGGCACACACCCCACAACCACACAAAGATCATCAAAAGCAAGGTGTGTTCGCCATGAACCCCTTAGCGGAATGGGTGCGGGGTTTGCCCAGGGTAGCTCATGAACCCCAGGAGTTAGAACTATTGGGTTCCTCCCCTGCAACATACTGCATCCAGTTCTCTATCATCCCAATACCCCCTAACACTGACGAGTACCACCTTATAAGGCAGTTCCGGGGAGAATTTACTGCAAAGAGGTGGTGTCATAATATAAGCCACATTGCACCAGACAACCCATCTCACTCCAAACCCAGAAGCCTCCCTAGAGGATTGTTCTTGGTTTGTGGGGATCGGGCATGGGCAGGAATTCCATCCCGGCTTTTCGGAGGGCCATGTACCATAGGGCGATTGTCCGTGTTGACACCCAACCAAACTTTAATTCGTGAATGGACACACAAAAACAAATCGGCTGACAAAATTCAAAAAAGGAGTGCTGACAATTTGGACCCAAATTGTAATTCAGACATTTTTCATTGGGCAAAGTCAAAAAGAGGTGCTGTATCCCTGTTTCTTCCGTGGGTAGCAGCAGCCAAAGCTCTAGGTGAATTGGGCCACCTAGAGTGCTGGGTGGTCAAGCAAGCTAATTTAACATCCATCGCCATCAGCTCCCTCCTAGAAGAGGAGGAGATTACCAGACAGGCCACCATCCAGAACCGTGCCGCTATCGATTATCTTTTGCTATTGCATGGACATGAATGCCAGGAATTTGAAGGACTCTGTTGCATGAATCTGTCCTCAAAGGCTCCAAACATCCATGCTGCCCTCCGAAGCATGAACAACATGATCGGACAAGTGAAGCAAGAATCAGAAGATTGGATCAAGGAACTGTTCAAGGGCTGGGGATTCACTGGGTGGTGGACTTCTGTCGTCAAAACAATTTTGTTACTTTTTGTTATCCTTTTCCTTGTAACCATAGCATTCGGGATCCTACGCTGTTTGATTTTCAAGGCTATTAATGGCCTCACATCTTCTACCTCAGAAGTCAACCATATAGAGTTGGCAAATCTAAAGCGATCTGGTCTCCCTACCAACCATAAGTGGTGGGAAAACCCACACTCCGTGTCAAACAATTTGAGAATTCCTTTCTGTATCTTTTTAAACAAAAAAAGGAGGAGATGTTACATCCCCCTGGGGAAATGGTTTCTTCTCCCTCAGGGACCCCTGGAACTCCTGTCATGTAGTCTGACCCTTCCTTCCCCTTCTGACACCATTGGCTGTGTGCCAGCTTGCCCCTCCCTCAGAAACCCTGAGAAAAGACCCCTGTCCCCCGGGATCGTCCTCTCTCTCTCCTGGGACACCAACCTGGAATAAAGAACTGCAGCTAAAAGGGTGAGAGAGCCTCTTTTGAATCCTTTTCCTGTCTCTCTTGATATAATCCTCCTAGGCCTGAGAAGGCTGAGCTAACTTAGACCCTTGAGGGGAATAAGGAGGGTTATTTATCAAACTTGTACATCTCCACTGGCTGCTTTCCAGGACTCAGCAACCCATCCCAAGATAACAGTAGTGCTCCAATAAGCCAGTAGGTATAAAACCAGAACACTAGCAAAATTTCTGGGACCTTCAGTCACTGTCCACTATGTCCCAGAGGTGGCAGGTAACTGCATTGTCACCAAACTGTCCTTGAAGCACAACCACAAAAGAGCTTTTGGGAGGATTCAGTGCAGAGTAGAAGGTGGGTCTTGGCCTAGAACAAGAATTAACTGAAGACACTTCAAGCTCACACAGGAATGTTTCCTGGCAGTGGATGCTGCAAAATCCCTGAAGTGCTGGAAAACTTTCAGAAAGATCCCTTCCCCACTGCCAAGGGACTGGGGTGCTCCTGCAGCCACCACCTGTTGTCAGTCTCCCCCCACATCTCCTGGGATGTGTTCCAGGGCAGCGCCAGCCAGCAGGGATGAGCAGTGCTACTGCAGGAAGCTGTTTGCTCCAGGGACTCTTGCACACCAGCAGAGCCAGCCCATGCCATGTGAACACACCTGCACGTGGGAGGTGCCACAGCAGCCTCCTGGAGAGGCAGCAGCATCTATTTCCCTGGCAGCTTCATGTCATCCCTGTCTACAAACCACCCAGCCCTTCGCTGCACCTGACAGCTGCTCACCGTCATTTAGCCCATGGCTGCTTGAGCACTAAAAAGGAAAACACTGTGAAAACAAAACCACCTCCCTGAATGTTTGTTATTATTTACATTCCTGTTAGCCCCAAAAGGGCTTCAACTGGGCTTTACACCCGCCAGTCCCCATGGCCCAGAGTGAAGGCTGTTAGTACCAAAAGGAAGTTGGGAAACACAGGAAGAAGAGGTCTCTGGGAGCACTCAAAGGAAAACCCAGTGTAATAAATGCTGAGCCAATTCCAAATTAATAAATGATTTTATTAATTTTAGAAAAATAAGTGGACAGAATTTCGGGTAAGCCAGCAATCAAAGAATCAGTGTTGAGTCCCGGGATCGGCACTGGGTGAACCTTAGCTATGGCCTCTATTGCACCGCAGCTCCCTCTGTTCACGCTTTCGATTCTGTGAGTCCAGTTTTTATACAGTTTCTTTAGAAGGACAGAGCATTACTTCATGCTTTGTCTCTTCAGTTTTCCTTCATATTCATATTCATGGAGGTTCGTCCTTGCTCTTCAGTTGAATAGTTCTTCTGCGGGGAGATGAATATTGGATGCGACTTCTGGGAATCATGTACTGAGATGCATGTCCCCGATGGTGGAGCAAGGCCCATCTCGGTGGTAATGGTTGGGTCGTTCGCAATCCCATCTCTGACGAGGACCCATCCTCCTTGGACCCCTTCTCCTTTTCTTTTGTAAATCCGGTCATTCCACGGTTCCTGGCAAGGTTGTTCCCAAATCTGTCTACCCCCCCCCCCCCAGCCTTGTATGATTTTATGGTTTATTCCAAAGGGCATAACTTGATTTATATTATACATACATTATAAACATGAATTATCCCACATCATTTATCACACCAGGTTCCCCGTTTCCAGACTAATATCCTGCCCAATAGCTCCCTGTACATTTTCAAGAGTACTGACTCAAATATATAAATGAAACAAGTGTGTGTTGATTATTTCCAAGTATGAATGGCATGGTTTCCCCTGGGCTTCATGTTTCTTGGAATTAATTGAACTGGAAACCAATCAGTCTGTATTCACTATTGATTTATTTTCTAAAAATCTCTCATCCCTAAAGTAACAGTGCCTTTCCATGTCTCAGCCTGCTGTTTAGTGACACAGTAATCTAAGAGTTATTGATCACTTAGGTCTCTACAGCCATAACATATCTAAATGCCTTCATGTGGGACTATTTGCAACACAAGTACTATAAATGGCAAGGCTGCTAATAAAATCATCAAAGATATTAATGAGATGTAACACTTGTGTTGTAACACAGCATGGACAAAGGCCAGTGGAGGCCAGCATCAAGAGGGAACAAGTGTGGTCATTATGGAAAAAGTTGCATTTCTCTTTGAACACCAGATAGGCCACAACTAAATTTTAGTCTAAACAGGAATCCAATCCTGGACATAGACTGGTCAAACTACTCCCTACCTGAGCAGTGGAGTATCAGTGCTGGAGACACCAAGATGCTCTCATTCTGCTACAGCAGTTCTACTCAACTTCAGTTCACCTGTAGTTCCCAACATCCTGCAGAACTTCTGCTTTTCTGCAATAGCAATCAGGGTCAGTGCACCCCAGGACACAGGATCCAGAGCAAGGAAGGTGTGAACACCTCATGGGAGAGAGCTCTTCAAGGCATGTTGTCAGCAGCAGTTTTTTTCCATCTACCTCGACAGAGTCATCAACATCAGAGTCCCAACCGATCTGAAGCCAGACAGTACAGCAGCTTTCCAGTGGACCTGCCTCAGTCCCATGCAGAAGGAGACCGTGTTATTTAGATCAGGTTCTGTTTCGGTATAAATATCAATAAGTACATCAAATTCAGCCAGGAACAAGGTCTCCAGGGAGGACACTAGTGCATTATCCCAGCTGAGACATTCTATGAGCTACAGATTGAAACAAGAAACACATTTCCCAACAAGGAGATGAGGTGTCTGCAAATCAATAGCTATCAGCATGTGCCACTTCACCTAGGCAAGCCACAGTGAACTGTGCCTTCCTAGTCCCGTCCAAAGAGAGCCAAGATGTGCTTATTTTACATGGCACAAATCAGCTCTGCAGCCTGGACTCTGTCCCATGTGGCAGTGCTGTCTTCATGACCAGAACAGAATTCCCCCCAGCCCCATAAAATGAAATCAATCATGGGAACAGGACAGCTCTCCTCGAGACTGACATGCACAGTGCCCTGGTTTGAAAGACAGGTATCTGCTAGGGAGGGGCAGGACCTCCCTAGGGATGGAGAATTCAAATCCCCTCCATCCAAATTATTTAGATTTAGAAAATTAAGGGGGGCTTTCAGGCAGAGGTATGGAGATAGGAATAACAGTTCTTTACTAGCATGTATAGCAACGCAAACAAACAACAACTACAGCATTAATATTGTTATGGTTTTCGGACAGCACAGAAATAACAACATGACTCTCCATGATGGTAAAAATGAGAGCAAACTTTATTCTTCTAAATTCTACTTTTATAGAGTAGTTCGGTACAAAGAACATGATTGGTTATTCAGCATCTACACCCTTCAGTAAACATTTCTTTCCAGTAAACATGTTGGAAAAACACCACCTGCAGATGGTTTTTCACTTCCCAAGGTTTGTTTGAATTCTTCCTTTAGATTTCTCAGGCTAACATGAGAAAGTTGCTCGTCTGCCTTTCACACAGACACTGGCAGAGCCTGAAGCCTAAGTTCAGACCAATGTCAGGCCCACACATTAATAAGAAAAAAGAACCAAGAACCTCGAGGGCTTCCTTTCACAAAGTCCAGGGCAGTCTGATCTCGGTGCCCCTGTGGGACTCCAAGAGACCAAGCTGGAACAGTGGAAGGTCCCAGGCTGGTGGATGAGCTCAGAAGCTCCGCGCTGGTAGCTGGAACGGCAGGGATGTCCAGGCAGGGCAGGGCAGTGCAGGGCCACAGAATAGCAGAAAGCCTCAAAGCAGCACCAAAGAAGCCACCACGGTGGGACACGGCCGGCCCAGCAGGGCAGGAAGAGGCGAGCTCAGAATTCTTGGGCACACGAGCAGATGATGGTAGATTTCCCAGGGCAAGACAGAGTGATGACAGTGAACTCTTTCAGCAGCAAGCAGCAGCCCGACTGTTCTCTCTCATATGCCAAGAGCAAGAGCGAACAGCTGCCCCCAGATCTGTCCTTTACCTCCCCCAAAACTCGTGTTATCTCCCCCCTCTGAGGGAAACTCCCAGAGACCCAAAATCAATAGGTGTAGCCCAGTGCTGCCATCTCCTTTGACTACTTCTTTGTTTTAGTCAAGCACTCAGTCGTTAGTCTCCTAGCAACTTATGGGAAAAATGCTATAAGTGAAAAAGAAACAAATCTAACCCCCAACACACAGGAATGTGCTTCCAGAAGCAGCTTTCAGGAAACATTTGCAACCATTTAAATTTCCCACAAAAGTAGTTTTGCACTTGTCAATTTACCTTATGCCACAGGTTTTTAATTTAGTTGTACAGGAAGAAACTTTATGTGCCTCAAATTTTATATGTTAATGTCAGATGTGAACACAATTGCATGTGTTCCCTCTCTACCTGCTGCACTTCTTGGAAAAGGATGCTGTAATGCTGCAGCTCTAAATACTTACACAATCAACAGAACTCTTGCCCCTCTTCTTCACAGTTTCCTCCAGTGCCCTGGGGAATTCCAGCTGGCAAGACAATCTGCTCACGCATACTTCCCAGTCTTCTGAGCACAAAATATCCCTGGATGCAAAAGGATTAAAGACAAACATTTGATTTGCTATTTACAAAAGATAATAAGGAAACTGAAAAGAACAGGGCATATGCCTTTATTAATATTCAGCTCTTTATTCAAGTGATCTGCTCATTATTAAACTCATCAGCAGGATTGCAGAGTCCGATCGGAGTTTTCCACGCTGCTGCAGCCATCCGAAGGCGCAGGTGCTGTCCCAGTTCATCATTCCACTGCAAGCAGTAGATGGCGAGTTCTTGTTCCCATAGGAACGGCTAGGAGTTCTCTCTGGTCAACCATCAGGAGGCAGGGCAGATGAGCATTCTGCTGCAGGGGGGGCAGAGTCAGCTCTTTACCCTCAGGGAAACCTTCGAGAGTTCCCCGTTCTCTGCCTAAGTCACTTCAGCTGGCTGGTTCCCATTCCATCCAAACTCCTCATAGGTCATGGTGAATCTTCAAACCAGGTCAGGGGGTGCATCCACTTTCCGCTTGGCCAGGGCACAATCCAATTCTCCTCTGACGCCTCTAGCTTCTTGTCTTGGGGTCAGTTTCCCTAAAAAAACCCTCCCAGGATCCACCGGGGTGGTTTTATTTGCATATACACATGCATATGCATTTGTCCTGGTCATAGCAGAGGTTACTCCTGCTGAATGAGGTAGTTAGAAAGGACAATAGGCCTATCTAGGCGTGGGCAGCTTCTTTTCACATTTCAATTAGGTAGGGAAAAGTTGCCAGGCAACTTTTCTTCAGGGCAGCTCCCCTCCCTACTCAGACTGGCTGGGGTGTGGGGGTTAAACAGGAAAAACCCCCTAGGACAGGGACAGCCCAGCCTTTTTTTCTTTTTTTTTTTTTTTTGACTGGGAAACTTGTTCATAACAAAACCATGCACTGTCTATTGCAACATGAGAATGCATTCCAGCTGTTTCCATATACAGAGAGGGTGGAGATTATTGATCCAAAAAGCTTTTTAAATTAATGAAGGTGCCAGAATTTTTTATACTACATAGACCTGAGATAAATGAACATGAAAAGATGCAACTTCTTTTCATTATCATTGTTCTCCTTTAAAACTAGGAACTCTTTTGCACATTTTACTTTTTTTTTTTTTTCAGAAGTTAAATACTTTTGCAACTCTTATCAGTTATTAAAGTGTAACTCAATACATTATACACGTGTTTGTCCTCCTGGACTTCCAGCACTCTCACAAAGGCATCCCTGAGGACAAGGCATGCAACTCCAAATTCCATGAATGCTATAAGGCATAAAAAATAACATTACCTGTTAATGGCATCAAAGAGTTTGCATTTGTTAAACAAGGAACAATATTTTCCTGTTAGAATCACTGCTCAAACATTGCTGTCACTGGCACAGCCATCTTCCCCCAAAGCTTGAGCCAGAGGCAATGGCCAGGCACAAACTCTGCCTCGCCCAAGCTCAACTCTCATTTTCATCTTGATCCCTTAAGGAAGAACTGTCCCTGCATGTACAAGGGAAGGAAGATGTGTCCCGGGGACAGCCAGGACAGGTGAACAGGGAGAGAGGACATCTCTTCTGGCCTCACTCTGTGTCTGTCACTGGGCACATGCTACTGCCTCAGCCTCCAACTTCACACTCTACAAACTAACTAATTTCTGAGTCCACCCTGATTGGGACATCTGCCCAATTGGGAAGCACATGTGTTTGCCCCAACCAGCCTGCTTTGAGCACTTGCTCAGCATTATAACCCTCAGCAAAGCAGGGGGAGAAGGGGCCCAGGGCAGCTCAGCAGGGCAATGCAGAAGCCACCATGGGGCCTGTTTCAGTTTGATTTGTTGCGGCACCCTAGATGCGAGATGAAATCTGAGCATTTTCTTGCTTGTCTTTGTTATAAATACATAGCCAATCCAATTAATAAAAATGAATTTTATTAATAATTTACAAAAAAATAAAATTTGGAAAAAAAATTTGCGAAATGAAAAAGCCACAAACAAGGTCAGTGTCGAGCCCGGGATTGGCACTGGGTGAACCTAGCTCCAGCCTCTATTGCACCGTAGCTCCCCTGTTCACAATTTCAGTCCCCACAGAGTCAGCTTATATACAGTTTTGGCCAGACAAGGAATTTCTTCATACTTCTTTTGTCCTTTTCCCACTCTTGCTCCATATTCATTAAATTCTGTTCTCACTGCCAGTACAGTTGATTTGATTTCTGAGAAGAGATGAATACTTGATTTGATTTTGGGGTATCCTGTACTGGGATGCACACCCTGGATGATGGAGTCTAGATCCATATCTGGCGATAATAGTCGTTGTTGGCGAGTCCATCTCCGGAGTGGTCTTATATCTTCCCGTGGCCACCCTCCTTTCTGTTGTAAATTATGGTCCTCTCCCAAGTTTCCAGCAAGGGTGTTTTTCAATTCTTAATCCTTTTTCACTTTATTTCCAAGCCTGGGTGACCGCTACTGTATTCCTTCTAAAATGTGCTGAACTTATACCATTGATACATCATATCACATGAACATGAATGCTTATACACTAATATTAAATGAACATGAATTACATCATATATTACATCTTCTTTCTGGACAGTTTTTAACACTATAAAGAAGGCTGAACAGTGGGGCTTCCTAACTCTATTATTGTCAAGGTCCATTTCAAAGCAGTGGCTGAAATGCCCAGTGCTGCCTTTGTTGATCCTGGGCTCAGGTCTCCATGTTCACTTCTGTCAAACTGCAAAGCTGAGAAAATTAAACATAAGCTTTCTCTGGAGGGGTGGAGGAGGGGGAGACAAGGACGACCACTGCCTCAGCCTCTGTGCCCATTATGTTCACTCCACTCTCATGTTCTTTGCATAAAACCAGGGGGGCAGAAAAGCCACAGCAGTGCCAGCTCTCCTGCCTGAAGCCCTGCACCTCCCTTTCTGGGCACTGCTGGGGAGCCAAGCCATGGGCTGGGCTGTAAGGGGGTGCTGCAGCCTGACCAGTCTGCCATACCTGCCACCAACCCTTCTGATCACACAGAAATACAAAACACACAGGCTCTTTATTTTCCACCTGCAGGGAGGGGTTATTTGTCCCCAAGACTCGTGACTACAGACCATTTCAATTCAAATCAACTTGTCAAGAAAAGAAAGTGGAGAAAACACATTAATTAAACAGCTTTACTCATGCAGGAAAGCTGCCAGCGTGAGCATTTTAAATTACCTGGGCACACCTAGTGGATTTGCATTCCCCTGGCACAGCTTTGCTCTGGCCCACAAAGAAGCATCCACTCCATACTTCCATCTGAGCAAGGAAAAAAAGAGACTGACAGCCCAGCACCACCTTCCCTGCTTGGGGGCTAGCACCCTTCCCAAGGGATTTTGTGTCAGTTTATGCAGAAACCTTGCTCCTGCTAGATACAGGGACAGGAAGTTTGGATTCTTCTATAAAACTAAAGACCAAGGCAAAAAGAGGCCTCCTAGAAACAAAGGAGGTAGACTGGTGCCAGCAGGGGGGTTACTGCATGCCATTGTTAAATATTAACATAAAATAAAGTAGTAGAAATGGATGTCCACCAACAGAATTAGAAGGAACTAAGAGTTTAAGGACAAAAGGTTTGCTTATTTAAATTACAGGAGATGAAAAACAACTGGGAACGCAATTTACAGCACAAAGTACAAAGCTACAAGACTGCTAAATTTAATTGTATTTCAAAGTACATTTCCCTCTACATTTCAAACTAAACATGTACAATTTTCACTAAAACAAAACTAATGACAATGTAGCCTTTAGATGTTCCATCCCTCCCCTCAATCGCTTTCATATTCAGTTCATCCTTTTATATGAACCAAAGAGTCTGATTCCCTCATCCAAATAGAGGTCGGCCTTTCAGATAGAAGACTAAAGCTTGAAGAAAGAAAACCACTATGAGCAAATCTTTATTTTAAAAAATTACCTCTTACTCTTAAATTCATGAACCTTAGATTGTACTTTCATATTTATTTCTATCACTTCTCTGCAAAAGAAAGAGTGGAAAAGCAGGTGACTAATAAACTTCCCTATCAGTCACATTTGATTTGTACATTTAGTCATGGCAGGGATGCTTAAGAGTAAAGATAATTAAAGGTATTCAAAAGTTTAAGGTTTTGGAGGTTTTTGGCCTGCTTGGGAAAAAGAGCAACAGTGCTAAAGGCCAGCAGGGTCCAGCATTAAGATACCTGCATTAAGACCTGGATTTGCAAAACCACCCTTCATTGCACTTTTTGGCAACAACATTCTCCAGGTGAAAAACTTTCCTTCAGCTGAGACTGAGTTATTTTCCTCTGCTTCTGCAGAGGTGCTGCTTGGTTCCACTGGGCTCAGGAGCAGCAGACTCCATCTCAATGGGCATCTCTATTACTGGCATTTGGAATTCCTGATGTTTCTAGCACTGACCTGTTGCAGCGTGCTTTTTAGGTCATATTTATCCATATTTTCATTTTATGATTTCACCCAGCACACTCCTGTTTCTTTCCCCAGTTTTTGGTCCAACCCAGGTGTTGCAATCCTTTCCTTGTCCAATACATTAGCATATACCTACTTTGCTTCCCCTAATTACCCTTTCATGCTCTGCCATCATTGCGTAGTCTAAGAGTCGGTCTGAAAATCCCTCATCTGTCTCATGACTGTCAGAAGCCGAGACCCCCAAGGACCCTGGGCCGCAGCACAGGAGTTCTGGCCTGACCGAGGTGGGACCCAGGTTTCTCCCTGCAGGTGCCTCCATTGGACCGAGACGCCTCAGAAACCCGTGCAGGAACCATGGACACTGTCACGGTTCCTGGGCCGTGTTTGCAGAGGCTGTGTTTGCTCTGACTGACTGTGCTGTCCCAGACCTGCTTGTCCCAAACCTGCCTGCCCAGAGCAATGAGCCTCTTCACAGTGACTCTTGGGTGCTCCCCCCATATTGGCCGGGTGCCCCCCACTTCTGCCTGCATTGGTCGGGTGCCCCCTGCTTCTGAAATGACTATAAAAGCTTCCCCCTGCGACTCACACTTTGAGGCCCTCCCCGGCGGACGACGGATCTATTGGCCTGCGCCACGAGGACTGCGAAGGTGGTCTATTGGTACCAGCATCATGAGGACTCACGTCTGTTCAGTCGGTAGCTATACCACCCTTTTCCTCTTTTCTCTCTCTCTCTTTCTTTCCCTTCTTTTCTGTCGCATAGTTGTGTGTATCAATAAAGATACAATTGATTTTACTTGAACTAAGTTCTCATTGCCTCTTTTTGCACTCTGAAATCAAAATGAACCATCACGACCATCCTTTGGCTCGTGACATTAAAATTGGTGTCACCGTGACAGGATCCTTATAGACAGAGGGGTTGCAGGTTGTCTATAGTCTGTAACAGGAGGAGGAATTCCTCGCATACTGTAGACACCTAGGTAAAAGCATCCCTATACTCTATTGAGGTGTATGTGTCTTCAGGATTTCACAAAAGATCTCCTAGTGCAAAAAGAGAAATTGTTTTTTGTGTAAGCTGTCCTGTTGAGCGAAGGGACAACTTGTAGTAACTAAACAGTGCCTCGGCAGACAGGGTTTTGTCCCTTCACCCACCCCAGGGAAAGAGGGGAGACGCAGCGTAGCTCTGTGTGTGTACAACCAAGCATTACCTCCCTGTAGTGGTTTTCTGATCCCCTTCCCAAAATGATTGATGATTTTACACATAAAACTACATTTTATGCTCTACTAAGTAAACACAATTCCACACCCTCTCCAGAGGTGGAATTTTGGGCTAATAATAACTGGTTTAATTTGGAGAGTGTGGTTGATAAATATGTTCTTTACAACATGAAACAAAATTTAAACTGGGCAAAAATAAAACCATACTCTGCTCAGTTCTGGGAGCCTGCCTTACGGCAGCTGTAGAAACTCACTTTAAGCGAAGAAGTGAAGAAAATGCAATAATTGACTCCCTTCAAAATTTAGTTGAAATTTTGCAAAATGAAAACCATTTGCTGCGAGATGAAAATAATTTGCTACGGACTGCCTTGGGAGATGAATTTTCTAAAAATTTAGAGAATGCTGACTTCCCAAAAAAGGCAGAGGAAAAAGAAACTCCTCACATTAATCAGATTTACCCCCAGAAAGAATTAGTGTTAGTAAAAAATTGTGGGGAACACTGCTGCCCTAACACAACATCTCTAGTTAAAACAGAATGCAACTATATTAATGATGAAGATTCAGACCCACATATAACCACTAAAGAAATCCCAGACATCACCAGTGAATTATCTAAGCTAAAAGGAGAGTACTCGCGTTTCCCTCACGAGTTGGAGACAGAACATGTTTCTCGAGTATCTCTCAGTGGTGGAGATCAAATTAAATTGACAGAACAAGAAGTTAGTGGGTACTGGGGACATGGAGTTTTCTTATCAATAAGAGACGAACGTAACCCGTGGTCCCTGATTCAATGCACAGCTTACTGGGCAGAGGGGTTTAACCCCTTGGAAAAGGGAAACCATTTAACTTTAATTGGTACTCCCAAACAGCCCGTGGAAAACATTCACAAAGCTGCCTGCCTGCAAATGATACATGATGACTCTCCATTGCAATTGCCTGCAAAGCCTGAAATTATGATTCCTTTAATTCAAAAGCCTTTGGAATTACTTAAACCTATAGCAATTGTTTTAAGTTCTGTAGAAAAGCTAGACAGATCCCTCGGAAACCCAAGTGAACCAACCGTATCTATAGATTGTGGTTTCAGTCTTTATCCTACCCCCTCTCAGCCCCTCAATCTAATTCACTTGCCGGTGATCATAATGTCTATGTATTAAGTGAAATTGCAGTAGAATTGACCAACTATGTTAAAACTCTTAGTAGTGAAAAACCAGAGAAAAGAAAACAGATCACTAGCTGCCAACACTTGTTGCTGTTAGATATTAAAAAAGGGGTCTCCAAAGAAAACCCAAATTTGCCAGGGCAACCCCTCCCTAAAAAGTCACAGCTCAGCACACACCTTTCTTCTGAGAATCTGGGCAGTGAGCCCAGAAACAGTCTAACAATCCAACCCTCCCCCCTCCCCCTCTCAGCACCCAGGCAACAAGCCAAAGCAAAGCCTTCCTTCTCAAGGGAACCGACATTCACCCACCCATGCCCACCCTGCTTTGGCCCAAGAGTTAGAAAAAATACCCATAGCTGACAATGTAGCTGTTTACCAATGCATCAATGATATTTTTGTGGGTAGGGATGAAATAGAAGAAGTGGAAGATCCCCAGCAGAAAATAATCTCCAACTTCGAAAGCTTTGATCTACAAATTTCCCCTGAAAGTAAAATTTCTGGGAATTTGATGGAAAAGAAGCATGACATGCATGTGATAACCTCCTTCAATCAAATTAAAATGCCAGAATCTACGAAGGAACTGCAACAAGTTTCAGAATTACTAATGTTTTGCAGAAAACACATCCCTGATTTTGCTATAATTGCCAGACCCCTTTACAGCTTGCTGAGAAAAGGAAAAATTTGGGAATGGGGTGATTCCCATCAGGAGGCTTTAAAATTGTTAATTTTTGAGGCAACTGCCCACCAAACACTTGGTCCTACTTATCCTACAGATCCTTTCCAGATGGAATGGGGTTTTTCTTTTTCAGGATTGTCAGTACAACAACCCGTTGCCCTGAGAGCCCCTTTTAAAGCTGTTATTCCATATTCAACCCCCCCACCTGACAGAGTAGCCAAAAGAGCCTCACTCGAAGCTGTAAAAAATCTGACAATGAACTTGGATGGCAGCCCAGACAAACCTGCCTCAGTCACTGGAACAGCCCCTCCCTTTTGCCCCAAGCAGTCTCACCTTACTGCAGAAATTGTCCCAGATTGGGCAAAACGTGAAAAGATCAAATGAGCTCCTCATACCCCTTATGGATGGGAGGCTAACAAGTGTTCCAAAATCACTGCTTTTTGCCCGGCAGTTCCAAGCATAAATACATGCTGGATAATTCCTTCATATTAACTTTTCTGCCTTTGGAGGCAGATTCTGTTGTGTTTACTTTTCACAGGAGAACTCCGAGGAACATAAAGACCACATAAAACTATGATGAAACTGGTGATATTTTAAGACATTATTGGTGTTATAAGAACAAAATTAAGAATTTTAAATAGTATTGATTTAGAAATAATAAATTGGTTGTTACAATTAAGAATTTGACAACATTCTTTATAGTCATCCTTATTGGCCTTGAGAACAACTCAGTAGCTAAATGTGAATGATCACAAATTGATAATTGATCACAAAACTAAATCTTTTAGCTCTTAGTTGCCTCTGGTCTCAGTAGTGGATGCAGTTAGTGGCTGCTTCAATTATAAAAGAAGGCAGTTTTTTCTACTGAAATTCGGAAAGTAATTTGGGACAATGTCAATGATTTCGAAAGAGATTTTCAATTCTAGTTGAACTTAGTGAATTTTATTTATGACTCTTATAAACACAACCACAGCTTTTGTATTGACCATATGAAATCCTTTGGTACATTTGATATTCCCTATTATTGTGTTAAGATTAAATCATGATGGAGCTATTCTCTATCCTTTCCAGTATAGGGAATGGGCCCATCAAATTAATGAGAAATTGTAAACTGTTAATTTAGAATTTTTGTATTGTTTGGGAACAACAAAGATTTATTTGTGAAAGTAATAAAATTACATTTGTTTAGACATAGAACAAAATATTTGTCATTTTGAAGTTTATCCTAATGAGACTCCTGAAACAGTGCTTCTATATGTAGGCAATGGATGTGTATGCTTTTGGACTGCTTGTGATGTTGTAACTGTAGAAAATGTTTTATTAGAAACTAAGAATCATTCGAACTTTTGTGTTTGTAACTTTAAAATCACAGCTTTTGATTTTTCTTTTTCAGCTCCAGTTACTTCTTACCAGCTTTTACAGTCTAATTACACACTGATCCACAAGCTATGGCCTACTCCGATTGGGATGAACCTCACTTTGGTAAAGTAATTGTTGCTCCATAAGGATCTAAGTGAAATTTTAGATAAAATCAAGAATACCTTGATAACAAATTGTGTCATCCCATCGTTGTTCTTTTGACTTTATTTTGATTGGCTTTTGTTTTGCAGCAATCTCATTCTTTACTTAGAAACAATAGATATACTTAGAGATGTTGACACAAGACAAACTTTATAAGTAGGCCATAGCCGCGGACTGTGAAATGGATTTTGCCTAAGTAAGATAAAAAAATCTTAGAGATACATATTTTTAAGCCAATTATGTATTTTGATTTTTTGTGATTTGTGTTGATCACTTTTAAAATGTGTTCATGTTATTTGAAAATTGTTTTACAATGATTTTTGGTTTGTTAATTGAAATTATCTAAATTAATATTATCATAATCTTTTTATTTGAAAAAATTGTTTTATGACTTACCTTGAATATTTGAAAATTGTTTTAATTAATATTATTATGATTTTGTTTTGAATTAATATGGTTAAGATTTTGTCTTGATTATTTGACTTTGTGAATCATTTATCATTATGATTTGTCTAAGAATTTTATTATAATCTCATTGTGATTTGTCATATCATGGTGATTTGTTTTGAGATTTTAATAATCAATATTAATTATTGTTATACATCTCTTGTTTTCCCTTCTTCATCCCTCTATTTCTCTTCTCTCCCTCTCTCTCCCTCTCATCTCTGTTTTTCCGGGGTATATTACTGACAATGAGTCCTGAAGACTTCAGAACAACGCAATGAACTCGGCTGATGGAGCTCTCCTGACAACCAGCCGTGAGTCACGGGGCGGTGTAAGAGTCGGTCTGAAAATCCCTCATCTGCCTCACGACTGTCAGAAGCCAAGACCCCCAAGGACCCTGGGCCGCAGCACAGGAGTTCTGGCCTGACCGAGGTGGGACCCAGGTTTCTCCCTGCAGGTGCCTCCATTGGACCGAGACGCCTCAGAAACCCGTGCAGGAACCATGGACACTGTCACGGTTCCTGGGCTGTGTTTGCAGAGGCCGTGTTTGCTCTGACTGACTGTGCTGTCCCAGACCTGCTTGTCCCAAACCTGCCTGCCCAGAGCAACGAGCCTCTTCACAATGACTCTTGGGTGCTCCCCCCATGTTGGCTGGGTGCCCCCCACTTCTGCCTGCATTGGCCGGGTGCCCCCTGCTTCTGAAATGACTATAAAAGCTTCCCCCTGCGACTCACACTCTGAGGCCTCCCCGGCGGACGACGGATCTATTGGCCTGTGCCACGAGGACTGCGAAGGTGGTCTATTGGTACCAGCATCACGAGGACTCACGTCTGTTCAGTGGGTAGCTATACCACCCTTTTCCTCTTTTCTCTCTCTCTCTCTCTTTCTTTCCCTTCTTTTCTGTCGCATAGTTGTGTGTATCAATAAAGATACAATTGATTTTACTTGAACTAAGTTCTCATTGCCTCTTTTTGCACTCTGAAATCAAAACGAACCATCACGACCATCCTTTGGCTCGTGACAGGTAGTCACCCTGACCCCGACCCCTTTCGCTTTCTGTGTGCATAAAAGCCCTCCGCACATGGGCAATAGCGTCTTGGATCCACCATGCATTGAATAAACCACCTCTGTTCAACCCCGAGACCCGTGCTGCTGTTCCATCTGTCCCTGCGCCGAAAGCATCCATAACGGGGACCTGCAGAGCTTGTAAGGGGGTATGTCGCACCCCGTTCAGTGCTGCCACACCTAAAGCACCCCTGGGGTATGGAGGTACCCCAGGAGAACGCTCTACTGACCCACATGACTGCACCCTGACCTGCAGAGCTGCCTCTTGAAGCTGTCCCTTGTGTCCCATGTGATCAGACCCTTTATTCAGCAGATCAAATTCAGCGTAACAAAAGGCTTGTGGCCATTCAGCTGAAGTGCATCACTAATGGTCGCTGCTTCAGGCCAGGTAACATTCAAAAATTAGACCGGAAAGGTTTTCAGAAAAATCAAAATGCTGGCAAAACCTACTTTATCCCACTATTAACTTTTCCAGCAGGAAAAATGTTCAGGACCTTAGTCAAACAGCAATACATTACATTTCCTAAAATTTCCTTCTAGTACAATTGTCATACTTAAAATATATTTAAGACCCAAATGAAGCCATTTTGTCTTAGTAAAAAAATAAATCTATTTCTTTCAAAATAAAATGTCTTGCAACTCCTTGCTGTGACAATTTTTTTCTGGTTTAGGTCATCTCAAAAAAAATTACTGTTTCGGATGCCAAATATTTGCCAAATGAAAAAATAAAAACAGTTACTTGAGCAGATCTTTTTAAAGCTAAGAATATATTTCAAGTGTTCTGGGCTGCAACAAGCCATTAGTTTTGATTCACCTAAAAAAATTACCAATTTACCAAAAAGTCACTGAAAAAAAGTACTAGCCCCTTCTAATGAGCTGTAAAAAACACATGCACATATAAACTAGCTTATGTTCTTCTGACAACAGCCTGTACCAGATGTTTCAGAGAAAGACACAAGATGGCTTGAAGTAGACAGATATGAGATAATCTGCCTCCCACCATGGGTGTTTTCCTAATCCCTTAAAGCAGAAGCAGAAGCTGAGTATCTTTCCAAAAGCATTGCAGCAGTTTCTGTTTGCATTAGCTGTTATTAAAGGCAAAGCTAGCAATGATAGCCTTTACAAGCTCTGTTTTCAGTTAATTATAGCTTTGCAAAAGTTTAGACAACATTTCACGCCAGGTACATTTTGGATTCAATTTTTGCATTCTCTTTTGATAGGTTCTGCAAGAAATATTAATGTACTTTTAAGAAAACAACTTAAGGAATATATATCATTCCACAGGCATTATAACAAACTCTTGCTGACTGCCTCAAGGCACAGATAGCATCCCAACAGATAGTGTCCCTCTACACTTCAGCAGAGGGATTTTGCTGGTGACAGGGATTTCGCTGTGCCTTTTACTAATTTAAAAGAAAGAAAGGAAAAAAAAAAAAAAAAAGAAGAAGAAAAAAATCACATTTGGCCAGGTTGTAAATCCTTGGGGAAGAGAGAGTCAGCACCATTCTGTTCAAACACTGTTCACAGAGCAGATTCCAACATGGATCAACAGGGGCTGAGCTGAATGTTCTCCTCCCCTGCTCCCCCAAAGCAGCAGGCAGAGGAGCCAAGGCTTGGGATGTCACCACTCCTGAGATCCTGCTGCTTCTGGTACCAGCACAACGTGAACAGGCTGCAGAAAACACAGACAGTGAGAACTGTATCTGCAAGAGAACAAACCAGGGAGGAGCACTGAGCTGGAAAAGCTGGAAGCTGCTAAGTGCAGGTGAGGAGCTGCTGCCGGGGCCAGGACATCACCTGTGGAGGACTGAGGCATGGACCTCGCGAGAGATGCAGGCAGCAGCTGGAAGAGCCACTGTGACCTGGTGAAGTCCCCAAAGGTCACAGAATGGGCTGAGTTGGAAGGGATCTTAAAGATGATCTCATTCCATCCCCCTGGCATGGGCACAGACACCTTCCACTGGATCAGGCTGCTCAGTCCCGTGCAGCCTGGCCTGGATGGGGTACTGAGCACAGCAACAGAAGAACACGTGCAGGGCTCGCTACTGATATACCCAGCACAGGAGAAAGCACAAGACAGCACTGGCACAGGGAAAACCCTGAATAAACCCAGGAGAAAGATGCCATGCTTGAAGAGCCAGAGAGTGCAATGGGACCACTCTGCTGCAGGGACTGAAATGGAAACACAGGTTCCTCTGGCAGCAAAATACGTTCCCATAAGGTCTCAGTCCTCCACAAGGCAGATAACACACAAAGGCATTTATCTGTCTTTCTATTTGTCTTATTTCAATTACAGGAAACACACATCAAACCTGTCAGGGAACTGAAGTCTTGCTTACTAAAAAGTTGCAATATTTGGATGCAAATACTTGGATCAAAAAGTGGATCGCAGAAAAAAATCTTATCATCTAAAAACTGATGCAGTGCCCTGTGCAGAGATCTTATTTATACACACTTTTTTTACTGGCTTAACACAATGTGCTGTCTTAATTGGTTCAGCCAACAAAAAGCTAAGTGCCTAAACAAACACCAGTTTTATTTAAAGTCTTATTTCAGCCTATTTTAAACAGATTAGGAACAGATTAAATTTAAGAACTCTGAACCATTCCACACTGTCTTACAGTTTGAAAGTGGAAATATAAATACGAAAATCCACAAGCAAGACGTATTTTGCCAGCATCTTTTGGTAAAGGCCAGATGTTCAGATGCTGAAGTATTTGCATCTGCAAAAACTAAAGTCAACTCCTAAAGTTTAACTGCAAGCAAGATGAGAACAACATAAAGTGATGCAAAAACAGTTATTAGTTATGATAAATGATGTGGGCTAATTCGTCTTTATAATGTATGTGTAATATAAACCAAGTTGTGCTCTTTAAAATAAACGATAAAAAACATTCAAGCCTGGGGATTAACGGATAAATGGATTCAGGAATTGAAAACCACTCTGCCAGGAACAACTGAATTTACAACAGAAAGGAGGGGAGGTCCAAGGAAGATGGGTTTTCTCCGGAGATGGAACTGCGAATGACCCAACCATTACCACCGATATGGATATGGATTTCGCTCCACCATCAGGGAAGCTCATCTCAATGCACGATTCCCAGAAATTGTATTTAATATTCATCTCCCCTCGGAAGAACTATTCAACCGACCTGACGGCGAGGATGAATCTACATGAATATGAAGAAAAACTGAAGGGACAAAGAGAATATGAAGTAATACCCTGTCCCGCAAAAAACTGTATATAAAGAGGACTCCCAAAATCAAAGGTGTGAACAGGGGAGCTACGGTGCGATAGAGGCCACAGCTAAGGTTCACCCAGTGCCGATCCTGGGACTTGACACTGATTCTTTGATTATTGGCTTACCCGAAATTCTGTTCGTTGATTCTTTAAAAATTAATAAAATCATTTATTAATTTGGAATTGGCTTTACATTTATTACATTAGTGTCTTGACAAAAAAAAAAAAAAAAAAAAAAATCTAGCTCCCAGGAGATTACTGCCAGAAGAGAGACCTTAAGACATTTTTTTATCTGTTATTTTTGCAAAATGAACTGTTATAAATGGGTAGCAAATCAAATTAATAAAAAAGAATTTTAATAATAATTTACAAAATAGAATTTGGAAACAAAATTTGCAAAATGAAAAAGCCACAAACAAAGTCAGTGTCAAGCCCGGGGTCGGCACTGGGTGAACCTAGCTTTGGTCTCTATCGCACCAGAGCTCCCCTGTTCGCAATTTCAGTCCCAGCAGGGTCAGTTTATATACAGTTTTTCGGTTGGACAGGGTATTGCTTCATACTTTTTTGTCTTTCCCATTCCTGATTCCTTTTCCATATTCATATACTTCTTTCCTCACTGCCGGACGGTTGATTGGATTTTTGAGTAGAGATGAATACTTGATTCGATTTCTGGGAATCCTGTATTGGGATGCACACCCTGGATGATGGAAGCTAGATCCATATCAAGCAATAATCGTTGGTCGTTGTCGAGTCCATCTCCGGAGTGGGCTTATCTCTTCTCCTAGTCACTCTCTGTTGCAAATCGTGGTCCTTGCCCGAGTTTCAGGGCAAGGGCGTTTACAATTCTTAATCATTTTACTTTATTTCAAAGCCCGACTGTTACCGTATTCCTTCTAAAACGCAACTGATTTTATACCATCGATCACAAATGGGAGTTATTTCACATTATATTACATGAACATGAATGGTTTCACATTTACATTGTATGAACACGAATTATCTCGCATCATATATTACAGAACTATGAAGTATTCAGTATAACAATTCCAGATGTAATAGGTTCAACAAAAAGGAGAGGTGCCTGTCACGAGCCAAAGGATGGTCATGATGGTTCGTTTTGATTTCAGAGTGCAAAAAGAGGCAATGAGAACTTAGTTCAAGTAAAATCAATTGTATCTTTATTGATACACACAATTATGTGATAGAAAAGAAGGGAAAAGAGAGAGAGAGAGAAAAGAGGAAAAGGGTGGTATAGCTACCGACTGAACAGACGTGAGTCCTCGTGATGCTGGTACCAATAGACCACCTTCGCAGTCCTCGTGGCGCAGGCCAATAGATCCGTCGTCCGCCGGGGAGGGCCTCAAAGTGTGAGTCGCAGGGGGAAGCTTTTATAGTCATTTCAGATGCAGGGGGCACCCGGCCAATGCAGGCAGAAGTGGGGGGCACCCGGCCAACATGGGGGGAGCACCCAAGAGTCACTGTGAGGAGGCCCCTTGCTCTGAGAATCAGGTGCAACCATTCAGATCAGGCAGGTTTGGGGCAAGCAGGTCTGGGCTCTGCAGCAGGTACAGCACAGTCAGTCAAAGCAAACACGGCCTCTGCAAACACGGCCCAGGAACCGTGACAGTGTCCATTGTTCCTGCACGGGTTTCTGAGGAGGGCGTCTTGGTCCAATGGGTGCAGCTGCAGGGAGAAGCCTGGGTCTCTCCTCAATCAGGCCAGAACTCCTGTGCTGTGGCCCAGGGTCCATGGGGGTCTCAGCCTCTGACAGTCGTGAGGCAGATGAGGGATTTTCAGACCGACTCTTACAGTGCCTTTTTAAAAAAGGCATGTATTATCTTTGCTTTTTATTTGGTTTGTTTGAATAAAAATTTGTTTTTAAAGTCACAGTTCTACAAAAGTTTTTTATGGCTGAAAGTCAGAATTCACAACATGAACATATGAAAACCTGTTTAAAGGACTGGAATCTTGTGGTATTTCCTTGCTGCAGCCTACAGCCTGTAGTCCAGAGACAGCAAAAACTTCACCAAAACCAGGAATGCTTTAATAATAAATAAAAGCTTTCCTGTCATTGAAAAATATTTTCACCACTGTCCTAGTTTAGGACAAATTTAGGGGAAAATCCCCACAACTCCCTCCCCTACCACCGGGTTCGGGAGGAACTTCCTCAGAGGAAAAGTGGAAAAAACTTGTTTATTAAGAAACAACAAAAAAAACACTCCCCAACACAAGAAAAACAGTCCGAGATGACAACAAGTGTTTTCACCAGTCCAAGAGAGGGTGAGCACTCCCTGCTGGGGAGGGTGCCAAAGCTTCTCTCAGGTGCAGACTCTGGGGGGTTTTCCCTTGACGTTCCCGAATCAGGGCCCGAAGCAGGTCCGATGTCTTCAGGGAAGGGGAGGAAGGAAAGAAGGGGAAACACAAAAGCAGAAAAATGGCAAAAAACAAGCAAAAAAGCAGAAAGCAAGAGAGCAAAGCCAGCAAAGCAGCCTAAAGCTAGCAGCAAGCAAGCCAAAAGCAAGCAGCCGGGGGAGGGGCTCAGCTATAGACAAAACAGAGAACATGGGAACAGAAACAAACGATTTGGGATACAAAGCATGAAAAATATCCTGTCACCCCAGGACAACCACAAAAAGTAACGTATTTTTAATTCTAATGTTGAACATCTCTTCAACATAGGGATGTTTTTCTCTGAGAGAACCCTTAGCACATGGTGACACATCTGCTCAAGCACTGGGGAAACCACCAAAGTCAGCTTCAGGTTCAGGCACTGCAGCACTTCTGCACCAGGAGCTCCCATGGCTAGGATGGGACCAGTCCAGGTAAAACAGGTAGCAGAGCTAAAAAAAGATTGAATTTTATTCATTCGGACAGGGAAGCATCAGCCTTGTCCTGCATTCCCCTTAACACGACATTTAATCATCTGTTCTGCACAAGAGTGGGTGAGCACGTCTGATTTCTGTGTCCTTTTGAAGAACTGTTACAGGACAGAGCCAAAAGAAAGTGTTATAAATGCCAATACGAGATTCCAATTAAAATATTAATTTGGTTTATTAATAAAGATCAAATCACAGAATTTCGATAAAGCCACCAGCAGCAGAGAAACTTGACAGAGTTTTCCCAGGAAAATGCCAATGGTGAACCGTGAGATACAGAGAATGGCAGCCTGCTATCTCCCCCAATGGTTCACAAATTTGCCCGGTTCGGGGCTTGGTTTTTATACACTTTATTCTGCCCTCGGCAGTATTTCCCCATATTTCCCATTGTTTCCCGACTAGCTATACAAATTCAGGAGTTTCCCCGACCAGGCAGAAAAGAGTTCTTTTCTCAGTTCACATGTTAATGTCCAATTTCTATAGATCTTTATGGTTGATGAATGATCGAGATATGGATGATATTGCTTGATGGTCTGCGAAGGTGGCAACCAAGGTGTGAGTTGCTGGTGCCACCTTATCTCGATAGGTCTCCTCCCGGTGCTTGAGAAGGCTGCAGGCTTTCCCGTAAATCCTTTGTTCTTTTCTGAATGGAGGCGCCTGCTTTTTCAGGGTTGTTAGTTTCACCATCTGCTGCAAGGTCTCCTAAAACATAGACTTTTACCTAATACAAATTCATACAGTTTTATAGTTTTCCAGTTTACCATAAGAACATGAATTAATCATTTCACATTTTTCACAAAAGGAACAAGCTGAAGTGGGATTGAGGAAGTCCACAAGCACCACAATGATGAGGGACACAGCACTGGGACAGGGGGACATGGGGACATGGGGACACAGGTTGCACATCCTGCACTGCTGGGCCACAAAGCTTCTCCTGAATACTCCCCAGCCCAGGGCAGGATGCACTGGGAAGGATGAGCCCATGTGGTACCAGAGCTGATTATCCATGCTGGTTATCATCCTGGTTACCCCCCCCCGGTTACCCATCCCAGTATCACTCCGGAGAGCCACCTGTCAAACTGCACAGGGTGAGCACATGCAAGCGGGAGGTGATCCCACGTGGATACCCAGAGAAGGCCGGGACCACGTGCTGGCTCGCGCCGGGACTGCCCCGCACCGCAGCGGGGTCCTGCTGGGCCGGGGCTGCTCTGCCGCCGGGGCAGTGCCGGTCTTGCCGGGCCGGCCCCGCGCCGCAGGCACACGCCGCAGCAGTGGTCCCACCGCGCCGGGGCTCACGCCGCCTGTGCCGCGGCGCCCGGGGGGGCTGCGCAGCCCGCGCAGCTCCGAGGCGGGCCGGGGCTCCAAGGGGCCAGGACCCAGGCCCGCGCCGGGCTGGTCGGCGGTGGTGGGACGGCAGCGTGGGGGCTGACGAGGTCTCTGCGCGGTGGGGGAGGGGCCGCCCCAGGCCGCAGCGGCCCGGAATTGCCACTCCACCGGAGATGGCACCGAAACGGTGTTACCATGGTCCATCTTGTCTCAGGGTCGTTGGTGCTGTTGCCCGACGTTGGTGCGTCATTTGTTGTTGTTTAAATTTTCGGGGGGCTCCCGGGGAGGGTCCCCCGGGAGACCTCCGGGGTCCTTGGCTCGTGGGTGTTCTCGAGCTGGCAGGCAAAGAGACTCCAGACGGCTGCTGAGGTGCTGATGAAGTGAGGGTTTATTCAGAGTCCCACTCCAGGCAGGGAGCATGGTCCTGTGGGAGTGGGGGAAGGGAAGGGGAGAGGGGGAAGGGAGGAGAGGGAAGGGGAGCGTCCGGAGGCCTCCAGGGGAAGGGGGGCAAAGAGGGCGAGACCCCTTGCCTTAGCATTCTTATCACAGAGGTTCAAAGGGGCGCAGTAACATTCTCCAGCCAATGAGGTTACAGATAACTTGATACTGCAGGGAGGGTACAGACTTGGGATAAACCATACATTTTCCAGGGGTGAGCCAGAGCAAACCATTTCCATAAAATGCATTTCCACAACTGTGTATATAAAATGTGATTTAAGATATGTTCTGTAAAATAAAATGAGAAAGCCAGATGGGCTTGAGACAAACGGATTTTAGGATGAACAAATGCCCCCGCCAGGAATTCAGGATGAACAATACCCCTGTTGGGAACCAAGGAAATACAAAATTAACAACAGAAAGGGAGGTGGACTGGGAGACAGATGGGCCCTCTTGGGCGGTGGAACTGTGAATGACCCATCTATCAGGAATTATAGGGATCTTGCATCAATATCGGAAAACGCCTCTCCATTCACAATTCAACCTCCCCATTCATGATTCTGAGAAACTGAATTAATATTAATTTTCCCTCGGAAGACCCATTCAACAGACCAGACAGCAGAGAGGAACTCCCATGAATATGAAGGAAAAGACAGAGGACAAAGAACTGTGGAGAAATACTCTGCCTCCGGCTAAATAAAGTGTATATAAGGGGACCCCAAAAAGGGCTGAATTTGTGAACAGGGGGAACTACGATGCGCTAGAGGCCGTAGTTAAGGTTCACCCAGTGCCGATCCCAGGACTCGACACTGAACTTCCAATTGCTGGCTTGTCCTAAATTTTTGTTTTGCTAATTCTTTAATTAATAAAAGTATTTATTAATTTGGAATTGGCTGAACGTTTATAACAAACTCTACATGAAGGCAAATTATAGTTGGTAACTTAGAAACATGAGCAAGAAGATGCTCTTTAAAAAGCAACATTCCCTGTTAATACCTCTAGTTTTGGTCTTTTCAACCTTTCGTGTGTACAGTAGGAGAGGAGCTTCTACTTTCACTATGAAATTGCAGATATTTAAAATTAATACTAAAGCAGGAACTGAAAGAATGGAGTGGTGAGATGCATTTTCAAGGAGTGTAGGGAAACAGTGTTAATGTCAATCAATCCTTGAGCTATGAATAACAACTTCAAAGCTGATGCTACTGTCTGACTGAGCACTCTATGTCTTCAAGGAAGATAAAGCCACATATGTAGTCAAACCAATGTTTAATTCAGATTACACAGAGCAATACAGAAATTTGACTGGAGCCAATTAAACTAAGCTTTCACTGACTGATGAAAAAGCCATTTCACATTCTTTCTGTGTACAGCAGGGAGCAGTCTGAGAGTGTTACAATTCTGAACCACATTCACTGACCAAACACATTTTTATGCTTAACACATCAACAGCAGAATTTCAATTATGACAGTTAATATTCTCCACCTTTCAATATGGGAAGAACCTTTACCTCTACCAGGAACAAACCCTCATAAGCCTATATTGACTATGTAGAAGTACAGAGAATATTTTCCAATGAAAAATACCATTTCTGTAGGATATCGTTTGGTGTCCTGGGGTGACAGGACATTTTCATGCTTTGTATCCCAAATCGTGGTTGTTGTTTTTTTCCCTGTTCCCGTGTTCTCAGTTTGTTTTGTCTGTGGCTGAGACCCTCCCCCGGCTGCTTGCTTTTGGCTTGCTTGCTGCTAGCTTTAGGCTGCTTTGCTGGCTTTGCTCTCTTGCTTTCTGCTTTTTGCTTGCTTTTTTGCCATTTTTCTGCTTTTGTGTTTCCCCTTCTTTCCTTCCTCCCCTTCCCTGAAGACATCGGACCTGCTTCGGGCCCTGATTTCGGGAACATCAAGGGAACACCCCCCGGAGTCTGCACCTGAAAGAAGCTTTGGCACCCTCCCCAGCAGAGACTGCTCACCCTCTCTTGGACTGGTGAAAACATTTCTTGTCATCTCGGACTGTTTCCCTGTGTTGGGGAGTGGTTTTTTTTTTTTGTTGTTGTTTCTCAATAAACAAGTTTTTTCCACTTTCTCCTCTGAGGAAATTCCTCCCGAACCCGGTGGTGGGGGAGGGAGTTGTGGAATTTTGTCCTAAACTAGGACATTTGGAAAACATGAGATACTTTGCACAGGCACTGTGCATGTGTTCAAGTGCATGTCTGCTACCAGTCTTACTACTGTCCTTTAAGAAAGAGGTGAATGTAGGCCCTGTTCTTGTCCTCAGCTGCCCAGAAACAAAACGTTTATGTTGACTTAGAAAAGTGTAATGAAACATTTCACACTTCAAAATTTAGTATTGTGAGTCCATTGAGTCATGTATTTCCAAAGTAACAGCTGGCACTGTTGAGAGTGAACACAAAAGTATTCCAATCCAAGAATTTACAGTTAACCTAACATAAACCTTTTGGGATCTGATTCCAAGACAGTCAGAAATTTTATAGGTAACTGATGGGTGACTATCACCATGGAGGCCTAGCCAGAAAACAGACTGGGGACACAGATCTGGGTGCAACAGAGCATGCAGGGCAGGAAGACCCGGTTTATTTACAAAAACCTACTTTTATACTTTTTCTATGAGGCCTGTGGATTGGAGGAAGGAATTCCCACCTCCACACCACATTGGTCCAGGAGGCTGTCATTCAACCTCCCCTTCTCTTGGAGAAAGAGTTCATAACATTGCCAATATTTACAAAACATGGTCCTGTGTTTACAATTCACCAGCGTGAGAAACTGCACATTTCTCCTTTAATATGAACGCTCAGCAAACCAGGAAAATTCATGGCAACAGGTGACTACAAAAGGCTACAAGTTGGCACAGCTATACAGGAAGACAGACTGGTCACCATGCAGTCAAGTGGAAATGGCAGCATCTGAAACCTGGAAAAAAGTCCCTTTATCCCTGCAAGGAAGAAGCCAGATTCACTATTGATTATGTTCAGCTGCAAGTCTTCCACAAAGCCTTATTTGTAAAGGGCCGGCCCCAGTGCTCCTTACCAGTTCCGTAGATCTATTTTCCCTGTGCCTTAAATCCTCATTTTTAAAGCAAAAGCAACTTCGTCCCTGTCCTACACCTTGTCCACCTGTCTATGCAATTGCAAGTTCTTTGGGGTGAAAGAAGTGCAGGTAAGGCCTCACATGGAGGTGGTGGCCCTTTAGGGGTGACAAATACAAAAAAAAAAACAACCTGTTTGCAGGAAGTAGTGAGAGTTTGAGCAACCCTTGGAAAGCAGCAAAGTTGGAAAGCAGCTGTTATTACCTTAAGTCTCAGCTGTGCCATTGGTATCAGACAAATGGCATGTAAGCAATGTTAGCTGCCAGCACTGAACTTCACAACAGACAGCCAGGAGTGGAAAGAGAGAACAACTGAGCTATTTTCCAAGAAATTCTGTGATTTTCCAGCTAATCATGCAGCTGTAAAACTGAAGAGTCCAGGCTGGATTATGCAATAAGAGAAAGCCAATATTGTAGGCAGTCAACATATTTCAAAGCACACTGGTAAGCTTTCTGTGGAATTTTGTCTTCTTTTGCCCTCATGTCTGTTATAAATATTAGCCAATTCCCAATTAATAAAACAATTTTTATTAATTAAAGAATCAATGTACAGAAATTTCGGACAAGCCAGCAATTGGAAGTTCAGTGTCAAGACCCGGGATCGGCACTGGTTGAACTTTAACTACGGCCTCTATTGCACCGTAGTCCCCCCTGTTCACAAATTCAGCCCTTTTTGGGGTCCCCTTATATACACTTTATTTTGCCCGTGGCCCCCATAGTCTTTTGTCTTCTTTCTTTTCCTTATGGGTTTCTTTCTGACATCTCGTCTGTTGAATAGAGCTTTCCGAGGGAAGATTCAGTCTCTCAAAAAAAGTCTGAGTAGGGAGATGAGATAGTGAATAGAAGGGCATCTTCCTGATATTGCTGCTAGATCTATATCACTCCTGATGGCTGGGCACTTTACCGTCCCCATCGCCCAGGAGGGCCAGTCCACCCCTCTTTCTGTTGTTAACGTCGGTGATTCTCAGGTTTCCAGCTCCACCTTGGATTCCTGCCAGCAGCTTTTGTTTATCTTAAAGTGCATTTGCTACAAGCCCGGACTTGCTAGTTTCATTTATTCCCATAGACATATCTTAATATATACATATACATATATTGTAACACAAATTATCCCATGTTATTTATTACATGTCCATTTCATTAAAAGTTTCAAACCCACACTGCTGACATCCTCTCAAGGGACTGGTGCTGGCCAGCACTCACTCCTTGGCTATGCAGATGCCCCAGTCCCCTCTCCCTGGCACGAACCAGCCAAGAGAGATGAACAAAGAGGAGAGGAGGGTTTCTTCAGAGCTCTTCATAAAGGACAGTGTCTGACTTTATACAGGGGGATAAAAGGAGAGCGATAACTCTGTTGTTGTCAAGATGGAGAAGAGCACTTAAAAAGCCTTTGAAATAAGCAATTTCCCCTCTCATCAGTATCCTCTTAACTGCTAAGCTCCCTCCTTTGTCCCTCACCTGAATGGTGATCAGCAATGCATGACTGGCCAAGAGGCAGCAGTGGTAAGTGACAATACCAGCCGAAACCACTGCGGGAAGGAAAGGCTGATCTCTAAAGACCTTTCTGCTCCATGGAGGAGAAGGAAGGGATGGAAAAGCATGACAGGTTCATTTGTCCTGCCTATTTTGGCACAGGGTATAGGATCTGCCATCACTCATATTAGGTTTACTTGGCATCCCATCTCTGATTCATCTGAAATGAATCAGAATTGAATGTGCAGGTGCCAGGAACCCCACTGCCAAACAAGCTTCCACCCTACAATCCCAATGATATTTTTGCTTCCGTCCTCAAGGATGAGGGTGAGTAGCCCTTCCACTCTCTGCTCGTTTGCTGTCCTGTCCTCAAACAGCTGCACTGCAATCAAGAAGTTTCTTCTTTGAGAAATGTGTTGTACCTTCTGGTCACATTGGTCTTGTGTTTCACTCAACTGGCATATGCCTAACACCACCCTGAGCACAGTCAGAGCTTATATGGAGCTAAAGATCACCAAAAATCAGCTTCATTGCCACAGACAAAGATGGAAAATTTTATTCTTCAAAAAAATTAATTTCTCGGTTGTGGTGGTGTGGAATTAAGTTCATAATAAGTTTGTTAGGTTTGTACAGGTTGATTGGTGGTCATTGGGCAACTGAATGTCCAGTCAAAGCTCAATTCCAGGCATTCAGACAGCAGACTCAGGGCAAGGAGGAGAATTCACAACACGTAGCACCACAGGGAACGCCACGTCCCAACCGCCATTTCCAAAAAAACCAAAGGGGGAGCGCGGGTCCACCCAGCGCGATGACACCAATGGAGTGGACCGGGCAGGGGAGAAAGGGGGAGAACAACCCGACTGTGACACAAAATTACCTGACGTGACTCAATCTTTAGAACACGACTTGGCAAAACCAATTTTAACAACTCATTCTACCTTTGAACCTTACAGGTTGCGGCTGACAGAATCTTTGATTCTCAGTGACCGCGATTGGCATTTCATCGTCATCAATCCCGACGAGATAGAGATCTGGCCTCTAATTGAAGGTGAGTATCTCATAGTTGGGGATTGCAAATTTACTCCGCACGAGATTGAGGTTCTCCCTGGGAGACTTTCCAACAGTCCCAGGCGCCTCATTCTCTGGCTGCGATGCATCCACCCACCAGCATTTTTACCAAAAGGGCAAATTGTAGCACAGGTAATTCCTTTTGGGAATCCATCTCCAAAAACCACTCTATCAGTCAACACAGTTCAAAAGGTAACAGCTCACAAGCTAAAGATCAAATGTACATTTTCGGTGGGAAATCAATCTTTTGACACAGAGACACTTCTGGACACAGGGGCAGATGTGACGATCGTTCCCACCAAGGACTGGCCATCACATTGGGCCTTGGAAAATGTGCCTGGACATGTCAGAGGTGTAGGGGGACTCCAATTGGCAAAACAATCCAAGAGCGTGGTGCAAATTAAGGGGCCAAAAGGACAATTGGCAAGTCTGCGTCTTTTCGTTTTAGATTATGAGGAACCTTTGCTTGGTAGACCTCATGGCCCAGTGGGGGGGATCACAATTGACATTCCTGACCCCTCGCAAAATTTTTGGGCTGGGGCCACTGAAAAACGCCCTACCCAAAGGCTGAATTGGAAGACTGATACACCAGTCTGGGTGGAACAGTGGCCGCTCACCACCGAAAAATTGAAGACGCTTCAGGAGCTCGTCATCCGCAAGGCTGAAAAGACTCGGTGGCGGCTCTTCCAAGACGTCTGCGAAATTAACAATGTCATAGAAGATATGGGGTCTCTCCAGCCTGGGATGCCTTCCCCAACCATGCTCCCACGAAATTGGCAATTGGCTGTAATAGACATAAAGGATTGCTTTTTTCAAATTCCTTTGCACCCTGATCATGCCCCTCGTTTTGCTTTCTCGGTACCTTCCATCAACCGAGCTTCCCCAAGGAAGCGATATCACTGGAAGGTGCTTCCCCAATGAATGAAAAACTTGCCAGTGATTTATCAACAATAGGTGGCTTCTTTGCTGTCCCCCGTCCGCGCAGCCGCGGAGGGAGTAATCATCCATCATTATATGGATGACATACTCGCTTGCGCCCCAACTGATGATCTGCTGGCCTACGCGCTTGACCTCACAAAGAATTCATTGGTTGCTGCAGGTTTTGAGTTGCAGGACAGCAAGATTCAGAAGATGCCACCTTGGAAGTACCTGGGCCCGGAAATCGGTAGGCGGTCTATTGTACTGCAAACATTGGACATCAAAACCAAAGTCAGGACTCTTGCGGATGTCCATCAGCTGTGTGGTGCATTGAACTGGGTAAGGCCTTGGCTAGGTCTGACCACCGAGGACCTAGCCCCTCTTTTCAATTTATTGAAAGGGGGAGAAGAGCTTAGTTCTCCTAGGGCACTTACCCCGGAGGCGAAGGCAGCCCTGGTGAAAGTACAGGAGGCAATGTCAACAAGACAGGCAAGCAGGTGTGACCCTGGTCTGCCATTCAATTTTATCATCATGGGAAAGCTGCCACACCTGCATGGTGTGATTTTCCAGTGGGACTCATCACACAAGTCACCGAAACAAGGTAGGAAGGGCCAAGGCAGAGGAGACCCTCTTCTGATCATGGAGTGGGTCTTTCTCAGTCACCATAGGCCCAAGAGAATGACACGGCCACAAGAATTGATGGCTGAGCTAATCCGCAAAGCGAGAACACGGATCAAAGAATTGGCCGCATGTGATTTCGCGTGCATTCACATGCCAATTGGTTTGCAAACAAGCCAAATCACAAAACCGATGTTGGAGCACCTGCTTCAGGAGAATGAAGCGCTTCAATTCGCCCTGGACTCCTTTACGGGCCAAATTTCAATTCATCGGCCAGCCCACAAATTGTTTAATTCGAATGTAGAGTTTACATTGGCCTTGAAAAGTGTCCACAGTAAAAACCTCTAGAAGCTCTGACAGATTTTACAGACACGTCCAGAAGGTCTCACAAGTCAGTCTTGACTTGGGAAGATCCTCAAACTCAGCAGTGGGAGACAGATGTCAAGGAGGTGATGGGATCACCCCAAATTGCTGAGTTGGCCGCAGTCGTCAGAGCTTTTGAAAGGTTTCCTGGACCATTCAATTTAGTCACCGACTCCGCGTACGTTGCAGGGGTGGTTTCCAGGGCAGATCAGGCTGTTCTACAAGAGGTGTCCAACACAGCTCTTTTTGAGTTGCTCTCAAAGCTAGTGAAGCTGGTCTCCCACCGAGAGCATCCATTTTATGTGATGCATACGCGATCGCACACCGATTTGCCAGGCTATATTGCTGAAGGGAACAGGAGGGCAGACGCTCTCGCTGCTCCTGCAGCAATTGCCCCACTGCCGAACATTTTCGAGCAGGCGAAGCTCAGCCACCAATTGTTTCATCAAAATGCGCCAAGCCTTGTTTGGCGTTTTCACCTCACGCGCCAGCAGGCAAGGGCCATTGTGGCCTCGTGTCCATCCTGCCAATCACACCCAGTTCCCACACTGCAAGCAGGAGTCAATCCTTGAGGCCTGGAGAGCTGCGAGGTTTGGCAAATGGACGTCACACATATCCCACAGTTTGGCAGACAAAAGTACGTGCATGTCTCTGTCGATACCTTCTCAGGTGCAGTCTTTGCCTCTGCCCACACAGGAGAGAAAGCACAAGATGTAATCAAACACCTGATACAGGCGTTCTCTTTAATGGATATCCCCAGGAGCCTGAAGACTGATAACGGCCCAGTGTACAAATCAAGGGAATTCTGCGACTTTCTGCAGCAATGGGGAGTAGAACATAAAACTGGCATCCCCCACTCCCCCACGGGCCAAGCAGTCGTAGAAAGGACCCACCGGGGAGACCAAAAGGGTCCTTGCTCAGCAGCAATGGGTTCTAAAGATCAAACCTTCTTCAGTTAGACTGGCCAGGGCTTTACATACTATAAACTTTTTAAATTGTACCTTTGAGGTTTTGAACCTGCCAATCATGAGACACTTTGGATCAAATTCCGAGTTAGACCTCAAAGAAAAGCCGCCAGTTTTGTTAAGATCATAGAATCAGGTCAGGTACACGGTCCTTACGAGCTCGTCACGTGGGGGCGTGGGTACGCCTGCGTCTCTACACACACGGGCTTGTGGTGGGTCCCTGCCAAATGGGTAAGACCATTTGTGAAGAAACAATCAGAAAGAGACAACGAGGTGTCACAAGTTGCCAGGGTGGCGTTTTGCCGAAAGAGAAAGACATTGTTTCAATTGACTCTCCCGGTTCTATGGGAATGGGAGGACCCCCTACCTTTCTCCTACTACCTGTATCATTAAAGCTAATCATATTTGTTTTAAGTCTGTTTTTCAGTTGTCAAGAACCTGATCCAGCCCCGGACTCTGTACATCATGTCCATCCTTCTGGTCACGTTGATCCTGATTGCCGACCTCCTGGCTCAACACCAAGCCTGGATCGTCCCGCAGCCTAAGGCCAATGTGTGGACCACCTTGGCGAAGTCCCTCGGCCAAGACCACATATGCCTTAGCCAAGCCTCAGCCACCGATCCTCTGTCAACCTGTCTCGTGGGGATCCATTTCCAACATTTAGAATTCCCAGAAGCTATGCTGCAAAACTCCATCAGGATAAGTAAATCGCAGGTTCCCGATGGTTCACATTCAATGGTAGTTATGGATCAGAGAACTCTTCCCAATGTAAATCCGTTTGTCGGATGGTGCAGTTTTACTGCCAAATTGGAAAACCTTCAAGAAGAACCTTTGGAGATAGAACTCCTTGGTTCTTCAAAAGTGCCCTTTTGTGTTCAGTTTACATTTGTTCCTCCTCAAGAGCAATTAAAAGGCTTTACAAATGTTCTCCAATGGAACAAAGCATATAATGCCAACCCGTGGTGTGAGCGGGTCGCCCACGTGCGAATGGCTTCCACCTTGCTTTATAGGCCCTTGTCGCTTCCTAAGGGAAGTTTTTTAATTTGTGGGGATCGAGCATGGCCAGGCATCCCCTCTCGCCTTGTAGGAGGTCCGTGCACCTTTGGCAAGTTGGGCCTTTTCACCCCCAACAGAACCCAAATCAGGGATTGGAAAAGAAAAAATAGAACACACAATTCGGCAATCCAAAAGTGAGATCTGAAAGAATTAGATCCTGACTGTGACTCAGAAATTATTCATTGGAGTAAACCTAAAGGAGTCGCAATCACTGTGTTTTTGCCCTGGGTTTCTATCGCTAAGGCGATGGGCGAATTGGCTCACGTTGAATGTTGGGTGGCGAAACAGGCGAATTTGGCTTCCAAGGCCCTGGTTGCCCTCCTAAAAGATGAGGAGATTATGAGACAGGCCACTTTGCAGAACAGAGCAGCCATAGACTACCTTTTGCTCCGGCATGGTCACACATGTGAGGAGTTTGAGAGGCTATACTGCTTCAATCTAACATCAAGGGCTGAGGATGCGGGACATGGTCGGCGAAATTAAAAAGGAGACGGCTGATTGGTTCAATGGACTTCTGCAGAGCTGGGGATTTTGGGCTGGGTTGGGTCAATTATAAAAACTTGTCTGCTAATTTTATTCATTATTATAGTTGCCTTAATTACTGTTGTGGTGTGGGTTTTCTGCTTTGAGTTTTCAGGCCATCTTTCTATTTCATTTGTGTGTTATGATTTAAATTATGCATACTGTTATGTGTCAGTTCTCTGTATCCCTGCCTCTCTTGCTAGAATCTTCCTTGTCAATCTTCCTTAGCTCAATATATCATTTGCTATTTTGTATCATTACACTGCTTTTGCTATTCCCATTGGATTTAGTTCTGTATTCCCACCTTAGACTCCTCCCTGAGTGCATTCTCATTGGTTGTTTGCTTTGTGTTGCCCTGTCTATAAAACCCAGGGCGGGAAGTGTGTTCCCGGTTCTTGGGGTTCAGCTTTTAGGTTTTATTTTTCAGTTGTACCTTTAATAAATCTCCTCAGTTTACCCCAAGACCTGTCTCGCTTCTGCTTCATCTCTGCTCCCCAAAAGTACTCGCTGAGACCATCGGAGTTCCTGAGCGGGGAGGAAGAGTCTCCCGGGGGGAATGTGTCGCAATCCAATGCTGCCGCGCGTGTCCTGGGAAACGCACACCGCGGCATAAATTAATATAGGTTTAGTTAGACACATATTAAGCAGATTGATTTCGAATGCTACATCTACCCCCCATCTGTCCGTGAATTAAGTCAGCCTCCCCGAAGATCCGGAGGAGATTGAAATGATGGACCTCCGAGATGTCGACAGGCAAGAATATGCACCCTATGAGCAGTGGCTGACCACAGAGAGAGGATTCGATGAACTGTACCCGGAGTCGGAATATCTGCCACCTCCGCACCAATTCTCATCATTTTAATAAAAACAAAAGGGGGAGATATGGTGGTGTGGAATTAAGTTCATAATAAGTTTGTTTGGTTTGTACAGGTTGATTGTACAATGGTATGTTCCTTGTTTTCCCCTGTTGGTATTATCCTGTAATTCCCTAAGTCATATAACTCTTCAGTTATTTGTCAATCTTTTCTCATGGTCTGTGTAAACCCCTCCCTGTTGTCCCTGACTGGTTTCTGTAATGTCACCCCATGTTCGTACCACCTCTTTGGTTGAAGCCTATTGGTTGTAACCTCCTTACCATGCCCCACGACACTGCTGTATAAAACGGCAGGTCAGAAGAGCTTAGGGGGGTAGTCTGAAGATCTGGCAGGTGGTAAGGAGGTCCCCTGGGACCCCCAAATAAATCTGTCATTTTACTGGACTGGCTCCTCCCTTCTTCTTCTCCATCGTTGTCAGCATTGTCCACCACCTCACATAGCCTCTCGGGACAAGAACTCACAGGGATCAGCCGGCTTGCGTGACTTGCCTGGGTGTACCCTTTAGCCTGTTGCAGTGCCTGAGCTAGCCTAGGCAGGCAGAGAGACTGAGTTCTCTTAAAGGCACCATGACACTCGGTAGGGTTATTTCAACCTGTGATACTCTAACATTGCTGTTGAACCTGACTGCATGAGGAAGAGTTCTCCAGAGCTGTTTGCCATGTAGAGATTTTTCACTAATCCAACTCCATTCAAGTACAGAGCATGATCACCAGTGTGTTACCACGTTATTTCATAAGGGCCAGACTCCCAACTTTTGCAAGTTTTAGAAGCTAGAAATAAAGTTTTAGAAAATAAGAAGGGAGTACAGAAAGTTTAAATAAAACCAAGCAGAAATTAACAGTCTGTTACTTTTTGTGTGTGGTCATTTTCCTAGGGAAAAATGATATTGGGACAATTCTCTGAACAACAATGACCTAACAAACACATCACATGTTACACCATTTGCTCTAACAATTACACATCATTTAGATATTAGTCTTCTATCTCAAGGCATCACCAGGGAGTCAGCTTTTTGAGCATATGCAACTCACATTAACAATAATGAGAGCTACTCACATATTCAGGATGGACAGTACCTCTCTTGGGAATCTCTGTATTCCTCATACCTCATCTGGGGAAACAATAGAAACGTAACAAAGGCAGACCCTAAGTCAAGGAGGATTCAGACACTGACCTGCCATGACTGATTCTCAGCATTTCTCATCAGTGATTGCTCCCCCAGCTCCCCAGAAAATATTATTGGGATGTTACTCACTGTGCTCTGGAGCAGCACACTTGTCTCAAACTCTCCCCAGAGCTGCTCTTGCTTCAGGCTACACCACCAGGCAAACCCACATTAGCAATGAGTGAGAATCACTTTCTGGCAATCTTGTTTCTCAAATTCATCTTAGCGGATCAGATCCAGATTTTCAGATGGTGGTTTTTTACTCTGGGCTTTTCCAAATGTTGTGCCCACTAACAAATACAGCACAGCAGCCAGCTGGTTTTGTTGGCAGCTTCTGCTAGGTCTGTGTCAATCAACATCATCCTCCTCTGTGGTGTTGGTGCCTTGAGAACTGGCATATGCAAAGGAGAGCAGAAGTGTGAATCCTTCCCCACACAAGTGTGGCAGCCTCATCACACTGAGACTGTACCAGCAGGTATTTACCCCTTCTCCTCCACCTCCTCAGCCCTGTCATGTCTCTAGAGTTCTGATCAAACTGCTCTTTGCAGCTATGCCCATGAGGAAAGTGCATTTCCATGTGCTGTACAAGCTTTATTCCTGCTTATAATTCAGCAGAAGGTCCAAGAGAAGAAGATGGAGGTGTCACTGTTGAAGCAGAGGACTGGTCATCAGGGGCTTTAAGCTCTATATCCAATTTTCCTGTTGGGAATGAAACCTTTTTCACTGATATTTCAGCCTCCAAAACAGTGACTGCACTACTCAACTCTCTGGAGGAATGTTGAGAAGGCAGCCAGTCTTTCTGAAGGGCATTTTAAAAGCAGAAATGCTTGTTAGCCTTGTGTGTCTACACTAGGCCTTCTGTCATATCCCTTCCAATGTCTCTCCAGTCCCTTGCTTTTGTTTCACACCCAAATGCTTGTGACTTCAGTTCACACTAGCAGGGCTGATGGAGAGCACTCTCCCCTCAGCAATCAAGTCCAGCAGTAAAATTCATTGAGCTTAACCAAATCAACAGAATTTCCATGGGACACTTTATATAATAGCATAAGTTACAGGCTGAATCTCATAAACTGTTATAAAATTATCACACTTAATGTTCCATTTTTAGCAATAGCCTCAGTGCTCAGTAGATAGAAATAACACTGACTTCCAGGACTGGAACCAAACCCCTCCCTCAGATTGCCTGCTGTGATGTGCAGCACTACCTCATGTCCCAAGAATTCCTTTGCTTACATAAACTGCTCATCTAAATATATCACTTTCCATGGCCAACATGGTTGATAAATGGTGTTCCCTTTATTTGTACCATTCCGTAGTCATTATGAAACATAGTAAAGAACTTTCTCTAGAGCAAAGTTAAGCCAGATTCATGCTGCTTCAAAGTGCTGATTCAGCTTTCTGGTTGTTTACCACTTAGGGGAAAACACCACTGTGCAACTGAAGAGAATAGTACAGGAGGACACTGCAAAGAAGAGTAGCAGTATTGAAAAAAAACCAAAACAAAACAAAAAACTACTTAGCTTCTCTTTCACTAGTTATCACAAAATCAGAGCTTACCTTAAAAAAATATTTCAGAGAAAAACAGCTTCCAAGATCACAATGCCATATTAAATTCTTTCCCAAGCTCAATAAACTATGACTTCTAAAACTTGTAAAATCCTTACTAGACTCAAGACAGCTCCACATGTGTCTGTGGCAAGAAGAATGGAACCTTTTGCTAAATGACATGGGCCGGTAGAACCCCAGCTAGCTCTGATTCCTGGCTGTGCCAGGGGCCGTTCCCAAATCTGCCAGCAGATTCAGGTAACGGTGCAGAACAAGGCTGTTCTTCTATGGCAAACAGGTGTTGCAGTATCTAGACTTCAGAGCAAGGACTAGAGAAGACTCCTTTTCGTACAGTTTCTCAGAGACCTTTATTCCCCAAGAGGGGGGAAAGAAAAAGAGCAAGGAACAAAGCCCACACCCGCTTTTGAAACCGAGGGGTGGGGGGTGTGAAACAAGCAGGTGATTGGTCCCCGGACAGATGGACAGGGTTTTTTCCATAACATAGGGCAGGGTCAGGGGAAAGATGGACAGCTGACTGAAGCTTCTAGGGACAGGGCAGGGGTAGGATAGGCAGACAAAGAGAGAAAGGGGGAGACATGCATGGACGGCACATGACCCATCAGGCGGGGGGGAAACAGGGAAGAACCACTGAGATGCAGAACTCAAAACAGCTTAACAAAAACCCACCACCACAGCTAAACATCTGCTAAATCTTGCCTCTTGGCTGGAACAACTCTACCCATCCCAACACAGTGTCTTAGCGCTGCTGACCGCAGTCTGGGACTGGAAACCTTTCTGTCTTCACAAAAACACTGCTCTGCCATGATGCTTTATCACTGCCGTGTCTGCTCAGCCTTTTTCAGCAGTACTGCATGAAGGCACAACTCTTAGGGCAGCTGCACCCCAACAGTGGCACGTAATGGTTCATCAGGGGTTGAAATCACACTGTTGCCAGCTAAAAGAGTATGCACCAAGAGCATCTCCTTTTGTACACACTACTCTGGGCTTCTGGAGTCCAGCACCCTTCTTTGTGAGCAGCCAGGTTATTCAAAGAAATTGCTGAGAACAGTCAGAGAAGTTACAGACAGTCAATTTGCTTATTTGTGCACTGTATCAGCAATTAAACATTTCCCACTTGATTCTCTGTAAGACATTTTTAAGAATAATCTCTCCTTAACCCAATAGGCATTTTCCCATTTTTAAGCTCAAGATGGTCTGACTTGGTCTTCAGCCTGTGGTGCCCCATAAGCCATGAATACAGAAGCAATTCTCCCTGCATATCATAAGTACTTTCCCTTGCTGGGGTGGATTTTTTTGAAACTGGGAAGTCATCTTGACAACCTACACAAGGAGACCCTTCAGAAAGTTGAGCACTATATCACCATATTTATCCCACACAACTCCCTCCTCTCAGATGGCAAGAGGATAGAAAGACAAAAAGCAGTCTGCATTCTCACAAGACAAAAAAAGATCTCTCACATCGAAAAGAAAACATTGTGGCAATCTGGGAACTCCAGTGCATTAGAAGATGAAAGATAAATCATGTTCTGTGAATGTCACACATGTTGTTATTATCTCTAAGAGGAGGACCCCATTATGGTAAATACTACACATGCTCAAACTCACAGGCTGTTCCTGTCCCAGAGGCCTCATAAGCCAAAATAAAACCAGTATTGTTGCCCCCTTTTTATGAAGGGGAAGTGGGACACCAGAAGATTCAGTGACTTGAACAAGTTATTCAATGAAATAGATCTGAGAACTGAACCCAGATCCAAGTCTCCATCTCATGATTTAATCTTCACAGTATTCAAAATCAATTGTAGTTAAGCAGCATCTAAGCTTCAAATTGGCATCCACGGTTATTTCTACTTCTACAAAAAATTTGATCTATTGTTCATTCCCTCATTCATTTTAGATTCCTGTAAAACTCATCTTTAAGTATATGTCCAAAAGATACATGGCCACAAAAGAAAACACTTCAACAAGCAGATTATTTCCACATTCAAATTCAGAGAGTACTGACATGTATCTTTAAACAGGCACTTAAAAAAATACACAAAAAAAACCCAAAACCACATTACATGGAAGTACACACAGTAGCAGTATTGTGCTTCACAGGTGATCACAACTTTGAAAAAAATTATTACAACAATAGAAGAGGAGTGGTTATAATGCTTCCCATGAGCACAAAATTAAGAATTGAGTTGCTAAAAATTTTTTGAAAAATCAAGGTACTACAAACCAGGAGTTGGGTACCTAAAAAACCCAACCTGGTAGCTATTCAAGCCAGTGGCTTCAAATTCCTGCCTAATTTCATAGTAGGAAATAACTGGTGGAATCACACACTGAGTAAGTTACCTAAACATTTGTCCATTTAATATCTGAACCTAAATCAATATTTCAAAAATCCTGAAAAAGTTTTCTTCTCTTGGGAAATAAAAGAAAAAAGTACTCTAAAACAGAGTGAGGAGGGATGTAAGTTTTTTGGAGGTGCACGTAACAATATTAAAAACTCTAAATTTAAAAATAATGTGAGAGCAAACTCACTAATGTAGAGAAGCTGAAGAGATGCACACTGTGGAACTGTGACCTTTAGAAGAGTTAACCCCGGGTTTTACAGAAGAGCTGAGGTAGAAGATGACATTTATAAGGCAACAAGGCTAGACAGGAAGCTGCACCCTGGGGAACCATGAAGTTTGTGCAGGGTGAAGAAACTGAAAACTCATAATGAAGTTCCAGCTGTGGTAGTGTGGAATTAAGTTCATAATAAGTTTGTTAGGTTTGTGCAGGTTGATTGTACAATGGTATGTTCCTTGTACCCCATTTTTCCCCTTTTAGTATTATCCTGCAATTCCCTAAGTCATATAACTCTTCAGTTATTTGTCAATCTTTTCTCATGGTCTGTGTAAACCCCTCCCTGTTGTCCCTGATTGGTTTCTGTAATGTCACCCCATGTTCGTACCACCTCTTTGGTTGAAACCTATTGGTTGTAACCTCCTTACCACGCCCCACGACACTGCTGTATAAAACGGCAGGTCAGAAGAGCTTAGGGGGGTAGTCTGAAGATCTGGCAGGTGGTAAGGAGGTCCCCTGGGACCCCCAAATAAATCTGTCATTTTACTGGACTGGCTCCTCCCTTCTTCTTCTCCGTCATTGTCAGCATTCTCCACCACCTCACACAGCCTCTCAGGACAAGAACTCACAGGGATCAGCCGGCTTGTGTGACTTGCCTGGGTGTACCCTTTAGCCTGTTGCGGTGCCTGAGCTAGCCTAGGCAGGCAGAGAGACCGAGTTCTCTTAAAGGCACCGTGACATCCAGCACTTTGGGATGGGAGAAGAGTGATAGTCTTGCCAAACTGAATGGCTCTACTAGGCCAGAAAATGTCCCCTCTCATAATCCAAGGGTTGCGTGAATTGCAGCAAGTTCTTCCAATTATTTTAAAGAAAATACTGGCAAAGTGAATTCAATTCCCATCCAGTGGGCTTTGCATACCTTCATGAGACAGCAATCAAATTTGTTCTCAGTATGCGATGAGAGACTGGGGTTTGGCCATGTTTTAAGGGAGTTTGTCAAAAAAGGTCAGAAGTACTGGAGGAGGGAGCAGAGTTCTCCCAGCAGAACAGAATGCTACTGCATTAACCTGGAGGTCACCAGAGTGACCAGAGCAAAGCTCTCACCATGTTTGATAAAACATTAAATTCAGCTCTCTAGAGAACTGATTGTTATTCATCCCTCTGGAAGAGAGACTGGGAAGTGCCTCCCACTGCAACTCTTGGGACTTAATAGAATAAGAGTTAAATAAATCAATACCAGAAACTGAGATTACACTGAACATCTTGGATGTGCTTGTAAGTGGACTGCTCTTCTCACTGGTGGCACCAAGCCATTCTCCTAACCCAAGTTTTAATTCATTGAACTGTATTTGTTCCTATTCTTTTTTTTTTTTTCCTCAACAGTGCATTTATTTCCTCATTTTTACAAAGAAAGAAGTACATAGGGCTACCTAATGTTGCCAGATGCTGTATTTGGCAAACTGGGAATAGTAAAACTATGTTGTATTACTGACTCTGCTCAGAAAAATCTCCCTGTTTATGTCCTACATTTCAACTTGGTCTGTTCTGACAGGTTTCTGGCTTTTCAGCAAGAAATCCTAAACCAAATATTTTCAAACACTACCTCAAGGAAATTAATTTTGCAGAGTTTTATTTTGGAGAGGCCTTCTTTAAAAATAATTTTTTTAAAAAAACAAACCAAAACAACAGGGAAAACAAACAAGCAAACAAAAATCTCAGATCAACACACCAAAACCCCCAACAACCAAACCCACAAAGTTTGTTTTCTCCTCCTCAAAAAATAGACCATTTCCTTGTTAAATGGCTTCAAGGACTAGCAAACTAGACAAATTTCAAGTAACTCTAGAGAGTAGTACTAGGAAAATCACCCTTGCCATGCAAATTTCTCTCCAGTATCAGCAACCCCATATTTTTATCCTCCACTGAATGAAAGTACACATGGAAATTAACAGAAATTTCTGCCATGTTCCCTTTCTCCAGGGAATGCTGCAGCAGCTCAAAATCTGCCTTCACTACTGCAACGCTTCAGTTATTATCTGGATAGCAACATGCAATTCTTTCATTACCACGTTTGAGAGAAGGATCACTCATTTCTCTCAATCTTCTCCTTGATAATATATCACCCAGTGTTTAGGAGGGAAAAAAATAAGAGAGAAACACTGTATTCTCCCAGGGAAAGTAAGATCTGGGACACTGCTAGGAAAAAATAATTGGTCCCATTATTATCATTGTGTCTAGCTTTACACTTAAGGGAGAAATATGTCTGAATAGCTGGTTCCATCAGCAATGCAGATAGAGGAGAAATTCCCACAGTGTAAGTCTTCACACACTTAGAGAATGTGACCACACACAATACACATGACAGTGGAGAAGAACAAAGCAGCCTCAGGAAGTGTCCCTGATTGGTTTTGGCTGATTAGGGACATATGCCAACAAGCCTCCAGTTGTTGAGAGAAGCTCTGCAACTTGGGGAGGTCAAATTTACATAACACAATTAAAGACATCGAGTTGTTTGGGTCCATATAAAACTCACACTCAGAACAACGTAAGGTACAAGTTTAAGACAATTTAGTTGTTTCAGACCAGTTCAACCAAAGGACAGCTTTATCTTTCAAGTTGAATAAGCAGGGGAGAGATTAAAAGTCAGTTACTAATGTACAAAGCTAATTTACATTAACATCGTCCACTTGATTTGCAATCAAACCACAGACTTCAACTAGTTACAGCAGTTTTGGAAAACTGCATTAAACCAGCATGAACATCAGGCCTTGAAACAAAAATACTGCCTTCTACTTTTTTCAAAAGTCACCACACAGAGCTAAATATTTTTGGATCAAGTAAACCACCTGAAAAATAACTGCGCTGAAGTTAGCAGGAATTTGCCAAGTTGGTGCTCTTTCCAGCAGAGGAGCCAGAATTGGCCATTCCAAGTGTGAAGGCACAGTCATCCTCAATCCCAAAGGCTTCCATGAGTTCTGCAGTGGGGTGAAACATGCACCTCTGGATTGCTGATGGTATCACCCCAGAGGGGAAGCTTTACCCTGGAGATAACCAGCTGCCAGCATCACCTCGGTGTTGGGCCAGGAGTGCCAAGGGATGCCTGGAGAACAGCTCACTGTGGCAGTGAGCAAATTAAATTTATTAAGTTTATTGTAATAGTTAGTTTTATATACCCTGTTCAGCCTCATGGGCATTCCTTTGTCTCCCTCAGTTGTGTTAATGCATGCACCTGCTGCTGTTATGTAACAGTCCATTATTTGTCCATCATCTTTCCCACCGTTGTGAAACCCATCCCAGTTATCCCTAGTTGGTCCAATTTGATTTTCCCGCCTGTGTAACTGCCCCGAAGACACTTTCCGTTGGTTGCTATACTTCACCACTCCCTTTCTCCTATCCGGATAAAATCCCGGGTCGCTGAGTTCTCCCGGGGTAATTGTGAGTCAGTGACCAGGTGCAATAAACCCTGTCACTGCCTCAATGGTCTCCTTCCTCCCTGTCTCTGTCTGCGTCACGTTATCCATCGCTGCTGAGAAGATTCTCTCAGAAACCAAGAACCCCCTACAAGAATCAGCCCAGCCTGCGTCGCTCGCTGGCTGATCTTCTGTCACTGTACACGGTGTCTGGGCTAGTCCGAGGTGCAGAGACACAGAGGTCTCGAGCGGCACAGTGACAGCTCACCTCTGCAAGGACTGCTCACTTCTCCCCTCCCCAGCCAGCCAGCCCAATAAAAAGGTATTACATTTCCCTACAAATCATTCAGACTTCTGTAGAGAAGCATTAAAAAAAACCAGAGTGGTTTAAAAAATCCCAACAAGATAAACTGAACACAGTACTTGGAGAAAAATGTAAGGCTTCCTGTAAATTAAATCTTTTTACATAACAGATCACACACAGCGATTTGTAAGGAAATTACAAAGCTGCTGCAGATCTTAAGATATTGTAGCAGAGGTTCACAGATGCACTTATTAAAATATTTTCTGACAACTCGGCTGCTACTGAAAACATTTTTGAAGTTGTAATAAATGGCATAGAATAATTCGTGTTATAGTGTATATAAAATGTGATATGTTTTGTAAAATAAAATGAACAACCAGGCTGGGACTGAAACCAGGGAATTTAGGATGAACAACACCCACTGCCAGGAATCCAGGAGGGACAATACCCTTGCCAGGAACTCGTGAAGCACAACATTAACAACAGAAAAGAAGGTGGGCTGAGAACAGATCAGCCCTCCTAGGCGATGGAGCTGTGAAACATGCCCGAAATCAAGAGTGATATGGATCTAGCTGCAGTATCTGAGAAAAACGCCTCTCCATTCACAATTTCATCTCCCCATTCATGCTTTCCAAGAAACTGCATTACCATTCATCTTGCCCTGGAAGCATCATTCAGCAAGACTGGACATCAGAAAGAGACTCATATGAATATGAAGGAAAATAAAGAGGACAAAGACTATGGAGAAATACTCTGCCTCCGGCTAAATAAAGTGTATATAAGGGGACCCCTAAAAGACTGGATTTGTGAACAGGGGGAACTACGGTGCGCTAGAAGCCGTAGTTAAGGTTCACCCAGTGCCGATCCCAGAACCTGACAATGAACTTCCGACTGCTGGCTTGACCAAAAATTTTGTTTTGTTAATTCTTTAATTAATAAAAATATTTTATTAATTTGAAATTGGCTGAATGTATCAAAAAGAATTTAAAGTATTTTCCACTCTAGTCATTAACAGTTTATTTGCACAAAGGCACTAACAGAACTGTTAAGCAAAACGATCCCTTCTGCAGGAGGCACAAGGCCAGACAGCAGTGATCTCACACTCGCCAGGGTAGGGACTGTCAGCCCCAGCACTGCTCTCCCAGCCCACTGCCCCCAGACAGTGAGCAGCAAGTTTTCACATTGGGAATGATCACACTGCACAGCCCAATGCAGTCCCCACCCCACAGACAGCCTCTCAAGCCCATGCCCCACACTGTGAGGCTGGGCAGCTGGGCCAGGACAGCTCTCCCATCTCTGACGTGCCAGAGGTGCCACTGTGCCAGTGCAGTTCACAGATGTGCTGAGAGACAGACCGGCCACACCTGCAATCAGCACCTGAAAACACAGACAGCAGCTTGACCTCAAAGCCACATCTACTTCTTGGCATTGCAAAGCAGGAATATTACATGGCCTGGCAGTGCTCTATTAGCACATGTATTTTATCTACTGTCACAAATGCATCACCATTTAGCTGCAGTTTCTTTTGGAGCTTATTTTTCTCTCCAGACATTTAAACTGCATAATATTTTTTTTTACTGTTAAGCAGATACAAGAAAACATCTATTAAGTGAAGACTATATCAGCGGGAGACAACTAAGGGCAGGCCATTAGTGGCTTGTTAACTCTCTAGCAATCCTCCAGGAATCACTAGTGGACTCACCAGATCCTATTAGATTCTGTGTGAGTCTCAGGTTTGAGACAAAAAGCTTTGTGCAGACATGTCTACAGCCAGCTTTCCCTACTGGGTATACATCCAAGTCATCTCAAGCATGCAAGACATAGTATTTTACTGCTAAGGTCAGCAGGAATTCACATTATTAAAAGGAGCTTCACTGAACTCTGTTTCAGGTGGTACGAGAACTTAGTGCTTGAGACTTGATACCAGTTGTCTGGGTTTTGCCCAAATAACACACCCTTTGAGGGGAAATAGGGGCATTTAAGGGAAAGGATAGGACAAATCTTCATTGCTGGGGAAGATCAGGTGATAGCAAATTGCCAGGAGACCACATCTGAGGTACAGAAGCTGCTTGACAGCTCCTCAACCATGTAATTCATTCCTCTTCTCAGAGCCACACAGGGCAGATCTCACAGCACAAGAGATCTTCAGGGCAATCTGCTTTCAGAGTTCAACACCACATTACACTAGGGATGCTTAGAGAAGTGTAAAAGACAACTGGACAGATTTACAGCACCATCCTCTGACCAAAGCACCCAATTAAAAAATCATAGATCACAGAAAAAAAAAAAAAAAAGGACAATTAAATTACCATGTGTGTGTACCCGCATATTAACCCCATACATACTCCATTTCTGCAAGTTCTTGTTAGCCTAATAGAATTAATAAATGCCCTTGTAGTTGGTTCCTTTTAATTATTTGATCTCTGTATGGGTAAGAAGTATTTATAATACCCTTCACTTCACCAACATATCAGACAGGTCACACAACCCTGGAGACATGAAACAGATTCTTCCCTCCAGAGGAAAAGACACTTAAAATTAAGGAATGGTCTGTACTGGAGCACACTCTCTCCTGACTACACAAAGGAGTGTGGGGAGTTTAACCCTACAAACACAAGTTTTTCCTCTGCTGTCTGGACATAGACATGTGAGTTTGAGAGCTCTGGCATTGAAGCTGTGACACTTATTTTCTATAAAGGAACACCTTTATATGCTACAGAGCTTCAGTAGCAAAAACTGCAATGGACATAACTCCAATTTCCCACACATAGCTGGGATACAATATTGATGCTACTCAAGTCCAGAACAAAACTGTGTACCACTGACTTCAGTGGTGCCTGGATTTCACACTAGTTTTTCAAGGGTTCTCATTTTTGTCTGGCAAGATTTCAACCCTTTTTAATTCCCAGAAGCTCAACCACAAATCCCTCTTCTCCCCCACAGCTGCACTGAAACTCCCTGTTATAAATGAGGAGGCATACTCCTCTATTCTATTTTCAAATTAAGCAATTTATTAATTTTGTGTTCTGCAAAAAGCAGGCAATGCAGCGCTGGGTGCGTGGGGAGTCACTGCTCCACTGACATGCACACCAGCTGTTAGTGTTACAGGTATTTATACATGTTCATGTTAGCAATCCTCTCCCAGTTTCTATTCCCCATCATGGGGTTGGGTTTTCATCCCTCATTGTGATGTCTAGTTCACATTCTTCATTGTTTCTGGTGGTCGTTGGGGGGGCAGAGTCTTTATCCTTCACCCTTTGCTGACCTTTGGCTCCTTTTCATGGCAGTTTTGCCATGCTTGCATAAGCAGTTTCATATAGTTACATCTTTGCTTAACTATTCTGTTTAATAACCACAACATTTTGTTCAGTTATCATTCCTCTTAATAAGCAGTTTCTCAAAATTTATCTTTGTACTGGTCTCATGTCACAATCCCATCATTATACATATTTCTTATCTGACACAAATCATAGCTTAACTTCTCACACTCCCCAAGCTCCTCTAGGCAGCAGCAGAGCAAACCTCCTTGGGAAGACACAGGGCTTTGCTTGCAGGAGATCCCCACCTCCTCCGAGCATCTTTTAGCTCCAGAAAGGCAAATCTGTAAAAATCTTCAAACTGATTAAGAACAGACATCCCCTGAGCTTGGCCTTTCCCCTCAAGCTCTGTGTATCACTGCCCACAGCACTCACTCTTGGCTTTTCCTGCAATTCAGTCAAGGGAGCACAGCCCTGGCACAAGCCCTGGCAAAAATGATGCCTGGTAAGGATCAGTCAACTTGGATCTCACCATGTACTGTTACTAACCATGTGAAAGATCCCCTCCAAAACTTTCTTTAACAGTTTCTGCTTCACATGTGTTACATCTTAAGACCCCCATCACAGTCCATTCAGTAGGGAGCTGCCATCACACACACGACAGGACAGCAAAAGTCATTCTGTTTGAGGCAAAAAAAAAAAGGTCTGAATTACAAAGCACTTCCAAAAAACAGAACATGCAGCAGTTCCCAGGGTTGAGATAGGACAGCAGAGCCCCTTTTGAGTCCCAACTGAGCCTGCAGGAGCAAGGGTGACAGTCCCCAGAGTCTCTCCTCAGCTCCCTGTGGTGTCTGCAGTGGCAGGGAACAGAGATGCCTCAGGAACAGCCCAGTGCAAAGCACCATCCAACACTCAATCCCACCAGCCCTGGGCTCTGCCTTCCTGACCTGGCCCTGTCATCTCTCCTTCTGCACAGGACAGCCCAGCATCTCTCCCTTGTGCCCCCAAGGTGCCTCCCACCTTCCCTTTGGCAGGATCTCGGAGCAGCTGTGCCACACTGAGGACGTGATTAGGCCTGTCCTGAACCCTTTTCAGGCTGCTGCCATTGATGTGCCCCACAAATGTATTCCACTTCACTTGCCAAAAACATACAGGAGCTACAAAAGAGGAAGATATTTTTCAATAGCTCCTAAAATGACTTTTGCTCCTTTCCCTAAAAAGCTGCAACATAAATTAGGGCAGAGATGGGCTGCTAAGGGAAGCTCCTTTGTCCCTGTTATGTTAGAAGAGAAAAATAATTGTTGGCTTTCCATCAGCCAGCAGGAACAACTGCTGCGGTGCCATGCCAGAAGGATTTGCACCTCTCTGTTGTTGCCCTGAGATCCTCCTAGTTTGCTGAGCGTTCATACTAAAGCAGAAGTGTGCAGCTTCTCACGCTCCTTACTATAAACACTGGCCATGTTTTGCTCTTTCATTGTTTACATATTTCTAGGTGGGAGGAGAAAGGTGATTGACAGTTGGCTTGACCAATGTGGATTGAGAGGTGGAATTCCATCCTCCAATCCACAGGCCCCATAGGAAATGTATAAAACTGAGTTTTGTAAATAAACTCGGGCTCTGGCTCTCCTGCCTGCTGCTCTGTTTGAACCCAGACCTCTGTCTCCTGAGTGTCCTTATCTAGCTAGGCTCGTGGTGATACTCTGTACTTCTTTGTGGACAGCTATGATCTGCTGTTCTCTGAGTCAGTGTTTCTTTATTATGGCATGTATCAAAAGAGCATCATTTCTTAGAATATGCTCCTGATTTCACATTGGAAAGGGAAAATGATAGGAACACAGAGGCTCAAAGTTTGGAAGATGAAAAGGAAAACACAATAAAGACAGTTGTCTTTGAGTTTACAAGCCTGTGACATGTCATGACTGTAAGCACTGAATCATCTCTTTGGTGTACCTTGTGAAACACTTTCACTTCAAAAATAAAAACAAAGCACCAGGATTCTTTGTGTCTTGACAAAATCTGCAGTGCCTGGCACTGAGCAGTGTCACATTATTTCTCTTGCAGGTGACCTGGGAGGGGTTTTCAGAAAAATTATTTCTGTTTACTTTCATATGTTTCTTTACAATGGATAAATAAAGTCTGAAGGACCCCTACCTCCCCCAAAATCTCCTTCTGTTCTCACTCACTGCCCTCCAATTACTTTATTTCTCAATAGCATCAGCAACTCTGAACACAGGCTCATCCCTCTGTGTTGACTGGTATCACGCTCATAGTGTGAATTTTACAAGTTGAAATAAGTGCTAGGAACACCTAGCCCAAATGTACCTTACCTCCAAGCAATTCCCCCAGTAATACACTCAACATACAAGCTAAAAGGCCATCAGCTCTGATGTCCCCTGCTCAGCCAGCTGCACAAGGTGTACAGCTCATGCAGGTGCTGCTGTCACACAGAGCTTTGTATCAACCCACACCTTCAACTTTTCAACAGCCTGAACTACCCCAGGTAGGGTACTAGACACAGTACAACAAATCTGTCGGTTTTCATTGGGAGAGATAGAGCCAGGGGCTAAAAGACTCCTGCCTTTGCTTCCAATCAAGAGACATTCCAGATGTTTAAGCTTCAGCAAGCACACTCAAATTCACTAACCTAGAAACACCGAGAAATCAGAAAATTTGCAACTTCTAGATTTCACCTGGACCTTAATTATTTTTGCATCCATATGAGTATGAGGCAACATTGGCCTTCTCTCCCCCAGAAGGATCAGAAAAAAGAGCTCTGAATGCACAGACCACACCAGAGACCATCACAACAGCCTGGGTTTCACTCCAGTGCAGCACACAGAATCTGTCCAAGTCCAATATCAACATGATGAGCGTATTCTGAGTTTCTGCAGCAGGTTTCTAGAGGAAAACATTCTGCCTTGATATCAGAATTTCCAATGGCAGTTAAATCGCCATATTCCTCAGCAAGCTGTTCCAATGTTATGCACTACTGAAGTGAAGATGGATTTTTTGACCCTGTGTATTCCTATCTTGAGGAACTGGGCTGTATTGTGCCTTTCTTTGGAAGATCAAAGAGCCCTTTATTATGAAACACCTGCTCCCACATAAAAAGGTGCAAAACCCAAGCATCCAACAGGACCTTAGTTTGCAGGTGTCTCACCTGGTCTGGATCCACTGCTGTGCCCTTCTTAGAGGGCAAACACCAGTGCAGGGCAGCATTACAACAGAAGTTAATCCAGTAATCCCACTCCTAATACTGGCTGCTAGACCTTTCCAAGCATTAAAACCACACAAAGACCTCAGTCATTAGTCAGACCTTTACTTTTATAATTGAGCAGAGAGGCAGTGGGGTTTGGCAGCAATATACAAGTCCTGGTCCCTGACCTGTTTCCTCAGTTACTGGCATCTCTTCTCCTCACATCCCTCCTGGAGAGGGAGTCACGGCCATTCGAACCTGTTGTCTGTCCATATTGCCAGTACACCTTAGGGCAGCATCCTCCCTCAGGGACCAAGCTGCACACGTCCAGGTCTGGGCACTGCTTCCCTTCCCACACCACCATACCCAAACGTTTTCCTGCAGCTGCCAGTTCCCGTCCCACTCCAGAGATAAGTTATTAACCAGGCACTGCCAGCTCTCCCAACTTTGGTTTGCAGGGGCAGCTGCCGCCTCTCACTATGGGTTTACCCTTGGCCTTCCCAGCAGTGAATGGGGAGCTCAGAGGCACAGCCCCAGTGGTTCCCCACTCCCCAGCAGCAGAAGGCAGAAGCTGCAGCAGAGCAGGGCCCCAGCACTGCTGGGTTACTGGCCCAGGGCTGCCCACAGAGTATGGCAGGACTCCCCTGGGTGACCGGCTGAAGGAGTTCTGAGCACCAGAACAAAGCCCAGAGCACTATCTATCTAACTGGTAATTACTTTCTGGTGAAGACTGAAAAAAAGAGTAATTAAAACCATATTAAACTGTTTTCATTAATACAAAAACTTGATTTACATTTTTTTTCCCCACAGAGCCATTATGTTCCAAACGCACTGCATGGATGATTTATTTAATCACAACCACATAGAATAGCGATTTTAGGGGCCTGCGACAACCACTTTTTTGACCAGAAAACCTGGCTTGCAATAATTATCATGTTTTCTGTTAGCCACCCTTCCCACTGCTGTCATAAACCTGCTCCTTTCCAAACACTGCCTTCCTAGTTGCACATAAAAGCAGCACAATCCACTGATACAATTAATAACACTGAATAATAGATCAATTAGGTTAAACACTAGTATATTAACCTTATACACACATAGTAAAGGCAAATGTGGCTAATTACTGCATTACAATATTGCCTACGTTTTGCAAATATGTATTAAGTAAAAGGGGAGTTTACTACATTGAACAATCAAATAAAATTATCTTGATATTAAACTGACAGGGAAGGTGAATGCCTGTATTAATCCATCCTATTTTCCTAAATCAATATCCATTGGAAAATCTGTTTGTCATTACTAATGTGCTGCTTCTGTAGAAGAAGCTCTTTCATATCAATAACTCAGTACTTCCTTTCAAAGCATGGTTTGCCTGTCATGGCATTCTATGAAACACAGTAGTGAGATTTCTTTTGCCATGACTGTTAGCTTTATTTTTGTACTTTCTGGTTATGAACTAAATGGTAGGATTTCAATGACTCCAGAGAAATGCAGGTACTGATCCAAGTCTAATTTCTGTGCCTCTCCCTGCAAACTCACATGGCCAGAGGGCTTGTCTCTATGATGAAATTAATTGAATTCAGTTTTTAAACTACCAAGTTAATCAAGATTGGCACAACTAACTGGCCAGTGGAAACAAGGAAAAGTCATGGTCAGCATTAAGTTTACCTGAGGCAAGTTGAGGTGAGCCTGAGCAGGATTTGTCCTTGTCTGCTTTCACTAATTAGCAGGTACCAGTTAATTCATCCACAGGCTCATCATAAAATGGGCCAAAAAAACCTGCTGTAAGAAGTCACCTAGTCTGCCTTGAGGCACCATGAAAAATTAGTTTAGATGTGACTAAATACCCTAGCAGTAACATAATTCTATTCTTTGTTCTGCCACTGATCAGCATGCTGTGTGACCAAGTCAGTTCCTCTCTTCCCCCACTATGGTGATCTCCCTGGCCCCACCTCATTTAGTTCCCACTCCAGACCCCAAAGGGAGGAATTCCCCCTCCCGCCCATGCAGCACTGGCACAGTGGGGCTGATGGAGCTCTAGGCATTACTGCAGTCAGATGTTACACACTATTAGGAGGTGTGCTTAGTGCTTCCCTAATGTTTTGCACATTTGAAATTTCCAGCAATAGCTCACAAGCTGTGACTTTGCTAAAGTGGAAATCAGGTCAAAAATAAAGACAGAAATCTAAATGCTTGGGCTGCTGCAACAGAAGTCTTGTATGAAACACCTGACAAAAACAGAGATTAATTTGCCTACAAACAGATAGTAAATTCAACAAAAACATGGTACTTTGAAAAAAAGAGAGGAAAAAAAAAGAAAAAAAGTGTAATTTCTTCTATCCTGCTGCAGCATATGGAACATCTTGGATCTCAGGGTCATTCCACAGGACACAAGTGAAAAACAGGTTCCTCAACTTTTTTAAGAGCACAGAAAATATGTTTATGCTAAGCACCTACTCATCCCAGAAGTCAGTTACTCCAAGGCAGTCCCTCACCACATGAAACATGCTGGTGTGTGATTATTTATACAGTTTCACACACATGTACACTCCCACATACAGGAAAGAGGCTGAGCCATGGAGGATGCAGGAGCCAAAATGCTGATTTCCTGTCTTGGGCTGACATCATTGGTGTACTGTTTGCTATTGGAAACCTCCTTGCTTAGAAGCATTTCCCAGACTTCTTGCATCTCTTCTCCACAAAATTTGAGAAGATAGACTATTCTCAGGTGATCTGCAAAATAAAATGTTCCATAATTGACTCTGCTAAGAGCTTATACAGCTGCATCAATTCTGAATTATTATTTCTGCCTTGAAAAGTACTATTACATAGTCTGAGACTACTCTTAGTCTTTTCCGTGCCTAGAACTGTTCCCAGCTAGAGCTGCTACACACACTGCTGTTCCATAAGCAAATCTCATTTCTTAAGTGAGTCATCAATACTTTGGGTTCCCCTTCTCACCTCATGGGCCCCTAACTTCAAATCCTCTCTAGAATTCTTTAATTGCCAAGTTGAAGGAATGCATAGCCAGAAACATCCAGATGTTTGTTATAAAGGATCCAGAATGAGAGTAACAATGGAGAAAAATTTCCTATTTGCTTACAACAGAATCAAATCATCTCTGTGCTCCATTTACCAAAGTCAATTATTAAATTAAATCTGTTCCTTTTGTTTAATAGGTCAATCTCAAAGAAAAATCAGTCTCTCAGTTCTAGGAAATCTGTGCAAAGGACCACATTTTGTCCTTGGTTGGACCAAACTGTACTAATCAATAGTTTAATTGCATCATATGGAGCTAACACTTGGAATAATTATTTTGACAACAGTACAACCAGCAATAGGATTATTGACTTCATAGTGCCAGAAGGTCCCAAGAAGCCAGACTCACACTATTCAAAAGAACAACACTTAAGGATGCCTGGAGTGAGGAAGAATTCTCCAGGAGAATCTCAAACATGAAAGTGATGTAACTCCCATTTCTACTGCAACTGCAATCTGGAGTGCATGGTCAGTGCTCAGCAAGGAAGAGGACATGGAGGAAACAGCTGGAAGAGATAGAGCTGACTTATTTCCACCAGTGTCCAGCATGAAGGGAGCAATCAACTCTGCCAGAATTATGATTCCAGACAATACCTGCTCTCTTCAAAGTACAGCAGCATTTGGGGAACACCAAAGGCATTCCAGAGCCACAGCCACTGGGATAAGGCTTGCTCATACCTCAAAGAACTATTAGGCTTGCAGGTTTTTGCCTTGGCCATATTAATTTATCTATACTTCATTTATTTTCTATTAGGGGTTAGATTTGCTTAATTTTCACTTACAGATTTTTCCCATAAGTTGCTAGGAAAACTTAATGACAGTGCTTAACCAAACCAAAGTGGTCGAAGGAGATGGCAGCACAAGGCTGCACCTATTGTTTTTGGGTCTCCGGGAGTTTCCCTCAGAGAGGGGAGATAACGTGTTTTGGGGGAAGTAAAAGAGGGGTTGGGGGCAGCTTCGCTCTCTCTTGCTCTCAGAATCAGGGAGGAGGATCAGGCTGCCGCTGGCTGCAGGAAGAGTTCACGGCCGTCACTCCATCTCGTCCTGGGAAATCTACTGTCATCTGCTCGTGTACCCAGGAATCCTGAGCTCGCCTTCTCCGGCCCTGCCCCCACCGCTGCTGCTTCTTTGGAGCTTTGAGGTTTTTCCTGCTACTCTGTAGCCCTGCACTACCCAGCCCTGCCGGGACATCCCTGCTTCTCCAGCTACCAGCGCAAAGCATCTGATCTCATCCACTAGCCCAGGACTTTCCACCCTTCCAGCTTGGCCTCTTGGAGTCCTGCAGGGGCACCAAAATCAAACTGGCCCTGGGCATTTTGTGAAAGAAAGCCCTCAAGGTTCTTGGTTCTGTTTATTACTAATGCTGTAGTTGTTTGTTTGTTGTTTTGTCATATATACTAGTAAAGAACTGTTTCCTATCCCCATACCTCTGCCTCAAAGCCCCTTTAATTTTCTAAATTAGAATAATTTGGAGGGAGGGGATTTGAATTCTCCATCTCTAGGGAGGTCCTGCCCCCTTCCTAGCAGATACCTGTCTTTCAAACCAAGACATTTTCCTTCACTGTAATAAATGTAGCGGGTTAATTTGTGTTTTTTGGGGATAGTAACATAATAAAATCATGGTTTGGTAAAATATAAAATAAATTGCAACTTAAATTCCAGCCAGCCATGGAATTAGAATTCCTAGGCAGCACCACCCAGTAACTACTATTCAGGGGGATACAATAATCTGCTGGGAACTGGAGATGAGGAGATTGGCATCTGAAAGAAGTACACATTAAGATAAGAAATCAGTTCTCCTCCCATGGGCGGCAGAGCCATCAGAGCACCATCATCACCTGGATCCCCGGAGAAGAACGCCCTTCCATTCATAAATTTCAGTGTCCATTCACCCATAGGAAGCCCAAAATTGACACCTCGCAGTACCGGAGGAAAATCTTTTCAGCCGACCAACAACGACTATGAATTCGGATAACAGGTCCCGGGAACAAAGAGACTGTGGGGAAATCTTGTGCCAGGGGCAAAACAAAGTGTATAAAACCTGAGCCCCAAACGTGGCAAATTTGTGAACTTTGGGGGGACGGCAGTGTGCCAGATACTGTGTCCCAGTTCACCCTTGACAATTTCCTGGGTCATCGTTGTGAAAAATATGGGATGTTAATTCGTGTTCTTATGGGTTATGGTATGTTAGAAAGTATAAAAACCACTGTATATATGTTATATGAGAATGTAACCTTAGTTTCAGCCTGCCTTGGAATTCACTGAGACGGAGGCAGGCACCATCCTGGAATTTCCATTTAGAAAAGAGACAAAGAATTTACAGGAAACCCTGGCCTTCTCTTTGGCATCAGAAAGAAGGACACATTAAGATAAGCAATCAGTCCTTCCCCCCCATGGTCGGGCATAGCCATCAGAGCACCGGCAGAACCATCAGAGCACCATCATCATCGAAATCTCCAGAGAGGAACTCTTTCCATTCATGAACTTCAGTGTCCATTGACCCACGGGAAACCAGAAATTGACACCTTGCAACATAGGGAGAAACTCTTTTCAACTGGCCAGAGACGACTATGAATTCGAATAGCCAACCCTGGAAAAAAAGGGACTATGAGGAAATCTTGTGCGAGACGTGGAATAAAGTGTGTAAAATCTAAGCCCCGAACAAGGCAAATTTGTGAACTTTGGGGGAATGGCAGTGTGCCAGTGTCACGAGCCAAAGGATGGTCGTGATGGTTTGTTTTGATTTCAAAGTGCAAAAAAGGCAATGAGAACTTAGTTCAAGTAAAATCAATTGTATCTTTACTGATACACACAATTATGCGATAGAAGAGAAGGGAAAGAAAGAGAGAGAGAAAAGAGAAAAAGGGGGGGGTCATAGCTACCAACTAAACAGACGTGAGTCCTCGTGACGCTGGTACCAATAGACCACCTTTGCAGTCCTCGTGGCGCGTGCCAATAGATCTGTCGTCCGCTGGGGAGGCCTCAGAGTGTGAGTCACAGGGGGAAGCTTTTATAGTCATTTCAGAAGCGGGGGCACCCGGCCAATGCAGGCAGAAGTGGGGGGCACCCGGCCAGCGTGGGGGGAGCACCCAAGAGTCACTGTGAGGAGGCCTGTCGCTCTGGGAATCAGGTGCAACCATTCAGATCAGGCAGGTTTGGGACAAGCAGGTCTGGACTTTGCAGCAGGTACAGCACAGTCAGTCAGAGCAAACAGCCTCCGCAAACACAGCCCAGGAACCGTAACAGCCCCCCATTGTTCCTGCACAGGTTTCTGAGGAGGGCGAATTGGTCCAATGGGTGCACCTGCAGGGAGAAACTTGGGTCCCACCTCGGTCAGGCCAGAACTCCTGTGCTGCGGCCCAGGGTCCTTGGGGGTCTCAGCCTCTGACAGTCGTGAGGCAGATGAGGGATGTTTGGATCGACTGTTACAGACAGATACTGTGTTCCAGTTCACCCTTGACAATTCCGCAGGTCAATCATCAATGTAACTCCACTGGGGGGGTTTTGCCAAAATTCTGTAATTTGATCCTTTTTAATAAATCAAAATTATATTTCTAATTGGACTACTGTATTGGCATTTATAACAATCGTCAACGTAACTCCGCTGGAGGTTTTTACCGAAATTTTGTAATTTGATCTTTTAATAAACCAAATTATATTTTTAATTGGACTTTTGGATTGGCATTTATAACATTCACTATTTTCAAATAAGGTGTTTTAAACATTTGCCTTTTTTCTGTGCTGCATATTATTTTAAAGTATGCACCAGCCATCAACAAAGCATAAATTTTAAGACTCCAAAGGATCCAGGCATATCAATAATCCAGGAAACAAAAGACAACTCATACAGAATAAATAGGAGACAAATTTTGGGGTATAAAGTATTCTACAGCAGAAAAAAATAACACTCAAAAAGAAAAGTATAACTAACATAAGGGTTCACAAGGAACTGTACGAGTTAATACTCTCTCCCTCCATTAAGCACATCAAAAGTGTTCTTTTCCTAATGAGTTAACTTCTTATTATTCAAGTTTAATGGGTACATATTTGTTTAGACCTATAGCCTCAGGAGTCAGAACTTCCTGGTGTTAATTATATGGTATATATTCAGACTCTTTGCTAGCAATGCGAAATGACAATTCCTGCCAAACCTTGAGACCAGAAATCTCCAGCAAACCTCAGCCTGCTTGACAGAAGAAATACACCTGAATGTTGTAATACTCCATGGTTCCTGTAGTCCAATTCCTGCAGGTCAGTGGACAACAAGCTTAGCATACATCTTGCTCCCTAAAGCCAGCTTGGACTCGTGCAAATTGAACAGGCACCAGAGAGAGCTTCCTGGAGAACAGGGCAGCATTACCTTCCCTTTGTCAGGAAAGGGAAGTGAGCCAGACAGATCACACACCAGTGTAGAAATTCCACCTGGGAGTTTCCATTTTAACTCAAACGTGTATGGAAGTGACTGTGTGTGCTCAGGACACTCTGCTCTGCTGTAAAAACCCTACCAGAGCTCAAATTTGTTTTGCTCTTTTAGTCTTTTTCTTTCAAGAGAATTTAGCAGGAAGAAGAGCAGAACCCATCCTGTAACAAGATCCCCAGCAGCACCAGAGTACTGCTTTAAGCACTCACCAGGTAATGGATATAGGATCTCAAGGGACACGAGAAAGGGTGTGCACATGGGACATGCACACACACATCAGACAGTGCTAGCTGTGGAAGGAACACATTGAGCCCCACAGAAACCTCCTCCCTGAGTTTTTGCACATAAAAGCAGACATTGGTAAACACAAATATCTTCAGAGCCAAGGTTACTCTGGTGGTTCATTTGTCTGTTTAATGATCATGCAGACCCAGGAAAGCATAAAGCCCATGACAGCAGCATGACATGTATGAATTTACAGGACAGATACACAACAAATTGTAGTAGTTCCCCCAAAAGCCATCTCCTAAAAACAGCCTCCTGGACCATTTATTGTTATCCCAAGAGAGAAACATTAAGTCATAGTTTCAGGGTGGAAGCAGACACACAAATATCCTATTTTTTTATTGATTAATTAACGATGCAAATCACTGTTTAAACAAAAACCAGTTGTCTTTGGTGTCCCTGACTCAGCATCTCCCCTCCACCTTAATTCTCTGCTAGATCTGAGCACTCAAAAATAAGGAGGCTATTTGCAGCAACACAGTGATTAACAGGAGTCTGAATTTCCACCTCACAATGTGATATCTTGAAATGACAGCAAAGAAGAATGAGTTACTACTAAAACAGGAGATCAAGTCCAAGTGCCATGAGTACACAACAACACAAACCCTGATCTCCTCTGGATCAGGAAAGAAGCTGTACTTAACTGTCTGGAAGTTAAACTACACCCTGTGTCTTCCTTTGCTATTTTAGGCTGCAGACAGGATCACTCAGATGACATTTAGCAATCAAACTTTATTTCTCTTCTAGTAGATGGAAGGTACACACACAAGCTCTTTTCAGTCAAATCATAGAGATGCTCCTAGGCCTGGAAAGGGAAGACTCCTCCAGTCCCACCAGCACAGCAGAGCAGCAAGTCCAGTAGGCACCTCCTTGGGAGGGTCTCATGGAGTCAGTATCCTTCTACCCACATACAGATCAGCTGAGCCTACTCTCACCCTACTACTGCCCTTCTGCTCATTGCAGTGAATAAATATATCAATAAATAACAGCAAGTCAAGAAGATGATTTGCACTTCTGTAGGGCCCTTCCTCTTGAGGAGCTCGTTAACAACACAAAGCCTTGCAGAGCCATTGTTCTCCCATTTCACAGACAGAGCACTCCCATCACATCCAGCAGGGGAATGCCTCCTCCAAAGGCCCTGGAACAACCCACCAGCAAGAGAGGCCAATGCTGAACACCCATGCTGTACGCACCAGGCTGCACTTCACTTTGGGGGAAAACAATACCAAGAGCATAGGCTGCCTCCCTAGCCACCTTAAGAGCAGTGATTGCCTTCAAAGCTCTCCTCCTGTGAAAGATTCAGGTTCCTTTTGGCTGTGTAACACTGAAAAGAAGATTTTTGGGGTGGCAGGCAAAGTCAAGCAAAAGGGGAAAATGGTTATTTGTGAATAACCATATAGCCATGCATGGCTTGTGAACCACGGTTAATTCAGTACCCACACGTGCTCATTAGAGCTATTCATGCGCCTACTGCAATCAGCTTGTTTACACGCTTACCAATGACAACTTTCAGATTATTACTTTAATTAAGAAAACCCCTTCATTCATTGGGATTATATGACCAAAACTCCTTTTCCACGGGGGGAGAGGGGGGTGGGGGGGTGGAGGAACTAGTATTTACAGGAAGACAAGGAGCTGAGCGTGTCACTATAGCTGCCAGTTGCTACATGGAGTTCATGCTTCAAGGATAAGGAAGCACAGGGAACCAACACCAGGTGCCTCCACCATAAGCAGCAGGAGACAGGAGTGTAATGAACCAACTGTTATTGAGCTGAAGGGAAGAGGCTTCACAGCAAATCCTGTGAGACTCACTTCTGAAGGAATATCCTGTCAGGAGCAGGCCACAGCAGCTTTATATCCAGCCCTGGTGCTCCTGGTATTTCCCAGGTGCCCTACCAGCAGCTTGTCACAGAAATGCTGAACCTCAGAGCCTTTGGGACCTCAATGGCTGAAAATCCCACAGTTCTCCCATATTCCCCACACCTCTCTGAGGGGACTTGTCCCAGACCCTCTCATCAGGTGTCACAGCAGGACCACTCTCCTGTGGGCCTGACATTGGTCTGAACTTAGGCTTCAGGCTCTGCCAGTGTCTGTGTGAAAGGCAAGCGAGAAACGTTCTCATGTTGGCCTGAGAAATCTAAAGGAGGAATTCAAACAAACCTTGGGAAGTGAGAAACCATCCGCAGGTGGTGTTTTTCCAACATGTTTACTGGAAAGAAATGTTTACTGAAGGGTGTAGACGCTGAATAACCAATCATGTTCTTTGTACCGAACTACTCTATAAAAGTAGAATTTAGAGGAATAAAGTTTGCTCTCATTTTTACCATCATGGAGAGTCATGTTGTTATTTCTGTGCCATCCGAAATCCATAACAACACTCTCCCAGCCTTACAGGGAAAGGCCAAGTCCAGACCACACAAGCTACAGAAGCATCTTGCTCCCACCAGCCCCTCAGTTTTGTATTGGGGCACCAGCCCCTCCAGACCTGTTCCAGATGCTCCCCAGAGGGCTCAGCTCAGGAAAGTGCCCCCCAGTAAAGCCAGCAGCAGCAGGGCTGCCAGAAAAGCCAACTGGGAGCCATCAGTGCCCAACAGCGCCTGGTCCTGCTGCTCCTGCCCCACATAGACACCACAGCACCAAACATCTGCTGACCTGCCACCACATCACAGTTCAATACCAGCTGATTTTATCATAGAAATGAAATAATTCCTTACAAATCTTGTTAAGACACCAAGTTCACAACAAACCCACCTCCAAGTCAAAATTATCATCTGATTATTTCCAGTCCAGCTAGAGTAATACAGCTGCAAACAAGCAACTGATTAACAACTGGTTAACTCCATCAGCATTTCCTAACTCCTCAAGTTCTATCAGTGGCAAGCCATGTGACATCATTTCCCAGGAAGGGATTTTAACATTGTTACCATTTTATAGAGCTAAAAAGGATATGTTAATAAAATGCATAATTGAAATTTACTCTCCTTCTCTTACTAAGAAGCTATAAATTTTTTGATATGTCTGTCCTAAATATTTTCTGTATTCTACAGTTATAACTCTTTCCCCACACAAATTTTTAACTGACACAAAAATCAGTGCATTTGTTTGCAGCTATTTCTGAAGACAGTAAATTAATCTAAGTTATGGCATCTGACTACAAAGTATCCTACAGATTACTTCTATGCATTTGCCAAATACTTTCCAAAATGCTGCATGGAATAAGTACCACGAAAAACACTAAAAAAATATTTGTCTGTTTTTTTCCAGCTCACCAATTTTTCTCTGTGCTTTTTTTCCATGTGTATTTCCGGTTTTCCAGTATTCATCTGAAAATCCACTTTTCCCCCTTGTTTAAACTTAAACCCTCAGCTATTGACACAGAGGAGATTCACTCACACTCTCAGCAGACTGTAATAATTTGTTGAAAGAAAGAGCCTTGTAGGAGCTGGTGTGAACTCAGGCTCCCGGTACTCAGGGCAGGAATACAAGCAGGAATACTCATACAGCCAGCGGTAACTCTTTGGCCTGGTTTTTCTCCACATTACCCATGGTGTCACGGTGCTGTGTTTCGAGACCTCAGCATCTCCACGCACGGTCAGCCCGGGACACCGTGACACGGGATGAGGATCAGTTCGTGCGCCGTGCAACGATACTGATTCCTGTGGGTTCTTTGTTTCGAGAGATCTTTGGCAGTGGTCTTAAAGTGACGAAGCAGAGGCAGGATGGGAGGCAGTGAGGTAACAGCGTTTATTGTGTGGCAAGCGCGATATCACGCGCCTGTGTCTGCTCTCGCAACTGCCCCGAGGGCGGTTCTGCGTACACTTTTATACAGATGGTGTCAGGGAGGGGTAAAGGCAAAACAACCAATAGAGGGAATTCTAGGGACCGTTAGACAGGTGCAATATTCAACTTTTGCCAGTCAGGGGAGAGGGAGAAATACAAAACTCGCGGGCTTTCTGACGAACAGAAAACTGACAGTTACGTCACTTGCCTCAGGGGTACACGTGGATGAGGAGGGAACAAAGGAACATATAACAAACTTAATAAACTAAATTTCACACACCGCCACACCATGGTATGTTTTACAAGCTAAAAACCTGAACAAACTAAATCTCTTACTCCTTTCCCCCTACCCCTTTCATTTCCAATTTGTACACATCTGTGATGCTGACACAAATGCCAACAAACAGAAAATTTCACTTGCAGCTTGGGCTCAAAAGTAAAACATCCTCTGATTTAGCAAGCCTCTATTTGTCCCCACACAGTCACTGCCCCAAAGACTTTACATCCCCAAGGAGTGAGCCAAAGCCCTCAACATCTTCTGGAACAAATGACTTTATATTACTAAGAATCACATCTAATCTCTGTATAACCAAGCCCTGTTAAAACCTCTTTCCCAGGTACTGGTAGGTGGCCATAGTGTCATGTTAAACACATATCTGCAGTAGGTCAGTAGAAGATACTGAAGAAGCCCAGCAGAGATGCCAGGTCTGGAGCAAGGCCCAGAGCAGACATAGCACTGCCTTTCAGAGTCAGATCTGACTTCAGGAAGCATCCTCGACCTTTAACTCCAGCCCACGACCAACACGCAGATATCCTGATAAAGTTACTTACATTTTAAGTCTCTGTCCCACAGCACCCATTCCTGGGATAAACTCTTTGCCCTGTACATGCAGTTGCACATATACATCCCCACTTAAAGATCATCAAGTAGGTGCAGGAAATCTATGAAACCTTTCTTCCCCTCTGCAGAGCAAGAACTTTGCACTGAAGGTCACCTGCTTGCTCAGGCATGTGCTGCTCTCTAGTGCCAAGGTGCTGTTCATGCAGGAAAAGGCAGGAGCTTTGTGAGAAGACAACATATACTGGTATTTTACGCCTACAGAATCCTTAGCAGATGCAGAACTTCAGCAACTTCTGGAAATTTCTCAATTTTTGTCTGCTGCGTGGGAGGGGAGGAGGGATGGTTGCCATTACCAATTAGAGGAGTCTTTTAATAGACCAGTCCTTCTCTGTGTAGTTCACTAATGTATAAAAACCATCCCAGTGTGGCCGAGTTTCTCAGGTATCGTGGGCATGATATGCTCACAGATACCATTTGAGCTATTCCAAACTAGGCCAAACTAGGCCTCAGGCCTGGGTCTAGTAGGCCGCAAAACGTTCAGCATACGTAGTAGCAGATAAACTTATCTGCTACTAGGAATGTGTTAAGGTATGGACGCTCGCAGCATAGAGGTAATGGCACTAAATCTCTGTAGCTACCTTAACCCTAGATTGCTTACATACTTCTGTATGTCCACTGCCTATCACAGTGCACCTGCTAACTGTAAACCATTCGTTCTGTATTTAACCGGCCATCTCGCGGAATAAAGCGGAGTTCGTGCTGGAAACCATACTGGTTGGTCTCACGTTACTCTAGTCCCTGGTCTTACCAGAGCTCGGCTACACCTGGCGCCCGAATATCAGAGACTGAGCACTGGATGAATAGTGAAATATAAGGCTTAAATGCTGTGAAACATAAGGCTTAAATGCTGTGGAATATAAGGCTTAAATGCTGGATTATAAGGCTTAAATGCGGAAAAGACCCTGCTTGATTTGATTTAGAACGTGTGTGTGCCGCTTGCGGACTACTGTTCTGAATTCGCGGGGCAGACTGGGGAGCGTCGGCTGATTGGATTGATCAGAAAGGCGACAGTGCCACCTGCTGTCAGCGGAAAGAAGGTAAGAGCAGCCATGCGGATGGATTTATCAATGGAACGCGATTTCATGGCTGCTACGCAGCTTTTAGCGTCCATTGTCTCGAAACGGGGCGAAAAAATTAGAGACTCTGATATAACTCAGCTGGCCCAATGGGCTAAAAAGAAAGGGAAATTACATCAGCCCTCGCTTTTGTTTAGCGAGACAGAGTGGAAAGAAATCAGAGACTTACTGTGGGATTCGGTGGCCTCACAAGGGAAAGACGCGAAACTCTGCTCGGAGTTAGGCGTAACGTGGAAAAAAATTATAACCACGTTGCAAACCTTTGCCGCGGAGCGCAGAGCTGCCCAAGCCGCGATTTCCGCTTTGGAAGGAACGACTCCTTGCTCTCCTAATCCAGGAGCCGCCCCCCCCCAAGCGAAGGAGCAAAGAAAAGTATCCAGAGTAGCGAGATTTTTCGGGATCAATTCCACGCAGCCGGTGAAAGGGAACGCAGCCCCTCTCTGTTCCTCCCTCCGTGACGTGGTAGATGTGGCCAGCCATGCGGTTGAGAGACCGGGCGACAAACCGGAAATGCCCTTGCCGCGGTTCGGAGAGAATGGCGCGGGGGAGGGGACGAGCCAGCCGCCAGACCCCAGAGGCGTGGCGAATGAGGAGGAGATAGGCGGAGCCGGCAGCGGTGCAGGGCGGGCACAGGTGACGCAGCAAGGAGGCGGACTTCGAGGCGGTGCCACCGGCGGAGCGGAGCCAAACCCCTCCCCTGCCGGAACGGGAGCTGACGTCAGCTGCCCACCTGACCAAAACAAAAACAGAAAACATGGCGGCGCCCTTGTCCGGATCAGACACCGCGAGTTCAATTCAGTCCGAGACCCCTGCGGTCTCGCAGCCTGCATCGTCGGGACCCGCCACCCACCCAGAGGCGTCCCGATGTCCTCTGCCAGAATCTGATTCGGATGAGGAAGTTTTGGAACCGGACGGCCCTTGTGCGGCACAATCGGCGGAAAAGCCGCAGAGATCGACGGAGCTACAGCAAATTATAGCCGAGCTTGCTAAGCTCTCCAACCGGCAAAATCAATTAGAACAAAGGACAATTGAGCTGTCTCAAGCATTCCCACAGAAAACATATAACGTGCAACCTTTGTCAACTATACATAGCAAGCAGACACTGCCATCCAATGCCCAGCAGATGGCGCTGCCTGTTAACCAGCCTGATCCACTTCTTAACCGCTGGGCAGACGTAAAAAAGAATGCCATCCTAGATAAGGACTTTGAAGCGGACAATGTTATAGCTTGCCCTGTGGTGATTGAGCAGAACGTTGCCAGATGGCAACCACATGAATGGAAAGTATTGCAATCTGCAAAGCAGACAGTTAGCCAGTATGGAATTCGTGCAGAAGCTTCTAAAAGTATTATCCAATACATCTTCACCGCTGACCTCTTGTGCCCTGCTGACAGTTCTAATATTGCAGCACTTCTGCTCACGCCATCCCAATTTCTCATCTTCGAAAGAGAGTGGAGACGGCTGGCAACTGAGGAAGCTAATAGGCATCAAACAGTGGGAGATCCGCTTTACGGGATCCAGCCAGATATGCTCACGGGCCAAGGAGCTTACGCTACGACGAATGTACAGCTGACTTTTCCTATTGAAATTCATCAGCTGTCCCAGTCACTGGCCTACAGAGCTTTGCTGTTGGTGCCAGACAAAAAGAAGCCTCCATCCTATGCTAACATCAAGCAAGGAGCCACAGAATCGTTTGCACAGTTCATTGATCGTCTTTCCACAGCTTTGAGAGATGCTCCAGATTTGCCTGATGAGGTGCGAGACCATATGTTCCGCTCCCTTGCGTTTGAGAATGCAAATGTGCGCACGAAAACTATATTAGCCTCCCTTCCCCAAGGCTGTGGCGTGGACAAAATGCTGGTTAGAGCAGCGAGAGCAGAGCAGACTAACCAGACAGCAGCTTTCACAGCAGCAATGCAGAATGCAATGCAGCAACAGGGGCACGTTATCGCAGCTGCATTGACAGGGAAGCCCTTTAATCGTTTTACTAACGGCAAAAACCACCAACGAACTTCCCTTGCAACCGATGCGGGGAACCAGGTCATTTTAAGCGAACCTGCTGGAAGCCTGTTTGGTGTCACAGATGCAATGTGGACACTCATGCTACAGAGGTCTGCAGAAAACAGGGAAACTTCACGGCCAGCGCGTCGAGGCACCGCGCCAAGACACAAGTCGATGCCTCAGCCCACCAGACTCCAAAAACGACTCCTTGAACCAAAACAGACCTGCTGTGTGGAGAAGTGTTGGTATAGACATAACAGCAGCAGAAGAAGTCACTTTGCAAGATAAGGAAGTAACCTTAATCCCCACTGATGTCTCTGAACCCATCTATAATACAATTTCTTCAGCTGGAGGTTTGATATTAGGAGGAGCCTCCACGAGCAAACAGGGTATTATGGTGGTGCCAGGAGTCATCAATGCAGATTACACTGGACAGTTAAAAATAATGGTTTATGCCCTGCAGCCTCCTGTGACAATCCCAAAGGGGAGCAGGATTGCTCAGATCATCCCCTTTGAGAACATCCTGCCACGTCGTCAGTCCCAAAAGCAGCCTGCGGAAACCAAAGGCGGAGCTAGGAGCTTTGGATCTATGGGACACAATGTTTTCCTTACAGTGGATTTACACGAGCGGCCACGGATTGCAGTGAAACTGCAACGAGGCGATGAAATTATTGGCATGGAACCACTTCCAGACACCGGCACAGACATATCTTTAATTAATAAATTACATTGGCCTTCTCATTGGCCTTTGAAATCCCCCTATACCCGCGTTGTGGGCGTAGGAGGCCTGACTGTTCCCTCAATAAGTGCAGATCCTATTCGGATCATCTTTGAAGATGGACAAGTGGTTGTGGCTCATCTATATGTTGTGCCAATGCATGAAGAGATTCTGGGGCTCCTAGGAAGAGATGTGCTTTCCCAAATAGGGATGGTTTTGACTACTGACCGGCATTTTCCTTAGTGGCCACTGCAGAGCAGCCACCCATTTTAAAAATCACCTGGTTAACTGATACCCCTGTGTGGGTTGAGCAGTGGCCAATGACAGAGAAGAGGCTGCGAATTACCAAGCAATTGGTGCAGGAACAACTAGAAGCAGGTCACATTCGACCCTCAGTGAGTCCATGGAACACACCGATTTTTGTCATTCCTAAAAAATCAGGGAAATGGAGACTATTGCATGACCTTCGCAGGGTCAACGAGCAGATGCAAGCAATGGGTGCTCTGCAACCAGGCTTGCCAGCACCGACTATGATTCCTCAAGGGTGGGACATTGTGATCGTCGATTTGAAGGACTGTTTTTTCACGATCCCACTCCATCCTCAAGATACTCAGCGCTTTGCCTTCACTGTACCATCTATTAACAGAGCAGCTCCAGCACAACGGTATGAATGGGTAACTCTTCCTCAGGGAAGTCGTACCTCACCTACCATGTGCCAGATTTTCGTCAATTGGGCTTTGCAGCCAATTCGTCAGCATTTTTCCAATGCAATAATTTATCATTATGTTGATGATATCCTCATTGCTACTAAAGAGCCTCTGCTCACAGAGGAATTAACCTGGCTAGTCACAGAATTAAAACACCGTGATCTGACTGTGGCCCCGGAAAAAATACAGCGATCAGCTCCGTGGAAATACTTAGGATGGTTGATCACAAGCGCACAGATCCGGCCACAGAAAATTACTTTACATACCAACATTTCTACATTATATGATGCTCAGAGACTTTTTGGAGACCTGCAATGGGTTCACACCATTGTAGGAATCACCAATGATGACTTGCAACCGCTTCTGCCATGGCTACATGGTAATGATGCCAGTAGCCCTCGACAATGCACCCCTGAACAACGACGAGCCTTAATAAAGGTGTCAGAAAAGCTACAACGTGGTTGGAGCATTCGCCGTATAGAACACCTCCCACTGTCACTGTTCCTCTCCAACGCAGATGCCTGTCCGTTTGCCGTTATCTTTCAATGGAAAAAGAAAAAGGGGGAACACCAGTCTAGGTTACAGTCGACAGCTGGTGTGATTGAATGGGTGTTCTTGCCGGTGCAGCTGAAGAGTCGTGTGATGACAAGAACAGAAGCCCTTGCCATGCTCATCAGGAAAGGGAGAGATAGGATTTTAGAGATCGAGGAGGAAGAACCCGCAGATATCAGTGTTCCGATCAGAAATGAAGATCTGGACTGGAAGCTGAGACATTCTGTGGAGCTGCAAGAAGCATTGTTAGGTTTTACAGGTGTGGTTCACAGCCGACAGCCAAAGGGTCCGATGTGGACTCTGATTGTATGCCATCAGTGGCTGGAGAAGCCTCTGTGTTCCATGACACCTGTGGAAGGCAGAACAGTTTATACAGATGCTGGCCGAAAGACACAAAGAGCTGTGTGTGTGTGGAAACAGCAAGGAGAATGGAAGCAGCATTTAATCCACAGTGAAGCCGGAGACAGCTTGCAGACCCTGGAACTGGGAGCAGTGTGTTGGGCTTTGCAAACCTGGAATAAGGAACCTCTTAATGTGGTGTCAGATTCTTTGTATGTGGTTGGAGTGGTACAAAGAATCGAAGATGCACTCATTAAGACCACTCAGAATCAACGCCTCGGAGAACTATTTCTACGACTGAGGAGTATACTCAGACAGCGTCAGCATGCCTTTTGCGTGATGCACATTCGTAGTCATCAGTGCAGCAATGGTTTGGGAGAAGGCAATGCACGGGCAGATGTTGCAGTCAGTTGCGTTGCCCATGTCCCTCCTGAAAGCAAATTTGTAAGAGCTCGCAACAGCCACGAGAATTTCCATCAGAATGCTAGAGCTTTGCGTCGTCAATTTCAAATATCTATGAACGATGCACAGGGGATTGTGCGTGCCTGCCCTCAATGCAGTCATCACGGGCCAGGTCTTGGCCTAGGCACGAATCCTCGAGGAATGAAAGCCCTGGAACTGTGGCAGATGGATGTAACACACATCCCAGAGTTTGGAAGGTTGAAATATGTTCATGTCACTATTGACACCTACTCCAAATTCATTTGGGCCACAGCACAAACTGGGGAAAGAGTTCTGCACGTTGAGAGACATTTGACTGTTTGCTTTTCAGTGATGGGAGTGCCTGCAGAAATCAAAACTGACAATGGTCCAGCTTATGCGGGACAACGAGTTGCTAGGTTTCTGCAGAAGTGGGGAGTCAAACATACTACCGGGATTCCTCACTCTCCTACTGGCCAAGCCATTGTGGAACGGGCTCATCGGACGCTGAAAGAGTATCTCGCAAAACAGAAGCAAAACAATGACCTAGATGTGACCAATCGTTTATCTAAAGTACTGTTCACTTTAAATTACTTATGCCTAGCAGAAGGGCGAGAAGAGCCTGCAGTTGTCATCCACCACCAGGCTGTGAAAGAAGGGAGACCACAAGCAATTCCAGGACTTTACGTATATCATAGGGACATGCAAACAGGTGAATGGCAGGGACCCAGTCCAGTCTTGTTTAATGGTCGCGGTTATATGTGTGTTTCTGCAGGAGAAGCAGGACCTGTCTGGGTGCCGAGTCGCTTTACCCGTGCGTGTCCACAAGAAAAGATACCAACCGGCGGTGACACTCCTAGAGATACTCACAGAGACAGCAACGACTTACCTGAAGCACCTCAAGAAGACGCGGAGAGTGCTGAAAATTGACTGTTTTAATAATAATTTATCATTGCACTACAATAGCTTGACACTTAGAGACACGATAAGTTATTGGTTAAGGTTAATAGCCTGTGTGCTACACTGTGTGCTTTTCACAATGGGTGAAATGTTAAGCATGAGGGTGTTGGTTTTGATCAGTGTGGTAGTAGAAACAAGAGCAGGGATGTTTAACATTGACACAAGGGAGAACATGTGGGTTACTTGGGCCAAACAAACTAAACAGGATTCCTTTTGTTTATCTCTAGCGACGCCATCCAATCCTTTTAGAACCTGCTTGATTGGAGTTCCACTGACCTCCATGGCAGAGTTCAAGTCTTTAACCCCTGTCAGCATTGACCCAAAAGGTGCTTTAGGGCCACAAGCTGCTGCCATAGCGCGAAACCTTAGAACTGCTGGTCCAGAGCCTCAGGAGCTTGATCTTTTAGGTTCTGTGCCAGGAAACTATTGTCTTGTCTTTGGGCGCTTTGCAGTGAATTCAAGTCTATTAATCATAGATGAGCAGCAATTGAAAGGCCACGCTACGTGGCTATCCCCTCATTCACCATTGTATTACAATTACACTGAGTATTGTAATAGTTGGGTCAGATCTGTCACACAATTGACAACAGCTGCTAAGAGATTGCCACCAGGAATCTTTTTAGTTTGTGGAGATAGAGCATGGTCCACAGTACCTCCAAACAGTGTTGGAGGACCGTGTTATTTTGGTAAACTAACTCTGTTCGCACCTAGTATTCACCAGGTTCTAGGCTTGCCAAAAAAGGCTCAACGAGTCAAGCGCAGTATGTCTCAACTAGGTCCCAACTGCAGAGATCAAGTTAAGTTATGGCAGCCTGCAGCCGTGATCTCAGCATCCATTTTTGCCCCAGGAGTTGCTTCAGCACAAGCCCTCACACAACTGAAACATTTAGCCTGCTGGACAGGGAAACAGATTAACATAACGACGAAGTTGTTGAGTGAGCTTGCTGAAGATGTTAGTGGCATTCGCCATTCAGTGCTCCAGAACCGAGCCGCGATTGACTTCCTTCTTTTGGCTCAGGGGCATGGATGCGAAGAGTTTGAAGGCATGTGCTGCATGAATTTATCAGACCACTCACGGTCGATACATCAGCAGTTAGCGCAGTTGAGGGACAACATGAAACACCTTGTAGTTGAAAACACTCCGTTTGACGATTGGCTGAAGTCTTGGAATCTCACTGGGTGGATTGTGGATTTAATTCGTTTTGGTATAATGATCTTTATTGCTGTCATAGTAGTTTTGACAATAGTGCCTTGCTTGATACAATGCATGCGCAAATTAGCCGACCGTGCCTTAACGTCAGTTTGGATGGCCCAAAAAGAAAAAGGGGGAACTGTGGCCGAGTTTCTCAGGTATCGTGGGCATGATATGCTCACAGATACCATTTGAGCTATTCCAAACTAGGCCAAACTAGGCCTCAGGCCTGGGTCTAGTAGGCCGCAAAACGTTCAGCATACGTAGTAGCAGATAAACTTATCTGCTACTAGGAATGTGTTAAGGTATGGACGCTCGCAGCATAGAGGTAATGGCACTAAATCTCCGTAGCTACCTTAACCCTAGATTGCTTACATACTTCTGTATGTTCACCGCCTATCACAGTGCACCTGCTAACTGTAAACCATTCGTTCTGTATTTAACCGGCCATCTCGCGGAATAAAGCGGAGTTCGTGCTGGAAACCATACTGGTTGGTCTCACGTTACTCTAGTCCCCGGTCTTACCAGAGCTCGGCTACATCCCAGGATCTGTCCTTGTACTGTAACTTGGAAAGGGTGAAGACTCTGATGGACAGAGCAAAACAAATATAACCCACACTCCAAAACAGAAGAGCACAGAACAGCTTCTGCTGCTCCAGTGCCTTCCTCCCAACACCAACGGGAGCTCTGCCATCCTCTTGGATGGGATTAGGTCTCAGCTCTAGATAAGTAGCTCAAAGGGAAACCACTGAACATGCATTACAACTGAAACTATATGGCAGAAATAGAAAGCTATGGGCCAAATTCTGTCACCTTTATTCAACCCTTTTTCTTCCACCTCAGGCAAGCACAATCCAGACCACTAAACCAGCCTGTTTGCTGCCCAGCAAATTCTTGGTCCTTGGCACTGAATACCCGGGATTTACTAGCCATGTTTAGACATAGAGATCAGTCTCCAAGCAGGATCACACAAGGGCACATCCAGCCAGGCAGCCCAGCACTTATGACACCGATTAAGAAGGAGCACTTGGAGGGGTGAACCAGCAGGAGACTAAACCAGTGCTGGCACAGCACTGGCATCAATGCCAAGGGCAGCCAGAAGAGTAAACCCCAGCGAGCACCCCAGCATGAGAATGGTTAGTGGCTGTGGGCACTTGCAGTGACCCAGATGTCAGAGCGGATCAGTGCCAGGGGTAGCTGCAGTGCTGCGATCCCAGGGTAGGGCTGAATAACAATGCAGGGCACAGACAGAGCAAGGGCTGACCATTAAAGCTTGAATGGGCAGAAAGGAAAAGGAATCTCCTAATCATTTCCATCTCAGCTCCTCTCCCATCCTTTCCCCCCTCCCAGCCTTTTGAAGATGCTTGCTAATAAGCTTTAACAAGTTGCCTGACAAAGGAGGAGGGGGAAGACTCTACCAAGGAAGAAAAGGGACCAGACAGAGGTCTGCGCATGCCATGGCAGATTCTGGATGCAAAGGATCCCCGGGACAAGACCCCTATACCTGGTAGGCTCATTTCAGGCTCTGATCCCTCTGACTGAGCTTTTAATTTTTTTTTTAAATATTATTTATTCTTTTTTTTTTTTTGTACACGCCGCATGTCTCCTTCCCTTTCTTCCAGTCCATCTGAGACACACCTGCAGCTTGCACTCACCAGCTCTCCACTGTCAGTGCTGCCACCTTCTTCAATTCCACCACTTGTTTTCTTTCTCCCTCCATTTCAGCCCTCACCGATGTGAGCCGCAACACAGCTGTACACATTGAAACATCCTGAGCTGCTATGGTGATCCTGTCATTCCTGCTACGAGAACATAGCTGTCCCAAAGCCCTGGCAAAAGTCTCACAACACTCCATATTTTCCAACCACCTCTACAGCAGCTGCTCTTTCCACCTTGGAGAGTTCACCATCTCCATCAGATTTAACCCTTATGGCCTTAAATGGAGGTGTTCCCATTCTTCACAGCACTCACCCTTTGTATGGAGGGGCTCTACCCCTACCCCAGAGCTTCCCTGTAGACGCAGGATGCCTCTGGCCCTCCACCCTCCAGGAACCACTCATTCCTGGAGTAACCGACAGCACTTTTTCACTGGACCAGCAACTACAGAAGGTGATGAGGGAATGAAGAATCAGGACAAGCATCTTTTCCCATGGGAGAGTTTATCTCAGCTAGCTTCTGACATGGCTCCATTCCCACAGTCCATCACCCAAGGCAGCCAATCTGCCCTCACAGCCAGGAATTACAGCACCAAAAAGAGATGTCACAGAGCTCAAGGACCACCACCATTTTACTCCCACCTTAGAGAAGGGAGACTTTCATTGCAAAAGCAGCACCTCTTTTAGAAGCACTAGCAGGACTCCAAAGAAAAATGCAAAAGAGAGTTTCCATCACCTAAACATGTAACAACAAACTGAACCACAACCAAAACCACCTACCTGTCCAACAGACCCCTCTGCTGAGAGTCTTTTATACAGACTCCACCCCAAAGCAATCACCTAATTTCTCCCAGCTGGCCCATCCCAACCCTCCTCCCAATCACTACCTGCTGCACAGGCCTTGCTCTAGTTGCTGCCAAGGGGCTGATTAACTCCTTCCCTGCCAGCCTCTGGAGGCTTGTCTGGCTTGTGGCAGCTTCCCATCTGTATTTTTTCTTCCCAGAACCTCTAGGATTGAAAAGGTCTCTCTCTCTCTGCCAAAAACACATATGGGGCCCGCTCTACAGAAGGAGGTTGTCGGGCTGTTCACCTCATTTGGAAAATCACTGACCTCATTTATATTCCTAAATTCAAATCTGAGCTTCAAAACATATGAAGTGGATCAACTTGAAATCTCAGCCCTGAGGAACCTCCCTCACTGGCAGCTGTCCTTATTGACTATTGACCTCTCCCCATTTCTTGTGCCAGAAAAGAGAAGGCAAAGCCAGACTCCCCCCTGCTATAACAGCATCAAGATGTATTTGTGCCAGCTGAATCCAGCTTCAGTGGCATTACAGACTGAATGAATTTAATCCATAACTTTGTTTCCCACAAAGTACTACTGAGACCATCAACATATGGATATATCTTAAGGAAGTGATTTTCTGAGAACAATAGGGAACTTGTAGAGACTGACAATGCCTCTTTAGTGGTTTGGCTAGCACAAGAAGGTTATCAAGTTGTCCCATGGACAAAAAAAAAAACCAAAAAAAACCCACTGAACTAGATACACAATTTCTGAATTGCCAGAAAACAATTGATTTAGTATCTAATCAGATAATTGTGGTTTTACTCATGCATCTGCAATTCATCAAGAAAAGCAGTTCAATGATCTAAAGAATCAGGCATAAGATTTATATATCGACTACTCTGTTTTATTGCCAAGCCTACTGTATTATACTTCAGTTTAATGTGCATTATAATAAAAATCATGTGTGAATTCTCATCATCTAAAATAGCTGTGCATCCGTGTGGTTTGAGCTAATGCTTTTGAAAACAGTCTTCACATGATGCTATCTGCAAATAGAATCTAACTATGATAAAACTTTAACTCTTAAGATGTGGTCTAATAACATATTGTGATAAAAAGAAATCCATTTTCAGAAAATGGACTTTACCCACGTGCCCAAAAAATATTTTAAAAATATAAAACTTCTAAGGAGGCAAAGATCAATTCACTGCAGTACGAACTTCACCTCCACTGAGGAGAAAACATACTTCAGATACTACAGCATAGGAGAAAAAAATGGCAGTCTCAGGCAGGCTGAAAGGCTACAGTGAGTACATCAATAATTAATCCTCATATCTTACCCAAGAAGGAAAAAAAAAATATTTCACCCCAGGTACACGTTAATACTAATATACAGTTGCTTGTGAGTACTATATAAATGGAATCTGGAAACATGCTGTTGGCAAATGGCAGACTTAATCTCTGTGTTCTTCATATATAATGAAGGCAGCAGTTGCAGAAGGATTATGAAACAAACATTTGTTCCCGTTTTACTGAGTTTATTTATCAGCAGTAAATGTCAGCAGCGGAGATAAGAGTAATATCCACTTTGTATTTTTCAGGACACCATCAGAGAACAAGACCTCCTGCAAATAATGAAAAGAAGAAGAGGGTAAATGAAGCTCTAAGTATTTGTGCAACATAACATTCACATTACTTAGTGCTGTGAAAGAGTACTTATGTCAAATGCTGAGTGGAATTTAACCATTTGTAGTTCCATATTTTTTACACCAGATCTGTGCACTTTGAAGATGTGTCAATGCAAGAAGTGACACATAATGCTTGACCTCTGTCATATAAATAGCAGTGATACACCATCTTCATTTGCTTCATGCTAACAGGTGCTACCATCTCCAGTCTTCACCAAAGGTCAAGCACAGCTTTCTTAGAAACCATGAGTTCTATTCTGCTAACAGACTTTAATGCAAATGTTTCTTCTTCTGCTAAGGTAGAATTCTGTTTAACAATCATGTCGCAATACAGCTTATTGTTAGAACAAATTACCCAGTCCATTAATTACACAGCTATCTTTCCATCAGCTAATAAAAATACCCTCAATTACATACACATAATAAGCAACCTGTTGTTGCAGCACAGTCAAAATGTATAGTGATGTAAAAAACAGCAGTGTAACACTCCTGGCCCTCCTGAAATTAAACCAGGATGCTTTTGGCCAGTTAGTCTAAAGAGAACAGTGCTCTTCTTGAGTGACTGATTTTTAGTGACAATTACTAAGTACTTGTCCTATTCTGAAGTTGCTCACCCTGCCCTGCAGGGACAAGAGGCCTGCTTGAATTAGTATTTGTGTCCAGGCAGTGGGACTGACTGTTGTCCTCCTGTCATAGGGTACAGAACTAGTACTAAATAATCACTCTGATGAGCTGGTTTGGCTGCAGCACCTGAACACTCAGGCTGTCCTTGAGCCACACCTCTGCTCCTCAATGCTCTTTGTATGTAAAGCAGAAAATCCTGTAATTAAGAACCAGAACCTGGATCTTCTCATTCCTAGGAGAGACACCTAGGCTTTTGGGTCTGCACTGGATCACACCCTGAGGCTGCAGCAGTATTTAGAAGTATTACATTAATGAACCTCTTAGCAAACCATCCATTGCACAGTGACAAACTGCAGTTCCCAGTGACATCGTGGCAAAGCTTCAGTGTGCTTCAAGTGACTCAAAATTGTTGCTGTTTGCCATGCTCAAAATGACCACACAGACTTGGAAGTTGTGTGTGAAAGCAGGGCAGAGAAAATCCACCCTTTGTTTATTACATGCTCTTATATACTTTAAGAAAGGTGACCATGGATTGGAGAGTGGAATCCCCACCTCTCAACCACATTGGTCAAAAGGACTGTCAAACAGCCACCCTTCTCTTTGGAGAAGAATGTGAAAACAATGGTAATATTTATAAAACATGATCCCCTGTTTACATGAAAGAGCGTGAGAAAGTGAAACCGTCTACTTCAATATGAACACTCAGAAAACTAGGAAATCTCATGGTGACACAAAATGACACTCACCTCTTCAAAACATCTTCAGAACATTTCATTTTCACAAAAGAAATTGCTAGGACCATGCAATCCTTTGGGGGGGACTTTGTTCGTTTGTTTCCAACTCTTAGACTTCATTATTCCACCCAAACAACTGCTAAAAGGAACCAAATGTTTCATATGGAAAGAAGCATAGAAAGTGGGTTACAACCACTGGAAAAATGGGGACCTCATGAAAAATGAGTGTATGGTTCCCCCTGTGAGAAGATATGAGAACTCCAGCAAGCCTGGAAACCCTTCTGTCATATCTGCTTACTTCTGCTGTGTATTGTGCCTGCCAAAACATGTTCTTCTTTCGCACAAATGGGAAATCTTTACTCGTAGGTGAATCTAGGGCAGTGTCTAATGACACAGCCAAGCAAGCCCAGCCCTCCACCTTCCACAGGGCGTTCAGAGCAGCAGACAAGCATATCTGTGGCATGTCTGCAGGAAGAGGCACAGACACGCTTTCTCCTGCCTTCAGACAAGGTAAGTAGCTGAGACTCACCACCATGCTACTACATTAACTCTTCCTGACTGAGGCTGTTCTGGGTTTAACCAGCTCGGAACAGGCAGCAGGAAATGGGGCTGCCTGCATATGCCCTGAGGGATATAGCTAGTGTCTGACAAAGACTGCAGCCCATATCAGATTTTTATTCATGGGACTGAAGTTTCCAAAGTGGCAATGGAGAAGCAATACCTTCGCTGGATGTTTTCCATCTGGGCTCCCACTACAAAGGCACATGAAGCAAACAAGCTACAGCATATGATGGCTCTGATGTTTCTTCCTTCCCCTTCCAACCTCTTTGGCTGAATTCTGCTCTTATGGTTTGTTGTTCACAATTATGATACAAATTATTTGTGGGTGTGTAATGCAACCAATCCACTGCAACACTTATATGAGAGGATTCACTGCTCACAGAGCATTATTATGCAGTGAGATTGGAGACCTGCATCATACCTGAGCAGTACAAATCAGCTCCATCAAACACCTGGTTCTGTCTTGGTTAATAAGTCTATTCAGCAAAGCAGGACCCATCAGGAAGATTTAAGCATATACCTAAAACTAAGCATACATCTAAGAGCTTTACTGAATACATGTCCCCTGCAGCCTTGTGATAATCATGTATCTTTGCAGAAACAAAATGTTAATGAGTATTCGTCAGAATCCTTTTTGCTTCACATTAAAAATACTCTTTGTGCAAGTGTTCCCAGGAAAACAAGGAAGAGAGGATGGAGATTTCACAGCTCTCTGAAGGTTTTTATACAGCATTCATCCTATTCTGTCCACCTCAATAGCATCTTCTGCTGCAAGCACAAGTACACATCACTATTGCTACTACCCCCTAAAAAGGCAGATATGGATTCACACTAAAAATGACTGTGATGAAGACAAATTTGGCTGAGTATCATCATGTAAAAGAGAGACAAAATAGACTGAGTGGGGGTTGCAAAAGAAAAACAAAGGTTGACCAAGAGTACAGGCAGAGAATAAGAGCACAAAGCCAAATGCATTTAAATAATCCCAATGACAGTCTCAGATAGAGATCACTTTTGAGCTGGCTGAAAGAGGCTTGGAGTGGGAACACAAAATGACTCTTGGTGTTTTGCTGACTGCAGCGTCCAGGAGCTGATGCATCTTCTGGGTGAAGACATATAATTGCATCAAAGTAATTTCTGTTTTCCATCCTGAAAAGAAACAATCTACATGCCCCAAGTTTTGACTAACCACCTGATTTGAAAGCAGTGAGGCTCCAGAGCAGGCAGCCAGAGCAGCTGTTTTCGCTCAGGGAACAGAAATTACATTATGACTGCAGTTAAAGACACTGAGGCCAAAGAAAGACTGTCTGGACTTCAGGTTCATGCTCACACTTCAACAGGCTTCAGCACAAATCTAAGGACATATGGTGTCCTTGACTCCAGCAAGTAAAGTTTTACTTGACAGTCAATGGTGTGACACCGTCCTCCAGCACTCAGCCACATCCTGGCACTTTTCAGCTCTTCTCAGACATTTGGGTCCCATAAATAAACAACTGTGGAGGGTCCCTGGGGAATGCCTTCCACCACCCTTCCCATGGTGAGCACCCTGCATTTTCCAGCCCCTCCAGCCAACAAGGCCTTAAGTTTTAGGCTTTGGGCTTGAAATAATATCTACAGCTTCCCACTAATTCCTCTGTGATAGTCACTTAGAGAAATGCACCACCAGAGCAAAACACTTTCCCAAATATTCCAAGGGCTTTGCATCATCTCCTGACAAGCATTAAGAATTGAGGAGTTTGAAAGTCAAATTGTGCCCCCAGAAAGAGTGCCCACCTTGCTGTGATCATGCTGTGCAGGCAGCATCTCTCCACATCGCCTTTCATGCAGTCCCAGTGGTGAAGCAGCAAACAGATCCCCATTATTAGCAGCTCTCCAAAGTATAAGAGACACATTGCAGCCTGGTAGTAATTATTAACGAGAAGAGTATTTTGTACTATCAGATTTTTGTTTATGTGACTAACGGGTTTTGAATAATCTCTCAGCCAAAGGCATAGACACAGGTATTAATGCAGCACCAAAAAGCACTTGTTCAAACCAGGTGTCTTGGTTTGAAGGGAAGTGAGTTTTTTCAAGAGGCTGTAGTCAAACCAATCAGTGGTCAGGTTTGAATGTTGGCATTTTTAGTAGCCGCTGAGGGGTTAGACACGCCTCTGAGGACACAAGGGGTTAAAAGCAAGGACTCCTAGAAAGTCTGCTTCTTTTGAGTTCCGGTTTCAGCAGAGAAACATCTTTGCCTCCTCCCCTGCTCAGCTTTAGGCTGAGCGGGGGAGGAGAACCATGCGTCCTGGCGGAGGGGAACCATGCGGCCAGGCTGAATTAAGCTAGGGCCCTGGGGGGCCCCTCCATCCAAGATGGAGGGGTAAAAAACTGTAGAGGTGCCTTCTGTCTTGTCTCCCTTCCTCTAGGAAAAAGTGCCCAGCTGTGTGTAAGAGTTGCTGAGCCTGAGAGTGCCTAAGCCTGCACCCTGCTGGGAGCCAAGATCTGTTAACCCTTTCTTGGCAGAAGGAAACTTTTTTCCCAGACATTGATTCTCATAGCTAGTAGTTTCAGAAGAAAAAGAAAAACAGCTTAGGACCGAGATGATAAAGTTAGAAGATGAAAAGAACCTTAGGCAAAGAATGAGAGGAGTAGCTTTCTAAGCTAGACTTTTCTTGCATAATGTTAGCCATAGACTGAACTCAAGTCTCTTTTGAACATAAACTGCATTTAAGTAGATACAGCTGCCTCTGCTTTTGCTACAGTGACTAGCACGTTAAGAGTAGAGCGAGCAAAGAAGAGAGAGAGAGGGTGGAGTGGCGCCCTCTGCCCTCAGGGGAGACCTACTCTTAGAACCCTCAGTCCCAGGGGAAAAATAGAGAGAGCTCGGCATGCAAGCATCCTTAAAAGAACCCTATAGCAGCTTTAGCCCATAGACAGTAGTGAAAGCACTAGACATAGAAAAGAGAGTGTCACCACAGCAATTTCTCCGGGCGGTGCCACAGGTGACATAGAAACACATAAAGAGTAGACCTGTGTTTTCTAAAGAGCAGTCTGTGGTGCGAGAGAGGCTCCTCTCTCCCTTGCTGAATTGAAGATTAGTTTTTTGAGTAGTGATTGTTTGATTTAAAACCCAAGGTTTTGGTCTATGGAGGGCAACGTGTAGAGAGTAGAAACTGGAGGAGAAGAAATGTTCTGAGAAAGTTTCATTTCTGTTTTGTGTGTGTTTAGAGTTTTCCTTTCTATTTCTGTTCCTATGTAATGTAATAAAGTTTTGTTCTCTATTTTCAAGTTTTAGGCCTGCTCTGCTCTGTTCTTGACCACATCTCACAGTAGCTCATTAAGAAAAAACATACACTCATGGGTGCATTAACATCTGGCCAGTGCTAACCCATGACACCAGGCACAGCTCATACCTTAAAGGCTGCCACCAGGGCCCTGAGCAAAGCCACCAAGCCCTGCTGCACAGGTCTGCTTTTCAAACCCAAGGAGCCCAAGCAGCTGGAGCACAGCCACCGCTGAAGGGATTCAGCAGTGCTTGTTTGCTGCGTTCAGTCATTCCCAGAAGCCAGGGCTTGGACTTCCCAAGCCTGTCTCCTAACTGCAGGAGCACGGTGCCCTTCTGAGCCCTCCCCACCCCTCTCTCAATGCCCTGAACTTACTGACAGAATCAGATTTGTGGAGTGAACTCAGTTGCTTTTGATCTCTATTCAAGGTGCATCAAGGGATGTTAATAGGTAGTATCTTAGCAAACGCTTTAAAGCCTGAAACTGTCATTAAAGAAACTCCTGATTCTCACACTTGTCTGAAAGAACAGAGGAGCAAGCTGGCTTCAAATGCCAGTTGAAAGATGGGAAGACATGGACTATAGGATTGCTGATCTGAACAGTCAGAGCCTTGGTCAGGCTGAGGAAACACACATCTTTATTTTGATGTTGACCTCAAAGAGGTCTGAGCCAACAAAAAGGGGAAAGGGCAGAAAATATCACAAGTCTGAGGCCAGGATTGCTTTGAACTTGAAGACAACTAACACTAAATGGTACCAAGTTGACAAAAAGGCTTCTTGACACTCCGTGTCTACAAATTTAGCAGTCTGACCCAAATAGCTACTCGATGCATTTTCAGTAATGAGCCGAATAAGGATCAGTAATGCTGATGCAATCTCTTGTGGCACCCAAGAAGTTTGTCATTTCTTCCAGCTCTAGATATTTACAGAGCTCTGGCATGGAGCAGGATGGAGGCACAAGGGGGCACTTTGGGTTAAAGCCCTCATTATCCTTTTGCCAGTCTTTGGAGCCACAGAGCAGTGGATCCCTGCAGAACACTTCTCATTGAGTCCTGTGTTTCCCTACTGGGTCTCTATGGAAAAACAACAACCATTGCAAGTCATTAACATTGCACATAGCATTTTCTATAAAATTCCCCCTGGGACACTTAACTGTATTCCTTTCCAGCACTGAAAAAAAATGTTCAGGATAAAGGTTAGACACTTGGAGCCTTCTGCTGAATTTAAATGGCTATGCAAGGAAGCCATGAAACAAATGAAGGGACGGATATCCTATTTTCTTCCCAGAAAAAAAAAGCAGGGCCTTTTAGTTCACTTTCTTCATGTTGTCTTTTTATCACAAGTGTGTGCTGATGACACTACTTTAATGCAGTCTGTTCCAAGAGATTAAATTGAATGTCTGTGTAGAGTTTCAGGGCTCAGCAGCATAGCATGGCAGCTCCATTTCACATCTCTGGGACACTGAGCAGGCATAAAAATAATTGCAGACTCAGAAACTATCAAGGAATGTATCCTGGCTGCAACAGATACTGTATTAAAAGGAAAGACAAAAGCCAAAGTGCATAATGAATTTTAAAAGATTTCTTTAGCAAACATGTCATTTGAATTGCTGGCATCAGATGTGACAGATGAGCTTGTTACCAAAGTGAAACATGAGGACTGCTATGCAATGGCAATGGCAATTGATGAGTCAATTGAAATCACTGATGTTGCTCAAATGCTCATCTTCATTTAATATGTCAGTGGTCAGAAGTTAGCCAAAGACCTTCTAGTTTTGTTGCCACAGAAGCAAAGCAAAGGCTACAAAACATGGTGTGCTAGCACTGAACCTCAGAGGCCCTAATATACTTAATGGGAGCTGACACTCCAACTACACTTGTCTGTAAAAAATAATTTCTGACATAGCCCTAACAACTGAACTCAGGCTCATGAGCATCAGTGCTTTGTCCATCAAACCATTCTCTCAGCTGCATTAAAAGCAAAATATTAAAATAGCATTAGATTACCAAGAAACAGTTGTTTGTCTAAGGCTGACAGTAATTCTTTTGGTTGATTATTTCAGCACTCTCTTTATGGGGATGTTTTTGAAGGAAATGGTTTGCTCAGTACTCAGGTGCTTTTCTGCTTGATAAAAATACAACTAATGCTTGTAAAACAAAAAAACCTATTTTAAAATTCTTTCCTCCTCCAAAACAAAACAAAACAAAAAAAACGCCAAAAAACACAGAATAAAGAAAAAAAAACAACAAAACAACCCCCAAAAAAAACAAAAAAAAAACCCCACAAAAAAACCCAAATATATTTCCTCCATCCTTCCTAGCCATTTCCTGGTTATCTGGTCTAATTTTTTGGTCTTGATGCAACAAGCCTAAATAATCTTGGAAAATCTTTATGAGTTGAATTCTACTTTTGAAATACAGAAATATAAAGCAGAAAGTGTGACTTCATACAAACCAGTTTTCAACACAAGCACATATCTGGATTTTTCACTACAGAAAATAGCAAACTGACTGAGAGAGAGTAAAATCTCGCTCTGGGTCTTTGGGACACGTTTTGAAGATTTTAGTGCAGACGGGCAAGTCTCCTCTGAGCTTGGTAAACAACCCCTGGCTAAACTTGCTGAGCACACAGCATGGTTTGCTCTACGGGCTGCACTGCAACTGCTTTTTTCTGCCCCAATATTCCCACCTCCCCTGCTGGCAAGGTCAAACAGGAATGAGAGGTTAGCAGCCCAGGGGGCTGGGGCTGGCACCCACAGGGCTGACCGGACAGCAGAAGTTGCTCTGTGTCTAAAGAGAGAGCAGTCCCTGTGCCTCTGCCCACGACCAGCATGCAGTCTCAACCCAGCTGCAGCACCATGCCTGGTAAACGCTCTGGAATTTGTTAAAAATTAGGCTTTTCTAATATGCTAAAGATGACAGACATCAAGTTGTCATATATTAAAATGGTGCGTAAATCCCTTCCTCTGAGTAACCAATAATGGGACAAAAATCCTTGCCAACTCCAGTCTGTCCCTCCTGCCATGGATTGTTTGAGCTCAGCTCATCCCGAGTGCCCCCATTGGGATCCATATATAGATTAACACAGTTTTGAAATGCACAAGGGCCACAATCATGCAAGGCTTGATCCAACCCTGACTGGAGTCCATGAAAAGGTCTGCATCGACACAAGTGGATGGAGCAAAGCACCACTGCTCCTGCTGCTGAGAAGCCAACCCCAGTCCCTCTGCCAGGGCAGCACTCACTTATGGCCAGCAAGAATGGAGGGTAGTGGGAGCCAGGGGGGAGCAGGAGGGCAACAACAGCTCCCTGAGGGCCCCTCTGCCCCTGAGCCTGGTGGGCACGAAGCAGCCTGTCCCTTCCCTCGCCAGGGGACTCAGTCCCCATGCCCTCCCTGAACCCCGGCACAGGAATGGTGCCAGTGCCCAGGCACTGCACCCTGCAGCAGCAGCCCTGCACAGCTGCAGCATGGGAGTCAGCAGTGTGGAGCATGAAGGGTCCCTCACCCCAAGCGTCACACACTGCTTCCCACAGAGCAAACCCTGTGCATGTCTCCAGAGACACACACTTTTGTGGGGGCTCAGCCTGAACAGCCTGCAAATGCAAAAGGCTCAGCTGGATGTATTCACACACAGGGACAAGGAGCAGCTCCTCACTGCTGCACCAGCCTGATGGCTTTTCACTCCACTATTCCTCCTTCGCCAACCCACATTTCTTTTGTTCCTCCTTTCCTCATTCCCACGTTTTTGTCCTGCCCTCCCACACATCCCCTGGGCTACCCAACAGCCTGCCCTTCTACACTCCTCTCCAAGTTTACTTCTCAGCCATCATTTCTTTGGGATTTGCTGCAGTCAGAGGAGCAGGAATTGAAATGGGGAAATACCAGCCTTGGGGCCCTCTCCCCTTAACAGTCTCTGGTACTGGTATAGAGCTCACAGAAGACAGTACCAAGCCAAGGGGAGCAGCATTCTTGCATGCAGTAGCCCCCAGCTTGGGGCCTTCTACTCTATAACAGCAATAAAAAAACTGCCCATTCAAGTCCTTTGTCTTAAAGATTGACATCCTGGCTACAGCAAGTGCATATTTATTGGTGGGAGCAACTGCAGGAGGAATAGCAAACAGTGTGCATGTGCGTGTGGATGTGCCAGCACACCGGGGCCGTGCCTCCACCAGAAACTCACCACAGCCAACATTAATTATGGGATTAATATAAAATGGGTTCTCTGGTACATAAAAAAATAAAAAATATCTAATTTGGCACCTGATTTCATGACATCCACAGCACAGTCAGAGCTTGCTGGGGAAGCAGGGATGGAAAATCGAAGCCAAGAGACGGCTGCCTATGCTGAGTCTGAGGAATCAGACACCTGCCTTACCCGGAACAGCGATGCACAGCGTGGCCTCTGCTTGCTCACAGGCTTCCTCTCACACAAGCTAAATGGCACAACCTGAGTGCACCGCTGCCTGCCTCCATCCTATTGAAAGGTGCAGCATCAACCCCACACTGAGAGCCCTGCCAAGGGGCAGACCCCAGGCCTCCCACTCCAAACTTCCCGCTGCAGCCTTCCACCCCTTCCAGAGGCACAAAGAACTCCTCCATGCTTGTTGACACGTCAAAATAATACATTGCTAATGATAAAATCAGCAGCCACAGCTTTTGTTGACTTCTGTAGGAATTTTGCCAGAGAAAGGATGGCAGGACATGACTCCAAGCTTGCTGAGGGACATCTTATATTTTTCTAAACCATTCTCAGATTTTTCATAACATCCAGCAAGCAAGTTGCTGACAGATCAGGATGGTTGCCTGTTTGTTGGGCAAGAATACTTTGCAATTCAGTAGAATACCAAATTTGGTAGAATGTCTTCTGTCACCATGAGATTTTACTAGTTGCTGAGCGTTTCATACTAAGTAGAAGGTTTGCACCTTCTCACGCTCTTTTCATGTAAACACCAGCTATGTTCTATAAACATAGCCATTGTTTTCACATTCCATGCTGGGACAGACAAGACTGTGTGACAGTCCCCATGACCAATGTGGTGAGAGGTGGGAATGCCCACTCTCCAATCCATGGGCACCTTGCGAGAAGTATAAAATAGGAAGTAATAAACAAGGCACGGGTCTTCTGCCCTGCTGCTCTGATCAACCCAAAACTCCAGCTCCGAGTGTGTCCTTTCTGGCTAGGCTCACAGCGACAGTCTTCCACTTTGGTAGAAGATATTACAAACAACTGCGCATTTTAACACTTTTTCACATTACACATCATTGATTCTGGGGAGGGGGTGGTGATCGCTCTGTGCAGCCAGCCAGCAACGCTTCCAAGAATGAAAATGTTCATCGAAAGATAATGAAAACCAGATATGTAGTAACATTTTCATTTTGCATGTTTAAATATTTATAACTATGTTCATAAACCCACGTTTGCTCTCCTAATGCTCTAGTGATTTTGTTTACGAAATGCAGTATTTCTCCAATGCCCTTCCTTGCGTCAGCCTCTCCACGGAGCATGATTTAGTCCCGGTGCTGTACTGACAATCAGCACTTTTGTAAAAGACTGGCCGAGATGAAGAACAGAAAACTAACAAAAAGAAGAAAACATATTTTCAGGGCATTAATGTTTCACTAATACATATGTGATTTTATACTTTGTAGGGGGCATTTATGCCAGTTTAATTTTTCAGTGCAATTTATTGTCAATCTGGAAAAGAACTATTTCCTATTCTACAGCTCTCAAGGTTGCTGTTTCCTTGAGATTCTCCTTGGGGTTGGTGTTCCTCAAGGTAATAAGGTTTTCCCTCAGGGTTGCTGTTCCTTGAGGGTTTCCTCTGGGTTGCTGTTCCCAGAGGTAATAAGGTTTTCAATCTTCTCTTTGCCCTAAGTGTTACACACCAGAGGTAGAGACGACAAGCTGAGTCTGCCGGTGCACATCTCCAAGGTTGTTTATTCTTCATTATCTCAGTCCTTTTTCAGCTCTGCCAGGCACTTCCCTGGCAGGGTACCTTATCTTAGTTCTTTCTCAGCTCTGCAAGACATCTCCGCAGAGCAGGACACGCGGCAGACTGGGCGGATCAGAGAGCCCCGCACCTTATGTACGGTCCCCTTGACCCAACCACTGTCCGAGATGTATTTTTTATTTACAAAATTTTACCAATACCTACTACCTATGCTAACATGTCAGTTCTACTCTAAGCCAATCTCTAAAACCCAACTCAGCACAAAATGGGGGACGAGAGCAAGAACAAGGAGGACAGGGGCCACTCCCCAATACCTCCATCTTGTCTCTTCAGCCCCATATGCTAAGAATCCTAATTTCTATATTTATATTCTATAATAAACCATCCACTACTTATTTTAAATTCTTAGGATTTGTGATTCTTCCTGCATGTGAGTGTTCACTCCCACGGACAGGAATCAGTCAGTGTCCTCCTGGGATCTGTGTGGGTCTAACTGACCCCCCTGTACAGATCCCAGACCCCCCTGTCCGGTCTCCAAACCCTCCAGCGTGGCCAGAGGGGTGTTCTAGACTCCAACATACAGCAAAATAACAAATCTAGAAATATAAGTGTGATAAAACTAAGGAGCTGATATAAACTATTGTTCTATAAATTTTTTCCCTAGTTTGGATGAAAATTAAATAACAACTAAGAACTTTGCTTTAATACCACAGTTGCTCAAGTTTGTGTTATAAATTTCTGGAGTTCTGAGTTATAAATTTTTATAAAGCTGATCAAGTGGACGTAGTCTGAAATTGGGACTATTAGAAGAGCCCTCTGTAGTCTTCTCCTGTCCTCTGTCTGCAGACATCATGACGTGGCTTACAAGGTCCATTCTGGTTTCATGTTAAACATACAGAGACCACGGCTGTGAGACGAGGCTGCCAGAGCTCAGCCCCACAGCACGATCCCATTCAGGACCCAGTAAGTTCTTTATCAAATCATAATTCTTAAAATGCCCCATGTAATCTGGTAATTTAAAAAAGGAGCTAATGTTTAATTTCTTTTTAATTTTCTTATTCTTTTTTAAAAAACATTTCCAACCAGAGATTTTTTAAAGGGTTGGGGAACTCCTCTGAAATCAAGTCCTCAGCAACATAAAGTGAGCACCAACAGAAAGGGTTTTTTTTAAAAACTCAGCCCAGCATCCTCCCAAAGGTATGGGGAGTGTCTTCAAGGCATATTTTCAACTCCTTTGGTCCTTTCCCTGCCTTCTTCTCCATCAGCAAAGAACAAAAAGGAAACAGAAAAAAAGTAGCAGATTGCCATGACACATTGGTATCTCATTTTAAAAACAAAAATGAGTGCTGCAAAGCCATTTACATAAAACACTCCACTTGCTGTATTATTTCAAAATACTCCTGTGGGTCAAGATTAAAAATTAAATATATATTTTACTGCTGCAGTTTTGCCAATTTTTAAAATGTTGGCAATAGCTTCATTTTTAAAAAATAAAAGTCAAGCTCTAGAATCATGAAATTACACAAAAACTTAAGCTCACTTTAAAACACTTAAAGCACTTAAAACACACTTTTTAAAGCAAGTGCCCCTTTGGCCTTGAAGTTGTCACCAGAAAAAAAAAAAAGGCAGCAAAATAAAATCTGGACAGTGAGGCTCTGAAAAAGAGGAGAAAAAGGGAAAAAAAAAGTCCGTTTTTTTTTTTTTCTTTTACAGTCTTGTAAAATTGAGCAAGTCCATTTCAAGTGTGCCTAGAATAGAATTTAAAAATTTAAAAATATTTATGATTCAGTTTCAGAAAGTTCTTGCTGCATCTTCTTTCTAGTAAAAATAAAAATACTGCAGGGAAATGAGTATTCTGGGGAATATCTGCCTTCCTCACCAGGAGTCCTTGCACCAGTGAGCAACCAGAGACCAGTCCTTGCAAACTCTGCACTCTGCATGACTCAGAGAAACTTTAGTCACATCACCTGCTGCATGAAGCTTTTTCTCTTAATCCAAGATAATATTTGAGTCCAAATTAAGATTTTTCCTATAGTTAAGACTGAGTTTCACCAATCTCAACACAAGCTTTACATTTTTTCCTGAGTTTACCAATAATCTCCAAAAAGCTCAAGTCAATGGATTCAATAAATGCAAACAAAAAAAAGTTTATTTTCAGTAAAAACACACTGAAGTAGTGGAAACCCTAAATCCAACAGCATTCTACTAACAGGGGTAAAAAAAAAAAAAAAAACAGGAAAACAATCAAAATAAGGACAAAAGCAATAAAAAGAACATCATCTTTCTCAGTACAAGAATTATGCTACGTAAACTACACAAAGTGGCAAAAATACTTTAAATAATAACAAACACTGGATTTTGCACTGAAATAATGTCTGACTGAAGCTGGGACGAAGTTAAAGAATGTATAGATTAGTAACTAATTTTATTTCAGGCAAAGGCTCTATGCTAATGCCCTGCCTCTCGACCCTTTCCCTATGGAACTGTATTTTCTAAAGTGGTTGTTCTCTGTGGCACATAAATGCAGCAAGCCCACGGCCAGCAGAAACCAAAATCCTGATGTTTTCTACCCTGCTGTGACCCTGCCAGCTAAAGGCTGTGCATCAGGCTGTGAATAAAGCACAAGACCTCTTTCTTCTCCAAACCCGCACTCTGTGGCGCAGGGAGCGGGGACATCCCACACCTGCCTGGGCATAGGCTCCACACAGGCTGCAGAGAAAAACACTCTCCCCCCTTACCAAACCTTACCGAGGTTCCACATCTCTCCTGGCACAGAGCAGTTTCTGGAAGAATAGGAGAGGTGCTGGAAGCAGGTGGGGCACTGTCTCCAGGAAGGCTTGGGGACCTCTGCCAGCCCCTCGCTCTGCCATGCCGGTGCCCAGAAACCTGCCAGGAGCCATTTTGTAGCTGCAAAACCCCCACAGGCCTAGACTGGATTATACAATGCTCTGAAAAACAATAAAAACAAGGGAATAGCCCTATTCTGCATGTATCCTTTATGATCCTCAGATATTAAGCTCTCCAACTTCCCCAGTCTCTTCCCAGCCAGCAGCACCGCCAGGGACTTTTCCATCTCTGAGTTTCCCTGTCCCAGGTCAGGATACCTTGCCCAGTGTGCACAGGAATGAATCCCCAATGTGCAGCCTGGGTCTCCCTCAAAAGAAACTCCATGTATGACTCATTTCGAAGTCAAGCCTTGACAATTTCAAAGCTGCCACTATTGAACAAGTTGCCAAAACAAAATCATTCAGCTAAACTCTTTTTTTTTCTCCAGCTCTTTTTATTAAAATTTCTTTTCACACAAACATTTGAAATGGAGAAACATTACCAAAGTATCAGCTAAAAGAAAACCTAAGCAGCACACAACCTTCTTTACTGAGAATAAAATTAGTATCTTAATATTAACATATATCTGCGCCTCTTTTGACAACTGCCTCCCCCAGATTCTGAAGGCATTTTTTTCCATGACTAGAACAGAACAGATGTCTGTAAAAGTATCCTAAACCATCTCCTATCAGGTCTGCAGGGCAGGTCCTTGCTTTGCCACTCTCACTCATCACTGTGAGCACTTACAAAAGCATTTTTACTGCCTGCAGTTATGTTCAGGTGAGCAGGCACTAGCAAAGCAGATTATATTTTTATCCCATACAAACAGCATAGAAAGGTTAACTAAATGTCTTAGTTCAGGGAACATACAGATAAGTCACTACAATACAAACTATTTCCTTCTGCATGCTCCATTATAAAATTAGATTTCTCAAAGAATACAGGCTTTCTCTGGAGTTTTACCTCTCCAAACCAGGAGTGCATCTCTGCAGAAATATTTTCCTTATAGGTGATCACAGTAACAAGCATAAATAACAGGGATGCTTTAGCAAACAGTCATCAAAGTTACACTCAGTTAAAAAAGCTGGTGTTGGTATGTGATGCTTTTAATCTGAGAACATTGTATTTAAAAAATAAAATGTAAACACACAATACTACACCCTATCCACTGCTTTGGAGCTTTACAGCAGACAGATTCATTAGAGAAAATTAATTCCTGGTGCTGTAAGGCCGAGACCCTTGAACACAACCTGATCAAAATGCCTTCAGGACTCTGCCTTCACACAGTGTGCAACCACTACATGCTAATGGCAGGCACAATGCTTGAAAACAATTTTTTTTTCAGAGGATTACACCATACACAGAGACAGATATGCAAAAACAATTACACCAAAGGAAATCAAAATATTCATGGCTCATAAAGCATGGTAGAGACAGAATGGCTTCAGTTCATTGCCTGCCTCTGCTTAGACTCATTATAGCACAATGAATCAACATTACCCCTTCAAGAAAACCATTCTGAGTTGTGTTTATCTGGGGACAAATCCACCTAATCCCGCTCATACAAGCAAGCACAGCAACTTCAAGAGAGCTGCCAGTCTGGGAGAGGACAGCAGAGTATGTCCCCTGTTTGTGAACAGTCCTGGGACTCTTATGGGGTGTGACACAAGTCCCATTTGTCATGACACACTGGAAGCTGAGTACTATCCTGCCCCGGTCAACTCTGTAATGTTTTTGTCAGAGCTGTGAGCACAGGTCCCCACTGCCAGGCCCTGGCTTTGAAAAACATGAGCTGTCTTCCCAACTCACAAAACCAGCCTCAGACATCCAGGAGAGAGGATCTTTCCCATTCCAGAACTCTCCATATCTCCCTGCAACTGGCAAGGGTGAGGAACAGGGACTTTTTACCTCTTTTCACAGAAAAACCCTTCTTATTTGTCCGTGAAAGCTGAGGACTCAGCTGCAGGGTGAGACGGCCCTTCTTTGGCCTTCACTCTCACGTTTCAGAGCCAGCAGCAGCTGGAGGGGCAGAGGTGCTGGCAGCAGCATCCACCAGCACACCGTACCAGGCTTAGGGGCCATGTCCTGCCTGCCCCACCACGTGGTGCTGTACCCTGTGCTTTGCAAGCATTTCAGAGCCAAGCAGGTCCCCAGCCCTTTCTATACCCATCCCAAATCCATTGCTTCATCCCATACCATACACACACATAGAGTTGCACCTGCCCAATCCATACCCCATTTCTGGAGGGCTGCAGAATGGCCTAGGAGGACCTGGGACCTCAGTGGGGTGCAGTCAACAGTTTGCTCCACTCTTCCCCAGTCTGGCTGCAAGCCCTGTCTGGATGGGGAGGCCTGAGGGTGGGGGACTGGCTGTGACCCCAGGGAAGCCAAATGAGCCAGAATGCTGGTTTTAAGTCCTGGCTATAAAAATGGCAGGGGCAGTGCTGCCAGTTTTAGGAAGCACCTGCAGGGGCAGGCAGGAGGACAGCTTTGCCAGCATGGCCCAAAGCCCCGGGCACCAGCTAGAGCCACTGTGGGGCCGGAAAGGGCCCCTGCACTGATCCTCCAGTGGGGCCGCTACTCCAGGGTTGGAGATGCTACATCCTCCCAGCCACGGCTCCTCAAGCCGGACAACCCCAGCCACAGCAGAGGCCCCCACGCTGGTACAGCACTTCGGAGCCCGACAGCAGCAGGACCTGTCTCGAGGCGCTCCCACGGAACCCTGTGCGCCCCGCACATTTCCAGCTCAGAGCAAAGCAGTAATGAAACCGAGCCTACCGGCACCTTTTCCAAGCCTGGCGCAGTCTGGAGCAACCAGACACGACCCAGGTGGGTGTCCGAGGAAAACCCGACAGCCCCAGCAGCTCCGCTGCTCCTCGCCGGCCGCGGTGCATGGTGGTCCCACTCGGGTCCCACGCCAGGCCCGGGCCGGCAGCGCTCCGCGTCCAGCCCCAGGCTGGGCTCTGTGCACAGCAAGAAAAAGACTTCACAGCAAAAGAGAAGCAGAGATCCATGTCTAGCCGGGACACCTCGAAGGGAACTATTTTAAGGGGCCAGTGGGGAGCTCGGGGGACTTTTTTGTTGTTTTAGCTATGCAGCCACAGAGACTGCAATCCACCTTTCTCCTGTCCTTTTCTGCCCAAGAAACCTTTCTTTTTTTTTTTTTTTTTTCCTCTACCTTTGGAGGAAGGAGAGGGTAAATTTGTTCACATGTAAATTTCAAAGTATGCAAGGTTCCACGGGTTGCTCGCCCGAGCAGCCCCTGCGGAAAGCGGAGGGGATGGGCCACCCCCTCCCCGTCCTTCCACTGTGCCCGCAGTAAAGTTCAAGACGGGCCTGTCTGGGGTCTCCCCCAGTCAGCGCAGGTGCGGCGGCTGTAGTGCCGGTCTCTGCCTGTCCTCGGAGCTGAAGTCAGTCCACGGCAAGTCCCTACTGCCGATGAGGATGCAGAACCATGCGGCCGCGCTCCGCCGGGACACGAGGCCGTCGGCACTCCTGCCACAGCCCCAGCTGGCCCGCCGGAAAACCGGTGCCTTCCGGCCGCTGGGTGCACCATGATGTGCTGGGGAGGGGTGGTTTCCACCGTTGCTCTGGTTGCTTGGGGCTCCTGTGTGACGCCGAGAAGTTTGTCGGGGGAGATGCTTCATCTCGATCCCTTTTCTCTCCTGAGGACGGGAAGGTTTCTCCGCATCCTAGTCAGAAATAAAAAAAAAAACAAACCAAACCAAACCAGGAGATAACAGAGACAAGTCCTGGCCGCCGTGAGGTCGCACCGGGCCCCCCAGGCAAGCAGCCTTGTGTTGGCGGGCCACTCCAGCATGGCTGCCCGGCCTCACGCCCCGCGGGCACGGCACCGCGGGGCCCAGTACTCACCGTCAGGACCTCCCCGTCGAGGTGACCCCGCTGCCCCCGGCGCTGCTCCACCTCGCCAGCGCCGTGCCCCGACCTCGGCCCTCTCAGGAAGCTGGTGGGGAGCGAAGCCGCTGGGTGGTGGAGGGCGGGGACAAAGGGACGGGAGAGAGAGCGGCGGCGAGGAGGCTTCGCCCGGCACCGCCGGCTCGAAAACAACAGCCAGGCCCGGGTGGCAGTGCCAACTGGGGTCGCGATGGGACTCGCGGCTGCCCTGTGCCCCGGAGTAGGTCAAAACTGGCTCTTTCCAAAACAATAAACTTTTAATGCTAAAGCAGTTATGACCAAAAACTGTACAGAGGTGGATTTTTTGTTTGTTTGTATTTTTTTGTTAGAAAACAATTTTTTCTCCTCCATAAATATCGTTCAGTTCCCAGCACCTTGTATCAATAATTAAATTATGAACGATAAATACGGCATCATGGATATGTATTTACAAAAAAAGTTATTACAAAAAGGCAACTGTTTTACTAAACGTCACAATGTGGGCAGAATAAACAGCACATCCTCATCCTGAAAAATACTGACCGACCCCATCAGACGAGAATACATTCACAAGTGTAATGCTTGCAGAGAGAAGGAGAAAGAGAAAGAAGCAGCAGGAGAGCTAGAAAAGTTCAAGACATAACAGGACTTTGGCACAGTTTAAGACTAAATTTAAACAATCACCACTAAGGCGAAGGAGAATTTTCATCCTCATGTCAACATCCCACCAAAAGAAAGAAAAACAAAACAAATTAAGAATAATAAATTAGTGGGGAATTGGAGGAAGAGACTCAGGCAAGGAGGGGGGGAATCAAAGAAACAATTGTGACTGAAAAAAAAATGACAACAAATAAAAGAAATCTAATCCTGAGAAAAGAACATGGCTGGTCCAGCATCTGGGCTTGCAAAAGAATAGTAATAATTATAATATAATAATAAAAGACACACACACCCCCCCCCGGATCCTGGCAGTTAAGTAGGTGTAGCCCTATGCAGTCGTCAGTGTGGAAACTCCATTTCTGTGGGAGCGAGCTGCAGTTGGCTTGGTTTGTCTTTTTTTTTCCTTGTTCCCAATGCATTTGGTCCAGTCTGTGGCCAGGCAGCAGCTGCCTTCACACATACCACTCATTAAAATTGGGGTGCAGTCCAGGGTTGTGGCCAGGGTTACTCTGAAGGGCGGCCGGCAGCGTTTTAGTGGAGTCCTTACTGCCGGCATAGCCCACCGCAGGGGGGGTGGAGGACTCGTATCCCAAACTGGCTGCAGGAGAAGAGTCCGACCCCTGGGATTCGTGCACCTAAAACCAAGAGGCAGAGATGGGAGCAAGCTTGGGGCCTCTGCCACCCCGCTGCGCCGGGCTGTTCCTCCGTGGAGGAGGGTCACTGTGCAGCAGCGGCTCGGCCCTACCCAGCCATCAGGTACTTCATGCCCAGCCAGCCACCGAGCACCAGCGACGAACACCTGCCGTGGCCCCCGGACACTCTGCTGCAGCATCCTGGTCAGGGGGACTGCAGCATCCCAGCATGAGGGGCTGCAGCCACAGGCCAAGCTGCACTTGCACAGCCTTCCTGCACTGAGCCACGCTCTGCAAACCAGGCAGCACTTGCACCAGTGGGAGCACAAAAAGAAACTACACCATTTCCCCGGGCTGTGCTCCAGCCACAGCCTAGACATCGAGGACCACACTGCCCTGCTCTGGGGGAATGAGCCCTGAGCACACCAGCATCTGAGCATCACTGCTCAGGGAGGAAAGGGCTGGAGCACTGGGGTGATTTACCTTCATGTGTTTCCTAAGTGAGCTGGGGTGGGTGTAGGATTTGTCGCACACCTTGCAGATGTAGGGCTTGTCTGAGGTGTGGACGTGCATGTGTTTCTTCCTGTCACTGCTGTTAGCGAAACGCCTGTCGCAGCCCTCAAACTCGCACTTGAAAGGCTTCTCACCTGTGAAATTTAGAGAGGGTGAAGGAGGGACGTTCTCCTCTCTATTCCTGCCCGCCTCCTCCCAGGACATCTATCCTGCTCACCCTCCCTTAGGGATGCACAAGCACCACAACAAATGAAGAAGGGGAAGATGGACAGCAAGATTTGTTACACGTCAGATAAATTTGAATCAGCCTTTATTACTTTTAACTCACCTCCCGCCAGGCCCACGCTGGGCTCCAGCAGGGAAGGTGGCTGGGCGAGCTTGGGGAAGGAGAAGGCCCGAGAAATTCAGCGGCTTGGACAGCTTTACAAGACCTACTCGAGGATACAAGCCAAAGTACGTTTTCTTCCAGCTTTCCCCCTCTCTTCCCTCCACTCATGCAGGAGAGCTGAAGGAAAGTCGGGGCTGCAAATAAAAATACTTTGACAAAAGTATCGCCGATTTAATTAGGAGAGACGCCAATCAGGCCTAAAAATAAAAAAGGAGTGGAAGTCACCAAAAATGAGATTTCATTAGCATTTCTACGGTTCCCTCCGCTGAGGCGCTCAGGTCGAGAGCAGAGGCAGCATCGCGCATCTCGCGCGGCAGCGGCCGCCGGCCCAGCCCGTCCCCGCAGCCCCCGGAGCCCCGCGTCCCGGGTGGGGCAACACACGGACACGGGCCTTACCTGTGTGCGTCCGCTTGTGAAACTTGAGGTTCTCGGAGCGGGCAAAGATCTTGCCGCAGCCCGGGAAAGGGCAGAGGAAGGGCTTCTCCCCCGTGTGCACCCGAATGTGGTTCACCAGTTTGTATTTCGCCTTGAAGGACTTGCCTTCCCGCGGACACTCGTCCCAGTAGATGTGGTTGTTCTGCTCCGGCCTCCCGACGTGCTCCATGGTGACATGGGTCACCAGCTCGTGCATGGTGCTGAAAGTCCTGTCGCAGCTCTTCTTGGGCCGGCTGAGCTGGCTCTCGTCGAGCCACTTGCAGGACAGTTCTTGCTTGATGGGCTGGCACATGTACCGAAAGAAAGCGCCGGGGCCGTGGTGGTGGTGATGGGCCGCCACGTTCATGCCCATATTCATATTCATGTGGTTGTAGTTGTGGAACTGGGCGCCGGCGTAAGGGTCCGTGCGGGGGCTGGAGACGGCCCGGTAGGGATCCGGCCGCCCGAAGAGGTCCCTGCGCAGCCCCAGGTGTATCTGCCCGTTGTCCACATGCCCATTGGGGGACGTGTGGCTCGGGCTCTGCTCGTGCAGCCCCGGGAAGAGCAGGTAGCCCGGGGTGTCCGAGATGCCGCCAGGGCCGTGCAAGCCGCCGGAGGAGCCGCCGAAGAGCCCGTGCTGCCCTGTGCCAGAGGCGGCGTCCACGATGCCGGAGCCACGGTTGCGGAACAAAAAGTCGCGGGTGGAACTGAAGGCGGCGGCCCCGCCGTAGGAGGGCACCTGGCCGGCGTGGTGGTTGTGGCCCAGGGCGCTGGCGTAGCCCTGCGCCTGCGGCGTGAATGCCGAGCTCTGCCCGGCGGCGAGGTCTTGTGGGGCCGCGTTCAGCTTGAAGGGGGCGGCGTGCGAGGAGTCCCCGAAGGGGCCCAGCCCCATGCCGCCGCCGCCGCCGCCGGCGTCGCGAGCCGGCATGTCGTGGTGGCGGGGCGCCGCGACGCCGCCCACCCCCAACGCCGAGAACTGCGGCCCTCCGTCCAGCAGCATCGTCATGGGCTCGGGGCAGTCGGCGCGGCAGCAGCCTGCTCGCCCCCCCCCTCCCTCCCCCCCCGCCTGCCCGTCCCTCCCCAAAAAAAGTACAAAACCACCCCAAAAAGCATCCCGCCCCCCGCTGCGGGCAGGCGCGGCCCCGGCCGCGGGCGGGCAGCGAGGAGAGCACTCCCCGGCCGAAACAAACAAACAAACAAAGTAATCCACAAACAAAACCCAAAACAACTAGCCCCAAAACAATCACGCGTCACCCGTCCCCCGCGCCGGGGAGGGCGGCGCAGCAGGGCGAGGAGGCGCAGCGCGACCGCACTACCGTTCGGCGCCGTAGGGGCACTGACGGGGTGCCAGTCCGCGCCTCGCACATAAACCAACTCCGGGGCCAGGCTGCGCCGCGCCAATGAGGAGCCGCGCGCCGCTGGTCACCTGATCCGCTTCCCGCCGCCCCATTGGCGGCTCCGCGCTTGATTGGCACACGCCCCGCGCCGCCGCGGCCGCTGATTGGGCGCGCGCGCCCCGCAGGTAGACCGGGGGTGGCCGGGGGGGTGTCGGGCGGGCCGTGGATGTCGGGAGCCCCGCGGAGCCCCGCGCGTGGGGCGGCCCGGTCCCCGCGTGTCCCCCGGCTCCGTTCGCGCTGCCGCCGCCGCTGCCCCCGCCCCGCGTGTCCCGCCGTGTCCCGCCGTGTCCCGCCGCCCGTGCCCTGCCAGCGGCACCCCACACCGCGCGGGATGCTCGCCCTAGGCGGCGCGGCGGGGAGGCTTAAAGTCGCTGTAAAGCCGCCGCGTTGATTTAAAAATAAAATTAAATTTAAAAAAAATAAAGCCGAGGCTGTTTATAGTTTATTTATGTATACATACATATATATATATAATCATATATACTTTATATATTTGTTTTATTTTTCTATTCATTTTTATCTTTCCTGATTAAACACGAGAGCAGAACCGCCCGCACGGTGCGTGGAGAGCCGGCTCCTGCCCCTCAGCCTCGGTGCGCAGCGTGATCGGGCCGGGGTTCACCCCACCGGCCAAGAGTAGCCCCCTTTTTCCCCCCTCGCTCCGTCCCCCACCCTCTGCTGACCCGCGGAGCGCGGCCGAGCAGCGCCCGGCACGGCGGCTCCTAGCTGATTTTTTTCCTACTCTTTCTTTCTTTTCTTTCTTTTCTTTCTTTTCTTTCTTTTCTTTCTTTTCTTTCTTTTCTTTCTTTCTCTTCCTTCCTTCCTCCCTTCCTCTCCTGCTCTTTCTTTCTTTTTTTTTTTTTCTTTTTTTTTTTTTTTAATTTTATTTTGCAAGGGGAACGTTCTGCCTTGGAATAATTATCAGTTGCAGATAGCGCCATAAATCCACTCATTTTCTGGAAAGCATTTGCAAAGAACTATGGGGAGCAAGAGTGGAAATAAAAGGCAGATAGAAAGATGGCTGTAATTGTAATATCCTAAGGTTTGCTGAGCTACGAAGTCTGGCTATTGGGCAGGTCTCGGGCTCGCCGCCGGCTCTCTGCAGGAAACGTAAAATCTCATCAAGTTCAGAGACGCATTAAGAGCCCGCTTCAAGCAGCGCTTTATAACCGTGGCCCTTTCACATTCTTCCCCCCAATCAGCCTTGGGAAAGGCTTCCTCTTCTTTATTTTAAGGTTAGCAGAGAGCGAGTAAAAGAAAAAAAAAAAGAAAATTTAAAAAAAAAGGGGAGAGAGAGAAAGAAAGAAAGAAAGAGAGAGAGGGGGAGAGGAGAAAAAAATCCCCACCGAAAAAAAATCTCCCCGAGAGATAACACCGGTGCCCGTCAAACACTCAAATTTCCAGGCCACAGCCGCCAAGAGCAATCCTAAAGTCGGAAGGTGAGTCCGTCGCTGCCGTTGGTGCACGATCGCAGCAGCGCAGGAGGCGGGAGCGCGGGGACCCGCCCTGGGGGGGACCCACCGGGGGCGGTCAAGGCCGCCTTCTTGCTGTCCCCGCTGCACCTCGCGGCTGTTCCGCGGGAAGCGGGAGACCCGGCAGGATCGCAGCCCTTCCCGCGGTTCGTCCGGTTGCCCGGGCGCGGGGAGGCCGGGACAGGGCTCGGGATACCCGGTCACAAATCTACGGTCCACGGGGGCGGCGGGGCGAGGCCGCGCACCCCTCTTGCTCCACTGAGGCTCTACCTGCCTGTCTCCGGAGGGCTGCAGCGAGGTCAGTAATTACCTCCCGCATGTGTTGGGTTTTCTCTACAACAACCAACCCCATAATAAAAATTAAAAAAAAAAAAAAAAGAAAAAAGAAAAAAAGAAAAAAGAAAAAAGAGAGAAAGAAAAAAAAAACGGGGGTGGGGGGTGGGGGAAATTCAATTATTCCCATCAGCTGAGCGCCGGGGAGGGCAGCGCCTCTGAAGTTGCCGACCTGGGGCGACCGAGGGCAACTGACCCTTGCTTGTGCAGAGGCCTCACGTGTGGCACTGTGTCCCCAGTGGGTGTGACGCTCCGGGCCGAGCCGGGCCGGTGGCGGTGGCGGAGCCGCGCTGCCCGCCCAGCTGCCCACGCCCGACCGGGAGGCGTGCGTGTGGGCTGGGAAACCCTCCGGCTCGCAGAGAAGGAGCGACTGTGGCTCCACGGCGGCAGAAGCTTAAAAAAAAAAAAAAAAAAAAAAAAAAAAAAAAAGTTGTTTTTCGCCTTAAAAAATCTCGCCGCGCCGGCAACGGCGGGACCACGGGGCTTCAAGAAAAACATCCCGGGGGCTTGGGATTGGGAAGTAAAACGAAGCGATTGTAGATTTGGACGAGGACTCCCCGTTTCGGGAGGATTTGGTGGCCACAGCATGCCTTGCAGCTGTGTACTTGCGGATCGGGCTACATCAATTAACCTATAAATCTCTTTTTATATGTTTCCCACTTCTACTCTACCAACTCTGCCTGGGTGTGTGCACCCGGCAGCATCCGCACTGGCATACTGTCACTATTTACACCCCTTCACTTCCTGACTGGAATTTGCCAATTCGAGGAACAAAAAATGTATAAAATTAGTTTGTTTTGTTTATTTTTTAAAGGTATTTTCCGTATAGCCTGTGATTTTTTTTCCCTTGCTGAGCTTTCGAAATATATATACACACACACACATAAATATATTTTGTACTTTATCACTTCAGTAATTTCCATTCTTATTCGGCAGTAGTTCTGGCCAAACTCAATTTATTTTCCAGAAATCAGGGTACCTCGCATCTCTTCCATTTAAAATCTCTCAATTGCAACCGTGCAAACCACAGCAATCGGAAAAGAAGTCTCCAGGCTCCCTTTTCCCTCCGTGCTCCCAATGCGAGGGGAAGGCAGAGAAAGACCCCCTCCTTTACGTCAAGAACAAATATTGCGCAATTCTTCCTTTTCCTTTTCCTTTTCCTTTTCCTTTTCCTTTTCCTTTTCCTTTTCCTTTTCCTTTTCCTTTTCCTTTTCCTTTTCCTTTTCCTTTTCCTTTTCCTTTTCCTTTTCCTTTTCCTTTTCCTTTTCCTTTTCCTTTTCCTTTTCCTTTTCCTTTTCCTTTTCCTTGTTTTCCCTTTGAGTGTTTTTGGAACTTAAGAGCTACAAAAATGTAAAAACCCCTGGAAAGCACTGCAGGTCCTTTCGTGCCCAGAGCCCGCTGGGACCTCCCCGCCAGGCTCCCCGTGGTGCTGCGCTGGCCCGGGGCCTCCCGGAGCTTAACGCTGCCCCGTCCCACCACCCCGGCATGGTCCGGAGAGCCTTGCTAGGGAGGAGACCGCAAGGTCTGGGCCCTTCAGCGCAGGAGGAAAATGCGGTCCCCAGTGGGTGCCCCCTCGTTATGGCAGATTTCGCAGCGGGGCAAGGGCAGGTGAAATTTCCGCAATGGCCCCAGGAGGGGCAAGTCGGTGGCTTCGTGGATTTCCCTCGTCCCTTACACCGAGGATGCGAGGAAAAGGCAGAATGAACCCAGGATAACAGCAACAAAAGTCCCCTTGCGCTGAGCTGCGAGCTGGCGACGAGGGGAATATTCCATGCACCCTAAAGAGCTTTTAAACCGCGCTGTATCGCGGTTAAATGAATATCCTTAACAACCGTAAAGGCAAGTAGTTTTTCTCCTGCCATAAACATATTGCATCTCCGGTGTAATTATATGCAAACCAGGAGCGACCGAGACATTTCCACTGTAGCTGTCACTCAGCGGAGGGGGAAGCACATGTACATTTGAACTTCAGAGACCCGGGCTGGAGCAAACAGGTCTGAACTTCGGCAAGGGGAGGGGGCGAGGAATATCAAAGGCAAGACGGAGGCAGGCAGAAAGATTTGAGTGGTGAGGAAACGTAGGTGCCAACGGGCTCCATCCCGCATCCTGGGGAGCCAGGCTGGCACCGACACCGGCAACCGAGCCCGCAGACCAGGGTTTGTTGCTCGTTTTGTGGTGATGGGGAGAAGTTTCCCCCCTAAAATGAAGATCACCATTCAGCTGCGTGGGAAATATGCATCAGGCTCGGAAGCGAGTGGGAAAACCACGAGGACCGGTTCAAGTGCTGCAGAATATATTGTGTCCTGTAGCCCAAATGGGGACGAGGCAAACCTAGGAGTAGGGAACAACAAATGTCGCAGCCCTGCAGGAAACTGAGGTGGCTCCCTGCACCTTGGGGTGCCCACGCATCGGAGTGACCCCAGGAAAGGCCACCATCTGGAAGGGGGAAATACCCACTCCTCATCTCCCCTACCCCTCGTTAAGGCATTAGTAGGAGGAACGGTGCAGACCCGTGAGCGGGCAGCGGGGGAAGCCTGGGCTTCGGCACCCCGGCCCAGCCGAGAGCATCTGCATCCTCCGGCTGCCGCCTTGAAAACCCTCGCACGCCTCCGAGGAGCAGAGAATGTGGGTGGAAGTGTCGAATATCTCAATCAGCGAGGTGACCTGTGACCCGAAGGGTGGCTCTGTTGTCCCGCTCTTGCGGGGGACACAGACTTTAGTCAGCCTTTCTGCGTGACTGAGCCCTGAGGGGCAACCGCAAGCCCAGGGCTCCGGGGAGGCATCCTGGCCTCGGGAGTCGCCAGGCTGGCATCAGCTGCCGGGGCAGAGCCGCCCCTTCCCCAGCGTGCCAAGGCCCCTGCCTTTTCGCCCCGGCTGTTTCCGAGCCCGCACCTGCACTCCTGCCCTGGGCCTTTCTCCGGGAGCCGGGCTAGGCTGGGCAGACCCTCCCCACACAATGGCGAGCACAGGGGACGGAGAGGCCCCGACGGGTGACTCTGGTCGTGCTGAGTTGGGGTTTGAAGTGCAGAGATTCTCCGAGGAGACGATGGGGATAAAGCGAAAGGAAGAACAAGGAGGGGGTGTCCCGGGAGGAGCCCTAGCCCCAATTCTTCAGCCTGGGCCCCACGAGCAGAGCTGCTGCGGCGGGGCCGGGCGCGGGGCGGCGCTGCGGGGAGGCGCTGCGGAGCGGCCGGGTCCGGCCCCGACGGCCGTCGGGACCCCCGCGGCTCCGGGCACTGCCCCGCGCCCCTGCCCGCGCACGGACGAGTCCCCCGAGCCCTGCCCGGTAGGCGGAGGATATGGGACAGGCAGGCATGGGGCTCTGTCCCCGTACCAACCCCGCTGTCGCCCGTTCCCGGGCCCGCCCGTCTCTCCCCGGGGCCTCACAGCAGGTGTGAACACCGGCAACAAACCCGCTTCCCGGGGGCAAATCGCCCCGTTTGAACCGGCATCCCTAGGGACTCTAAACAGCGGTCTCTAGCTGCCGAGGGTCAACCCCGGGAAGCTGCCGAGCTCCGGGAAAGCAGACTCAAGCCCATCCTGGGGACCCTCCTCAGCCTGCAGCAGGTCCCCGAGGCGGATGCGGGGACACCCCGGGGCGTGCCGAGGCTCGAGCTCTCTTCTCGTTGCCGGGAGCCCCAGGGGAGAACGTGGGGTTTCCTCTCGCTTCCAACTCTTCTCCCTCAGCACTGGGCACAGCCGCAGCCCGGATCTGGAGGGTCGGCAGCTGGAGTCACCGCTCCCCGTGGCCCCGGGCCGGGACTGCCCGGAGCAGAGCCGTTCAGTGCTCAGGAGCAGGGATCTGAGAGGGGCCGCAGGTGGACCCGAGACCGGCGGTCAGGACACGCGCTCAGGTGTCGGCTCCGCGCATCGGCGGGCACATCGGTAGCGGGCACCGAGGGTGTCTCCCGCAGCCAACATTCCGTGAAGACGGGACCACGATTTCGCCAGCCCCGAGGATGTGTTGGAACAAAGATGTTGAACGATTTAAAGTATTTTAAACAATTAAAACGATGACTTCCCACTGCTTGTCTTTCACCATACTCTCTCCTGCCGCATCGCCCAGCGACTCTCCCCTCAAGGGCTGGGGACACCTCGAGGTGTCGGGGAGAGAACCAAGCTCCCCTTCGCTCTCCGGCCCGGGACACATCCCCTTCGGTCCCCTTCGGTGATCTGCTCATCCCTTTTTCTCTTGTTCTTTTCCTCCCCGCGACAGGCGGTGCCGCCGCACAGCTGTGGATCTGACCCGCTCCTTCTCCTTTCGCCCCTGGCCCACTCGTTTCGCCAACGAGGACAGCGCTCCGGCGGCGCCTCCAGCCCGCAGCCCCGACGGGCTCTGGCCGTCCTGGGCACCGTGGGTCAGCAGGGGCCGCGGTGCCCGGGGGGAACCAGGCTCAGCCCCGGCACGTTTCCCTCGGTTAAATAGCCCTGCAACAGGAGCCGCTTTCACCGGTAAAACCCGCTCGAAGTTTCGGGGCCAAGGCGGGTGAATCATAGCGGTGCAGAGTGGGGCAAGGGCTTCTGCCCCAATCTCCCCCTCTGCCCGGGTCCAGGTTGGCACCGGGGTGCTTCATCCCCTGCCTTTGTCCACGGGGCTTCAGGAAGAGCCAGCTCCATTCTTGCTGCCGATATCCCCACACAGACGTTCCCTCGCGGGTCTGACCCCCTCCCTTCTGTATTTTTGCTGTGGAATACTCCCAGGCCCCACTCTGCGGGACGCGGGAGTGCAGGGAGCGCACCCCGGGAGCTGGGAGCAGCGGCGGGCCCCCGCGGTACGATTAACCCGCCTGTAAACCATGTGCTTGCCACAGGGTGAAGGAGTCGAAGCCTTTTAAAAGACTTTTATTCCCCTACCCGGAGAATCAGTTCCGTAACGAGAACCTTGTCAGGCAGAGGCGGGGGAAACAGCGGTGGAAAAGGTGCGTCAAGTAAACAAGCCCGGAGCGGGCAGTGCCGGGGGGAGGGAGGGCTTGCGGCAATCTGGGCTTCAATGAGGACCCTACATTAAAAAAAAAAAAAAAAATCAAGAGAGCGAAATCAAGATAAATCCAAAAAGTAACCAAGCAAACGGAAAGCCCCATCGTAGCCCTTGGGCTGTAGCTCCCACATGAAGGCAGCTCTGTGCCCTCGTTGCGTTTCGATTCTCTTGGCGCAGCCCGCGGGGACGGCGAGTGAGCGCTGCGGGCAGGCTGCGGGCAGGGCTGCCTGCGGCACTCCACATCCTCTCAAGTTTTCAAAGCCAGGAAACAGCCATTTCCCGCTACGTTCGCCCGTTCCCCAATAGCTTTCAAGGTGTCCACGTTTATTTTAAAAACTCTTCTGAGAGCCGTAGTAAATTGAGTTTACTTGTAGCTATAAAGGAGAAAGTCAAGCATTTGTCTATGGTGTTGTCTAGGCAGCCAGTTGTTTTAATTAAAGGGTGGGGATCCGTGATATATACACCAGATAAAAGCAAATGCACAGAATGAACTAATTAAAACATCGTGTTTGGAACACATTTTATTTAATTTTTGATCTTAGTTGTGTTTTAAAGAAATGTCAGCGCACTATAAAGCAACCTTATTTCCCTTATAGTGTTCGGCGCTTTTCAAAGGCTAGTGTGATATATTTTAGAAAAGAAATCCCGCTGTGAAAGCTTGCGTGTCTTCTCTTTGCCAAACTAAGCTCTTGTCAATCATGCCAAGGCATAACCAATCACCAAGTCCCTTTTTGAAAAGCAGCTCATCCCACTGTGCTTTTATATATAACACCGCAGCATGTTTAGACGCATTTTTACTATCACTTCAGGAGCGGTGACTGATGAGAGCGCAGTTACAGTACCGGCTTCCCCAAACGCTGGAGTTATTAACAATTTGCCTGGCTATTGTGTGCTTGTCTTCCTCTCCCTCCTCCCTTTTTCCTGTCTCACGTTGCCTCTATTTGTCATGGACACAAAGGTGCAGGGAATATCGGGGCCGGGGGTGGTGGTGGGGGATGACTTTCCGAGGTGCCTATCACCTGCCTGGGAAGGGGTGACAGGATGTTTCGTGGCTGCCCAGCCACAGGGAAGGAGAAGCCCCGCTGCTCGGGGCTCTCCCGATAGCACTGCGAAAAAAAAAAATAAGGACATCCCACCTTGTAACGTGCTTGCTCTTTGCACGCCCGGCTGAGGGGAGCTCCGGTGCAAAGTCCTCTGGCCCCCGGAGCCGGCTGTCCCCGTCCCGCCGCTCCTGAGCCCCCGCGGGAGTTCCGCGGCCCGCCGGGGTCCGGCTCCAGGCAGAGAAACGGCAGAGCACGGCGAGATGTGTGCCGGGACATGAGCCACACCAACACAGATCGCGACAATACCGCCTGTATTTCCTCTCTCCTTTAACACGGAACCCCGAAATCGTTGTATGGGCGCCGCGTTTACCTCTTGATCCCGACAGCAAGTGAGGAAAAAAATAGGCATTTCTTCTTTTTGCTAAATTTCTAGACCCTAATTGAAGACAAGTGGCAAATGGTTTTTATTAAAACCTGCCTCCAGTTCCGGGCGTTTCCAGACAAACTGCAAACCTCTGGCATCGCGCACGTACAGAGACAACCAATATTTCTCTGTTCAGTAATATATTAATATAATCTGATTTTGTATCTCTTTCCAGGAGCAAATTTCAGGGACTCGGTTGTGCACAGATCCCCCTGGCGGGTCCTTTGATGTGACTATGTCAGAGACCACAGAAAGGGGAGTCGAGAGAGACAGGCATCCCCGATGCCCTTCCGCCTTCCAAGGCGACCTGAGCATAAAGACTGCAGATGCCCAACTTATTTACAGAGATCTCCCACCTTCCTCCATCATTTTATCTCACAAGATTTTGCACCGCTCCTTTGCGGGAAAAGACTGCCCCTTCTCTCTAGACTTTGGGGTCTCCCCATGGTCCTTGCGTGGATTTGGTTGTACCAGGAGACACGAAATTATTTTGTCGTTTGCCTTAAAAACAGGGCAGATGCGGGCATTTATTTCTTTTTTATGTCTCGTTTAACTCAGAGGAGGCAGCGGCTGCTGCATCATATCCACCCTGAAAAGAGAATTACAGGTACAAGTGGACCTGTGGCTTACTGGTGCAGGGGGAAAATTTAAATATATAATATATATTTTATATCTGTTCAATACCTGCCACTTTGATGCTGGGAGCCACCCCCTGCCCTGCAGGAAGAAGCGCTCGGGCAATCGCGCTGTTGCTCCGCATCCTTGGAAAGCCCCTGCGCCCATCCCGCTCCCCTGCAGCAAGGCTGGAGAACTCCACAACTCCAAAGTCACCCCATCCCAGGACCCCAGGAAGGGCGCTTGGTGGAAGCAGGGGGCGAGCAGAGAATGCTGCCGGCAATGCCACAGCCCCTCCTCACCCCGCAAAGGGGTCTGTGGCTTACAGCCTCAGCCTCATCCATCGTATTCCCCCCTCCATACAAGCAGTAATTACAGTAGTTAGGTGGGGTTTGTTTGTTTGTTTGTTTAGTTTCCTCCGCATCAGGCAGAGGAAAGGTCTCCCTTTTGTCCTGCATTTCCCCCTTCTCCCAAAAACTTGTCTCTGACCTTCCTCAAAACCGATGCTTTGAGCAGGTCTCAGCCCTTCTGGCTGCAGTGTCAGGTCATGAGATGGGACCACGCAGAGCCCCACACATGTGCCAGAGCTGCTGTTGCATTTCTGGGAGACTCACACTGTTCCTCCCTCCCTAAATCTCTGCCAAAGGGGACTCTGTGTCCCTTCATCCAACTGCCAAAGGGCAGAATTGGAGCCAGGGCTCTCTGGGGGCTTGGCTAGGAACCATGCTGAGAGGAGGGGGCTGCAGGGGCAGGGACTTCCCAGCTGGAGGCCAGTTTTTGGGGCCAGGAGGCCACCTGGGTGGGCACGTGTCCCAGGGCATTCTCACCCATTTAGGACACCAAAGGCCCTGTAAGTGAAGAGCAGTGCACTGATGTGGCACTTGGCAGGCTGGAGCTGAGGACCAGCTCCCCGCTTGTGTGCCAGCATAAGTCGCAGCACAGACCCTGTTGTCGCATGTCACGGTGCCGCTCAAGACCTCTGCATCTCTGCACCTCAGACTAGCCCAGACACCGTGTACAGTGACGGAAGATCAGCCAGCGAGCAGCGCAGGCTGGGCTGATTCTTGTAGGGGGTTCTTGGTTTCTGAGAGAATCTTCTCAGCAGCGATGGATAAAGTGACACAGAGAGAGACAGGGAGGGAGGAGACCATTGAGGCAGTGACAGGGTTTATTGCACCTGGTCACTGACTCACAATTACCCCGGGAGAATTCAGCGACCCGGGATTTTATCCGGATAGGAGAAAGGGAGTGGTGAAGTATAGCAACCAATGGAAAGTGTCTTTGGGGCAGTTACACAGGCGGGAAAATCAAACTGGACCAACTAGGGATAACTGGGATGAGTTTCACAACGGCAGGAAAGATGATGGACAAATAATGGACTGTTACATAACAGCAGCAGGTGCATGCATTAACACAACTGAGGGAGACAAAGGAATGCCCATGAGGCTGAACAGGGTATATAAAACTATTACAATAAACTTAATAAACTTAATTTGCTCACTGCCACAGTCGCATGCCTTGAATCAGAAATACTGCCATTGCTGCCACTCCCAGGGGCTCAGCACAGACATGACAAAGGTGCTTTGCCTGCCCAGGGGAGCAGCCCTCCCATAGCTTTGTTAGGAGAAAGGACCCTGTGGCAAAAGCACCTGATGGAATTGCAGCAAAACAGATATAGATGCAGGTGGCAGGAAAGCTTTAGCATCACCTGCACAAGCCTGCCAAGGAAGTTGTTATTGGGTCTCCAATACTGAAAAGATTCACTTTAAAACAGTTTTCAAATATTGCTGTTTCAAAATGCTTGATCCCTTCCATAGCTTTGCATTTCCTGAACCTTCACAGGGCAGAGATACATTTACTTGGCTTTACCTGGCTTTTCTTCTCTAAATAATTAATTTAGCAATTTTTTTAAAAAAATGACAACAACCAAAACCCACCTAAAATCCAAAGGTAAAAATAAGCATGCAAAACTAACCCACGATGTGGCAAGAAATAACACAAGATAACCCCCAGCCCAAAGATCCAAGCAGTAAACACAACACTAAAATGAATCTCCTCAAATTCAGGGGGGAAAAATAAAATCCAGCTCCACAATCAGAACTAGAAAACCTTAGAAATTACTGTTTTAATAGCTTCCTTCCATGTTGCCAGGAGGGCACTGTACAAGTGTCCCTTGCTACTGCTTTGACCCCCTTCCTGCAGCAGGCAAGGTGAGAAGTGGCCAAGTGGGACGCAGAGTGCACTGGGGTGGGTGTCCTCCTGGGTGTCTCCCATGTATGCAAGGTGCAGGATGCCCACCCTAGACAGGGACACAGCACATCACATTTGTGCCGTTGCAGCGCAGGATTTCACTTCCTAACAGCAGCAGAAATATTGATTCCTCTAAAAGGTAGGATTTTGGCCATAAGGTCTTTAGCTCATTTTTCCACATGAAAAAATGTCCACCTTTTCCCTGGTGCCAGGTATGGGAAGAGAAGCAGCTCACAGCATGGCAACTTTCCCTGCCAAGTGCTGCTGCCAGGAACACACACTCCCCACCTTGGAGCAGCATCAGCCACTACTCGAGTTACCCGTAGGTTACCCAAAGCTCCCCATACAGCACAGGCAGCTGCTCCAGCAGGGAAACATTCACCAGGAGGGACACAGAAAAGCCCAAAAGTAAAGCTTAAATACTTTTGAAAAAAATTTCTATGTCAAATACTTCAGAGAAAGCCTGATGATGCAAGTGCAGCAAAGCCAGTAGACTGGAGGCATACTGCAAGTGCAGCTGTCCCTTTGCTATTCCAACCAGCAGCATTCAGAAAATGCTGCATTTTCCTACTGTACACAACCATCCCCTGCAAAACTCATTCCATCAGTCCCAAGCCCAGGCTTAATTTACTCAAGCCAGTGGTGCCCCTCACCTGCTGGTAGCTAAGGCAGTGCTGAGGTGCTATGCAGGTGTGAAGCACTAATGTAGGAGCAGCATGGGCCTGATTTGGCTCCTCTCACCCAATCTAGGGGTCAGAGGTTTAACAAGAGTAAATCCCCCAACCTCACACCACCATCGAGCTGGGATGATTTGTGCCCGTTGGCTCTAACAAGGATTCAGCTGGAGGAAAGCAAGCAAAACATTGGACTGGTATCTGGATGTAGCAAGAGCAGGATGTCTTATGGAATGAAGGTTGAGCTATCCCAAACTGGGCCTCAGATTTGGGCCTGCAAGGCCTCAGATTTTGGGCCCGTGTAGTAGTAGATAAACCTGTGGCGCAGTTAGAATTTCAATTAAGGTGTGTACATGTTTTAGCTAGGGCAGTTAGGATAGATCGCTGCCTTAAACTGAAATAGTTTGCATATTTGCTCACGCTGAATACCAATAGAAATGCACGTGCAACTGTAAACTATTCTGCACTGTATAAAACCAGCCATTTCGAGAATAAAGGGAAGAACATATGATATAACCATATTGGTAGGACCTGCGTTTTTTCTGTCTCCAATCCCAATTACAGTCCCTGATTTCATCTGGAGAGATGGAAACAGGATTTCTAGCTTTACACTGGAAATTATATCCATTTTTCATATCAATTTTGAATTTGCAATGCATTCATGTTAGATTGCCTTCTTCAAAAGTGTGGATTTTGTTGCTGGAAATCATTTTACACACACTTTTAGTGTGAAGATAGGAAACTAAAACCTTCCAAATCCATCAGCCTGGGACAGGGTGTCAAGGAACAGCATAAAAATGTTGGCTTTCTTCTTCATGGGGTGAAAATTAATTTGGGGTCCTCAAATCCTCACCAAGAAGATAATAATGTTCAAATAAAGTGCATGACCTGAGCTCTCCAGCTGTTGCCAACCTTTGCTGATATTGGTGGCAATTAGATGTATAAATACCTTTGGAAACAGGGTTCTGGGGCCCAGAGGATGAAGCTGTGTGTGCTTTCAGCCTCACTAAATCCAAAGCAAGAATGAATTTTTTGGAGGTGCAGAGGTTGGCATTACTTAGCTGATATTTTACAGATGATGTTGTATGGTTCTGATATGTTTCTTCATAAATTCAGCACCATTTTGTATTTTTTATTGAACTCCAGAGAGCAGACAGAAAGGTTATTTGGGCTGGAAAGTTTTCAGGGTATGAAAGCAAATTATATTCGGACCAACTGAGGTATCACTATAATAACATATATAATTATAATAATTTCCACTTTGAGAATTAGGAGCTGCATAAAACAGTAGCATAAAATTGGTGTTTAGAATAGAAACTTGGCACCAAGTTCTTTCTGCAGCTGCTGCAAAACTGCACACATCTCATTGCAGGACTAGTGCTATTGTTTTTAACAGATTACATTTTATTAGATTTTTGAAGAGCATTCACATCATAAAATGCATGCAGGAAGTACTGTGTATGTAAAACATAGCCACATTAATTATGAAAGCTATAAATTAATCATACATTACTGCAAATATATTATGCATTGCTTACATCTCTTTGCCGTGGCATGTTTGCACGATAGAAATAGAAACTAGAAAGGAAAGTTGGTAAAAAGAAATTGAGAGAAAAATAGCATCAGTTAAGGAGGCAAGAAGAAAGAGGAAAAACACAGAGGGAAGATGGACACCAGCATGACCTTATTTTTGTATGAAGTCAAACTAATGGACCTTGTGATGTTTGAGTACCTAGGCACTGCAAACCCATGAGCCAGGGAACTCACAAGGTGATTTCTCTGACAAAGATATGGGTGATTTTGATAAGAGAATCAAATGGCCTATCTCACACAGCATTGCTAGGGCTTGTGGATTTCTCTCTATCTTTCCCAAAATCATGTGCCTGGTTACAGATTGGAGCAAAGAGTTGGTGGTGTATTGTATATGAGGAATGAACTGGCTTTTTAAGATGATGACTTATTTCCTGCCAAATTTGCTTTAAGAAACCACTTCAGTTGTGTGCACAAGACTTCACGTTGCTTTGATTTATTACCCAGGATATAAATGGGGAGCTGTCTGGTTATAGAGGAATTCAGAGCAAAATTAAATTTTTCTCCTATAGGAATGGTACAACTATTCTATGCAGCCAAAACACATTATCTTGTCTGTAAAACCCTCACTGTACGTTTGGATATATTAGATGGGGAGGAGATGCACACCATGAGTCTGCCGAGATAATACACACTCAGCTCAACTTGCAGCCAAATCATGATCTGATCTGAGGCTGTAGGATACATCTTAAAGACTGCAGAGCAGACTCCTCAAATATGGGAAAACATAAACCCTTCAGCAGCCCCAAGCTCAGTCTGCCCTCGCTGGGGTTCGAGCTGAGCCTGGCAAGAAGGGATCGTGTCTCTTCCCTGCGAGCAGTGCTGCCTGCCTTCCCAGGGCCCATCTCTCACCTACCTAGCCCCGCTGTTGGCACCCAGCTGGTCTCATTTGTCTTCAGGCTCTAGAGCAAAGTGCGAGAGAAAGAACATTCGGTCAGTATGGAGTTAAAACCATCCCAGGCTCTGCCCAGGCAACCAGGGTCTGATCTCACAATGCAATCCCAAGAACAACTTTCACTCAATTTTAAGACTTTTATTGCAGGCTCAATCTGGCATGCACACATTTTACTGAAAGGGCTGCTCCACCCTCTGCTCTGCACTTGCTGTGATACCATGGCACTGCAGGGACAGAGGGAGGCTGGGGCTTGACTGCTGGGGCAGGTCCAGAGAAGGGCAACAGAGCTGGTGAAGGGTCTGGAGCACAAGTCTGGTGAGAAGCAGCTGAGGGAGCTGGGGATGTTCCACCTGGACAAGAAGAGGCTCAGCAGGGACCTTATCATTCTCTAGAACTACCTGACAGGAGGCTGTACCCAGATGAGGGTCGATCTCCCAGGCATCAAGCCATAGGATGAGAGTAAATGCCTCAAGTTGTGCCAGAGGAGTTTTAGACTAGATATTAGGAAAAATTTCTTCACTGCAAGAGTTCTCAATCTCTGTCACAGGCTGCCCATAGCAGTGGTGGAATCACCATTCTTGGAGGTATTTAAAAGACCTAAATGAGGCACTTGGGGACATGGCTTAGTGGTGGACTTGACCGTGCTGGGTTAACTGCTAGATTTGATGATTTTAGGGAGATTTTGCAACCTAAATAATCCTATGGTTCTGTTAAACCTTACTGAAGTCTTTCACTTTTGTCATATATTGAAAGGACATTTCCATTAAACAACTCATGCTAACAAACCTCATGGAGAAGCCTGCTGGTTTTTATTAGAAAAAAATCTTTGAAAGAAGGAAACTGGAAAAAGGGAGTTTAAGATGAGCTAAACCCAAGGAGGATGAATGCCAAGAGCAGACACAAGGGCAGGCCCTTGCTGCTGGTGACCTTTCTGATAATTGCAATCAAAGAGCTCTGTTCAAAAACCTGTTTCATGTAGCCCAGTGACCAGGACTGTTCTGGCACCTCTGATATACAAATAGTTCTGAGAAATATTCAGGGTTTTATGTTCGTTCTTATTTCCCTCCATGTCTGAATAGCCAGACAAGCTAGTTGCACATTCATTTTGGGGTTAGACCTTACATCGCATCTCTGAGATGAAATAAAGGAAAAACGTTGGCTGGAAGGGACCTCTGGAGGTCTTGAGTTAAGCCCCCACCTGTCACAGTGGACATGGAAAGAACCACATGAGGACACGCTGGTGAGCGAAGCAGGAAAAAGGGGCGAGTTTATTTACAAAACTCAGTTATATACATTTCCCATGGTGCCCGTGGATTGGAGGATGGAATTCCACCTCTCAATCCACGTTGGTCAAGCTAACTGTCAATCACCTTTCTCCTCCCACCTAGAAATATGTAAACAATGAAAGACAGTTAGCAAAACATGGCCAGTGTGTATAGTAGAAAGTGTGATAAGGTGAAATTTCTGACTCCAATATGAAGAACATTACAGAAGGCTTAGAAAAGTCTTCAAAACCAGGGTGACATCTCACCCTTTTTATCTTTAAAAAAAGAAAAAAGAGAAAAAGAAAAATGAACAATTTTTACAATGGAAAAAAAAAACTGTACAGAGTTCAGTGATTATCCATGGAGGAATCATCAGAGCAATCACTCGCGTCATCTGCGTCCGAGTCATCGCCCAAGGATTCATCCATTTGATGACCTTCAGTCTGGTCACGGCCTCCATCTCACTTATCGGCCGGATTCTGCCTCTGCTGTCGCAGGTCAGGACGGACACACTTTGAAGGTACCCAGCATGCCCCAGTATCTGTGGACACCCACGCATACCCACGCCCCATAACGATCAGGTCATAGGGTCCTTCCCATTGTTTGGTAACTAAATTCCAGACCCGAACATTCGCTCGAGGCTGATGCGTGTCATCTGAAGCCTGCAACGAGAGGAGGTGGTTTACAATCATAGAGTTACTTGAGTTCTGCGGAACTGTAAGGTAGTTGATGGTGTACAATGCTTTGGCCAAGCGACTGTGTGGTGTTTCACCCTGCATTCCCCGTTTTTGCTTCTGGAGGACATGCTTGAGAGTACCATGAGCACACTCTACAATTGCTTGTCCTGTTGGAGAATGAGGGATGCCAAAGTTGTGAGTCACACCCCATGACTGTAGGAACTGCCGTACCTGTTGAGAGGCATAAGCAGGACCATTGTCGGTTTTCACAACGGAAGGTATGCCTAGTACAGCAAAAGCCTGTCTCCAGTGGGCAATGGCATTGCGGGCCTTTTCCCCAGTGTGAGCCGAAGCCCACATCGCAGAGGAGAATGTGTCCACCGTGACATGCGCATACTTGAGCCGGCCAAACTCGGCAACCTGGGTGACATCGGTCTGCCAAAGCTCCAAGGCCTTAAGGCCCCTGGGGTTAACCCCTGCCGGCAACGGCGCACCAAGGGCATGACAGTCGTCACAAGAGTCGACAATGTCATGAGCCTCAGTGGCCGTCAGGTGGAACTGCTTCTGCAGCGTATGCGCATTTTGGTGGAAGAACCCATGCGATGCCTTGGCCTGCGCGAGTGTGTCAGGCTGAGGAGCAACCCATGCTGGGTTAGCCAACTTGTCAGCCCTTGCATTACCTTCCGCTACGAAGCCTGGCAAATTTGTGTGACTTCGAACGTGCAGAACGTAATAGGGATGAACCCTGGACTGAATTGCACACCACAAGGTCTTCAGCAGATGAAACAAGGCAGGGTTACTGACTTCCTTCAAAACTGAATACCCTAGCCGCTGTGCAATGTCGGCAACATAAGCTGAGTCCGTGACCAGATTGAAGGGTGTCTGAGAAAATTTTTCGAATGCCATGATGGCAGCCCTTAGTTCAACCAGTTGGGCTGACCCATCCTCATGGCCTTCCAAAACCTGCCATTCAGATCCATCCTTCCAGGTAACAATGGCTTTTCCTGTTTTGCCTGAACCGTCAGTGAAGACGGTGGGTCCTTGCACTGGCTCTTGGCTATTTTTGGGTCATAATGAAAATTGAGTATTTTTTGCCACTTGCAATAGCTTATGGCTGGGCAGATGATAAGTGATCTGCCCTGAAAAACCCTCTAGAGCACTTTGCAGCGAAACTTTGTTCGCATACCTCCAATCAAATTCCTCCCTCTGAGCCGGGAGTATGATTTTTGAGGGATCTGAACCCATCAATTGCAAGCAGCGTTGCCGGCACTTGATTATCAAGTGCGCAATCAATTCAAACAACGCAGTTGCCGTCTTGTGCGGCTGATGAGGCAGGAAAAACCCATTCCAAGACGTGCAGAGGATCAGTCCAATCATCGTTCCATTGGCCAATGATACCTGTAGGATGTAAATCAGGAGTGGTGATGAACACAGTGACATCAATGGAAGGTTCAATACGGTACACCTGGTGGGCCGAAACAGCTTGCTGCACCTCCTCCAGCACTTTTTGTGCCTCAGGGGTCAAGTGACGAGGTGACTTTAAATCAGTGTCCCCTTTCAACAATTCAAACAAGGGAGACAGTTGTGTGGTGGTCAGTCCCAGGTAAGGACGTAACCAAGTGATGACACCTACCAGCTTCTGAGCCTCATTCAGTGTCTTCACAGGTTGCACAAATTGCACCTCCTGGTGACGGATAGTCCGTTCCAGAATTTTGACACCTAAATATTTCCAGGTAGGTTGCTGTTGTACCTTTTCTGGAGCCACCTGCAGTCCATGTGAATGCAGAGCATTCAACAACTGAGGCTGTATCCTCAGCAGCTCATCCTTGGTGGGCACAGCCACCAAAATTGCGTCCATATAATGACAGACGTGAGCGTCAGGAAACTGCTTGTGGACTCCAGATAAGGCACGGGCCACATACCATTGGCATAATACCAGGGAATTTCGCATTCCTTGAGGCAAAAATTTCCATTGATATCTCTATACTGTGAAGGCAAATTTTGGTCTGTCATCGGGATGCAGAGGGATCATAAAAAAACAGTCCTTCAGATCCACGATGAGGACTGGCCAGTCCGCAGGAAGCATGGTAGGCGATGGCATGCCCACCTGTAATGTCCCCATGCCTTCCATCACGGCATTGATTTTTCGGAGGTCTTGTAGCAACCTCCATTTCCCAGACTTCTTTTTGATACAAAACACAGGAGTGTTCCAGGGACTGGTAGATGGTTCTAGATGCCCCTGGTCCAACTGCTCTTGTACAAGTTTGCGAAGGGCGACTAGCTTGTCATGAGAGAGGGGCCACTGATTCTCCCAGATGGGTTTGTCCACCAGCCACCGTAAAGGAGGCGTGGGACACTCTTCGCCCTTCGTCACAGTGGCCCCCATTAAAAATCCGTGCTGAGTCGCACCCCCCACGCGGCCAAAACATCCCTCCCCCAGAGGTTCTTAGCAGTCTCCATAACATAAGGCCAAATCGTGGCCGTCTGTCCCTCCAGGTTGGTGATGATCACAGGATTCTGGCTCACATAACACTGCTTCGTTCCTCCTAAGCCCACGATAGGTGTCTGTACCAGGCTCAAAGGCCACTGCAGGGGCCAAGCCGCCAGGGAGAGAATGGTAACATCAGCCCCGGTATCTGGGAGGCCGTGAAGTTGAAACTCCGACGGCGTTGCACCAGCCATGGACACAGTACACACAATCTCAGGACAGTCTTTGGTTAGGAGAATAGTCCAGTGGACTTGGGGTGACCCAGTAGACCCAAAGCCACCGTCACCTCGTGACCGGTCCTCCATCCTGGAAACAGAAGGCTTAAAAGGAACAAGTTGAGCAATACGGGTGCCTTTTGGAATAGTCAAAGGGGGGGGTGGGTGTGAAAACCATCGCATGAATCTGCCCTGAAAAATCTGCATCGATGAGTCCCATGTGCACAATGATACCCTGAATGATGGCACTAGACCTCCCCATGAGGAAAGCACTTATGCCATCACCCAAAGGATCAAAGGCATCCAAGGGGACCCTGTGTATCTTGGCCGAATTTATGAGGACAGATTCTGCTGTGCAGACGTCAACACCTGCTGAGCCGTGGGTGCTGGCTGCAAGCCTGCTAAGCAGACCTCCATCGGTTCGGGCGGGGGCAGACACTTGTGTCTGAGCGCGTCTCTGCTTCGCGCTGCGTTTCGTGTTTCCCAACACCAGAAGGGGATGGCCATTGACATTCACCGTCGCCTTGCAATTATTTGCATAGTGATTTGGTTTTCCGCATCGAGTGCGCAGAAACAAGGGGGCTGTGGTTTTTTGCACTTTCTTCCCCTGTTTTTTCCTGGTTTTGGGACTGCCCTGCTGTTGCAGCCTGCCCTGAGGGACTATCCAAGCAGGCTGCATCACAGGGGCCACGGCTGGTTGTACAGCCGTAGCCACAGGTGACCGCACAGCATCAGCCAAGGCAACCAACTTGCGGCTACGTGTGCTTATCTTTGCACAGGCCTCTGCCATCTGAGCGATGGACGGATCACCAGGAAGTGCATCGATGATCCTCCTGCAATCAGTATTGCAGTTGCCTCGGGCCAGGTGCTTAAGTAATACCTTCCTATGCTCAGGATCACCGACCTGCTTTTCTACCACAGCAGTCAGCCTTCCTGCAAAATGCAGGAATGGCTCATCAGCTCCTTGAACAATTGTGGCAAACGATTCCTCTGGAGCAGCCATTGCTATGGTCTGAACCAGAGCTGCCATGCCTACCTGTTGGCACTGCTCAAGCACCAAGGGCGCAAACCCAACTTGTCCATTGGCATCGGCATAATTTCCAATGCCCAGCAGCTTATCGGTATCAACCGTGCGCCTGACATCAGTTGGGCCTAATGTGGCATTTTGCTCCACTGTGCTGTTTGCTAACTGACTCCATTTTGATTTGAAAATGTCATATTCGACAGGTGGAAACAGAGCCCGAGCTAGACTCCGGATGTCGTAAGGTGTTAAAAGATGACCGTTGAAAAACCTGAGTATCTGCATTACTTCACTAGACCCCAGGCCATATTTCCCCACCTTATCACGAAGCTCCATCAAGGCTTTCCAATGCAAAGGCTGGTGGGTGCTATGGGTAACACCTGTTATGACAGGGAAAGCCTGGAGACCTCCTGGTAGGGTGGCAGGACCTGCCACATCCCGTCCCGTGGGGTCCACAGGGACAGAGGCAGACACTTGACTGGGGGCCAGCTGAATGCCAGACACCGGAGGTCCAGCGGCGTCAGAAACAACAGCAGTAGAGCTAATCTTTTCAGACTCCGGAGGACGATGTGTACACATGCATTCCTCCACTTCCTCCATCTTGACTCTAACTTCCCCCCAAAATCGCTCCTGGTCCTTCAGCCGCACTGTGACATTACAAGGAGGGAGTGTCCAGGTGGAGGATCCCAGAGCGCGGGGTCTCTTGGCTCTGGGAAGGGCCGGCCGGACCCCAGCTGCGTCCCCACCGGCGCTGAAATTAAAAACTGTAGCGCCTGCTCCCATCGCAGGCGCAGCGCCGGTGGGAGGCTGCGGAGGCGGGCCCGCTGGCGCTTCCGCAGCCCCGGCGGTGCCTGCGCCCGCCGCAGCACGGGTATAGGGCTCTTCAATAGCCGTAGGTTCCGATAGAACCCCCGAGCCCCGTGCAGGCAGATTACAATGTGCTGGGACGGGTGCGGCTGGCGGAGCTTTCGTCCACTGTACGCCGTGGTCAAGGGCGCCTGCGCACTCAGCGCGGGGGGAGAACAAGGGGCGGGCAGCGGCGCTGCCCGCGGGGCTGCGTCCCCGTCTCGCGCCGCGATCAACGGCGCAGGCGCGGTTCGCGGGACTGCACCCTCTCCACGCGCCGTGCTCAGCACCGCAGGCGCGGCCGGTGCAGTGGGGGGGGGACCCAGGAAGGGAGCGGGGATCGGCGCCGCTCCTCCCTTGCCCGAGCCAGCCGTCGCTCGGTCCGGGATCCCGCCGAATAGGGTTTCACCGAGGCCCCGCTGGCCAATAGCAGGTGGCAGCCCCCCCGAAAGGGAATGCACGGACTGCCCACCCAACAGGACGGGGGCCGGCGAAAAGCCGATACAGGCCTCGCCTCCAGCGGCGTCCGCCCCCTGCACGCTCTGCAGAGGCGGTGCAGGCGCAGAGGCGCCCAAGGCGCCACCCTCGGTGCCCAAGTGGGGCTGCGCGGGGGGCGGCTCCACCCTTGACGTATCCAGAGGATACGTCGTGGAAGTTCCGCATTTCGGGCAGAGCATGGTAATAGAATCATGCTCTACAAGGGGCGGGGCCCGCGCCGCGGGTTCCTCCCCGCCCGTCAGTGCTGGGAAGGCTTGAATGGAAGGCTCTTCCATCCCCACTCTCCGGCGCTGTGGCGCATGAGTGGGCGGGGCCGGCCGTGACGACTGCGGGGCCCCTCCCCCTCACTGTTCGAGCGGCCGGGGCGGGCTCAGGCTTCCCTTGTTCCCCAAAAATTCGAAACCCGAATCAGAGAGGGAGAAATCTTCCAGCTCAGCAGCCGGAGGGGGAGGAAAAGAATCCTCCGATCTCGGAGACAGGGGATTGAGCTCGGACGGGAATCCCACGTCCGACACCGCGGCCGTGTCCCTTTGCGGCCCCCCACCTACCACCGGGGAGGAGGGGTCACTCAGAGAATCTGCCGAGATCTCGGAGCTGGCGGGATCCATTTCCCGGAAAAAGAGATCAATCTTTCGCCACACAACTAACAACCTGGCTGCCTCCAGCATGAGGGGAGAGGAGAGAAAGTCCATGAGGCACTCCCCCAAACTGCCCCACACCTCCCCAGAAAATGCGTCCGCCGGATCGCTAAAGAAGCCACGCCCCCGGGCCCATTCAAACAAACCCTGAAGTTCTGCCCAGGAAACAGGAACGTGCTTTCGTTCCATAATAGATTTCCAGACATCCAAAGCTATGGAGTCCTCTTTCAAGACCGTATCGAAAGGCATTGTGCAGCAGAAAAAGGGGGTAAACCTGCCAAACGACAGAGCCACAGAGCCTAGGCAAGGAGTGAAAGGCACGACAGAGCTCACCCAGACAGTCCTACCACACACGTCAGGGTCACCAGATGTCACAGTGGACACGGAAAGAACCACATGAGGACACGCTGGTGAGCGAAGCAGGAAAAAGGGGCGAGTTTCTTTACAAAACTCAGTTATATACATTTCCCATGGTGCCCGTGGATTGGAGGATGGAATTCCACCTCTCAATCCACGTTGGTCAAGCTAACTGTCAATCACCTTTCTCCTCCCACCTAGAAATATGTAAACAATGAAAGACAGTTAGCAAAACATGGCCAGTGTGTATAGTAGAAAGTGTGATAAGGTGAAATTTCTGACTCCAATATGAAGAACATTACAGAAGGCTTAGAAAAGTCTTCAAAACCAGGGTGACACCCACCAAAGGCAGGTCTAATGTCAAGGTCAAATCACAATAAGCTTTTTACAGTACACAATCTAGAAAAGCCATGAAGGAGTTACATTGATCTCCCTCTCCCCAGGTGACTTTGGTGAGATTTTCAGCATTAAATTCTGGGACCTGATGGACTCTGCAGAACATCCCTCTTCCTCAGGATGTAAATCTGTCCTTCTTACCATGGTTAGCTAGAGAAATCTACCTGGCAGGGGACAGTTTCAGTGCCATTTAACATTCTTTGGCTCATAATAAGTTATTAGCACTGCAAGGAAAAATTCTGGGATGTTGGTTGCAGGAACCAAGTGGTGGTTGGCACACCATGCATCAGCAAGGCAGGGGTGTGGACTGGCACTGGGCTCCACCCCTCCTTGCCTTGTGGGGCTCTGGTGCAAAACCAGAGCTCTGCTATCTTCTGTCTTATATTTCCACCACCTTAGAGCCACTAAGAAAAATAAAGCCTTTAGATGATTTCCACTAGCTCCAGGCAATCTAGAACCTTTGCCAAAGAATTACATAGAGGCAGTATTAAAAAGCATGGTTTTCTCTGAAGTCTTTTAGACACAGAGGTTGCAACCAACACCCTTTCTGGCAGGCAGGGAAATCAACCTACCATCAGGACTCCATTTTGTGACTTACAGAGCCTGTCAGGAAAGATCGATAGTTGGCATGGTAACAAGCTCATTCCCCACGAATAGAGCTCCTTTTTATTAAATTTGGCTGGCTATTGATCAGTTCCTGATCCACATATCAAAACATGACAAGCACTTAATGACTCACAGATTTTTATTGAGGCAAATAAAAATATAATAATATCATGAGGCAGCTGGGGGCTGCTGCCTGCTTTGGAGGGTGGCCAGTCAGCTGTGGTCGGATCTGGGCACAGCGCAGGTTGCAGGGATGGAAAACAAGCACAGATGTAACCTACTCCTATGGCAATTTTCAAACCACTTTTGCCCTGCTATGGAGGCCTCTTAGAGCAGCATCCCCACCAAGCAGCTTTGTGCTGTGTGGGATTTTATCCCTACTCCCCACTTGCTCTCTGTGTCTTGCTACTGTCTGCTGACAGTGAGGCTCCCTTCTCACAGCTCCCAACCCTCCAAACCCAGTGGTTTCCCAAAGGCTCCTTTTTGGACCTTGAAAATTATCCCTCCCCAGTGGGCTCCTGGTTCCCAACTCACGTGCAGCCTGCAGACAGCACAGCTGTCTCACACTGCAGTGTGGCCACTGATGCAGTCAGCCCATTCACATTTGCTGATAGCAGCTCTAAAGTTTGTGTTAAACTTATTCACCTTGGTCCTCCCAAGCAAGGTTGTTTCCTCTGCATTCCTAAGCATATGGCCACAGCCCAAGCAGCAGCTTGGCCAGTCCTCACAGCACCCTGACATCCTGGGGGTCCACACACCTCCCATTTGCCATTTCACAGGACAGGTAGCTCTGATGTGGCACAGGATAAACCCCTCAGACTTCCCACTGGAGGGATACAGTCCCTCAGCAAGATTATTTGCCTGTTCAAATTGCTTTAATGTGCATTTACATGAGAGATAATAACAGCTCCAAAGGCTTCTTCCAGACTATTAAATAATACTCACTTAACAGTGTCTGAACTCATGCTGAAATGACAGACTATAATAATCCAGTCATATCTATCCCACACACACAGTTGACTACAGAGGCTTAGAAAACCTGCAAGATGTATTTATTTGCATGATATGGTATATGATAGCTAGTTTTTTCAGGTCATCTGCTGTGACTTGTCTGATACAGAGAAGTTGCTGCAGGAGGTCTTTCTATCTCCCTCTATCAGATATTTTAAGATGAGGAAAAATGCTTTTATTCCCAAGCCCTCCTTCACTGTGTGCATGGCACTGACACAGTGACGTGTGACAATCCTTGATGTGGGTGTTGGTGCATTCTGATAATGTCTGCCTCCTCTTCAACCCCAACAGTTCTGCTCTGCACCAGCAAAGCTGGACACAGCCAAGTCCTCCTGGAATCACTGAGCTCAACACAGAGCAGCTTGTGAGCATCTTAAAACCTCAGCAGATTAAGCATCATACAGCAATACCACCATACATCCTCTGCAGCCAGTAATACTCATTCTGCTTTACAGGTGGGAAGTAGAGCCCAGTTTACCCACTTGCAGCCACACCAGCGATCCTGCAACATGAACAGATCTCCCCATTCCTAATGCTCAAGGATGTGCACAACCACACCAGTTTACACACTTGAGTGTGCACTGCTCTCACCCACATTCCTGCAGGACCATCACAGTGCATTGTCTGGGCCTGCTGACGCTGCTGGAGCACCCACCTGAAAGGTCACAAGAAATCAGGTCAGGCAGCTGAGGTTGTTTTTTCTCAGGCTTTCAAGAGCAAGCAATGCCTAGAGAGCAGAGCACCCCCTCTGTACATGCTGGCTGGGGATGACAGAGGGCCCCAGGTCTGCAGAGTCACTGACATTCTCTGCCTCAGAACAAAGGCTGAACCTTGTCATCACATTACTCACGGTTTTTTTCCAGATGCTCAAAGAACAGGAAGAAATCAGGTTAAATCACTAAGTGGACAAGAGAAATTATCTTTGTCATCACCTTCCTCCAAGGGAAATTTTGTAGGAGAAAGAAGAGTGCTGCCTTGCCCTTATGAAAGCTTAGCAAATCCTGCCAGCAATTCCACTGAAACAACATCATGTTCCCATTTGTTCTCTATTTTAGATGGCACTCCCAGTCCTGTGTGTTCCCCTCCTGAGAACATTTAACCAGGGGAAGTTACCTAAGCAGCCTGAATACCTGAACATACCTACAGGCAAATATTGCCAGAGGGTATCTGGAAATACAGCAAACCCATCATATCATTTAGCTGCTCTTGAAATCCGACTGTGTAAGACTGGACTGGAGTCAGGCAGTGGAACAGTGGGCATTGTTTGCCTTGAGATTGAGCAGTTGAGCTTCAAGCAGAGCCTGGCAGCAGGATGAGCTTCACAAACCATGGGTAATTTGTCCCCACACAGGCCCCAGCTACCCTGTGCCAACTCCTGCCCAGCTGCAGAGCCAAATTTCAGCCCAAACAGATAACTGATCCTCAGGTAGAGAGCTGCAGCAAAACCCTGTTTCCCATTGACCACTTATATCAAGGATGCTCAAAATGACGTCAGTAATGTTGGCACTTTCTGCTTGCAAACTAACATCCAATTATTCAAGCAGCCAGTAAAAAATCCAAAGGCAAGCTGTAGTGTGTATCTGTGGGAATCAGCCATTTGCCACTTTGAGCTGCTTTGGATGGATTTAAAAGACCTCTGCTCCTGATGCTGAAGGGAGGCATAGCGGTGCCCACCGGCTCCCCTGGCAGCTCCGCTGGGCACTGAGAAAACTCCATAAATTCACCACAGAGCACCCTCTAAAATCTACAGGGTGGGAAAATGCAGCGACAGGAGAGCAGAGAAGAGAGACTTAACAGCCCAATCATATGCTAGGGTTTAAGTATGAAATAACATCTCCTTCTCATCTAGATCATATTAGGATTTTGAAAGGGCAGTCATGCAACTTCCCCCAGCAGTTACGGCAGAACCGTGCTCGGAAATGAATGGAGCTCGTGGAAGCATTCAGGACCAAACAATTTGATTTATAATTAGACCTAAAAAGGGAAGAACACTGAATAAAAGCAGCACAGCCAATTTTAGAAGAAAAGGAAGTTCTGGATGGAATTCATTGGGGTAGAGCACTGAAGTGGAAATGGAAAGTGTTCAAAGATAAATGAGTTTAGGCCTAAGAAATTGCTTGACATTTAGAAAATGTACTAGGAACACAGTGTCAAGAAAAGCTAATGTGAATAACAAAGAAACACAAGAAGTGAGAGAAGAGAGGAAACACTTTGGGACAACAAAGAGTTGCAATTATAGAGGGAAATGTAATGAAGTGTAAAAAATCATAATGAAAGCAAAGACAGAGAATGAAAGGATGATTGCATATTTGCTTAATGCACATCGGAGAAGTGTCAAAGACATGGGGAACAAGAGGTCACTAAATGAGAAAATAAAGCCTCTGGAGGAAAGGCACTGACTTTATTGCTTTAAATACAGACTTATTTGCTTGGGATTAACTGCTTGAAGGCCAATGACAGAGGCAAGCAACAAAAATATTTTTCTAAGGGAGAGAAAAAATTTCCAAAGGAAATAGAGTTTTTTTTTTCTTAGACAACTGATCCAGTAGTGCAGTCTGACCAAAAGCAAAACACTGGGATCAAACAAGGGCTCTGAAATAGAGGGAAAACTTAGTCTACATAGCCCCCAAGTTAATATTTTTTTAACAACACCCTTTACTGGCACCAGGAGCCCTGTCTCAAAGGGACTCAGTTTTTGTAGGCCATCTGCATTAAGAGGGGGATCTGTTCTCAGGCCTCCTGTAGGGGTTTTTTCTAATAGGATGAAATTGGTGCCTCAAACACATGCCACATCCCACTATATCATTCCCCAATAATATTACAGCAAGGGAACTGCACACAACAGGTAAATGCTGTGGCCCACAAAATCTTTTTACCAGATCCAGATCATCAGTACAAAGTGGGATGAAAGCCATCCCAGGTTCTCCTGTGGGGGTGTCCTGTGTGCTTCACTGCCTCCAGCATCTCTGTGGTTATTTAAAGGAAAACCCAGAGTGTCTCAGCTATGGAGAAAACTGAGCTCTGCTCCTGAATGAAATACAGATAGTTACCCACCAATATATCCCTTTCCTAGCACAAGGTGCAGCTGTGGCTCTGCATTTACAGATCTGTGGCTTTTTTTGAGTCCAGCAGAAGAAAACAGCTCTTTCTATAGAATACAGGATTTCAATACCCTGTTCTGCCCTGAAATGAGGAACGGCTGTGAGCTGGGGTCCTGCTTTGTGGGGGCTGCTGGGAGAGCACAGCACCAAGGGATGGGACCAGCACCCTGCAGGCAATTTCCCAAACCCATGGCATGGAAGGAATCAGCAGCTAATGGAGAACACGGTTTAGATGACTCCTTCACAAGCACCAAAGAGAAGCACTGGATGGGACACAAGGAATGAGTCCTCACCTCATCCATCTGTCCCAGTGCTGTCTGTATGTCCCACCCATGTGGGTGCTTTCTCATTCTAGGTGAGGGATTGGCATCCCCAAGGAAGCACAGGGTGCTCCTGGGCTGGCCCAAACCAGCCCTCTCCTTTGGGACATCCCAGGGCCCAGTGACCTCAGAAATGGGGCTGAGGAGGAGCTCACAGCCCACAGTAGCCCAGGACACCCATGGAAAAGGCAGAAAAAGTAGTGGAACAAGGCTGCCAAGTGCATTTCCCCTCAAAAACCCCATGAACAGCAGAATGACACCCTGGGAACAGGATCCTACTGGTGCATTTGCCAGGGTGGAAATATTTATGTTTGGAAATATTTGTCTACGGCTTTGGGGAATTTTCTCCGGAGTATTTTGGTTTGATCTCAAAGCTCTCTCAGCTCCCTGAAGTCTTACTCAAAGTATCCCAGTCCATGATGCAAATATTCAGCACAGAGCAATTCCCTGCAAATCTCATATTCATAGCAAGAAATGGAAAAGAGAGAAACCCAGTGGTGGAAAGGTCTTGTGGCAGTAAAAACATACACAGTGTTGTCAGACGGGGATGCTTCAGCACAGAGATGCCCTAATTTGGAGGGGAAAAAAAGAATAGAAAGCAGTGGGGATTTAAAAGTGAATTCAAGTCTTAAAAATTGCACTTTCTTCAAGTCACACACAATCACTCCTGACAGAAAATTTTCAGGCATATTGAAGTGCAGAAGGGAGGTGACAGAAATCCCTTGAAATAAACACAACAAAGGAGTCAAAAGGGAAAATCAAAATTAATCTAGGCTGTATAATAGAAATATTAATGCCAAGGGGATCTGTTTCCTTCTTCTCTATGAGCAAGAGCCCCCAGGTGTGGAGGGGCAGCTTCATCATCAGGGAAAGGAAGATTCCCTCTCCCCTCTGTATGCAAAGCTATGGCTCACCAGAAGCCACACTATGGCCTGGATAAAAATCCAAGATCAATAACAATGGCCTGCATCTTGTGTTTTGGTGAGGCAAGGCCCACCTGGAGACACCTGAGAGGGTGCTGGAGCCAGCAGAGGTGCAGGCAGGGGAGGCAAGAGCCAGCGAGAGCATGGAGGAAGGGGATGACTAAGGAGGCACAACAGAAAGGACAGTTTTCTTCCCCCCTAGCAAACAATTTGCAATGGCAAAGGGAGGGGGACAGGCACCAAAATGCCACCGTGGGGCCTGACAGTAAAAGAGGGACTCCATAGACATTTTCTGAGTTGCGAGCAGGTCAGGGCTGGAAGCTGGAACTCTGAAGTTTATTTACAAAGTCACTTATATACATTTCCTATAATGTCCATCCATTGGAGGATGGAATCCCCACCTTCCAATCCACACTGGTCAAGCTAACCGTCAGTCACCTTTCTCCTCCCAACTAGAAATATGTAGACAATGAAAGACAGTTAGCAAAACATGGCCAGTGTTTACATTCACGAACGTGGGAGAATCTGCACACTTCTCTTTCAATATGAGCACTCGACACACAGGAAAAAACCTCATGGCAACACCAAAACACTCCTGAAACTGGGCAAAACATGGGAAATGTTTCTGAAGATTAAAAAAAAAAAAAAAAAAAAAAGGTGTCTTTTAATAAGAGATATTCTGTATGGACATTTCAAAGACAAAACAATCCCACTTCCCACTTCAGTGCTGCATTTGCATTTCAAATTGACATCAGTCCAAGTGAGAAAAAGAAAAAGGTTTAGAAGAACCCAGAGACGAACCCCAATGCATGCTTTTTCCTGGAAGAAACCCACTTGAGCTTGCCACACAGCCTTTGAGCAGGTCAGGCCAAGCTGCCCATCAGTGGGCCATGCCCCATGCAAGACCCCAGAGAAAAAAACTCCTAATTTTCAAGTTATTCCCACACCAGGATGCTGAGAGGAGGAATGGGGCTGTAGTTTTCCCCCTCTGTACACAATTCTCCTTTATTGAAAGAAGCTAGCATCTGCACCCTTCCATCACCCGCAAACCCCTCAATTCCTAATTAAGCTCTCATTAAGAACCATACCTGCAGTGGCTGGATGCCAGCACAGTGCAACTGGCAGAAGCTTCCCCAGCCTCACCTCATAGGCAGAAAACAAAACTGAGGAAGGCCAGAATTTCTATTCTGTGAAATAATGAAACGTTTTGAAACATGCTTCCCGTCCAACTCAGGGATAAGTCAAGACCCCGAAATTATTCCAAACATGAACAAGAAAATTTCTCTCAGAGGTGCCCAACTGCTTCCACGCAGGACACCTACAGTGTAAAGAGCTGGTAGAACAGGACCCTGTGAAGATTCCCGCATGTTTTCATTTTTCACATTTTCCTGTTCACACTCTCAGGATATTGAATCTGACTCCACTAAACAGGCTGTCTGACAAATCTGACTCTTTCCAGTGGAAACCAATTCTGTGAGGGAAAGTGGAAGGTGAGCTGCAAGCTGTGAGGTACAGCCATGTCCCTGCTCTCCCACTCCTGCATGCCACGCTCAGACAATCCCAATCCCAGCCCAGCTGAGCACAGGGTAGCTTTCATACCCGAGGATGGCTGCACAGACAGTGATTAAATGGCAGTGCCCTTTCATGCTCCACTATGCTGAGCTGATAGCCTCAGAAATTATGGCTTTTTTATCTCAACAACATGTTTTTCTGGGATCTTTGTTTCTACTGCAGGTTAAACGCATCAAGGCTTCCTTGCTCGGAAGTGAACATGGAGCAACTTCTGCCTTGAGAGAGGGTCAGGAGGGGTTGCCTTCAGACAGCAGCATTGCTCCTCTTCCCTGCCACCCCAGTGATCCAAGCAGATCTTTCCTTTTGTGGTAGCAGCTCTTCCTTTTGTGTCCTTGTCTTGGTTTGAAAGACAGGTATCTGCTAGGAAGGGGGCAGGACCTCCCTAGAGATGGAGAATTCAAATCCCCTCCCTCCAAATTATTCTAATTTAGAAAATTAAAGGGGCTTTCAGGCAGAGGTATGGGGATAGGAATAACAGTTCTTTACTAGTATATATGACAAAACAACAAACAAACAACTACAGCATTAATAATAAACAGAACCAGGAACCTCGAGGGCTTTCTTTCACAAAAGCCCTGGACAATTTGATCTCGGTGCCCCTGCGGGACTCTGAGAGGCTGAGCTGGAAGGGTGCAAAGTCCCGGGCTAGTGGATGAGATCAGATGCTTTGCGCTGGTAGCTGGAGTGGCAGGGGTGTCCCGGCAGGGTTGGGCAGTGCAGGGCTGCAGAGTAGCAGGAAAAACTCAAAGCTCCAAAGAAGCAGTGGCAGTGGGGGGAGGGCCGGAGAAGGCGAGCTCAGGATTCCTGGGTACACAAGCAGATGACAGTAGATTTCCCAGGATGAGACGGAGTGATGGCCATGAACTCTTCCTGCAGCGAGCGGCAGCTTGACTGTCCTTCTCGATGCCGAGAGCAAGAGAGAGCAACTGCCCCCCCCAGCTCTGTCTTTTACCTTTCTCAAAGCTTGTGTTATCTCCCCCTCTCTGAGGGAAGCTCCCAGAGACCTAAAACAATAGGTGTAACCTTGGGCTGCCATGTCCTTGACTACTCCCTTTGTTCTGGTTAAGCACTGTCGTTAAGTTTTCCTAGCAACTTATGGGAAAAAATTCTGTAAGTGAAAAAGAGGCAAATCTAACCCCCAGCAGTCCTCAACTAAAAGGAATTAACTTCTACTGGGAGCAGCCAATGAGGTGCACATCAATAATTAGGGGTTCAGAGGCTTAATGCTGCTCTTTCCCTACATCTCTGCCAACAAGGATAGAGTGCCCAAGAAGTGTTGACTTGCCTGCCATGCAGGGAGGCAACAAAGCCCCATATTCAAGGAAAGGAGTATGATGGTAGAGGTAAGGGGAAGCAACCAGAGCAGTATGTGTGCCAGGCACCTCAACATGAATATTTGGGGTGTGTCTGATTTTTGGCTTGTGAGGTGCCACTGTGTGCTAGGATAGCCTAAAACCTGTGAGGATTTAATCCCAGCCCAAAACCAGGACAGCCACAGTGAGATGCATGGGACTCTGCAGTTTGGCTGGATCAGGATCTGGGTGCAGGGAAGAGGCAGCAGAGCTGGAAATGCAGGGTCAGGGAAGTTCAGCCCCATATTCAGAGGGGCTTCAGTCCTAGTCCTTGCTGAAATTAGTCTTTGCATGGATACTTATAAATAAATCCAGGACACTGCTTGCGTAACAATAACATTTTGCAGTATCTGGCATTTGCTGCTAGTTGAAGGCTAAGCAAACCATGCTTCAGTGGAGCATAAAATTGATTTTCCTTTGGAACAAGCAGGGCATTGTAGTAATAAGCTATTGAGATTTCTCTTAATACCTCCGAGGGTCCAGCCAGCAGAGAAATGGCTTAATAAAATAGCGAGACGGCTTCCCAGGATATGCTTTGTAAAATAAAGGTTTTAATAACAGCAAAAATAACAAACATTACAAAATGAAAAGAGATAAGCCAAGCAGTGTACCAAGCACAGTTACACTGGCTAAGGCATTCCCAAAAAGCCCACGTGCACCTCTTGTGCTGGCTCTTTAATACTCGATGGTCTAGGTGGGCTTACTTGGCTCTCTGCCCAATGAGATTGACACTAGGCTTTGAGGTGCACTTCCAAAGCCCTATCACTGTGTCTGTGCTGGTACTGACCCAATTGCAACGAGCAGGCTATAGAAAATTCTAGTTTAACTTCCTTATATAGAAACACCTGCTCGGGTACAGAAATGCATGACTACAATAAGCAAAACTGTACATTGTGTTAATGGCTGTATTTTCACATTGTTGATTTACATTGTGTAATGCCATGCAAGACCTGCTTTCAATGATATGTGCATGTGTCATATCACAATAACTGCAAAGCATTGGGTGCTGCTCGGAAAAATGAAGTGCTGGGGATCCCGGGGCAGATTCCCATCCATGTGCCCATCATGCCTAGGTGATGATTAGGGGGATGTTGTGGTAATGAGCAGGTCCCAAGTGTGCACTATGGAAATCAAGGCTGCCTGGGTCAGCTTCCACTTGCTGTGCACTGTGGGCCTGACATTGGTCTGAATTTAGGCTTCAGGCTCTGCCACTGTCTGTGTGAAAGGCAAGCGAGCAACTTTCTCATGTTAGCCTGAGAAATCTTAAAGAGGAATTCAAACAAACCTTGGGAAGTGAGAAACTATCTGCAGGTGGTGTTTTTCCAACATGTTTACTGGAAAGAAATATTTACAAAAGAGTGTAGACGCTGAATAACCAATCATGTTCTTTGTACCGAACTACTCTATAAAAGTAGAATTTAGAAGAATAAAGTTTGCTCTCATCTTTACCATCATGGAGAGTCATGTTGTTATTTCTGTGCCGTCCGAAAACCATAGCAACATCTGGTGACCCGACGTTTTCGAAGAAGTTCAGCACAGCCAGGACTGATTCATGCAGCAAAGCTTGAAAATTCTACCTGCCTCCTCAGAGAGGTAAGCGAAGTATCTCCACGTTTTTTCTAAAGAATGCTGGTCCTGCTGACCATGGAAAAAGATCAATCCTGCCAAAAGACAGCAGGTCGGACGGCACCCAGCACAGCTGGACTTTAATTTCTAGAAAAGACAGCCGGGCAGAGGTTCCAGAAAATCTGGGGAACCAGCCTGAGAAAGGACAGCTTGTGCCTTTCCTGACAAGAGCAGCTGGAATTCTTCGCTGCCGACAGCTTGCCCAGCGCTCCCCCGACCTCTTTCGGTTCTGTCTGGCCGAGATCAAAGCGAGCGTCTGTAAGCCTCTCCCGGCCGGCAGAGACGGCGCTTCCTTGGCTTTTCCTTCTCCTTTCTTCATACCACGGATGGCTGGCAGTGGTTCCTGCGCTATCATCCACTGCGACTAGTCTGTACCGTGACTTTAAAAGATGCTAGCCCATCCAAGATACAGCTGGTCAGATTCCGACCCGGAGTGTGACACAACGATCCTTTCCTCCTCGGCGTGGCCCAGCATCTGGCCTGCGGACGGGACCGGAATCGAAAACCTTTGATCCCTCTGTATCCTTCTGTGTGTTCAGGGCGAAAAGTTCACTTTATGAGTGTTTTATGCTTTTAACGTTACCTGTGCTTGTTTTTATGATTGCCTGTGTGAGTTTAGGGCTTGTCTTTCTTTGTGTCTCTGTGTTTTAACTTTGTTCTTTCCCTTGTGCGGGGGTGGGGGGTGCGGTGAGACAGGCATGGCAGCACGGATGCGATCTCCCTGCCTTCTCTCTCTCTCGCTCGGTTTTTCTCCCGCCCTGCTCCAGGGCGCTGCAGCGGCTGCAAAATCTCTCTCTCTCTCGTTTTTCCGTACTCGGTTTTCCCCCCTCCCCACAGGTGCGCGGGTCGGGCGGGCGCGCAGATCCCTTCCCCGCGCGGTGCCGCTGAGACGGGCGGCTTGGAGCAGCTTTGCCTCTTCGTCCCCCCGCCCCCTTCCCCCCAGGGCGGTGAGGGGGGCCACCGGCTCTCCGCTTGAGACAGGCGGCGGCAGGGCGGCGGCGGGCTGAGCTCCGCCGAGCACCGCTCCGTTGTCCCCTCCCCGTTTCCCCCCCGGCGGAGGTTTTCTCCCACCCTGTGCAGTAGCGATGAGAGCAGGGGCCAGCGGCCACTGCCCCGCCGGCACACACTTCATCGCTGTTTTCATTTCCTTCCCGCGTGAATTTGTACAGCAAGTCGTCATAGGAACCGAGGAGCGGTCTCCTCGCTCTTTTTCCCCCTTCCCCCCGCCATGAGCGGCGGGGTTCGCTCCCCCACTCCTTCCCTGCGGGCCGAGCGGTGACTGCGAATAGGGCACGAGGAACTTGCCGTTCCTCTAGACAGCGGATAATGCTGTAGGAGTTGCTTCGCTTGAATTTTTTTTTTTTTTACATAGAAATGGGGGCCACGTTTGTTTGGATTTCCCCCAGCTCTGCGGAGCGGCCCTGGGGCCATTGAGCCCCCAAAGCCCCACTCAGGGAGGGCCAAATAGCTTCGCCGCTTTTGAGGTGAGCAGAAGCTTTTCCTTTTAGAGGGACAGTTGATTTTTGTTTGGGTTTTTCCCTCCCCCCCTCCCTCAAAACATTTCTTCTCAAGGCGTCTCTGTGAACAGAATTGGAGCCTTAAATGCCTGTTCATAATAGAAGAAAAATGACAAGAAATACAAAAAACAAATAAGCAACCTTTGTTGCCTTTCGCAGATAACACAAGTATTATTAATAATTCTACAGTATAACCATCAGTTATGTTTTAAGTGTTATCTCAGTTTTAAGATATTTGATGTGAATTCACTGATATGATAAAGTTATCACAGTTCTACAGCCGGCTGCTACTGCTGCTGCTTCTGCTTCTTCTTCTCATGTACTTTGCTATTTGTCTATAATTGCCTGTAAGACACGTGTCACCCAAGAATTTTTCCTTGTTTTCTAGCTGTCCATGCTAGTTTTGCATTCATGATTTTCTAAATATTTTCAGATTTCCAGATAAGGTTATCTGAGTTTGTAAGAATGCCTCCTCTGTCCTGAAATTTAGGAGGTGTCAATTACCATATTAGTTTTTTATTATAAGGTTTTAAGAAGTTTGTTTTTAAAATTGGTGTAAGGGATTCCTCTGCAGTTAGAGCTGGGCACTGGCCATGCCTTGGCTCTCTCTGGATGGGAATTGCCTATTTGCCCAGATGTTTTAGTAAAAATTACATATGAGTTATTTGACTCAACAATTTGACCTTTAAATATAATAGCTGAATTGATCTTTGAGGTGAACCTGGAATTCCTGCCCGGGAAGGATGAACAGGTTGTCACTGGAAAAGAAGCACTTCAGCTTTTGCAGTTCCTAGGCTGATCAAAATTATTATCAAAAAGATAACAGGCAACAATGTAACATTTATGTTATGAACCTGAAGAAAAAGTAATTTTGAAACCTTGATGTTGAATTTAGACAATGGAGTCTGACAAGTTATAAATTTAGGGCAGTGGAGCCTGACAAGTTTGTTAATTTAAGGGGAAGATGTGCCTGTGTTTTATCATTAGCAGGTTCAGCAGTCGTGTTACCCATCACCTTTGAGGAGTGAAAAGGGACATTGCATAGCCTTAGTGGCTGTCACATAGACTGCAAAGATGACCATGTGGTTGGAAGTTATGGAGACAACAGAAGTCCTGTGTCAGCAGCATGGTCCTGTTTTCATCGATCTTCCTCGAGTCACTCCCTGCTTCAGACTTCAAGAAGACATCCAGTGATGCTAAGGATCAACATCTTGTCTCAATGGACATTTCCTTTTCATGTGTTTTAATTTTATAGTAGATGTTGTTTCATTTAAGTTTCCTACATAGATGTAGTTGTATTTTAGGTAATATTTCACGTGCCTTCGGTGTATGTTTTGTAGTTATTAAGGGCTGTTATTTCACTTTGTGGTTTTTGCCTTTCTGGTCTTTGGGATCATGTAGATTTTTTTTGGAGTCAGATATCTTTTTATTGATATTTTTATTAATTTTATTATTCTTTTTTTTTCTTTCTAGGTGACATCCTACAGATATCATGGGCCAATTGAGTGAACGATGGTCCAATACTGCACATCCTGCAATGGGTCTCTGCCCTTTCAAACTTCGCATGCATTTTTGCATTAAAAAAAAAAAAAAAAAAAAAAAAAAAAAAAAAAAAAAAGGGTCAACTCAGGTTGTCCAAATAATTGGAAAATTAAATCAGTTTGCGGTTGCAGGTGTAATGCAAGGACCACTGTCCTTTGCTAAAAGGCAGAAAAAGCCCTTGTTATCTGAAAGGATGATTCCTAGAGTGATGGATCTTGACAAATTAGACTGCCATTTTTGAGCAGGCTAATGATGTTTTGTTTTTTTCTGTATTACAATTAGTAAATAGGTAAGCTTGATGCTGGTGCATGGACATGGTTATGAAGGGTCAACACCAAATGCCACAGAACTTCCCTGACCATTTAAGTTGGTGCCCAATGAAAGTTCTGTTTAGTAATTGGTTGATTACTAATGGGACTTCTGGTGTCATGTTTGTCTTTTTTTCTCTTGCAAGGGCCCTGCAGGAGAGGACACAGACACAGACGCCGCCCTCAGCAAAAACTAAAAGGGGGAGATGTGGGCCTGACATTGGTCTGAATTTAGGCTTCAGGCTCTGCCACTGTCTGTGTGAAAGGCAAGCGAGCAACTTTCTCATGTTAGCCTGAGAAATCTTAAAGAGGAATTCAAACAAACCTTGGGAAGTGAGAAACTATCTGCAGGTGGTGTTTTTCCAACATGTTTACTGGAAAGAAATATTTACAAAAGAGTGTAGACGCTGAATAACCAATCATGTTCTTTGTACCGAACTACTCTATAAAAGTAGAATTTAGAAGAATAAAGTTTGCTCTCATCTTTACCATCATGGAGAGTCATGTTGTTATTTCTGTGCCGTCCGAAAACCATAGCAACATGCACATCCAACTTTTCCAGCCTGCTTACTCCTCTGACAAGGAGAGCGTATGGAAATGCTTCCCCTTAGCAGGTCCCCTCAGCTGTATGTGTTTCGTTTCAAGGTATCCAAGATAGATGAGCTGCATTTTTTTCCCCTCTCCAACTATTTTCTGCATAGATGGGGATGCCTAGCAGCAGAGCAGTATGAGCAAGAGCCACCAGTGAAGCCAGGGAAGGTTGTCACAGGAAATGTAATCACTAAACACACCTTAAAACAAGGGAATGAATAATTGGTGGATATACTGCTTTGAATTTAAGGAAGTTCACTTAAAAATGCAACTGCGAAGTGTTGATATCGGTCTGAAACATTTTTTAAAACACTATGTAGTTACTACAGAGCTTTGTTTTACATTACTTGGCCCGGTGGTAAAGTAGGTAAGTTTCCATTAATTTTTCATATCTGACTTCATTGCTTACACTGGCTCCAAGAGCTGCATATTATAACAACATTAAAATAATATTTTTCTTCCATTTTATTTGGTTATTTTTAAATTGATTGTCTCATTGCTCATAGAGGAAGGACAGTTCCAGATCCAGCTTGCCAGACTAAGAACTGGTTCCAATTCTTTCCTCAGCTACTGATTTTCTGGCTTCAGGCAAGTCACATAGTCTCTTCATGCATTATCCCCTCCCAGCTGTAAAAATTAGACTCAGCTTTGCAGAGCTTGCAGAAGCCCACAGAACCCCAGAACAGACTGCCCAAAAATTAAACATCACCTAAATATTTGTCTAGGATGTATCAGATTTAGCAATCAGTGGGGGAGTTTTTGTGTCAGATGGTAGTGACAATTTGGAATATTTAAAAATTCATCTAAGAATCAGCTCTTTGCAGATGGAGAGCCATAGACATGCCTGAGGTGAGGAACTTGGGGTGCTCTGACATTACCAGCACCTTGACCTTACATCACCACAGTGACATATGGCTTTAGACACTATCATGAGCCAGCAGGTTTGGATCCAAAACGCAGGGGAGAAGAGCAGTGAATCAACACAGGTTGGCCAGGCAGAGACTGCAGGAAAGATGTTTCACTTCCACTGAGTGTGCACAGGGATCTTTGTGTGTGATGGATGTGTTGATGTCTTCTAGTTGCCCTCCTCAGGTCTGAAGCAGCTCAGCTCTGCCCCTTTGCCAGCACCTCACAGGGTAGATGTAATTCCAGAAAATTGCTTCTGAACCCAGCTACCTATGGCAGCACAGAGACATTTTTAAAGCTCAGGCTGAAGCATTGCATGTCTCCTGCCTGTCCCTGCCTCAATGCATTTGTATCCACCATGTGCTTGTCATATTACTGAAATGGAAAACCAGAGTTAAATGAGAGCTTTGCTTTTCAGTTCACCTTTCACTGGAAATTCAGCTGCTTTCCTTCCTTACATATTTATTTTCTTTACTATCTCCAAGTCTTAATCTATTCTGTTTCAATTGAAAAAGTGGGCCACATTTTACCAAATTCTTATTTCACACAATCCAAGATAAAATCAAAGATGCAGCAAATCTTAGTTACTACTACCATTAACTGAAAGAAAATCTAAGCGAAGGAAAATTTTCACTCATCACTGATTTTTTATTTTACTATTTAATCTGGCGCATTTGCATTGATTGCTTTTGAGGCTGCTCTATTCTCCAGACCTGCAAGTCACTAATGACCAAGACTTTGCCATTGCACGTTGTCTAAAATTTTAGTTGTCATTGGCTGCTCACAGAAGCAGTGCAACTCTGAACTGGGGTCTCAGAAGGTAAAAGTCTTGTCAGTTTATCTTTAAATACTTGGATAAATCCTGTTAGCTTTCTCTATACCATCACAGCATTTGGATAGCATAAAGCAACTGAATACATTAAAAATATATCTAAACACCTTGTAAATCCCTGTCTTGGTTTGGAAAGACAGGTATCTGTCAGGGAAAAACTGGAGCTCCCCATGGAATGGAGAATGTAAACACCCTCCCTCCAAATTATTATAATTTTGCAATTAGGGGCTTTCAGGCTAAAATATGGGAATAGGAATAACAGTTTTTTACTAGGAATATTAAAAAATACAAATGCAGTAGTACAAAAAAGCAAACAAGCAAACAAACAAAAATCCTAGAAAACCCTGACAGAGTCAGATACGACCTGACACCCTGTCAGCCAGGGTGTTGGAAGCAGTCCAAATAAATCCTCCTGGAGTAACAGATGTGGTTCTGTGGAGTAGAGATGATCCTATAGAGAGGTCCAGTGATGGCAAGATGGGTCCAGTCTTCCTCTGGGAATCCAGTGGAAAACAGGCTGCTTGGTGTTCCTACATCTCAGTTTTTATCTTGGTAGAAATGGCTGGCTCCCTCCCACTGGGTGGTGCATCTCACAATGGGATGATGTAATGCATTATGTCATTAGTGAGCCTTAATGGCCCATTAACAGAAGATATCCCCCAGAGGGTGGATAGTGGTGAAAGAGCTAAGAAACACTGCCTCACCTGGCTTTAACAGCTGGCCTATTACCAGAAGGCATCCACCTCCTTCCCCCCTGGAGTTACAAGAGATAAAGAAAAAAAAAAAAAAACATTTCCCCAACTGCTTTCAACAGATGAAATAGAATACACTTTTTTTTTTGGTCATATAACCCAAGACATCCCTACACAGAGATATTGCTGACACTACTTTAACCCTAGGAAAACATTTCACCAAGTACTGATCAAATACAATCCAGCTAAATTTCACTGCCAGCACATAATTTTGATAATGGGTATGGAAATTATCCATTCAATAGCTATTCAGAAATAACTTAGAAAGATTGGTTTTCAGATTCTTCTGAGAATCTAAATTAATCCCCTATAATCACCGTGGTGAGAATTCACCAGCATTTTTCCCTTTGAAAAAGGCTGTTTGGGGCAAGTGTTGGTGGTCTCTGCCCATCTTGCGATGGATGTGTTCAAACAAAATATCTGAAGTCACAAGCACTTTGTTGGCAGAGGACGGGGGGTTTCATACTCTTACATGAGTCAGTCAAGAAAAGGAAAAGGCTTTAACTCTCCTCCATCAGCTTGGCTTCTCAGTTGCACCACAGCAACCCACCAAAATAAATTTTCTTCCTTTCTCACTACGCAAACTTGTATCATTTTCTATCCAGAGTATGTGAGAAACAAAACAAAAAAAATAAAGTACCTAAAATAAGCAATAACTACACTTTGCACTTCCCTGCTGCTCTGTGACAGCTGCTAAGTGTGAACCAGGAGTATTTTAGATTGTTTCAATTTTATGATCTTTCTTACTGCTTGGTATAAGGCTGAAAGGATTCACTCTTTCTTCTTTAGGGAAAGATGCTGTTTTCTGATTTACTGTACTGATTTCATAGATGTAAAATTTGGTCTAAGTAGAGAAGATGAAGCAGAGGGATTGTTAGACGAGAAATGTTTTCCTTCTCCGAAGTGGTAATTAGATACCATAACAAAAAGAGACCCCAACATGTCCAAAGCTTTCTTTTCCCCTTCAATAGCAGAGTTTTTGCTCCTTTATGAATTTCTGCTGCCCAGGTGTCACAGAGTCCTTAGCCCAAGGAGAACTGAATTTCTCTATACTTGCATACAAAGCACTCTGGGGATCCCCTGCCCTTGTGTCCTGCTTGTCACCCCACAGCAGAGGTTTCCCAGCTCCCCTGCCATCCCCAACACAGTGGCTGTCTGCAAAGGGAGACACAACCTGTCCATCTAAAGAAAAAGGCAGCTGCTGGCTCGCAGTGCCGTTCCCCCATCCCAGGACCAAGCTGCTTGTTTCCATGGTTCGTTTTGATTTCAGAGTGCAAAAAGAGGCAATGAGAACTTAGTTCAAGTAAAATCAATTGTATCTTTATTGATACAATTATGCGATAGAAAAGAAGGGAAAGAGAGAGAGAGAGAGAAAAGAGGAAAAGGGTGGTATAGCTACCAACTGAACAGACGTGAGTCCTCGTGACGCTGGTACCAATAGACCACCTTCGCAGTCCTCGTGGCGCAGGCCAATAGATCCGTCGTCCGCCGGGGAGGCCTCAGAGTGTGAGTCGCAGGGGGAAGCTTTTATAGTCATTTCAGAAGCAGGGGGCACCCGGCCAATGCAGGCAGAAGTGGGGGGCACCCAGCCAACATGGGGGGAGCACCCAAGAGTCATTGTGAAGAGGCTCGTTGCTCTGGGCAGGCAGGTTTGGGACAAGCAGGTCTGGGACAGCACAGTCAGTCAGAGCAAACACGGCCTCTGCAAACACAGCCCAGGAACCGTGACAGTGTCCATGGCTCCTGCACGGGTTTCTGAGGCGTCTCGGTCCAATGGAGGCACCTGCAGGGAGAAACCTGGGTCCCACCTCGGTCAGGCCAGAACTCTTGTGCTGTGGCCCAGGGTCCTTGGGGGTCTCGGCTTCTGACAGTCGTGAGGCAGATGAGGGATTTTCAGACCGACTCTTACAGGCATCATAGCCTCCCCTGGTGTAATAAATACTGTCTAATAATTCGTGTTTTGGTGTATATAAAATGTAAATATGTTTTTTAAAATGAAATGCACAAGCAGGTCGGGTATGAAACCAACTAATTTTAGGATGGGCAACACCCAAAGGCTACAAATCTGGGAAAGACAATACCCCTGCCGGGAAATCGGGAAGCACAACATTAACAGCAGAATAAAGGGTGGACAGAGATCAGAATCGGTCCTCCGGGACAGTGAAACTGTGAAGCACCAAGCCATCAGGGGTGATATGGATTGGGGAGAACGCCTCCCATTCAGGATTTCACCTCCCATTCATTCACCGGAGGAACGAACTTAACATTCATCTTTCCGCAGGGAACCCCATTCAGCAGACCAGACGGCAGAAATGAAATGAAGAAACCGACCCAAAGACAAAGAACTGTGGGGAAATCCTCTGCCGCCGGCAAAATAAACTGTATAAAAAGGGGACTTCAAAAAGGGCCAATTCGTGAACAAGGGGAGTTACGGTGCGATAGAGGCCGTAACTGAGGTTTACCCAGTGTCCATCCCGGGCATCGACACTGTGCTTCTAATTGCTGGCTTGCCCAAATTTTTGTCCTGTAATTCTTTAATTAATAAAATTTTATTTTATTAATTGGAATTGGCTTGGTATTTATAACACCTGAGAAGCTCAGTTAAAGACCAGCTTTCATCACACAGGTGAGGACTGCAGACACACATCCAGACTGTTGGGATCACTGGTCTCTGTGGCAGTCCACTACCACCTCAGCATGGAGGAAAAGCAAACATGTCACCAGTGAGGCACCTGCCCAGGGAAAGGCTGCAGCACCTCCAGGACCCATGTGCTCCCAGTCCATGCTAAAATTGCAAAGCCATTCTATCCTATCCCAAAACTGCAGGATTCATATCCCAAAGGGTAGGGGATAAAATAGTTAAACCAGCAAAACACTAGCATGAATAAACTTTTCTAACAGCTGCACACAAGTCAGTTTTCATTCACAAGCAAATTCAGCCAAAAGAGCACAGGCACAAGCATCCACCCCAGCAGCCCTGTGCTGGCCACCTGTCATGGGTTTCTACTGGTCAGATGTTAATGCACTTATGAGTGTATGTTTTTCCTAATGAGCTACTGTGAGATGTGGTCAAGAACAGAGCAGAGCAAGCTTAAAAGTTGAAAACAGAGAACAAAACTTTATTACATTACATAGGAACAGAAATAGAAAGGAAAACTAAACACACACAAAACAGAAATGAAACCTTCCCAGAACATTTCTTCTCCTACCCCAATGTCCACCCCCTACACGTTACCCTCCATAGACCAAACCCTTGGGTTTAAATCAAACAATCACCACTCAAAAAAACTAATCTTCAATTCAGCAAGGGAGAGAGGAGTCTCTCTCGCACCACAGACTGCTCCTCAGAAAACACAGGTCCACCCCTTATGTGTTTCCATGTCACCCGTGGCACCGCCCGGAGAAGTCTGCCGCGGTGACACTCTCTTTTCCATGTCCAGTGCTCTCACCACTGTCCATGGGCCAAAGCTGCATATAGGGCTCTTTTAAGGATGCTTGCATGCGGAGCCCTCTCCATCTTTACCCTGGGGCCGAGGGTTCTAAGAGCAGGTCTCCCCTGAGGGCAGAGGGCGCCACTACACTCTTTCTTCTCTGCTCGCTCCACTCTTAACGTGCTAGTCACTGTAGCAAAAGCAGAGGCAGCTGTATCTACCCAAATGCAGTTTATGTTCAAAAGAGACTTGAGTTCAGTCTATGGCTAACATTATGCAAGAAAAGTCCAGCTCAGAAAGCTACTCCTCTCATTCTTTGCCCATTCAGGATTCTTTTCATCTTCTGACTTTATCATCTCGGTCTCAGGCTGTTTCTCTTTCTCTTCTGAAACCACTAGCCATGAGAATCAATGTCTGGGAAAAAGTTTCTTTCTGCCAAGCAAGGGTTAACAGTTTCTGGCTCCCGGCAGGGTGCAGGCTCAGGCACTCCCAGGTTGGGCAACTCCCACGCGGCTGGTCACCTTCTCCCGGGGGGGGGGGGGGGGGGGGGGGAACGGGGACGGACGGACGGAAGGCACCTCCACAGTTTTCCACTCCTCTGTCCTGGATGGGGCCAGCTCAGCTCTAGTCTTGTTCACTCTCTTCCCCCCGCAAGGCCCCAGCTTACTTCAGCTCGGCTGTGTGGTTCTCCTCAGCCCGGCTACGTGGTTCCCCTCCCCCACTCAGCCTAAAGCTGAGCAGGGGAGAGGAGATGTTTTCCTGCTGAAACCAGAACCCAAAAGAGGAGGTCCCTCCGGGAGTCCCTGCTTTTAACCTCTTGTGTCGTCGGAGGCGTGTCTAACACCTCAGTGGCCACTGAAAGTGCCAACATTCAAACTTGACCATTGATTGGTTTGCCCACAACTCCCTGAAAAATTCACCTCTTCCTCAGTCCGAGACACCACCATAAAATCTTCACAGAGGAAGAGCAAAGCACCATAACTTGTTTCATAAGCTAAACCATTTCCAAGTGTATTGGACAGTGAATCACATACCAAACCTGCTCACAATAACACACTGAATCCCCAAGGATACAGGGAGAGGCTGACAGCAGCTCAGGACTGTCACTGGACAAGCCAAGTCGGCCTGCACATCACTCAAAGCCAAGATAGGGGCTAATTTGTGTATGTGCCATTTGCTCTGTGGTAATGGGATCAGGAATGTTTTGGAGAGTGGAGAGGGCACACAGAGCCAGGCAGAGCTGAGGGAGGTGGCAGTACTGAGATGGAGGGGCTGCATCCTCCTCTCCATCTGCTGGGATGAGCCTCCAGTGGTGAGAGAAGTTGGATGTGAAGAATATATCAGTCCCCCAAACCTTAGGGATTTCCTTGCACAGGAGGAAGTGTGGACTTCAGCAGCAGGACCTGAAAATCCTGGGTAACATTTCCAAGCCATGCTGCCATCCAGGCCATAGAGGATGGGACAGCCATGGAAGCCCACCAGCCCCAACCCCTGAGTAACCCTTTAAACAGGCTAGGCAGCACTCGGGGCAGCCTTGCTGCAGGGCTTTTTTGTATCAGCTTTACTTTCCAGACAAGATTATTGACCTTTCCAGTGCAGTATTTAACAAGCTCCCAAAACCTACTTAACATTGAATGGCCATGGTCCCAAGCTTTTATTAATTTTACTGGATCCATGGGAAATGTGAAAGGTTTAAACCTGTTAACTGTTGTTATGCATGATTATCAAGTGTACACTGGGTGGGAATGGGAACACTGAGATAGGATCTGGCAACTACAAGGGATGGTAGGAGAAGGAATTAGTGTAGGCTGTCGGATGATTAATGGAACTGCCCAACACAAAGCAATTCAAATTACTGTTTCAACAGACCAGGCAAAGTATGACAGGGTTTGCACATCCCCTAGTGTACAGGATTGTTGGTATGATTTTACTTTAACACAGACTGTAGAAGTGATTTGCCTTTGGGCCAATGATGATGAAAGGCTTTCTTTTAAGTTTAAAATAAATGCCATAGCCCAATCTGTTACTGTTAGCACTAGCACTCAAGCACAACCACCAGTTGTATTAAGCCAAAGAATCTTTCAAATTGGACCATATATAATCAGGAAAACAGGCCAACAACAATTATTGTTTAATCTGGTATGGTCTCTCAAACAAGTTAAATTATTGGTGCAAACTAATGTCTCTGAAATTCAGCCTGCTTGTTCAACTTCTTGCAAACTTCTTTTGAAGGATGGACAACATGGTTGCGAAGGTGCAGCGCCCCTAAGAGATGCATGGCAAGAGACATGACCAGTGCCGTAGGAACAGGATTGGGAATCTTAAACAGCATCGATTCAGAGGTACTAATGAACAAATTGGCTGCCTCAGCCAGAGATCTGACCAAATTACAGCACCCCTTAGGGTCATCCTTATTTGCTTTGGGAACGACTCAGTGGCTTCTATCCAACATATTACCAAATTGGGAAAAGGTAAATACAAATGATCACAAATTGATAATTGATGCTCTTAGTGTTACTCAAAACAATATTTCTCTGGCTCTCGGCTGTGTCCAGTCTCAATTGTGGATGCAGTCAGCTGCTGCCTCGATTATAAGAGAAGGCAAAGAAGGCATTTTTCCCACTGAAATTCGGAAAATAATTTGGGATAATGCCAATGATTTTGAAAAAGATTTCCAATCCTGGTGGAACTTAGTGAATTTCACTTACAATTCAGTAACAAATACAGCTACAGCTTTTGTGTTAACTATCAGCAATGCTTCAGTGTATTCAATATTCCCCATCATTGCATTAGGATTGAACCACGACGGAGCTACTCTCTATCCTCTCGAGCATAGAGAGTGGGCCCGTCAAGTCGGTGAAAATTGGCAAACAGTTAACTTAGAGTCCTGCATTGTCCGAGAACAAGGGTTTATCTGTGAAAGTAACGCAATCGCAGCATGAGACATCTGCTTAGATACAGAACAGAATATCTGTCACTTTGAAATACATCCTAATGAGACTTCTGAAACAGTTCTTGTGTATATAGGCAATGGATGTGCATGCTTTAGGACTGCTTGTGATGTAGTAGCCATAGAAAATGTTATATTAGAAACGAAGAATAATTCGAATTTTTGTGCTTGTAACTTTACCAAAATAACAGCCTGTGATTTTTCCTGTTCAGCTCCTGAAGGAGTATCTCCGTGACGGTAGAGTCAGCGACAAAGTATCTCTATAAGCAATGTGCAGGGGTAGCACGTGGTTTATTGTGAGGGCCTTGCTTGTAGCTGCTAGGCACAGCTAAAGCAGGCCAGGAGAGCAGGAACAGCGAACAGAGCCCAGAGCCCTGAATACCGTACATTAAATATCTTTCCAAGTTGAATAGTATCAGTTGGACTAACCAATGTAATACAAGATGACAACATATACAGCCAATAGAAATGTCCCACCACCCAAGGCAAGCAGAAGGGGATTGTTTAATCAATCGATCTGGCCCTCAGCTTAGCAGGAGTATATTGTTTAATCAAGGGGGCTGGCCCTCACCTTAGCAGGTCGTTGTTCACAAGCTGATGGCCCTGCACCCCACACCCTAAATCTCAAAGCATGCTTTCATTTCTATCTCGCTTGTTGAACTCAGACTCCCAGAATCTAAACCACTATATTTGTAAGGTCTTTCTGCTTCATCTTTCCCAGCATCTTCCCCATTCTGATGAACAATTAAAATACTAGAAACTGCTTTACTCATAATTTTCTGTACACACTGAAGTATGCAGGGAACTGCTACTAAAACTACAACTATTACTATTAAAATGAACAGGCCTATTTTACAAAGTTCTTTTAGCCAAGGTGCAAAGCTCCAACCGTCAAACAAACTGTCTAGCCAAGATGGGTTATCTACTGTAATTTGGTCAGCTAAATCTCTTAAATTTTGTAGCTGTTTATGAATAGAAACAGAATGATCAGATAAGTTCATACAACATAATCCTTCAAGATCTTCACAACCGTGTCCATGTGCTAATAAAAGAAAGTCCAGGGCAGCTCTGTTTAGCAAAGTGGCATGTCTGACTGCTTCTCCATCTGTCAGCAAATCACTGATCATAGCAGAGGTGGCATTTACTTCTTTACTGAGCCAACACCCTAGCTTGTTTAACTGTTCTAGGGCTATTGAAGAACCTAACTGAGGTAGAAAAATACTTGCAACAATTGATGTTCCAGAGTTCCACGGGTGAAAATCACTATCACAGTTGTCTTCATAGTGATGTCCCCAGGTGGATCTTATTTTTCTGTTTTTCTTTTTGATTACTTGTTTGACACTGGGAGCAATTATTGTAAGTTGTCCAAGGGCACAAGGACCTCCATCTATATTTGAAGGTATACCTTGCCAGGCCCTGTCTCCGCAGATAAGCCAAATTCCTTTTGGAAGTTGGATGGGCAGTTTGCTAAAACGGTCTGCGTGAGGTTCATCATATACAATAAGCTTAGTTTGATTACACCAAGAGGTCATATTGCTAAAAACTGGGTGATATGGGGTAACATTTAAACGAGGGCCATTTTCTCTTAGGAAATGAAAGAAGTAACAGGTATCCATATTCAATGAACCTAGGATTTCTAACTCTTGAAGGTCAGATTTATCAACTTCAGAATTATCAATGTAAGTTTGGTGACTCTTGCTGGGAGTCAGAGCTACGTAATGATCATCATATGGCCAATATTTTTCAAAGGTAGCATTATCAAAACCTTTTGGAAGAGGTACTCCAACTAAACAGGTTGAAAAAGGTTTGTCAGGGCTTGTATTGGATAAACAGATGGTATCGGAGCCTGCAGACTTGGCTAAAGCAACCCAAACATTCATCTTTGGTTGACTTACAGGTAAAGCTTCACTACAAAAACTAAGACAAAAAGGTAAAAGCAACATGCACTTGCGCAAAAAACAAAAAAACTCCATTCTTTTCTTCAGTTGTTTCTGGCAGGTCAATTTTCTCTCGATGATTCTGCACAGATCAGGTCTGGGTGCTTGCCTCTTGCCTTCCACTCACAGGGTCGCTGGCTGATGCGGGGGCGTTGATGGGCTTCGATGCGTGGTACGGCTTCACGTTTTTTGCTGGAACCCACTTGAGTCCTTTGCCTGTGGAAACACACGCAAACCCCTTGCCCCATGTTACAAGATTGTATGGTCCTTCTATTTGTCCTGATTCTAAATTCTTGACTAAAACTGGAGGGTGTTGTTTCAGTTTTGCTTTTTTGTTGTTCAAGAAGTGTCTGTAAATTGGGGGATCAGGCTCTTCTTTTGAGCTATTTAAGAAATTATATACATACAGAGCTTTGTTCAATCTGCTCTGAGGTGTGGCCTGGGCTTCTCCCCCTTTTTGTTGATCTAGAATGCGTTTTAGAGTTTGGTGTGTTCTTTCTATTATGCCTTGACCTGTAGGAGAATAGGGAATGCCAAATGTGTGGTGAACGCCCCAGTTATTTAAAAATGCAGCTAATTCTTGTGAAACATATGAGGGACCATTATCGGTCTTAATTTCTTGGGGGATGCCTAAATAGGAAAATGCTTGTGAGAAGTGTTGGCAAACATGCTTAGCTGTTTCTCCTGTATGTACAGAAGCAAACACTGCATTTGAAAATGTATCGATAGAGACATGGATATTTTTAAGTTTCCCAAAGGAAGGGTACTTAGTGACATCTGTTTGCCATTTCTGCAAGCTTTCCAGCCCTCGTGGGTTGGTGGTTCCTGAAGAAGGGAGGGGTTGGCTGATCTGGCAATCTGGGCAAGCTCGTACAATATTTTGTGCTTGCTCCAAGGTAATGTGAAAATCTTGTTTGATTGCTTGGGCATTTTGGTGGAAAAATGCATGACTCAATTTGGCTTGTTCAATAGTGTTAGGTAAGGTAGTTGCAGCAAGCACTGAAGTAGAATTTTTAATGCCTACTGCAACTTCATCAATCAGATGCTGCTGATGCCAATTCATCAGCTCATGCATTTCCTTCTGCCATGAATCCTGGAAGACCAGAGTGAGCCCTAATGTGAGAAACAAAATAAGGATTAGTCCTGTGTGATAGAATTTGGTAAAGACAGGCAAGCCAAAGACACAGTTTGTCGTTGTTCACATCCTTTAGAACAGATCCTTCAATTCTTTTAATAATATTAGCAACATATGCCGAATCAGTGATTAGGTTGAAAGGTTCTTGAAAGAGCTGAAAAGCTCTTACAACTGCTGCCAATTCAACAATCTGAGGAGAACCTTCAACTTTTTGGACATCTTGTTCCCAAACTTTAGTATCTTTATTTTGCCATGTGACTACTGAGTTGTGCATTCGCCCTGACCCATCAGTGAAGATAGTGACTGCATTTAAAGGCTCTTCACTGATCAGGGGTTTTTCTTTGTAACATAAATTAGCTTTGATTATTTTGTGGGCTGGATAATGAATACAGCAGATGCCTGGAAAATCAAGCAAGGCATACAGCAAGTCTTCTGATTTTTGCATTGCCCAATCAAAATAGGTTTTAATCATGGGCAAGTAGATAATTGCGAATTCACGGCCTGCTATTGAAAGAAGCCTTGCTCTGCCTTTGATGATAATTTGAGACATCATTTCTAAAGGTGTGAGGATTGTCTTTGGCGACCTGTAGGAAAGAAAAACCCATTCAATTATTAACAATGGATCTTTTTGAGAGGAATCCCATTGAAAAATGAGGCCACACAGTCTCAGCTTTTCCCCTAAGACTGCAAGGAAAAAGGGTTTATCAGGATTACAACGGTGAGCTTGTCTGCTCTGCAGGGCCTCAGTAATTTTTTCTAAGGCCTTGTGAGCTTCAGGGGTGAGGGATCTAGGAGATTTAATGTCATTGTCTCCTCTCAGCAAATCGAAAAGTGGAGTGAGTTCATCAGCAGTGATTCCCAGCACAGGCCTAACCCAATTAATTTCTCCTAAAGGCTGCTGTAGGTCATGCAGAGTACAAACATCAGTTTGGATTTGTATCTTCTGAGGCACAATAGACTGTTCTGTTAGTTTCCAACCTAAATATTTCCATGGGGCAGTTTCTTGTATTTTTGATTCAGAGATTACTAGTCCAGCCTTTTTTATTTCAGTAATAACACTGTTGCGATTCTTTTCCATTTGCTCCTGTGTTGGTGCTGCAATGAGCAAATCATCCATGTAATGAAGAATAACTGTGGGAATTGCTCACGGACTGGAGACAATGCCCGGGCTACAAAATATTGGCAAATAGTTGGTGAGTTTTTCATGCCTTGCGGCAAAACGAGCCAATAATATCTTTGAAGTGGTTCTTGTAAGTTTGTACTCGGAACGGAGAAGGCAAAACAAGGTGCATCATCTGGATGCAGTGGAATGTTGAAAAAACAGTCTTTTAGATCAATGATTACAAGCGGCCAACTTCTTGGGATCATGGAGAGGTTAGGCAGGCCAGGTTGGAGAGGGCCCATGTCTTCAATTACTTCATTGATCTTTCTGAGATCATGTAGCAATCGCCAGGTGTCAGAAGTTCTCTTGTGAATTACAAACACAGGTGAGTTCCACGGACTGTTAGTGGGTTTGATGTGGCCCTTTTGTAGTTGTTCAGCTACTAGTTCTTTGAGGGCACTCAGCTTATTGTTTGGCAGGGGCCACTGGTCGACCCAGACAGGGGTGTCAGTTTTCCAGGTCAGTTTTAAGGTGCTGAATGCTTCAGTGGCCCCTACGAAAAATCCAGTTCGATTTTGGCTCCCCATTCTGAGAGCAGATCTCTTCCCCACACTGTGATGGGTTTCTGCACTACATAGGGGTGGATCGATGCTTTTTTTCTTTGTGGTCCTGTAATGCTGATCATTGGTTCACTTCGCAAGCATGGAGTGACACCTCCAATGCCTGTGAGAGTGCCTGGGGGAGTTACCAACTTCCACTCTGTTGGCCAGCTATAATAAGAGACAACAGAAACATCTGCGCCTGTATCGATCATTCCTTTGATATGAACTCGAATTCCACCATATAATAATTCACAAGTTATCATAAGTCGTTGTTTGCTTATATGTTGGATCCATAGGACTTCGGGATTCTCAGAAGTAACTGAGAAGCAGCGTGGCGGCATGTGATCTGTAGTCCCCGCTGGCAGTGCTGTAGCAATAGCTATAGGTGTTCTGGGTGGAATATGCAGTGGGGGATAACAAGCATTGGCTAGTACTAGTAATTCTTCATTGCAGTTAACAGACATTACACAGGGCAAAACAAGCAGTCCTAGGATGCTATTCCTTTCTTTACCAACAACTAAAAAGTCTTGTCTCTTTTGTGAAGTCCCGGTAATGCCTGTTGAAATATGCTCATAGCCATTGTCTTTCAAAAATGTTGTTGGCTTGGAGGCTGCCAGTGTGCGCCAGGATCCTGGGGGTAGTAGGTCTGGGTCATTATCTGGGATCTGACTGGTAACGTAGCGAAGTGTTGTGGAGTCGAGGCATTCATAAATTTTGCCTCGGGTGATTGGGATGCCACTATTTGTTTCGTCACGCGATGGCGTTGCGCGCTCACTTTGGAGTTTTTTGGAAAGTGGGTTTGTCTTGTGTCATGCTTAGCTCGACATTGCCAGGCATGATGTTTCCCTTTTTTGCAGGCATGGCAGCGATGTGGTGCTTGTGCACCCCTTTTAATTTCTGGGCAGTTTCTCACAATATGACCAGGTTTCTTACAAAAGTAGCAAGGTGCTGAGGTTACAGCAGTTTGCATAACAGCCATGGTGTTGTTTTGTTGCTGGGAGTTCAGGTGCAAAGCAGCTAGAATTTGAGTCAGTTTTCGGTCTCGTGCCTCTGCCTGTGTTGCTTGAGCTGTAAGAGCTCGCTCAATTTTTTCTCCTAAAGTCTTTCCAAGTTCATTTGCTTGGATAGCTGCCACTTGCTGTGGACTTCCAATTCTGTTGCAGGCTTCAATCATTTCAGGTACTGTGGGTCTTTGTTTTCCTAGGGCTTTGATTACTCTTTTACATTCAGCATTGGCGTTATTTTCAATAATGTCCCTTATCATAATTGGGCAAGCTATATCATCGCCACATTGCCTTTCTGCTGCTTGTATCACTCGGTCTGCAAATGCAGTAAATGGTTCAGACAGCTCTTGACTAATCAGATTGTAGGCTTTTTCAAAACTTCCTGCAGGCTGAATCTGCAAAAAGGCTCTACGAGACATTTTTTTAATGTTATCAAATACTATTCTGGGTAGGTTCACTTGATCTTCATTCCGATCATCAGGATGCTCACCAGTCAGCTTAGATATGGTAAGGGTGCAAAGGGTTGCATCAGTGCTTTGCCTGTAAGTGGTCAAAACTCCTGTAAGCATTCTTCTCCATATGTGTTCCCACAGCACATATTGTGAATCTGTGAGAATTACACTGGCGAGATTTTTACAGTCATTTGGTGTTAGCGTGTGTTCTTCTATCGTACTTTTAAGCAGTTGTTTAAAATATGGCCAGCAAATGCCACTGTCTTTCACTGCTTTTCGTAGTTCTTTTATCTCATGAGGTGGGATAGCTGTCCATGTTCTTGTATTTTCGGCTTGTTGGCTGAATAGCACAGGCATAGCTAGAAGATTCAGACTTTCCTCTTTGCAAATCAGGCATCTGACTTCATGCCAGTCTGTGAACTGGGAATTGTCGAAGCACTTCTGGGGGTTTTGTACCTTTGGGATTGATGTTAGTGAATAATCAGGGTTTAATGTCTCATTTTGGGTTGAGAAATCTGTCCCAAACACAGGGACAGGGGGGCCTGTAGAGCTGTTTGGGAACAGACTTATTTGTTTTTCAGGGTTCTCTTGTATTTGAATCAAAGGGTTGTCATTTGCAGGGACAAAATAGTTCTCTGTCTGTCCTGTGTTCATTGAAGCAGCTGTTGTATTCCACTCTCCCCCTTTTCGTTGCACGGTTTGTGTGTTTGGCTGGGACTGGATGGACGAGTTGTGATACAATGAAGTCTCATTTGGTGCTAGGGGTGCAGAGGGCGGGAACGCAGCTGGGTGACCGAGGAGATTTGGTGGCTGGGGTAGGGCAGCAGGCATCGGAGGCAGAGGAGCTGACAGTGAAGGCACATCAGCTGTTAGCTGGGCAGGGTCGTGCGGTGGTGAGGGGTCTCTCAAAGATGTGGCTGTGCCCGGGACGGCGGCGTATGGCAGAGAGGGTGGCGCAGAAGGATGCATCGAAGGCGGTGCAGGAATTGGCTGTAGCGGTGTTGTTTGTGGACTCGGCGGGTGGCGGCGGAGGGATGTTTGGGGGCTGGAGATGCGTGGGTGCCGTGTGCTGGTGCCGTGGTGGTGGCGTGGCGGGCCGAGCCGCGGGAGGGATTATTTGCGGAGAGGCTGCAGCTGGGGCTGTCGGAGCAGGAACTGGCTGGGCTGGCGGCGCGAATGGATACAGTTCTGGAATTGCAAATATCGGCTCTGGCGGCGGGTGGCGGCGGCGGCGGCGGCTGTGCAGCCTGGCATGGGGGCGGCGGGCACAGGGATGCCGGCTGGGGCTGCACCGTGGCAGGCGGCGGGTCGGGACCGGGAGGCTGTGTCAGAGCCGCGGCAAAGGCTGCAGGGGGCGGAGGCGGGGCGTGCTGGTTCCTGGGAAGCGGCAACTGCGCATGCGCGAGCCACTCCAGCGGTTCCGCATGATGCGGGACAGTGGCCCACGTGCTAGGCAGGGCTTGCGTGTCTGTGTCCATCAGCGCCGCAGCCGGGACTGGGGGCGCGGAGGGCAGTGCGGCCGCGGGCGGGAACGGGGCATCGGCAGTGGCAAGAAGCGGCGGGGCGACTCCCCGCAGCAGCTCGGACGCAGAGGGCTGCGGCGGAGCCGGCACGGCCTGGGACGGGACGGCGAGCAGCGGCGGCGCGGCGAACAACGGAGGCGCTCCGGGGGGACTGGGGGTGGGAGGCTGGGCTGCCACCGCGGACGCGGAGGGAGGCACGGCTCTGGGCGCGGCGGCCGCAAACGTAGGGGTCTGTGCGGACATGAGCGGAACCGCTGGGGTGGCGGGACCGGGGGGTCGGGCCGGAGCGGTGGCGGGAAGGGGGGGAGGGCGCCGTTTCCAACACGGGAACAGCCGTGGCGAGCACCGGGGCTGGCGGCGGGCGGTGCGCCGGGGCACTGGCTGCGGCCGGGGCTGCGGTGTTCAGCGCAGCGTCTACGAGGTCCCGCGCAGCCGCGCCGGGACAAGGGAGCACCGCCGCAACGGCGGGGTTGGGGAACCTCGGCGGTACACCGTGACAGGGGAACCGCGCCGGAACGCCTGGACCCGGGAACCGCGTAGGAGCCCCGGGGGGGACAAAGGGAGCCGCTGGCACATGCATAGGGGGCGCTGGGGGAGGGGAAGTGGCGTGGCGCCGTGGGCGACACGTGGTGGTTGCGGCCGCGGCCAGGGGAGGTGGGACGACAGCAGCTGGCAGAGTCATGGGTGGGTAGGGGCAAGCGGCCGGCCCGGCGGGACTTAGGGGGGCTGATAGGGTCGCAGGGATGGTGGTGGGCAGGCTCGCTGGGGCAGAAGTGAGGAGGGGGACCGCGGCAACGCCGGTGGAACCGGGGGCCGACACCGCGGGAGCCGGGACAGCAGGGAGTGGCGGGATGGCGCGGATCGGGGTGGAGGGGAGGGTAGTGGGGGCAGGTGGGGTGCCAGGGGCCGCGGGGAGAGGGGACAGGGCGGCAGGGGCTAGCGGGACGGTGGGTACCGGAGCCACGAGGTTCGGCTGGAAGGCGGTGGGCGTGTCTTGCTGCAAACTCGCGGTGGGAACGGCGTTCTTCAAAGCAGCTACCGCGGGTCGCTCCTTCGCAGCAAGGATTTCTACAAGCGCTCTGCTGGCTGGGACGAGCTCCGCGGCCGCGAAATCACGGCGGGAAATGTTATTAAAGAGCTTATTTCCGACTGTGTCCCAAAATTCTTTGGTAAATACAGCTGATCAGTCAACATTTGGGAAATTAATCAAAGTCCACTCTAAGAGGTTTTTTAGCTCTTCTTTTGGTAACTTACTTTGACTGGAGTACAATAAATGCTTTAGTTGCTTATAAAGATATTTATCACCGGTAGAGTGTGATTGCCCCATTATTGGACTGATTTTTTCTCACCTGCGTGTCGCCAAAGCAGGGTCCTTAGCTCGAACGGCGTGGAGTGTTGGCCGGGCACTCCCGTCGGTGTGGACGCTGCTTCACGTCCGTCCTCAGAGCACTGGCTTCGGCTTGCCGTGCTCGGGACGTCCCACTCAGAGCTGTAGTGCGGGCGGTGCTTTCAGCAACATTCGCGTGTGCTCTGACACGTAGCAGATTCCCTCAGCAGAGCTCTGGCACGCCGCTGCCAGCAACGGCGAGACAGGGCTCGAGGGTAGCTACGCTAATCCTCAGGAGAGCTCCAAGGAGCCGCTGCTCAGCGGCGGCCCCGTGCTCGAGGACTGCCTGGTAGATTCCTGTGAGAGCTCGAGGAGGCTGCTATGGCAGTAACAGCTTCCCGTGCTCCAAGTGTACCTCAGCAGATTTTAAGAGCTCCAGCTATGGCGCTGCGCTGCAGCCGTAAGCTGTGCTCGCGACACTTTCAGGTGGCTAAAACTGCTTATTTAGTTACCGTCCATGGAGAAATCTCCCACAGGTGGAAAAGGCTGGATCCGTCGTTCATCCACGGCTGGGCACCAATTGAAGGAGTATCTCCGTGACGGTAGAGTCAGCGACAAAGTATCTCTATAAGCAATGTGCAGGGGTAGCACGTGGTTTATTGTGAGGGCCTTGCTTGTAGCTGCTAGGCACAGCTAAAGCAGGCCAGGAGAGCAGGAACAGCGAACAGAGCCCAGAGCCCTGAATACTGTACATTAAATATCTTTCCAAGTTGAATAGTATCAGTTGGACTAACCAATGTAATACAAGATGACAACATATACAGCCAATAGAAATGTCCCACCACCCAAGGCAAGCAGAAGGGGATTGTTTGATCAATCGATCTGGCCCTCAGTTTAGCAGGAGTATATTGTTTAATCAAGGGGGCTGGCCCTCACCTTAGCAGGTCGTTGTTCACAAGTTGATGGCCCTGCACCCCACACCCTAAATCTCAAAGCATGCTTTCATTTCTATCTCGCTTGTTGAACTCAGACTCCCAGAATCTAAACCACTATATTTGTAAGGTCTTTCTGCTTCATCTTTCCCAACAAGCTCCAGTTACATCTTATCAGCTTTTACAATCTAACTACACACTGATCCACAAGCTATGACCTACTCTGATTGGGATGAACCTCACTTTAACAAAGCAATTGTTGCTTCATCAAGATTTAATTAGAATTTTAAAGAAAATTAAGAAAAATGGACAAAAGACTTTGATAACTGTCCATCACAATGTGGAAGAAATCCATCGTGTTCTGGAAAGAGTAAAGCGAGATGCTGAGCACAGATGGATGGATACTCTCTTTGGGTGGTCCCCCACAGCTAAGGGTGTCCTGAATAAATTGTGTCATCCCATCAACGTTGTTTTGATCTTAGTTTTGATTGGTTTTGTTTTGCAGCGATCTCATTCTTTAGTAATTGGAGAGTGATGAAACAGCTGAAATGGTTAACCTCTGTGATGTATGCACACAATTTAGTGTACATACCCCCTCAAATAGATATACTTAGAGATGTTGACACAAGACAAACTCTACAAGTAGGCCATAGCTGCGGACTGTGAAATGGATTTTTGCCAAAGTAAGATAAGGAAATCTTAGAGATACATATTTTTAAGCTAATTATGTATTTTTGATTTTGTGTGATTTGCTATGATCACTTTTAAAATTTGTTCATGTTATTTGAAAATTGTTTTACCATGATTTTGTTTTATTTGAAAATTGTTTTAATATTTTCATGATCTTTTTATTTGAAAAAAATTGTTTTATGACTTTTGTTTTGAATAGTTGATAATTGTCTTCATTATTATTATGATTTTGTTTTGAATTAATATTGTTAAGATTTTGTCTTGATTATTTGACTTTGTGAATCATTTACTATTATGATTTGTTTAAGAATTTTATTAATCAATGTTGATTATTATTGTAATTTGTTTTGAAGTATTATCATTGTGATTTGTTTTGAGATTTTAATAATCAGTATTAATCATTGTTCTACATCTCTTGTTTTCCTTTCTTCTCTCTTTATTCTCTTGTTTTCTCTCTCTCTCTCTCCCTTGTGTCTGTTTTCCGGGGTATGATACTGACAATGAGTCCTTAAAACTTCAGAATGACGCAACAAACTCGGCTGGTGGAGCTCTCTTGATGACAATTGTGAGCCACAGGGTGGTGTAAGAGTCAGTCCCAGGATCCCTCATCTGTCTCACAACTGTCAGAAGGCTGAGACTCCAGGGACCCTGGGCTGCAGCACAGGTGTTCTGGCCTGATTGAGGTGGGACCCAGGCTTTTCCCTGCAGGTGCACCCATTGGACCAAGATGCCCTCCCCAGAAACCCGTGCAGGAACAATGGGGGGCTGTTATGGTTCCCGGGCCGTGTTTGTGGAGGCTGTGTTTGCTCTGACTGACTGTGCTGTACTTGCTGAAAGCCCAGCCTGTCCCACTCCTCCATTGTGCAAGAACACCTGCGACACTCACGAGGTATCCCCCCTCCTGGCCTGCTGCTCCTTGCCTCAAAAATTACTGCATAAGCTCCCCGAAAAAGAAAGCCTCTGAAGCCTCCCCGATGGACAAGACGGATCTATTGGTGCACCATGAGGACTGCAAAGGTAGTCTATTGGTTCCAGCGTCACAAGGATTCACGTCTGCTGTCGGTAGCTATGACCCCTCTTTTCCTCTTTTCTCTCTCTCTCTCTTTCTTTCCCTTCTCTTCTATCGCATATTGTGTGTATCAATAAAGATACAATTGATTTTACTTGAACTAAGTTCTCTTTGCCTCTTTTTGCACTTTGAAATCAAAACGAACCATCACGACTGTCCATTGGATCGTGACACCTCCATTCATTCCCACTTTTCCCTTCCCTTACACTTCATTCCCTTTGTTGCTCTGTAATAAGAGAGACAACAGGGCACATATTTCTGCAGAACAAAGCATTATCATCCTAACTATAGCTTCTTGGTTCTCGAGTTGGTATTTCTGAGATATATTGGTTTAGATCCTTTTTTCCTTGAATGCCCATGCCAGAAGCAGAAGAAAGAGTTGGGGTTTGCCAGCTCAGGTTTCTCAAGGTTGTTTATTGTCTCTTATCTCTAAATTCCTTCTGTGCCCAGCAAAGGTCCTTGGTGTGGCAGAGCATGCAGCGACTCCCCCCAGATCGGGCACGCTCAACCTTTTGTACCCTTTCTCTGACCCAACCATCGTCCATGACATATTTTTTATTTGCAGTCTATTACCAATACCTACTACCTATGTTAACCATGTTACTTCTATCCTAAACCAATCCCTTGTCACCCACCACAGCAGAAGATGGAAGACAAGGACAAGAAGGAAGAAGAACAGGGCCACACCCTCATTCCTCCATCTTGCCTTCCCCATTAGCACCTGGTGATAAACTAACTACTATTTACATGAAACTCTTGGAGTCTGTAGTTCTTCATGCAATGCTGGTAACTTTTCCCATGGGCTCAGATCAAAGACAGTGTCACTTTGGGCCCTGTGCCAGGGTCTCAGACCCCCCTGCCAGGGTTGCAGACCCCCCTGTTGGGGTCCCAGACCATCCAGGGCAGCCAGAGGGATGCCCTGGACTCTGACACTTGGTATTTTTTTCACTTTTACCATTTTATTAAAAACAATTAGCTGAGAAAAAACATCTTTTATAATCTCTACATTATTGCTCTCATTTGTCTCTGAATCCAAGGAGGTCTTTTCAGAGGCTATTTTATTCGTAATTACATATGTTGGAACAACTGCTCAGAAACTGAGCCCAGAAAGGATTCTGACAATACTTTCCTAGCAGGCTTGGTCCTGTTACCTCTGAAGTGTGTAATGCTAATGATTTAATAAAATGTATGTGAAAACAAGGGCTTATTTTCAACAGCTTGTGTAGATGATGGATGCATCCATGCCAGGAGCATTGGCCTACTGGACTAAGGAGGAGTTGGAATCGCAGTAAAATCAGGAACCAAAGACTTTTGCTTGGCAGCCAGACTTGGCTCCCCTGACTCCTTTGAGGCATCTGGCTGCAGGCAGTTATGACCATGAGGATAACATGGGAAAGGATGATGATTTTCCAAGATAAAGATCCCAGATGCATCCATTTGTACACAAAACCTGCAGGACTGTTACTGGTGTAAACTGGAGGAAGACTGGCCTCATGGTCTCATTTGGCCTCAATGCTCCAAGCCTGATTTAAGCACAGACCACTACAGCTTGAAAGATGCCTTCTGGAGTTTTTGGCATATGTATAATTCTTGTTCCAAAGCTTCCTCCTCACTCCAGTCCTCTGTTTACCCTACAGGCTTTTATTTAAAAGATTACAGTCAGAGCATTGCAATTTTTTCATTTGAAAGAGATTTTTTAAAATTTTTTTTTACACTGTGAAAAAATCTTTAAAGTTTATCATATTCAGTCACTTGGCTCTTCACATTTTTTTTTCAAACTTCCCCTCCACCACCTTTGTTAATTACCCACCATTTGAACAAGGGTCTTCTCCTGCCTTGATCCTGCTGTGAAATCATGATGCTATATTTGTCTTTCTAACATCAAAGTCATTTCCATGGTCACCAACTGTGATGTCACAAACACATTTTTAATGGCTTGTTTACAGCAGGGAACAGAAGGAGAGAAGAGATTATGGGTGGAAGGAAACTTATCGATACACAACAGTTTTAAGCACAACTGTGAGGCTGAAGCATGCAGAAAACTCGAATAAAAAAAAATCCTTGCTAAAATAGCTTCTCTTCTGTAGTTCATGCCAGCACAAAATTCCCTTTTTAAGTTACCAGTGAACAAGCAATCCCAATGGATTGCTATTATGTCAGTCAGCCCAGAGTCATGCAAGTTACTTTGTAAGACTGGAAGGCAGAAAATCCAAACCCCAATCCATTTGGCTCCCTGCACAAACACACACACACACCCAGAAAATCCTATAGAAGTGCTTGGGCAGGGCACAGGGGGATCTGAACATGATTGGCTCACAGCTGTATTTGTCTCAGGGCACAACAAGGATCAGAATTCCCCCAAGAGACACTTCAGTTGGACCAGAAGGTCCCTTTTTGTCTAGTGATGGTTGTGAGATGCCATAGGTGATCCTCCCTCTACACAGGGGTTACCACATACTGTCATCACCCAAGAGAAAGGTTTCTTTCAGCAGAGAAGATGGCAGGTCTAACTTGAGCTTTTGGCTTCAAGAATAACAGGAATCTTCAGGCTATGTGACCCCACAGCCCAGCCTAACTCCCCAAAAGGCCCAAAGCACCCCACATCTGTCTGGGAGTTCACTGGAGAGATCACTGGTTGATGATTTTGTGATAGCCCTTGGAGATCCCTGGAAGATGGAGATGGCTGTGGTCAGCCAAAGAAACCAGCACTGAGCACAGCTCTTTGGGGGGATGGACCAGCTCTGCTCAGTGGTGCCAAGCAGTAAGACAGGAATCAACAGGCAGAGACTGATGCACAGGAAGTTCCACCTGAACATGAGGAAGAACTTTTGTCTGCAGTGACCGAGCACTGAGACAGATTGCCCAGCGAGGTTTGAAGTCTCCCTCAACAGAGAGAATCAAGAACCATCCAGATACAATCATGTGCCATGTGCTCTGGGATGAGAGCAGGGAGATGACCAGTCCCTTCCAACCTGACCCATTCTCTTCTGATTCTGTGAAACAAAAAACCTGGCTGCACCTTCTCAGGGGATGTCAGAAATGGTCGAGAAAGGGCTGACACACTCCTGGGTCAGCAGAGAGCTGCAAAAGTCTCTGCTTGGAAAAGATTTTCCATACTGGGGTCCCAGTTAGCTGCAGGGTGTCTGCTCTCCTGCCTGGACCACAGCCATCCCAGTGATACCCCCTGGCTGAGCCAAGCTCTGCACAGCCTGACATCCTCCTTCACACCTAGCCTCTACCAAGCAAAATCTTTGAGTAAAACTAATCCCAGAGCATATAGAAGGAAAGATTGGGGCTGCTTGAAGGTGCAGAGCCAACCATGGCACTTGGCTCTCTTAGAGACATGATGATAAGGCATCCCTGGGCATGTGCTCCAAGGAGATTATCTCCCTCCTCTGCCCAAAGAAAACACAAGAGCAAGAGGAAAAAACTCACTGGACAATGAAATTCCTAAATCCTCATCCCATGAGAAGAATTAATGTAGCTCTTTCCCCGCACCAATCCCAGGAGCTCCCCAGTAGGAAATCCTATTGTACCTCACACACTAGCAAGGGTACATCTCCCAGTGAGCTCTTTTCCCAGAGTGAGCACCACCCCTGGCATGCAGGAGCTGGGATTTCACACACCCTATTCATCACCAAGGAATGGAACAAGGGAGCCACCATTTTGCTGCAGTCCTGCAGCAGGAATAAAATGGTGGCATATATGAAAACTGCCAGATCAAACACAATCCAGTTGCCTGTCACCACCTGCAGCTCTTCTCCGCCTTACACGTAACACTGAATTCTTAATCAAGTTAATATTTGATTTCTGGGTGCTTAAACAAACACCAAAAAACCTCACAACCTCACAAAAAGAATATAATGCCATAACAGAGGATTAGGGTTGCAGCCACAAAGTACCGAGATGCAAACTGTCGATGCCAGAATTCACATTTCCCCCACAAAATGGTGTCGTGGTTGGGGGGGGAGGTGAATTTTTCCAGGGGGATGTGGGCAGTCCAATCAGTGATCAGCTTTTCTGCTGGCACCTGGATTGGTCACTCGGAGGTTTGGACACGCCTCTGAGGACACAAAGAGTTAAAAGCAGGACCCCCAAGGGGGTTCGGCCTCTTTTCAGATCTTGGTTTCAGCAGAGGGACGTGTGAGGCCTCCTTCCCCTGCCCGGCCACGAGGCTGGGTGGGGGAGGGGAAACACGTGGTCGGGCTCAGGTAAGCCGGAGCCCCGGGGGGGGGAGAAGAGAAGGGACAAGACTGGAACTGAGCTGCCCCATCCAGGATGGAAGGGTGGAAAACTGTGGAAGTGCCTTCTGTGTGTGCTCACCCCCCTCCTCCCCCCCAAACTCCGGGAGAAGGTGCTCAGCCACGTGGGGGTTTGCGGAGCCTGGGAGTGCCTCAGCCTGCACCCTGCTGAGAAGAAACTGTTAACCCTTGCTTGGTAGAAAGAAACTTTTCTTAGACATTGATTCTCATGACTGGTGGTTTTCGGAGAGAGGGCAGCGGCCTGGGACCGAGATGATAAAGCATGATTGGAAGGAACTCGATGGAAGAATGAGAGGAGTAGCCTTGGAGCTGGACTTTTCTTGCATAATGTCAGCCATGGACTGAACTTGAGTCTCTTTTGAACATAAACTGCATTTTTGGGTGGATACAGCTGCCCTTGCTTTTGCTACAGTGACTGGCACTTGAAGAGTTGGAGCGAGCAGAGAAGAGAGGGGGAGGGTGAGGTGGTGCCCTCTGCCCTCAGGGCAGACCTGCTCCTGGAACCCCGGCCCCTGGGTGAAAAGGGGAGAGCTCGGCATGCAGCATCCTTAAAAAGCCCTGTATGTAGTTTTGGCCTATGAGACAGCGGTGAGAGCGCTGGACATAGGAAAAAAGAGAGTGTCACCTTAGCAGACTTCTCCGGGCGGTGCTATGGGTGACATGGAAACACATAAGGGGTGGACCCGTGTTTTCTGAGGAACAGTCTGTGGTGCGAGAGAGACTCCTCTCTCCCTTGCTGAATTGAAGATTAGTTTTTTTGAGTGGTGATTGATTTAAAACCCAAAGGTTGGTCTGTGAAAAGTGATGGGTGGGGAGGTAAAACTGGGAGAAGAAATGTTCTAAGAAGTTTTTATTTCTGTTTCTGTGTGTGTTTAAGAGTATTTCTGTCCCTGTTCTTATGTAATTAATAAAGTTTTGGTGGGTTTTTTTTTTTGTTTTCAAGATTTAAGCCTGCTCTGCTCTGTTCCTGATCACATCCCACAGGAGTTGTTAGAGAAAAAACATATATTCATGGGTGCACTAACATCTGGCCAGTGCTAACCCATGACAAATGGCAAGTCTGAAGCTCTGGTGTTTTTTCATGACTGGCTCACCCAAAGCCACCAAGAACAGGTAGCTTGACAGATGTTCAACATAAAAAGGCTCAATATCTTTTCTAGTAGCTTTTGGGAAATGTTACAGTGGCAGAGAGAGTCAGAAGTGTTCAGTTAGCTGCCATTAAACAGCCCCCTCCCCATGTTACACCAAATTGCTGCTTAAATACTTTTTGGAAGGCATTTCTGGAGGATGAAAGGAAAGTAGGCTGGCATGGTGTTTCCAGGGAGGACAGTTACTGCAGATCAGGCAGAAGAGAATTTGCCTTTTTTTGTTTGTTATTTGCTCATATCTTCTGCTCACACACAGAGTAAAGCTACCCTAAAGCCAAGCCTAGGCTTAGAAGTGGTGCTTCTTCATTGCTTGATCTCCCAGACTACAAAGGTCCAGTCTTGTGAAAGAGCAGGTGTTGCCACTGCATAATAGTCCAAGTTTAGCCTAAAATATAAATGGTGTCTCTACAGTGCTAAATAGGGAAGCTGCTTCTGATGCATTGTGTCCCTCCTTTTAACTTTTCTGACACAGCGAAATGCCAAATAAAACAGCAGATTTGAACAGCTTGTGCCCAGGTAGGAGACTGGCTTGCAGATGTTTGCCACTGCTTGCAGGAGTAAGGCAGAATCCAACAGTAAAGTGCATTTGCACAGAACAATTTAAAAACACTAATGTAATTTTGGTTTTAGCATTAATCAATCAATGCTAAGGGAAAATCCACAGTAGAGGTGATCAGCTACAGGATGCCAGCATGGACAACCTTTAACTGCACATGAATCTGCAGCAGAGGCTGTGAAGATCTGGATCCAGCTAAAGAGGCAGCAGGATCTCCCCCAAGCTGGGCTTACACAGCCACACTGATTGAGATATCCATACTAGCACAAACCCTCTTTTTTTTCTACATGCTGCTGCCTTTGGCTCCCCTTTAATTTTTGCTATGCATCTTTTACATCATTTCTTTAACATCCTTACATTGGACTACCAGACTCTTAAGCTTCCTGGCCCAGCCCTCCATAAGCATTTCAGGGAAGAAAAGAAAAAAACCAAACTCAAACAAACAAAAGGAAGCTCTGGCACCAAACAACCCTTCTGCAGGAAACATCATACAGTTGGGTTATTGTCCCAAAATCCTTACCTCTCACTCTAGGGACACACATAATGCTTTTGGGAGCAAGTGAGAGCTGAAAGAGACACAGCAGTCATTCAGGAGCAGGAAAAGTTGTCCCAACCTGCAGACACCTGGACTTACTTCCATTTTATTATTCATTTTAGTCTAGAACTTCCATATGCATCTACCTGCAAAGTGCTGGGGGAAAGATGTGCTTTGAGGAGAGGCTTGAAGGAGAAGGCAACAGTGGAAAGAAGTGGAGAATGTCCCAGAAGGAGGCTATCAGTAATTAGACATCACCCACAAGTGAAATCAACTGCTCATTCTCAGCTTCTGTTTCCAAATGTGGTGAAAACATGGGGAAAATATGCTATTTGTAATGTTTTTCACAATAAAATATTAGAAATAATGGTTTTGAGCATTCAGTTCAGTAAACAGGATATTTGCTTAATCAAAAGAGCCCAAAGTGTCAGTCTATTCTTATACTGGATGTAAGATGGGATCATTAAAATTCTCCTGTATATTGAGCAGCACCAGGAAATGTCCATCATCGAGCAGCTGGGCATTTCTACCACCCCCTGGGAGAGCAATTGGACAGGCAAAACTCAGCATCAAAACTCAGTGGCAAAAACCCCCATCCTTCTGATTTCAAAGACAGAAGGATTAACACACAAGTTATTAAATTAATATCAACCATGAGGGAAAATATTGAATGTCTTTGACTTGGCTTGCTGTGTTTTTCTAAGAAAGCTGCAAAAGGAAATTTGTCAGGGGTAACAGCTTATGTTGCTCCTAGAGGCAGACATCTGGGATGCTGAGATTAGTATTTTAGATTTCTGTTATATGAAACTCCACTGGCAGATTTTGCAAAAAGGTGTTTATAAATTCTGTAGTGCAGTTTAAGTAAAACTATTTAATCTAGGGACTAAGAAATGTGTGTAATTACCGTAGGTGGATAATGCTTTTTCATTGCCATTCACCAAAATTAGTTTACTAGATATTATTCCTAAGAGATAAAATTAAAATCAACATAGAATCCAGAACACAGTGAAAATAAAACATTATGAGATAATGTCTTTAAAATTACTAGTCCTCTGCACTGCAGTACAAGCATAATCACTCTCTGGCTAGAAGTGTTTGTTTTCCCGGTATAGGGATGCTTTGAACTCCCAGACTTCCCAGCCAAGCTGTTACTTTGCTGCACATTGTAAGAAGCAGATATTTAATGACTCTCCATAATAAACTCCTTCTCTAAATAGCAAATGAGAGAACTGCACTGAATGCAGGGTTTTGACACCACATTTGGTCTCTGCATTATTCCCTAAGCTTCCACTGAAAGCAGACTGGAAGCCTCCATGGATTTTGAGGTAGGTTCAGATCTGGACCCATGTACCTGTCATTAACTCCCGCCCAGGCAAAATGTCCAGGGATGAAAATGGAACTTGTGCCAGGGTTTTCTTCCCTACTACTTAATGTTGAATCCCATATTGAATAGCAGGAGAATCATTTCAGAGCCAGGTACTTGTACCAGATGTTTAATCCTATTTTCTGCTCCTACAGAAGACATAACTTGATGTTAGATGCCACCTCTCATTATAAATGTCTGACCTTCCTTATAAATGAAAGACTTTGTTTTCTTTTTGCAAATGTTATTAAGCAAAGAACACACTGATTGTCTAAATTGATTAAGCAGATTCATTCCAGTGAAAAAATTATTTGCCTAGTTCATTTCATCAAATCAATTCAGAGGAAAAAGGGTCCATGAATTTAATTACAAATATATATTTTAAAAGCCAGTCGTTTCTGGCAGGATACAGTTAGTACAGTCAATCATTGAGACAATAACTGAATTTTAAAGTAGCATCTTGCATTGCTTCTCAGAAGTTTCTTTGTTTTCTCTTTCAGAAAATTGGTGTTTTGGGGAAAAATTCTTCCCCTATTTAGTCCTATACATTCTGAATAAGTTTCTGTGGGTGACCAGGAGTCATTCTTGGGGAAAAACTCAAAATACTTAGCTGGCGTTTTCTATAAAACAACAATCATACACTAATTAGAAAGCTAACTGTGATAGGTTAATAAGAATTTCTGATTGCTTCAGTCCAAACTCTTGAAAAACACCTATTTATAAAAATAAAATGTCATTAATTTATTAGGCCTAACACACACATTCATAAAGCTCACTCACATCACAGTCAGAGAAAATTCCTGTATAATTATTTGCAGGACACAGATTATCGAGATTTCTCCCGATAACTCCGAGGGTCCAGCCAGCGGAGAAATGGCTTAATAAAATAGCGAGACGGCTTCCCAGGATATGCTTTGTAAAATAAAGTTTTAATAACAGGAAAATAATAAACGTTACAAAATGAAAAGAGATAAGCCGAGCACAGTGTACCAAGCACAGCTACACAGGCTAAGGCACTCCCAAAAAGCCTCGTGTACCCTTATGCAGGCCCTTTAGTACTCGATGGTCTAGGTGGGCTTTTTTGGCTCTTGGCCCAATGAGATGGACACTAGACTTTGAGGAGCACTTCTAAAGTCCTATCACTGTGTCTGTGTTGGGACTGAGCCAATTACAGCGAGCAGGCTATAGAAAATTCTAGCTTCACTTCCTTATATGGAAACACCTGCTCGGGTACAGAAATGCACGACTACATCTCACCCTGTAAAATCATATTAAAAAAAGAAAAAAAAAAGAGAAATAGTTACTTTGAAAAAATTCTCACTTTTGTTTATAATTGTGATTGTGTCAATAACTTATTGTTATTTAACAATTTGGTTTATAGTTAAGCTGTAGTTTTATGGATTACAAAATTTTAAATTTGGTACTTTCTTTTTATTAGCTAATCTTTAAAATTAATATTTAGTCTCAAATTACATATGAATCTTATTTTACTTTTTGTTTGGGGAGATTTTTTCAAGTGAACTATATTTTCTTTTTCTTTTGCATAAAGATTTGATAATAACTTTTAACATACAACAACGAACAATTTTGACATGACAATAATAACTTTAAAAATTTTAACAGTGTAACTTTTATAAAACTTAAGTCTCTGCTTCAAACGTATTTCAGTGTCTATAGTGCTGGGCTGTGTCAAAATGCAGAAGTCTTTTTGAAGACACAGTCTGCGGTCACTCTGGGTCTTTTTGCATGCTCTTCTTGAGGTGTGTTCTGCTCTCCTTTCTTCTTTTGTAGTTGTGACTCAACTTCTTTTGCAGGAACTTTCTTAGAGTCTGTACCTGTGGAGACAAACAAAACCTCTCTCCCTGCCATAAAGGACAGGCTCTAAAATTTGTCTTGTTTTCAGAATTTTTATGAATATGAGAGATTAAAAAACATATATATAACTTTGTTCAACCTTTTTATAATAGAAAGCACTACACCCTTTCCCATTTTTATCTTTTAAAGAGCATTTTTAGCTATTTGTGTGCTTTTTAACAATAGATTGGCTTTTGAATGAATTAGTTATAATATGTGGTAAATTTGATATGTTGAAAAACTTCTGTAATTTTAAGAACTGTACATTTAGGAATGAGAAATGTTCACAAGAGATGTTTTAATTGTCTTTTTTGGTCTTTTTCTCCTTTATGTGTTGAGGTAGAACATACTTTAAAAGTGTGTGGTTAGACTAGTGAATTTGTTTGAATTGTTTAAATGGTTGATATTGCATGATACTTGTTTTTAATTTTGAGGGTTAACTTTTGCTGCTATTGATGGTGTAGTTAGTGTTTGGTAGTTTGGGCATGGTTGCACAATTGTCTTAATTTGACTTTGAGATATATGCGACACTTTTTACAAGAGCTGATGTATTTTGATGTATGGTTAAAAGTTTGCTGTTACCTTGCTATTTGCTATAAAACTTAGGAGTTTAGTGTTTGCTTTAACATGTGACACAATACAGTTGCTGTTGAGAAAAAAGGAAAAAGATTAGTATTTTAATGTGAATTTTACAATTGATTAGAACTTTTTCTTGAGAGGTCTCTGTTCTCTCTACCAAACTTGCAACATAAAAATTTGTAAACATAAAATATGAACTTTGAAAAACATGTAGACAGTTGTTCTTTTTTGGTTTTGAGATATAGTTTTTAGACTTTCTTAAAACCTGATTTTTATTTTTTGGTGTTAGGATTTTACTACATGGTTATGAGATTTTAGATTTTCTTGACTTATTTATAAAACGAATTGTTTTTAGAGGTGTATGAATTTTGAAAGGTTTTCAATTTAATTATAGAGATGAATTTAATAATTTTTTTTGTAATATTTATACGGGCTATTTTTTAAAACTTTTGAATTTTGAATTAACTATTTCAATTAAAGATATGAGCAAGCAAAATATTTTTGCAGAATCTTTTCCTGTAAAGGAAAAATTATTTAGGAATTCGCTTTTATAATTAGTTTGGAATATAAATTTTTGGGCAAGTTATTACAATCTTCTTGCTTAATTGACAAAACAGAAAAGAAAAACGTTTTGTTTTGGAATTACTTGGTAGTCTTTGTGAGATCTTAATGAAAAATTTAACTTATAAAGTTCTGGGTTTCTTGTTAAAACTGTAAAATAAAAGAATAGGTTAGGGTTTTAAGGTATTTTGAGCTTGCTGCTTTGGTGGATTCTTGTGGTGGTTTTCATGACAGTCTTCTTTTGGACGAAGTCTACTTTGTATCTTGGCTGCTGGAATTGAACTGTTAGCTGTCTCTGTTCTGTTTTCTTGGAGGGTTTTAGACGATGATAAACTTTCACTGCTTCAGTCTTGCTCTGTCCTTGTTTTTGTTTTGTTTTGGTCTCTTGTTGCTAGAGCCGGGCTGGCTCTGGGGTGCTGGTTTCTTTCCTTATCTTGTGCTAGGGGTCTATGCTGGCTGATGAATCTTCTGAATCATCAGAGAAACTGCAGGACGTGTGGGAAACCTTCTGATTTTTCATTGGAGTTTGTTTACATTTCTCCGGCATGGGCGCTGCTATCTTGGGGAGGGCAAGTTCTGGGATGTCACATCCGGTTCCCACGCTCGTCACAGCCAGGGCGTGTCTGTCCAGGCTGTGGGTGGCAACTCGGGGCGGTGCCCGAGGCTTGGGACCGCCCATGGAGGGGGAGCCTCCCGTGCTGGAGTGGGAGGAGCTGAGCGACACATCAGATGGTTCGTGCTGCAGCGTCGGGCTGTACTGAGCCTGCCTACGTGGAGCTACAGTTTCTGCCTTAGAGATGGGGAGAATTCTACGTTTTTCATTGTTCTGTGAGCCCGCGCTTTCAGGGCTTTGTTCAAAACTCGCGCGCTCAAAGTTAACGGACCGGGATTGCCCGAATCTCGTACTGGGTGACTGAGGGGGTGGGGAGGGCGGTTGGAATGGAACCCTTGCCTGCTTGGCCACGGCTGGCACAGGTCCCACTCCGGGGGTCTGAGGATGGTTTGGGGGAGGGCTTTGAGCCGTCCCGTGCTTTCTCCTCGGGAGTAAATCAAACTGGTTTTTTCTGGGACTTGGGGCATCAGAACTTGGATTTTTATCTTCATGTCTAAGGTGAGCAGGAGCCTTTTTGCATTTTACTTTCTGGGCTCCTTTTTTATGGTTGCTTTTAGAGGCTTTTCTCAAGGTTTCTCTTTTTGCAGTTTCAAGTGTTTTTTCACTGCTGAGCTTTTCGTTTTCTTCTGTTACAAAGTCTAACACAGTTTTAAAGATGGGTCTTAATTTTAACACAGATTTTTTCTTTGAATTATACAACTTCAATCTTATTTTGTCTCAAAATTCTACTGTTACTGTTTCAGCTGTATTAGTGTCTGGATACTTCTTATAGACTTATTTCACAAGTTTTTTAAGTTCTTTCTTCTCAAACTTATAGTCTTGAATAGTCAGTTTATAATTAAAATAACAAAAGGTGTCTCGCTGTTCTACGGATTGCTGGGTCTCCATTGTCACTCACCAGAATGGCTCTTGTGATCTCCCGGCAGCTCTTGGTTGTCTCTGACTCTCTCAGGTCACTCGGTGATTAGCTGTTCTCTAGCTCTGTTAGACTGCAGCTTCTCTCTTCTAAAGAGTAATCTACTTTGTACCAGAATCGGTGTCCGGCAAAGACCCCCTCTCACTGGTATAGGGGTTCAGTCAAAAGGCTCCTTCTTAGCCTTTTTGACCCAAAAATGTGGTTTTATTTTCACGACCAAAAAAACCACCACGAGCTCGCTTTTAAAAAAATGATACCAAGAGCAAAATGGCCTAGCTGAACGTGAGGGCTTTGTCAGCAAACTTCGACTCAGTTACTCTAATGTAGGGTCCGTGTTCGAAGGCGCCATTTATCGAGATTTCTCCCGATAACTCCGAGAGTCCAGCCAGCGGAAAAATGGCTTAATAAAATAGCGAGACGGCTTCCCAGGATATGCTTTGTAAAATAAAGTTTTAATAACAGGAAAATAATAAACGTTACAAAATGAAAAGAGATAAGCCGAGCACAGTGTACCAAGCACAGCTACACAGGCTAAAGCACTCCCAAAAAGCCTCGTGTACCCTTATGCAGGCCCTTTAGTACTCGATGGTCTAGGTGGGCTTTTTTGGCTCTTGGCCCAATGAGATGGACACTAGACTTTGAGGAGCACTTCTAAAGTCCTATCACTGTGTCTGTGTTGAGACTGAGCCAATTACAGCGAGCAAGCTATAGAAAATTCTAGCTTCACTTCCTTATATGGAAACACCTGCTCAGGTACAGAAATGCACGACTACAACAGATGGAAAATCAAGCTCAGAATGCTAATATTCAATTCAGTTAGAGAAAGATCAGCCATCACACTTGTATTTCTCCAGCAAATTATAGACAAGCTCTGGGCTATTTGTGAATAGATGTGTGTTCACAGACACATATGTATTTTAAAGATTTTTTTTTCCTACAAAGGTAACTTTGAAACCAACATTTGAGGAGAATCTTTTGTTAATCATGTATATCTTTGTGAAGATGTTTGTCACAGAGGGCTCACTAAAAGCACCCAGGTCTCTCTTAACAGATGATCTAATAAAAATAATTATCTAACTTTTTCTTCTTTATAGTCTGTGAGCCCAGAGGTGCAGCAGCATCACTGACAGGATGCCTCCTGAGTGCGGCCATAACTCCCATACCATTGCAAGAGTTAAACAAAGATGTTGCAAGCACATGGTGTGTGGTACAGCCTGGAGACACCTCTACCACATTTCCATCTTGGTCTCAGGTTAACAGCTCAAATATTTTCCTACCAGATGCTTATATTCAGTCCGACAGCTTTTTAATTATGCCAGTTTCAAGTAACTCCAAATTTACCTGTCTCTTGCTGAACTTTGTGAGAGCAGTTTTTGGCTGCACTCATGGTTCAGCACCTGGGCCCAGGTACACCAACAAGCACTTTATAATTAGAGCTCATTGGTGTCCCCTTCCTTTTTCAGTAACTTCTCTCTAAAAAAAAGGGGAAATACTGCCTCTGCTCCCTGTGCCCACTGAGGGCTTAATTTTGGGGGAGATGTTTGGTGGTGCAGCTGATGCCTTGGTACCTGTGCTTGCTGTCAAGTAGAATTTGGGGTCTTAAACAAAAGAAGATTTATAACAGCACAGAGAGCAAAGGCTATTAACAGAGGCATGAGCAATAATTTAAAAGTATGCAGCACAGGCAATAGCAGCAAAACTCAGAAATCTCACAGCTGAGAAGGAGAAATAAACCTCATATACAGAATAGCATTGCAAAAAGAATTTTGTGCTTTGGAAAACACACGGCAGGTCTGAGGATGTCACCCCTCCCCTTCCTGCCCGAGGGGAAGTCCTCCATCCCCACCCCACCAGGGTGAGTGTTCCATGTGGTGCTAGCCCTAGGGCGGCTCAGGGAAAGGAAGGATTCCCTCCACTTATGGCTTCATGTGGAGCCCCCAGGCCCTGTCCCCCCTCGCTGAGGGAGGACCCACAGCCTCTCACCAAGCAGAGCTGCAAAGAGCAGTGGAGAAGGGCTGAAGCTGCCTAGATAAACCATAACCCATCAGGTTCACTGCAGGATTTCCTGCCAGGGCTCCAGGATGATTGTGGAGATGCCAGTCCCAGCAGCACGCCCTGGTGTCCCCCAAGTTCCCCACACCGAGGGGCTCCACATCCCAGCTTTCCAGGATGTATCACAGCAGTGACCAGGGAATATGCCATCTCATCACCCCTTTATTATATCCTCTTGCACTGCATCCCCCTGGGTTCAAAGGATCCAGAGAAAATCAAACCTCAGTCAATTATTGTCATTGTTATTATTAATTTTTTTATGTTTCAAGTTTTTAAGCCATTCCCACAATGTTGCACAGCCTGACTTGTGATTTCAAGGGCAATACCAGTAAGTCCTGGGCTCAGCACACCTACTGAAGTGCAATGCCTCTATGGGTTCAGAGTTAGAAAAGCAGCAGAACAAGGACAGATCAGCAATGGAGAAGTGAGAGCCTCATCTGCTTCTGAAACCAGACTGAAAAATCCCATGGCAAGAGATACCAAAGAGACAATTCCAGACTTAACGGACTGTTCATTGGAAGTGACAAAGTCAGAGGTATATGCCATTTCCTACAGCAATACTGAAACAGAGGGAGACAAACAGCACTCACACCTCTCTGGGCTCCCTGGGACTCTGGACAGTGTCCCACAGCACATCAGTCCATCAGACCGGCTCCATGAAAGGCAACATGATGGGAGGATTCAGTCATAGGCTGCAGCTCACCATTCCCACTGCCAGAATGGCTGCTGCCAGGAGATGCTGATGGGCCATAACAGGTATTTGATGCAATCCCCTGTGCTCCATTACTTCAAAGTCAAATCTGGTCTCAGTGGAGGAAAAGCAGATATATTTGGGAATGTTTAAGTTACTGCCTTACCAGTTACCTGGTGACATCCATGCTCAACTACTTAGCTTCTGAGAGTGAAAAAAATCTGACTTAGTCATTTCATTTAAAAACCTGTGTATTCACCATTCTGATTCTTTTTAGTATTCCAAGGAATAGAAAACACCTCTCAGGCACACTTGTCAGCTAAGACAGCCTCCCCTTCCTTATGGCACCAAGAACCAGGGCACTTTTCTGGAAAGTGGGAGGAATGGAGCCCCCGGCAAGCAATATCCAGGTGTGCTGGGAGCTGCATACAGGGCAGAGAGGAAAAGCCAAGGTGCCAGGTAAGACCTCTGCCAGCTCCCACTGAACTCCTGACAAAGCTGCTGCCAGCTGGGAAGTAACACAAATTGGAACTGACAGAGAAATGTGACAAATTCATTATTAATAGCACAACTATTTTTTAATATGTAGAAGGCTGTACTAGATTAATAAAAACAGGCTTTTATATTCCTTTCTGACAGCAGTGATGGTGTGTGATCTCCAGAAAATTGAGTGCTACTGATACTGGCTGTGGCTCCGGCTGGCATCAGGATGCTGCAGCTGATTTGGCAGGGATGGGATTTCTCTCCAGGACTCTGCAACTCCTGCACACTCCAGAAGGTCACACAGGCTGACTCTGTGGCAGGATGAAGCACTCATACAAAAGGGCAGCATGCTGTGGAAACCTGCACACAGCTCCTCCTCGGGGTGTTCAAACCTCTTGGTGTTCATTAGAATCTGCCTTGATTTATCTCAACCCATGGTGGGTTTTAAGGGAGATTTATTTTTTAAATAAAGAGCAATCTGTGGGGTGTATCAGAGACTCACTCACTCCAGCCCACCACTCTGCAAACCAAAACTACAGTAGCACAGGTGGATTTCCGTTTCTCTCTCTCCACCTACCACACACAAATGCATATCTGCACATCCACAAACTCTCAACCCACCTATATCTCAGTCTATATATGTATACATACATTTATAAACATATATATTTTTATTCTTACTATGGGAATGTTTACCTCAGGTGTACAAATGAAACCAAGCAGTGTGTAACATAAATACTTAATTTATCATCCCATTAGCATTTATTCCTTCTATCTCTGCTGGTTTTTTTGAACTTGTTATCTTCAGAGGAAAGAAAACAGTGTCAGGGAAAAAATATTTCAAACAAGTCTCGAAAAGGAGTTTAGGAAAAATGCATTCACTCACTCCTATTGTTTCCACCTTTAAATTTAAGTGTAGCTGCAGTGCACCTACAACTTACAAATGACCCTACACAGTTTCAGAGGAAAATAGTTTAGTTCTTTAGAAAAAAAAATTCTGATAACTGGCTGCTCTTTTTTCAGCCTCCTTAGCATTTTCTGTCACGCTTTTGCATTTACCAGAGGCAGGTTCCATGATCCCTTGCTGCTTTCCTTGCAGCCAGTACAAAAGGTCTCAGCATCCCCTGCCTGATATGCAGCATCCCCACACGGCATCTTGGAATTCCCAGGCTGGGAGGACAGGGCAGGTTCCTGCCAACCTCTGTCCAGGCACATGGGCACAGCCAGGAGCTCCCCAGGACAAAGCCAGGGCAGGGAATGTGGCTCTTAGAAAAACAGATGTGACATGGAGTTGCAGCAAACATTACCCAACCATGAAAATGCTGCTGTGCAAAGCTGAGCCGCATGCCTCGATCCCCACTCTGAGTTGGGGAACCACTGAGCCCGCTCCGTGCTGGCTGTGGTATGCGCTCGGCCTAGCGTGGTGGCTCCCGAGAGCAATCAGAGGCTTCCCAGGAGGGAGAGGAGCAATAAAGCATGTGGCAAGCTGTCACTGTGGGGGAAAAGGGGCAACTATCGCTCCTGTGAGTATCACCACGAGCCTAGCTAGATAAGGACACACTCAGGAGACAGAGGTCTGGGTTCATGAGTGTGGCAGTGTGTTAATTTAATCGGTTAGGCTTTCTATACTTTTGTACTTGTTGGGTTCCCTGTATCCCACCCCTCGATGGTTCCTTTGTTTAACTCACATGACTCCAGCACCTGCCATGCGACACACACGGTTAGCTGTCTGTCAATTCTCCCGCCTTTGTAAATCCCTCCTATTTTTCCCCTGATTAGTCCAAGCGATGTTCTATTACACCTGTATCCCCTGGCAACCTGCCCCGGTTGGCTAGCAGTGGTTGGCCACCCCCTTTGTCCCCCCTCCAAATCCTGTGGACAAAAACCCCCTGCACCCCTCTCCCCCCGAGCAGTTTCGGGCTGAGGAGGTGTTTGCAATAAACCCTCTGTTCGTCTGAAATTGTTTCCTCCTTTCATTCCACTGCCGTCGAATCTCCATCGCTCGCATAAGGCCCTGCCAGGCAAAGAACCCACGGGAGTCAGAACTGCTTGTGAGCCTGCAGACTGACCCCATACCACTCTGTCGCTGTGTCTGGGCCAGCGGTGACAGAGCCCGTTGGCTCTCTGTGAGCACACCGACGCACATGAGAGCAGCTGGCAGGAGAGCCAGAGCCCGAGTTTATTTACAAAACTCAGTTTTATACATTTCCTATGGGGCCTGTGGATTGGAGGATGGAATTCCACCTCTCAATCCACATTGGTCAAGCCAACTGTCAATCACCTTTCTCCTCCCACCTAGAAATATGTAAACAATGAAAGACAGTTAGCAAAACATGGCCAGTGTTTATAGTAAGGAGCGTGAGAAGCTGCACACTTCTGCTTTAGTATGAACGCTCAACAAACTGGGAAGAATCATGGCAACATGTGAGAATTACAGTTCATGGGATTCAGCACCTGGAAAAGCTGTTGCCAGGTGAGTGCTGGGAATGTGAGGGGTGAAGCTGTGGTGGGAATGAGCCCGATGTGCCTTGTGTGTCACCTACTGCCCCACCCCACCCAATTCCAAAATGCGCGGGAATGCTCCTGTGGCAGGGAACCCATGGAGGAGCCCCCCACACACCTCATGGGGAAGTGCTCAGAGACAGGAAAGGTCAATTCCCAGAGCCTGCTCTGAGCCGCCAACTCCTACCATGCAATAAACAGTATATTCCGTATGTCCAAAGGAAAACTTCCCACAGAAACCTCTTTCCTGACTGTTTTAAGTTGAACATAACGCAAATCAAGAAACATTTCAGCTGGGGGTGGAAACACAAGGGGCCTGGGATAAATGCAGTAGAATAATTTGTGTTATGGTGTATATAAAATGTGATGTTTTCTAATATGAAATGTACAAGCAGGTCGGGTATGAAGCCGACAAATTTTAGGATGGGCAACACCCAAGGCCACAAATCAGGGAGAAACAATACCCCTGCCGGGAAATCGTGAAGCACAACATTTACACCAGAATAAAGGATGGACCAAGATCAGAATCAGTCCTCCGGGGCAGTGAAACTGTGAAGCACCAAGCCATCAGGGGTAATATGGATCAGGGAGAATGCCTCTCCATTCATGATTTCATCCCCCATTCATAATCAGAAGGCACGAACTTAACATTCATCTTTCCGCGGGGAACCCCATTCAGCAGACCAGACAGCAGAAATGAATGTGAAGAAGAAGGACCAAAGACAAAGAGCTGTGAGGAAATACTCTGCCACTGGCAAAATAAACTGCATATAAGGGGACCCCAAAAAGGGCCAAACTTGTGAAAAGGGGGAGTTACGGTGCGATAGAGGCCGTAGCTAAGGTTCACCCAGTGCCGATCCCGGGTCTTGACACTGAACTTCCAATTGCTGCCTTGCCCAAATTTTTTTTCTGTAATTATTTAATTAATAAAAAATATTTTAATAATTGGAATTGGCTGGACATTTATAACAATTTTGGGGCCCAATGTGGGGCCAGTCTTTGGGGTCTGCGGTCCCCCCTTTTTTGTCTGAGAGGTGCCCCTCTAATTTAGCGGCTTGGCGGAATGGGGAGATTTTGTGGAACCAACTGGCCACCGAACCAATCAAACCTAAAGCCACAATCGGAAGGGAAGGATAAAAGCTAGCTTGGGAGGGGTTCTCAGGAACTCAGTGGAGACCCAGGGAAGGGGTCTTCAGAACCGTGGTATTTTTTTCACTCGTAAAACTCTAAGTGCACGAAGAATCCACGCAAGAAAAGAGGCACCATAAGTATTGCGTGGTTGGGTGGTGGTGACCGGGTGTGAGTGTGTGAGTGAGACGTGATATTATCACGAAGCGAGTGGGGACCCCAAGGTCACAGTTCAATTGTTCCGTGAGGAACGTGGTCGGCCGCGGGGAAAGCGAGTGCCGTCTGTTTGTGTGATACCCAGAATCTTGGTGGATCGGGGGGAATCGGTCACGGGAGCTAAAAGGGAAGGGTACGTCCTTTAGAGTTCAGGGACTGGTAAACCTTTTAACTTGCGACCAGGTAAGGTCCAACAGATTCTAGGAAACTGAGAGCCCATCGCCAGACAAAACCTCACTGGACGGTCCCCTGCTGGGCTAGTAGTCTGGCAATACGAAGTCACGACTTGGGAATTAGGTTACTGAATAGAATACAGCGATATTTGATTTAGGGAATTTCTGCTAGAGATGGGATCCTATATCGGCAAGGTTCAGGAGAACCCCTCAGGAGGAGCCTCCGAGGAAAGTATCCCTGAAATCCCATGGGGAAGCCCCTTGGGATGGTTAATGGAATGCTGGCAGGATTGCCCAGCAAGGAGGAGGAGGTCTAAGGAAAGAATGATCTGTTTCTGTATGGAGGTCTGGGGAGGGAAAGAAATGAGGAAACATGTGACTTGGCCGGTATTTGGGACATGTTGCCATGAATTTTCCTGGTTTGCTGAGCGTTCATATTAAAGGAGAAATGTGCAGTTTCTCACGCTGGTGAATTGTAAACACAGGACCATGTTTTGTAAATATTGGCAATGTTATGAATACTTTCTCCAAGAGAAGGGGAGGTTGAATGACAGCCTCCTGGACCAATGTGACAGGAGAGGTGGCGATACCCTTCTCCAATCCATGGTCACCTTGCCACAGATATATAATGGAAAAATAAACTAAGGGCAGGCTTCTGCCCTGCTGCTGTTGTTGCACCCAGATCTGTGTCCCCAGCCTGTTTTTCCTGGTAAGGCCTCCACGGGGATAGGGACATTTGAACAGTGGACCTGTCAGGCCTTGTGTACTCATGTAAGAAATAAGGAAAGGAGGGAATTTGATGAATATGAAAATACCCAGCTGTGGGAAAGAGCTGGCACCAGGTTATACCCAATGCGAGCTAGGGGGGAAGAAGAGTGGGATCCCCTAGATAACCTCCCCCCTCCATATTCGATACTCACATCCCCGCCTGCACAAGCCCCTGCTCCCTCCCCAGGGTCTGCACAAGACCTGACTGGGTCCCCACCGTCAGCCCGGGCTCCTCTGGTGGTAGCTTCGGCAACGCCACTTGAGAGGCAGGTTTTGCAAGCGGAATCCCCAACTCCGCTGATGCCCCCTCCACTGTCCCAAACTCTCCCGTCCTCTGAGGAACCACCTCCCGAGAGGGACTAGGTTTCTCTCCCTGGTCCAAGCCAGTGCACCCGCGCTGACGCATTCAAGCCAGTGCCCACGCCCCCAGTCAGAAGAACAAGACGAAAGGGGAGAAAAACTAGTGAGGGGGAGACCAAAAATGAGGAGGATGGACATAACTTATTTCCCTTAAGGGAAGTGCCCACCGCTCCCGGTGTTATCAGGTACATAAACGTACCCATTAATACTGCAGATGTTGTTGGTGGAGGGTTAAAAAATATAATTTCTAGATTGAGTAATGTGCAGGGGGAGGAAAGTAGAGAACGTACAACTGGAACTTGACGCAGCTAGCTGGGAACAAGCGTCAGCTTTTGTAAACAGCTCCATGCTATTGTTTTAACCAAATCAAGTGTGGATCAGGGTAGAAGCGTAGGTATGATTTAAGATAGTAACTAAGGAATAGGATAATCAGTATCTAGGGGTGGGGGTTAGTTAACATGTGTATAATTTAAAATATAAAAATCACGAATCAACTCTGTATCCTTCGGACATCAGATTTGGGTGTATTATCACCCCGGTGTCCCGCGCGCTGGAATAAAGAACCGCATATGATCGCCTCTGTGTGGTTATATGTTTTCCTACGCTAACATTTTTGGCGACCCAGGACGGGACCTTGTGGGCGCAGCCAGGACCCCGCGACCCGATCACGCTCCAGCCGGCACCGGGTGATTTCTCAGGGAGCCCATCGGCGCCGCGACCCTCGCCGCTCACAACGACCCCTGGTGAGAGGTAAGGTTCTTTATTCTCTGGTCTGGGGGCCTGCCATTAAGACGCAGCGAAAGCTACGCTTGGTTGGGCAAAAGGAATTCCTGGTGGTATTGCCTAGGCAGCCGTCCGTCAGACATCGCGAAAGCGTTGCAGGTTCGGCATCTGTGGTTTTTATGTATCTGTAATATGGAGAAACTAAAAGGGTTAAAAGAGGTTTTGGGCAGCAATAATGCCTCTATACCAAGTTCTTCTCCGTTGGGTTGTTTGTTGGCACATTGGAAAGAGGGGAACTTCGGTCAGGAATTACGAAAAGATAAGTTGATTGAATATTGTAATGTTCACTGGCCAAAATACGCTTTGCCTGAAAATCAGAGGTGGCCGAAAAACGGGTCTTTTGATGTGAAGGTTATTATGCAACTTAGATCGCTTTGTACACAAGATGGAAGGGTAGAACAGTTACCATATATTGACTTATTTCTGTGCTTGCTTGAGAAACCGGTTTTGTGGCTTGACAAAATGAAAGCAATGAAGCTTGAGAATAATAAGTGTCTGGCTTGCGTCCAAAATAAGCATTGTATGGAACATGCAGTTTTAAGTGAAATTTTAGGGGGAAAAAAAGAGATGAACTGGAATCGGAATTATTGGTATCTCCCATGGCTCCCGGAATCACCACGGCCCCTCAACACCAAGTTCTACCCCGCTCACCCTGACCCCACCTGATTCTCTTACACCCCCCTCGCTCGTGCCAGCACAATATGTTTCACCCCCACCTTTGTCTGCTGAAGGTAATTATCCTCCTCTGCCTGTGCCAGCCGCTCCTCCGCTTGCCCCTCCTCCGCCTGCCCAGGTGCCTGCCCCTCCTCCGCCTGCTCAGAGAACCCCCCCTTCTCCACATACACCTGCTCAAAGCTATCCTGCTCCCCTGCCCACACCCGCTGAAAGAAGATATACTGATCTTCAAGTAGACAGTGAGCAAAGAAGAACTCAGTTTGCCTTTATTTTTCTGGGTCAGGCACAGGAAGATATTAGGAAAAAGCTACAGAAACTAGAAGGTGAAAAGTTAAGAAACTTAGATAAACTCCTAGAGGTTGCCTGGAAAGTTTATAATAACAGGGACAGAGAAATTGTCAAGAAACAGGGGCAAAGCCTTTTGGCAGTCTTACAGAGACAGGGGCGGGGACGTGGTAGAGGTGGTCGTGGCGTTAATAGAGGTGGCTTTGGCAGAGGTTCTGGTCATGGTAGATTAGGTCTGAATCAGTGTGCATATTGTCGGATGGAGGGACACTGGAAAAGGGAGTGTCCAAACCGGTTTAGCCAGAATGGTCAGCCTCAGTTAGACAGTATGTTTAATCAAAGTGGTGAGCATCAGCTGGATGGTGTAGCCAGGGTCATGGTTTTACATGAGAGAGAGCCAGGATCAAGGGAGCCCATAGTGACTTTGCATTTAGAAAGAAAAGACGTAGATTTTCTCATTGACACGGGGGCCACACATTCTGTACTAAATTATCTTGAGGGGCAAATCGGGAACAAGTCAGCAGCAGTCATTGGAGCCACAGGGAAGGAGGAGGTACGGCCATTCTTGCAACCCCTAGAATTGAGCTTTGAAGATAAGATCTTGACCCATGAATTCTTATACATGCCAGACTGCCCAACTCCGCTCTTAGGGCGCGATCTACTGGCAGCACTGGAGGCAGTAATTACTTTTGAGAATAGTGAACTCGTAATGAAAATTCCGGAGTCTAAGACAGGAAAGATTTTGATGATAAAAGAAAAACCAATTTCTAATATTCCTAAAGAAGTAGAAGATGCAGTAATTCCCTCTGTCTGGGAAACAGATGTACCTGGAAAATCTAGATTGGCACAACCGGTACATGTAGAGTTAAAAGAAGGAGCAAAGGCTGTACGAATTAAACAATACCCTATAAAACCAGAAGCACGACAGGGAATAGCAAAGACCATTGATAAATTTTTAAAATATCGAATTCTAGAGGAATGTAAATCGGAATACAACACCCCAATTTTCCCAGTGAAGAAACCCAACGGTGAGTATAGACTTGTACAGGATTTAAGAGGTATAAATGAAATAACAAAAGACATTCATCCAGTGGTTGCCAATCCCTATACCTTGTTAGCATCCGTAAAAGAGATATATAAATGGTTTACTGTAATTGACTTAAAAGATGCTTTCTTCTGTATACCCCTTGACCAAGAAAGTAGGAAACTATTTGCCTTTGAGTGGGAACATCCAGAAAGTGGAAGAAAAACTCAGCTCACCTGGACTCGATTACCGATGGGGTACAACGGGTTCCCCCACTCTCTTTGGAAGTCAACTGGCAAAAGAACTGGAAATCTGGACCAGAGAAGGGCAAGTACCAAGAGACCAATATTTATTACTCCAGTATGTAGATGACATTTTGATTGCAACAGAGGAAGAAATGACCTGCATAAAGGTAACCATTGAGATCTTAAATTCACTAGGAATGGGAGGGTATAAGGTATCCAGAGAAAAAGCACAAAGTGCCCAACAGACTGTGATTTACCTGGGATGTGAAATCTCACAAGGGCAGAGAAAACTGGGTACTAATCATATTCAACCTATCTGTGCTATTCCAGAGCCTCAGAATCTACACGAGCTGCGGATCTTCCTCGGAATGACAGGGTGGTGTCGCCTGTGGATCATGGACTATGGACTGATTGCAAAACCCTTGTACGAGGCTCAGAAGACGCAGCCGTTCACCTGGGGCAAACCACAGAAAGAGGCCTTCCAGAAGTTAAAGGAAGCACTGACAACTGCTCCTGCTTTGGGGTTACCTGATCTGTCTAAAGACTTTCAGCTGTACGTGCATGAAAGGCAGCGACTGGCACTGGGAGTCCTGACCCAACGACTGGGAAGCTGGAAAAGGCCGGTGGGTTACTTTTCCAAACAACTCGACAACGTAAGTGCCGGATGGCCTTCATGTCTGCGGGCAGTGGCAGCTACCGTGCTGCTGATACAGGAAGCCAGGAAGCTCACAATGGGAAGACACATAGATGTCTATGTGCCACACATGGTAACTACAGTCCTGGAACAAAAGGGGGGCCATTGGCTCTCTCCAAGCCGGATGATGAAGTTTCAGGTAACCCTGACTGAGCAGGATGATGTTGCACTAAAAACAACTAACCTCTTGAATCCAGCTCTATTTCTAGGTGCCACAGCTGAGGAAGGTCCATTAGAGCATGACTGTCTAGAAGTCATCGAGCACACTTATTCAGCAAGAACAGATCTGAAGGATGTCCCCCTGGAGCAACCAGAGTGGGAACTCTTTACAGATGGAAGCAGCTTCATGGAGAACGGAGCCAGATACGCGGGATATGCGGTAACTACAATTGATGTAGTAATAGAGGCAAAATCACTACCACCTAACACGTCTGCACAAAGGGCAGAACTAATCGCATTAACCAGAGCACTCGAGCTGAGTGAAGGGAAGACAGTGAATATTTGGACTGATTCCAAATATGCCTTTGGAGTAGTGCATGTACACGGAGCTTTATGGAAAGAAAGAGGACTGCTGTCCTCCCAAGGGACAAATATTAAACATCAAGATGCAGTCCTACAATTGATAGATGCAGTACAAAAACCTGAACAAGTAGCAATCATGCACTGCAAGGCACATCAATCAGGCAACTCCAAAATTTGTGAAGGAAATCGAAAAGCAGATTGGGCAGCCCGTCAGGTAGCGCGAGAGGTGCAGAAAACAATGGCATTGATACCATCAAGACTTAATATCTCTCAATTTAATTTTCCTCCGAAGCCAAACTATACAATCGAAGATGACAGACTAGCACAACTGCTGAAGGCACAGAAGAACGCAGAAGGGTGGTATGTAACCGCACAAGGGCAAATAGTGGTACCTCCTTTGGTAATGAGAGAAATTTTACAGGTAAAACATAATGAGTGTCACTGGGGTGCAGAGGCGTTGGTAAAGTGGCTAAGACAATACCTAATCTCAGTACGGATGCAAACAATGGCCAAGTCAGTAATGTCTAAATGTGAAATCTGTCTGAAAAACAATCCCGTAGCTAGACGACAGGCACAGTTAGGCAGAATTCGGATAGGAATAGAACCAGGAGACTATTGGCAAGTGGATTTTGCAGAACTGCCAAAAACTCGGGGATACAAATACCTGTTAGTAGGGGTTGACACGTTTTCTGGATGGCCAGAAGCCCTTCCCTGTCGCACAAACCAAGCAAAGGAAACAGTTAAGTGGTTATTACAGGAGATCATTCCCAGGTTTGGGGTGCCCCTAGGGATATCATCAGACAGAGGCCCACACTTCATAGCCATGGTGGTACAAGAGGTAAGCAAGTTATTGGGATTATCTTGGGACCTCCACACACCATGGAGACCCCAGTCAAGTGGGCAAGTAGAAAGAATGAACCAGACACTGAAGAGGCAGATCAGTAAAATATGCCAGGAAGCCAAACTGCAGTGGCCACAGGCTTTGCCGATAGCATTGCTGAGGGTTCGGATAAAGCCTAGGAGTGGGATGTCAGTTAGTCCTTATGAAATATTGTATGGGAAACCATATGAATCTCCTAACCCCAATCCAAATGTTCATGTCACAGGGAAACAAGATGTGTATAATTATGTTCTGTCCCTCGGGAGAACTCTAGCTCGACTTCGAAGTGTTCTCGTGTGGAACAGACCACTGGCCCTGGAGAATCCAGTCCACAATATCGAACCAGGAGATGAGGTATACATCAAAACCTGGAACGAAGAACCACTAAAAGAGAAGTGGACTGGTCCCCATCAGGTACTGCTAACCACCTTTACAGCAGTCAAAGTGGCTGGAGTGGAACCCTGGATACACTACACGCGTGTGAAGAAGGTCCCTCGTGGAGTCCAGTCGTGGGCTGTAGAAACTTTTGGACCAACAAAGCTGAGGCTGAAACGTCTGTAACTGTTCAAATGGTATTGGTAACTGTGCTCATGCTCTTCCTGTGGGTAATGTTAATTTCATGGATACTAATGTCACCAGTAGGGATTGCTGTTACTTTGGGATATGGGATACAGAAGGGTCAACTAACAACTCTTCATTCTAGAATGAAGAGAGAGATACAGGCAAAAACACAAGTAATAGAAATTTCTAATGAAATTCGGGCTGAGAATGTAATGATTGGATTGGTCAGAGACTTTGCCAAAATGCATAATACCAGCAGAATAACGGCCTGTCTGCCAATACCAAAGGCAGCAGGGGACCCAGTAAGCTGGGGAATAATAACGTCAAAATTACCTGAAATAGGAGGGAACAAAACAATTAACTGTAAACAAGTACCAGAGTCAAGGGTGGTGGTCAGAGAATACTGGAAGATAACAGAGGATTCCTATATGCAACCCATGAGAAAGTCAGAGTGCATTCTTAGTAATGGCAAATTGGGACAAATCATAGAGTGGTGGGTTAAGGACCAAGACCTTGCAAAATGGCAATGTTGGTTTCTACGCTATCAAAAGATCAGGGACAACGCTACAGAAAGTGTTGTAGTGTGGAAATGTGAAGAGAAGGATTGGAAAGGACTGGAACCTTGGGACAGTGCATGGTCTGTGAGCATCCTCCAGAAATTCCAATATATGGAAAGCACACCCTGGTGCATTAAATGGAAAGGCTCTGAAAATGAGACAGATCCCACAGTGACAAATACTGATACTAGCAGTCAGAAAGAGGCAAATAAGGTAAGTTGGTGGGTATGTAAGAAAATTTATGATTGCACCTCTGACAATCTAGAAATGAAACAGTGGTCACCATTGGCAATAGCCTTACGAATTGGTTGTGCCTGCAGGAAAATTAAACACAAACAAGGCAAAATAGATTCTAAGATTATAGTAGGATGTAGCAAGAGTACAATTCGAAGTCCAGGACCATTTGTATGGGCAATGAGTGATGGCACATGGACAACACACTTGCCTATGGATGGGGAGGTAAGAGAAATCACCCTGGGCCTTCCCACTTTATGTCCAATTTGGAAGAAATCCCCATTTAACAGGAGCAGTGAAGCCTTGCAAATAAAAGCAAAGCGAGACGTCTCAGAAGACAAGAACCCAGATGACACTTGGAAGGAACCCTCTAGTGGAGTAAAGATTGGGTGGGCCCTAGAATCCTTGTTTGGTCCCATTGCAAATTATCGAAATAGAGAAATGCTATATAGACTCACAGGTCAGGTAGACAGATTAGCAAGAATCACACGAGAGGGATTTAAGGAACTCAATGTGCAATTACAGGCCACCACCAAAATGACCCTGCAAAATCGTTTGGCTTTAGATATGTTACTTTTGAAAGAACACGGAGTGTGTGGATATTTAAAGGGACAAATCGACCATTGCTGCATCCACATCCCAAATGTAACTGCAGATGTAGAACATGACATCAGTCAGTTAAAACAAATAGAGCATGAGGCACAAAAGGAACAAAAGGATTTAGCTACTAGCTGGTTGGGTAAAATCTTTGAAGGATTAGGATGGAATGTGAGTTCATGGATAAAGTCTATCCTTGAAAATCTGATAATTTTACTGATTATATTTTTAGTAATTTGGTTAGTTTACAGAATCCTGAAGAGAGAGATACAGAAAAAGGCATCTTGGAACAGGACCATAATGAAGGCATTGGCACGGAACCCAGCACCTTCAATCCGCAACAACATCCCGGACAAAGCCTATGACAACAGAGGATTTGAAGATGAACATCCAGTATGAACTCTGAAGCCTAATGGACTGTATTAAGTGAAAGCATTTACACTTAGTATATTAGAGTGAAAATACTTTCAAAGGGGGGAATGTTGGTGGAGGGTTAAAAAATATAATTTCTAGATTGAGTAATGTGCAGGGGGAGGAAAGTAGAGAACGTACAACTGGAACTTGACGCAGCTAGCTGGGAACAAGCGTCAGCTTTTGTAAACAGCTCCATGCTATTGTTTTAACCAAATCAAGTGTGGATCAGGGTAGAAGCGTAGGTATGATTTAAGATAGTAACTAAGGAATAGGATAATCAGTATCTAGGGGTGGGGGTTAGTTAACATGTGTATAATTTAAACTATAAAAATCACGAATCAACTCTGTATCCTTCGGACATCAGATTTGGGTGTATTATCACCCCGGTGTCCCGCGCGCTGGAATAAAGAACCGCATATGATCGCCTCTGTGTGGTTATATGTTTTCCTACGCTAACAATGTGAGGGCTTTTAAATGAGAAATGGGGAAATTGATGGATGACCTGATTGGCGTGGCAGAAAGGATTGATGAGTTCCTAGGGACTAGCATTTACACTTATGAGGATATAATGGCAATCTTGAGATCATTGTTTAACCATGAAGAAAGGGAACTGATTAGGCAGGCCGGAATGAGAGAATGGGAGTGTAGGAATCCCCAAGGTTCGCTGGGAAATGTAAAATAGCTCAACCAAAAACCAGAGTGGAACCCTCAGTCTGATGACGGCCTGTTGCCATGAGATTCTCCTAGCTAGCTGAGCGTTTCGTATAAAGTAGTTTGTACCTTCTCATGCTCTTTTCATGTAAACACCAGCTATGTTCTATAAACATAGCCATTGTTTTCACATTCCATGCTGGGACAAACAAGACTGTGTGACAGTCCCCTTGACCAATGTGATGAGAGGTGGGACTGTTAACAGTCCAATCCATGGGCATCTTGCTAGAAGTATATAATAGGAAGAATAAACAAAGGGCAACGGTCTTCTGCCCTGCTTGCTCTGATGAACTCAGATCTCTGTGTCCGAGTGTCCTCCTGGCTAGGCTCGCCGTGATAACGGCCCACGAAGCATGATAGACTTAAGGAATATAGTGATCCAGGGTATCTGAGAAGCTGTACCTAGGGGCCAGAACATCAGCAAAGCTTTTAACGAGTGTCAGGGAAAAGATGAGACCCCCTCAGAATGGTTGGATAGGTTAAGAAAGAGATTGCAAATGTACTCTGGAACAGACCTCAATTCCCCAGTAGAAGTGTTGTTAAAGATGCAGTTCGTGGAAAAATCCTGGGAAGATATCAGGAGAAAATTAGAAAAGATAGAGGACTGGCAAAGGAGAGGATTGCCAGAGTTGCTCAGGGAGGCACAAAAGGTTTACATGAGAAGGGAGGAGATGCAGCACAAGGCACAAGCAAGGGTGCTGGTGGCTGCCGTCAGGGAAATGCAAAGAAGGGAACTGCCTCCCAGCTCAGGGAAAGCAGGACGGGGTGGCGCCAGGAGAGAGCAGTCTCCTCCAGATAGAAGGGATCTGGGAAGGTTCAAAGAGCAACAAAAGTGTTATTATTGGGGGAATAGGGGGCATATAAAAAGGGATCATCATAAAAGGATAAAGGACAAAAATATGTTCAAGGAGGACGCATAGCAGTGTCTTGGGCTCTTTTTCCTGGGGTTGCGACCATCTAATAAGCCTAAGATAAAATTAAAAATAGGACCCCACAATGAGGAAGTATCCTTCCTGGTGGACACAGGAGCGGAGCGTTCCACGGTCCAGAGATTGCCCAGAGGCTGTTAAGAGCCATGACACAATGATGGTGATAGGGGCAAAGGGAGAATCCTTCAGAGTTCCGATTATTAAAAATGTAATAATAGAGTCAGAAAATAAGATTAGTGTGGGGAATGTATGATTGGTAGAGGAGGTGGATTATAATCTGCTGGGAAGAGACCTGATAGTGGCCCTAGGAATAAACCTAATAGTTAAAGGATTGGACATAGTGGTAAGTCTATATAGGCTGACAGAGGAGGACAAAAGAAAGGTAAACCCAATTGTCTGGCACATCCCAGGGGAAGGAGGGAGGATAGAAATGACTCCTATTTCCATAGAGATCCAAAGGCCCGAAGAACCAATAAGAGTAAAACAATATCCTATCTCCCTGGAAGGAAGAAGAGGGTTGAAACCGGTAATTGATGATTTATTTTTTTTACTAAATTTTAGAGCCATGTCTGTCCAGACACAACACCCCGATCCTGGCAGTAAGAAAACCGGATGGGAATTTCAGGTTAGTCCAGGACTTGAGGGCTGTGAATCTCAGGACGAAGACTAGCTTCCCCGTAGTGGCCAACCCCTACACCCTTGTGCGCCAGATCTCCCCTGAAGATATTTGGTACAGCATAATAGATCTTAAAGATGCTTTCTGGACATGCCCCTTAGCCGGAGATAGTTGGGATTTCTTTGCATTTCAGTGGGAAGATCCCGGTACTAATAGAAAGCAACAATTCAGGTGGATATCCCTGCCCCTAGGCTTCAGAGACTCCCCAAATTTGTTTGGTCGGGCCTTAGGGTAACTATTAAGCCAGTTTATCCCAATGGAGGGGACAAAGCTCCTGCAGTATGTAGATGACTTGTTAATCGCTGGACCCAGAGAGGAGGATGTGAGGGCTAGCACAATAGAATTGTTGAATTTCCTGGGAAAGAAAGGATTAAAGGTATCTAAGTCTAAATTGCAGTTTGCAGAGTAAGAAGTACTGGCTTACCAAAGGGAAAAAGAAACTGGACCCAGATAGGATCTCAGGCATTGTGGCATTACCACCCCCACGATCTAAGCGGGAAGTTCGGCAGTTATTAGGGCTCTTGGGTTATTGCCGGCAATGGAGTGAGAGTTATAGTGAAAAGGTGAACTTTTTAATGAAAAACTGACCACGGATAGGGTGAAATGGACCGAGCAAGACGAGTGAAAATTTGAAGAACTGAAAGGAACCCTTGTAACTGCCCCTGTGCTAAGTCTCCCAGATATAAAGCGGCAGTTCCAGCTGTTTGTGGATGTAAGTAACCACACAGCCTATGGAGTGTTAACCCAGGATTGGGCCGGGATCAGAAAACCAGTGGGGTACATCTCGAAGCTTTTAGACCCCGTGAGCCGAGGATGGCCGGAGTGTTTGCAGGCAATAGTTGTGGTGGCTTTAATGGTAGAGGAAGCCAAAAAGGTTACCTTCAGGGCACCTCTAGTAGTATTTACTCCACATAATGTTAGGAGTATCCTGCAACAAAAGGCTGACAAATGGCTCATGAAGGCGAGACTGCTGAAATACGAAGCCATCTTAATTCATTCCCCCGAACTGGAGCTGCGAACCGCAGCAGCTCGAAACCCTGCCCAGTTCCTGATGTTACATCCCCCTGGGGAAATGGTTTCTTCTCCCTCAGGGACCCCTGGAACTCCTGTCATGTAGTCTGACCCTTCCTTCCCCTTCTGACCCCATTGGCTGTGTGCCAGCTTGCCCCTCCCTCCGAGACCCTGAGAAAAAGACCCCTGTCCCCCGGGAGCTCTCTCTCTCTCCTGGGACATCAACCTGGAATAAAGCAGCAGAAAGGGTGAGAGCCTCTTTTGAATCCTTATCCTGTCTTTCTTGATATAATCCTCCTAGGCCTGAGAAGGGCTGAGCTAGCTGAGACCCTTTGAGGGGAATAAGGAGGGTTAAATTTTCACCTGTTTGGGAAAAAATCAGAAGAATGCAGCCATAATTGCTCTGAAATAGTGGAACTGCAAAAAAAAAAAAAAAAAAAAAAAAAAAAGACCAGACTTCGAAGTGGAGGAGCTGGGGGAGGGCGAAAAATGGTTCGTAGACGGGTCTGCGAGGGTGGTGGAAGGGAAAAGGAAGACAGGATATGCGGTGATAGATGGAAAATCCAGAGAGGTTATAGAATCAGGGCCATTAAACGCCTGCTCATCGGCACAGGCTTGCGAACTATATGCAGTTCTGCAAACACTGAAAAGGCTTAAAGGAAAGCAGGGGACAATTTCCACAGATTCAAGATATGCCTACGGGGTAGTTCACACTTTTGGAAAAATATGGGAGGAGCGAGGGCTAGTTAGTACCCGTGGAAAGGGACTTATCCATCAAGAGTTAATTGACCAAATCTTAGAGGCTGTAAAGGGACCTGAGACGGTTGTAGTAGTACATGTGAAAGGGCATCAAGTGAGGATGCAATTCAGGACTCAGGGTAACAATCTGGCGGACAAAGAAGCAAAAAGAGAAGCCCTTTTAATGATAGGTACCCCAGAGATCAGGGAAGAAAATACCAAGGAATATCCATCCCGACTGTCCCCTAAGGAAGTAGAGGATTACAAGTGTTGGGGGTTAGATTTGGTTTTTTTTCTTCTCACAGAATTTCTTCCCATAAGTTTCCAAGAAGCCTTAATGACTACTTAGTCAGAACAAAAAGGGGTACTTGAGGGATATGGCAGCACGAGGCTACACCTATTGTTTCTGAGTCCCTGGGAGTGTCCCTCAGAGGGGAGAGAGGATGAGCTTTGGGAAAGGCAAAAAGACAGATCTGGGGAAGGGGGAGGCACTCTTGCTCTCAGCGCCGAGGAGGACGGTCAGGCTGCCCTCTGCCTCTGCCTCGTCCTGGGAAATCTATCGTCATCTGCTGTGTACCCGGGAATCCTGAACTCGCTTTCTCCAGCCTCTCCCCCCACCGCTGCTGCTTCTTCGGACCTTTGAGGCTCTCCTGCTACTCTATAGCCCTGCACTGCCCAGCCCTGCCGGGACACCCCTGCCTCCAGCTGCCAGCGCAGAGCTCCTCATCTCATCCACCAGCCCGGGACTTTTCCTTCCTTCCAGTTCGGCCTCTCGGAGTCCTGCAGGGGCGCCGAGATCAAACTGCTCTGGGCTTTTGTAAAAGAAAGCCCTCAAGGTTCTTGATTCTGTTTATTATTGATGCTGTAGTTGTTGTTTGTTTGTCGTTTTGTCCTATATACTAGTAAAGAACTGTTATTCCTACCCCCATACCTCTGCCTGAAAGCTCCTTTAATTTTCCTTTTAATTGGAATAATTTGGAGGGAGGGGATTTGAATTCTCCATCTCTAGGGAGGTCCTGCCCCTTCCTAGCAGATATCTGTCTTTCAAACCAAGACAACAAGAAATTAGAAGTTAAGTGGGAGGACGGCAAATGGAAACTGCCAGATGGCAGGGAGTTAATATCAAAAGAGTACACAAGAAAGATTCTAAAAAGGTTACATCAGCAAACCCACTGGGGATCTCAAGCATGGACAGAACATTTCTTAAAATTTTTTGGGTTCAAGGGAATCTACAAATTAGCAAAGCAGGAAGTACTGGGATATATGGTGTGCCAGAAGATAAACAAAACAAGGTCAAGACAAAACCCCTTAGGGGAGCGACCTCTGGCATACCATCCATTTGGAAGGGTTCAAATAGATTACACTGAACTACCTAGGGTGGGAAGATGTAAATTCCTATTAGTAATAGTAGATCAGCTGACCCATTGGGTAGAAGCTTTTCCAAGTCCCAGAGCAACAGCTCAAACCGTAGCAAGAATTTTATTAGAGGAAATCATCCCCCCCATGGTATTATAGACCACATAGACTCGGACCAGGGGACTCATTTTACCTCAAAAATCATCAGGCAGTTAGCTGACACTCTAGGGATCCAGTGGGACTATCACACTCCTTGGCACCCACAGAGTTCAGGGAGGGTAGAAAGAATGAACCAAACCCTTAAAGCCCAGCTATCAAAGCTAATTTTGGAGACTAAAATGTCGTGCGTAAAGTGCCTACCTTTAGCACTACTAAACATAAGAACTATGCCCAACTCAGAGAGTGGGCTATCCCCTTTTGAACTATTGTATGGGATGCCCTATGAGCATGGGATGCCTGTAGGACACCCTAGGTTAGAAGATACCCAGATCCAACCTTACTTGATAGCTATAAATAAGAATTTACAGGAACTAAGAAGGAAAGGAGTAATAATGCAAAGTACTCCCCTGGGGTTTGCCATTCACAAACTACAACCAGGAGACCAAGTATTAATCAAAACTTGGAAAGAGGTATCCTTAACCCCACATTGGGACTGTCCATTTCTTGTTCTTTTGACTATAGACACAGCCATAAGGACTGCTGAGAAGAGGTGGACCCATGCCTCAAGAGTAAAGAAGATTGAACCCCGAGAAGAAAGGCCGGAGTGGAAAATCACCTTGTCTCCCGGGGACCTGAAAATCAAACTCCACCGAGACGGCAGATGACCAAGGGAAGGTCGATTCATTGCTCAGAACAGGGGTGTCCCTGCAACCCATATATCCATTTTAAGTGTGAATATTGTTAATAAATTTGGGTGGTGCACTGTAAGTGGGGGTGGAGGCTGTCAGGAATGTGCAGGAAGTGTTTTGAGGAAGAGCAAAATCTGACCATTCAGTTTTTAGGATACACCACTCGCTTGGGGCTACTGGAATCTGATTCCTCTGGCTGGTATTTTTTGTACCAAAATGGGTTGAGGGGAAAATTGAATTCAAAAGCTCAGGTTTTGGCCACCGAGTGTCAACAAACTAATAAGGTGCCTTGTATAGAGGAGCCAGTAAAGTTATACACGTGGGGCCCGTTTAAGAGGAGACACGCAGTTCAGACTAGTCGGAGGATCCGGGAAGAAAACGCCTGCTGCCGTGAAGATGGATTACCTCTCTATCACCGCGGGGCCTGGCCAGAAATGAGACTCGAGGGCAGATCTGGGTTCATCGGGCAGAGCAGGGCAGGAAGACAACTTTATTTACAAAAACCCACCTTTATACATTTCCTATGAGGCCCGTGGATTGGATGATGGAATTCCACCTCTCAATCCACATTGGTCAAGCCAACTGTCAATCACCTTTCTCCTCCCACCTAGAAATATGTAAACAATGAAAGAGTTAGCAAAACATGGCCAGTGTTTACATTCACGAGCGTGAGAAACTGCACGTCTCTCCTTCAACATGAACACTTGGCAAACCAGGAAAAAACTTCATGGCAACACCTCTCTGCTGGCAGCAACCCAGTGGGGAGAGGCATAGGCAGAGGGATACACCTTTGGATGGCCCTCAGAGTCCTGAACAAAGCCGTGTGCCCGGTAATGGGCCAGCATAATGAGACCAGGCTTAACCTGGGGAAACAATTAAGGCCGCCCACCATGGACAAGGCTGAATCCCAAGCTCCGTCTAAACAGAAATTAGGATACTATACCTTTAAGGACACTTGGTGCACAGGAGTAAACATCAAAAAGAGAACGAGTGAGCGAAAAGGCATTACCTAGGTGAAACCAGGGTCTCTATTAACCATATGGAAGCTGGAACAGAGCAATGCAGAAACGACCAATATGGTGAAATCACATGTTCTCCTCTTTATTCCTGGAATGGCTGGTTATATACCATTTCAGATAGTTTACAGTTGCAGGTGTTTTCTAATTGGTATTCAGTGTGAAAAAGAATGCAAACAATCTTAGTTTTAGGCAGCTACTGTGATTCTACTCTAACTGTCCTATCTAATGCATGCACTCACCTTAACTTAAATTCTAACTGCACCACAAGCTTATCTACTTTTCACACAGGACCAAGACTGAGTCCCAGCAGGCCCAAACCCTAGGCCTAGTTTGGGATAGCTCAAATTTCATTCCATAACACGTCATGTCCATGTTCTCTAAGAAATCCTGTTACACCTAGGAATTACCAGTCAGATTTGCTACCAAAACAAAAGGACAGTCATCAGGATGGGGTATGTAAAAAGGATTTCCTGGGAGAAGTTAAAGGCAGATTAAGAAGGTTACAACTTTATGATCCTGCAGCCTGGGCACAGGAAGAAAAAGGGAAATGTGAATTCCTAACTCACTTACAAGAAAGGCTACTAAGATTGCAGGTAGCTATAGAAGTAATAGGGAACTACACCATGGAAATCCTGACATTAACCACCAAAAATCGGCCAGAAATTGGAAATTTCATATATCAACAACAGGCTGCAGTTAGTTATATCCTGACTGGGGAGAAGGAGCTCCTAAATAAGAAAGAAGGGACTGAATGTCGGGGGAAAGAATACCTATTCGGAAGGAGGGTATACTTTCAAACAACTCATGGTGGGAGTGGACACTTAACAAAGGGAGAGAAGGAGGGCTAGTTGGACTCCTTGTATTAGGGTCTATGGTGGTAGTCCTAACCTTTCAGCACCTTGTACTCGGGTATGTTAGTCCTTTATATTGGATAGCACAAGGTGTGCAAGTCCTAAAAATAATGAATTTAAAAAGGAAAAAGGAGAATTGAGCCACAAGGTTTGAGGCTCAAGCAAGAACAGAGAGAGGTATCAATATTCCTTGATGGGATAATACTTGGGATTAAGGACATGAATTATATGGTAAAATTAGAAAAGGGGACAATTTTGATAAATGCAGTAGAATAATTCATGTTATGGTGTATATAAAATGTGATGTTTTGTAAAATAAAATGTACAAGCAGATCGGGTATGAATCTGATGAATTTTAGGATGGGCAACACCCAAGGCCACAAATCAAGGAGAATTAATACCCCTGCCAGGAAATCGGGAAGCACAACATTAACACCAGAATAAAGGGTGGACCGAGATCAGAATCAGTCCTCTGGGGCAGTGAAACTGTGAAGCACCAAGCCATCAAGGTTGATAGGGATCAGGGAGAATGCCTCTTCATTCATGATTTCATCCCCCATTCATGCTCCGAAGGAACGGACTTAATATTCATCTTCCCTCGGAAGCCCTATTCAGCAGACTGGACTGCAGAAATGAATATGAAGAAGCAGGATCGAAGACAAAGAACTTTGGGGAAATACTCTGCCGCCGTCAAAATAAACTGTATAAAAGAGGACCCCGAAAAGGCCCAATTTGTGAACAGGGTGAGTTATGGTGTTGCCCGGAACCCAAAATCAACAACACAGAGGCAGAGGTCTTCAGTGAAAAGCTGCTCCCCACCAAAAGGGACCCAGCCTGTTTATTTCTTTTCCTTTTATAATTTTGTGGGTCTGGTAGCAGATTGGCTTCTGGGGTTACTACCCCTTCACCCCACTGGCCAGACCAGCTGTCAACCAACATTATTTTCAGGCTGGAAATATGTAAGCAAAGGACAGTGAAGAAAAACAGGAAAGGTTGTTTATGTTCCAAAGTGTGAGAAAGTGAAAAACTGACCCTTAATATTGTACAGTAACTAAAGAACTGACTCCATCTTATAAGCAAGTAGAAGGCTTTAAAAAATCTCAGAAAAACCAGGGCAACATTATGGTGCCATAGAAGCCATAGCTAAGGTTCACCCAGTGCCGATCCTGGGTCTCGACACTGAACTTCCGATTGCTGGCTTGCTCAAATTTTTGTCCTGCAATTCTTTAATTAATAAAAAATATTTTATCAATTGGAATTGGCTGGACATTTGTAACAGGGCCTCTACATCCCCATGGAGGTGCAAGTCTTTTTCCCTGGCTCCTGCCATGCGGGTGCCAGCACCTCCAGGAAAGCAGCTCAACGTTTCCCAAAGCAACCTGGAAGATGTGACTGCAGCTCCAGTTTGCCTCAGCAGCACCCTGTCCATGTGGTCTCCAAGCTAGCACGGGGGAAGCAGTGCACTGGCCGCCAGGACTGTCCCCACAGGCCACGGCAGTCACAGCTGTAATCAGCAACAGGGGACCCATGCACACATCCCTGGAGTGGGCAGCAGCCATGCTGGACTGCCAGGGGGCTGGGACAGAGGACCCTCCTTGGGCCTGAGCAGCTGAATTAAAAGCCGGGGGGTGATGGCAGCCGCATTGGGCTCCTTTGAGCTGGAGGCAGCCACCGCTATTACCACACAAAAGCAATGCCGAGCAGCTGAGCAGGACAAAAGAGGTGGGGGGCAGCCAGACATGAGAAATGGAGGGTGGAGCGACACAAGAATCGGAGAGGAGCTGCGCGGACAAGGAAGGGAGGGAGACGCGCGCACACAAAAATCAGAGAAAGGGAACGACAAGGGGATAACAAGGGGGAAAGAGACTACATGGGGGAGGGCATTCCTCACCTGGTTCGCTCCCTCCACCCTGCTCCTCTCACTCTTTGTTTGCCCTGTGCAAGGACGCCAGAGCAGAGCATCAGAGCTTCGGGTTGAACACCCATATCCAAGAGAATTTTCCTGTTTGCCCAGGTTTTGCATTGCTATTGGGGAGGCTGTGATCAGCAGATTTGTAAAGGGACCTGGAGTAACTGTGTGAATTTCTCACCAACAGCCATATTCCTCATTCCTATTCCAAAAAATGCACCTTGGATGATGCCACTGTCACCAGCATCTGCCTGCAAAACCAAAAGCTGGTCCTAGCTAATGCAAGGTTAGGGACAGGCATGCATCAGCTGAGGTAAACAAGCTACCTCTTTAATGACTACTCTTGAACTCAGGGAACATAAGATGCTGATGGCTTACTGTAACAGTCCGTCCAAAAAGCACTCATCTGCCTCACGACTGCCAGAAGTCGAGACCCCCAGGGACCCTGGGCCTCAGCACAGGAGTTCTGGCCTGATTGAGGTGGGATCCAGGGCTTCTCCCTGTAGGTGCATCCATTAGACCGAGACGCCCTTCTCAGAGACCCATGCATGAACAATGGACACTGTTAAGGTTCCTGTGCCATGTTTGCGGAGGCCATGTTTGCTGTTGCGTACCAACTGTACCTGCTGTAAAAGGCTCGGGCTGCACCGCTCCCCCATTGTGAGAGAACACCTGCAGTGCCCACGAGATCTCTCCCCCTTCCTGGAATGTTGCCCTTTGCCTCAAAAAAGAACTATAATAATCACCCCAAGAAGGAGAGTCTCTGAGGCCTCCCCGACAGACAAGACAGATCTATTGGCGCGCGCTACAAGGACTGCGAAGGTGGTCTTGGTTCCAGCGTCATGAGGACTCTCGTCTGTTTATCGGTAGCTATAACCCCCCTTTATTTTTCGTCTTTTCTCTCTCTGTCTTTCTTTCCCTTCTCCTCTATTGCATAATTGTGTGTATCAATAAAGATACAATTGATTTTACTTGAACTAAGTTCTCATTGACTCTTTCTGCACTTTGAAATCAAAACGAACCATCACGACCATCCTTTGGCTCGTGACACTCACCCAACCTCACTCCTCTCCTTTACAAGCACTCACCAAATCTGGGAGTCCCGGGGGCACTTCCCTCTTTCCTGCAGCCAAGCAGCCCCAGCAGCCTCACCAGTATTTTAGGGACAGGGTGGCAGAATAACAATAAAACTCAGAAGAGGAGAAAGGTCCACATTAGAAGATGCTGTAGGGCTAAAACACACACCAACTTTTGTTTCCTGATAAGGCCTCTATAAATGACAGAGTAAATGACAGAACAAATGTAAAGCTCCCATCATTCTCAAGGATATTTGAAAAGCTCTCATGTTTCTAGTGTTTCATAAAACAAGCAAGTCAGAAATGGAAAACATTTTAAAAGTATGAACTTGCAGGGAATTCAATAAAAATGCATTTTCTGACTGAAAAAGTATCTTTATCTTCAGGAATGAAAACTAACACTGGTGGCTAACATGTCTCAAGCTGGAAGCTCTGGCAGCTTCACTTTTGAGCTCCAGTGCTCCTCACACAGCATAGCAGCCAGGACTTCTCCCATCTCCCTTCACAATTCAATATTCTTTTCAAGACTACCTCTTCTTTGTTAATTTTCAAGACTATATTATTTTTATTAGGGCTTTTGTAGTTTTATATCTTTCTTTCTCTAGAGTACCAGCCCTATGGCGTTCACCCGCTAAAATAAAAAATGTTAGCACTTTTCTCTCTAAAGTCACTGCCACCCTTTTGACCACATTTGTGCTGGTTACCAAAACCACCATGAGAGCTGATGTCACAGAAAGGTCCATTTCTAATCTCTATGTTCTGGTTGCCACAGCACATGATTCTTCAGTGTACATGGTCTAAACATGATCCAGAACTGGACTGGTCCTGTTTGGGCCACAGCTCTCCAGAGCAAACAAAATATCTGAAATGAACAAAGCCTGGCTGAAAGTAACTGAAAGTGAATGCTGACATCTCCAACTCTCCTTGTTTGAGTCTCACCATGCCTATGAGGAGAAGACTGATGAAAAATAAGAAAGAATAGGGAAAGATGGAAAAAAAGGAAGAAGATTTCTTGGAATTATCAGAAATTACTCATATGCATGTTCTTAGCCTAAAACAAGGATCACGGATGAGTTAAACCTTGATTTCAGCTACAGTTTGACTGGAATAAGGATTTTATTTTCAAACACTAACTTGCATATTGTTATTTTTTTCATAAAGCTGAGGCAAACATCATCTCTGGCTTCCCAATAGAGCTAGAGCAGAGAATTTATGGGTGCAGACATTAAAATGTTCATAATGCCTTAAAAAAGGTTTTGTTTTGTTTTGTTGTTTTGTTTTGTTTTTTCTTCAGTTCATATGCATTGAGATAGCTGTGGGAGACAAAATATTTTAGAAAACTGTTGCCCAGGATCTTTTATAATTTCAATTTTCTTCTCCAACAGAATGATGAGGTCTAACCCAAGGATGAGCTGCAAAACATCAGGCAGAAATCAGCAACAGGAAAAGAGGGAGAGAGCCAAGCATCATGCCTGCCACTACAAATGTTCATGTGTTGGGGCAACACATTTCAGGTGATGGGAAATCCTTCCACAAGCACAGATAACTCTCCAAATAGGCTCTGTAGCTCGAATTTTAATTTTTTTAATGCCTGCTTTTTGACTTCCAACACTGAGCGTGATGGGAACACTACCAATAGGTAATTTGGGAGTTATAATACGTGATGTGCTTTGAAATAGAAGTCTCGGTTCATTTGGATGTAAGAATTGATCAGGGAAAGGGGAGATGGGTTGGATTTTAAAAAAGCAGTAGGGGTATGGTAAATGTTGCCTCTGGGCTAATTCCAGAATCTTTTTTCTCTTTCACATTTTTTTCCATTCAGGATAACCTGGAACACACCAAATAGGTTTTCCCATGCAGAGGCCTCTGGGAAGCAGTTTAGATACATGATTTCAGATGCAAAAACGTCTTCCCAGCCCAGGCCATCACATTGGAGCCAAGTCCCGAGCAGAGTGGAGACATCTCAGTCTTCAAATCTTTCCCAAACTGTCAGTATACCCTGAGTCTTTGTGATCCAACCAAACATACGTCACTCTTCCTCAAGTTAATAATAGATGTCCCAGGAAAGACAGCTCTTGAGGTCAGGGAATTTTTTTTCCTTATTTTTCTCTTTTTTTTTTTCTGTTGGCTTTTCACTTCTCCTTTGGAAGGGGTGGAGGAGTCCAAGTGCAGCCCCCAAGCCGCCTGCTTGGCCACCCCTTGCCCACTTCCCCAGCCAGCAGCCCACAGCCCCGTGGCTGCCAGTGCTGTCTTACACAAGTGTCCCCTGAAAAAGGAAAAATAAATAGAAGAAGCAAACATATGACACTTCTTAGCACAAAGCCTCTCCACCTCCTCCTTGCTTTTGTTTTTATTTTTATTATTTTTCCTCCTCCTCTGGTGACATAAAAAGAGGTTGCGTCTGCCCCTGTTGAATGTAGATGCCTTTGAAGTGGAACTAATCATTTCAAGGATAGTTTGCGTTGTCCTAACAACACAGCTGAATTGCAAAGCCCCTCTTTTTGTTGAAGGTATGTTTTCTTTCTTTCAGCCCAACCTGATGATGATATACTGCTTTCATGCTCTGTCCTCCCACATCGTAAATCTCCCCTGCTGCCTTCCCCAGCCCAAACTCCCCCACGCCAGCGGGGGACCAGCTGCGGCTCCCCTCGGGCAGGGCTGGGCAGGGCCAGGCAGGACCGGGAGGAGCCCTGGCCGCGCTGCAGAACTGCACCTGCGAAGGGGGGATGCAGTGGCCAGGAAGGGTGGGAGGCAAGGCAGCTGGCCCTGAACCCCTCTCCATGCATGCCTATTCCTCCTCGGGCACCCTTCCGTTCATCACCTTCTAGGTACCCTCCATCCACCCCTGACCAGCGTCCTGCATCCCCAGAGGTGCATCCCTCCAGGCACCCCTCATCTCTCTTGGTGTACCTCTCCAGGAGCCCCTCCATACTCCGGGTACCCTTCACCCTCCCACCCAGCATCTCCCAATACCCCTCTGGGCACCCCTCCATCTATCACCCTCTGGGTACTCTTCATCTTTCTATCCAGGCATCCCTTATCCCCACCCCCTTGTGCATCCCTTCAGACTATCCTCCCTCCATCCCGCTCTGGGCAGCTTTCATTCTCTATTCCAGGCATCCCACACCACCCTGATGCACCCCTTCAGGCACCCCTCCATCCACATCCCTTCGGACACCCTTCATCCTCCCCCTATGCATCTTGCATCCCCAGTACAGCACCCTCCATCCATCCCCTTCTGAATATCCATCCTCACCCTCCAGGCATCCCACATTCCACTCCGGGAATCCCTTTCCTGACCTTCCAGGCACCCCCAGGCTGCCACTGGCCCTGGCCCACGGCCCGCAGCTCGCAGCTCCCTTTAATGCCATTAGTGACAGAGGTCAGGTTTCAATCGGGGCTCGGTGACACGACGGGGCTGCAGCGGATGCCTCGGAAATTCAGGTCAAGCGATGTGGGCTCGGGTTTTAGAGTCAAGGCTACTGGGATGCAACCTTGGAAATGCCCCACTAGATGGACAGACAGACAGACTGCACCATAGGCAGTCAGCAGTTGGCTCCCCAGACCCCTGCCCAGACTACAGCTTTTCTGAACCCCCCCTCTGCACAGCTCTTCTGGGCTTGGATGCTTTGCCCAGCAGGTCCCATTCCTGGCCAGGATCTCTGTGGTGGGGCAAGTTCTGGGTTAATTCCCCCCCAGCAGGCATTGTAGTTCGACAACTCTTTTTTGGGTTTTTGGGTGTTTGTTTGTTTGTTTGTAAGAACACAGAAACATATTTACTGCCTCCTATAAATTATTTACTAATTTAAAGGTAATTCCATTAAAGCCGCATGGTTTGCGTATACAAAATAGTTATCTGGGGACTCCTTTTGCCATCAAAAAGCCACACAGTTGCCAGAGAGCAGGGAAAGATGGGGGCAGGAGGAGCTGACTGCAGGAGAAATGGGCCTCAGGAAGCAGCACAGGAATGGAAAGGAAAGAAATGGCTTTGCCCCCTCAGTTTATGAGACCCTACAAGCACAGAAACGGCCACCTCCTCTCAGGGTTGCTTTTCTCTGAGATTCTCCTCGGGGTTGCTGTTCCCCGAGGTAATGAGGTTTTTCGTCTTCTCTTTGCTTTAAGTGTTTCACACCGAAGGTAGACACGACAAGCTGAGTCTGCCAGTGCATGTTTCCAAGGTTGTTTATTCTTCATTATCTCTCAGTTCTTTCTCAGCTCTGCCAGGCACTTCCCTGGCAGGGAACCTTATCTCAGTTCTTTCTCTGCTCTGCAAGGCATCTCCAGCAGAGCAGGACATGCGGCGGACTGGGCGGATCAGAGCCCCGCACCTTATGTACAGTACCCTTGACCCAACCACTGTCCAAGATGTATTTTTTATTTACAAAATTTTACTAATACCTACTACCTATGCTAACATGTCAGTTCTACTCTAAACCAACCTCTAAAATCCAACTCAGCAAAAGATGGGGGACGAGAGCAAGAACAAGGAGGACAGGGGCCACTCCCCAATTCTTCCATCTTGTCTCTTCAGCCCTATATACTAAGAATCCTAATTTCTATATTTATATTCTATAATAAACCAGTTACTACTTATTTTAAATTCTTAGGGTTTGTGATTCTTCTTGCATGTGAGTATTCACTCCCATGGACAGCAATCAGAGTCAGTGTCCTCCTGGGATCTGTGTGGGTCTAACTGACCCCCCTGTACAGATCCCAGACCCCCCTGTCTAGTCTCCAAACCCTCCAGGGCAGCCAGAGGGATATCCTGGACTCCAACAACCTCCCAGGCAGGAACTGGCAACAGGGCTGGGACCATCCCAGGCTCATCCCTTCATTCTGCTGAGCTGCACCAAAGATGGCACAGGAGGTGACTACACTGGCAACCAAAGGCACCACAGGCTGTGCCTGTGCTTCCCAAGATGTGCCTGATTCCCCGTGAGAGCAGCAGGGTAGAAGCAGCATTGCTCTTCACTGTGCTGCTTTTGGACAGCTCTGCTGAGCTGTCCCCCTGAGAAACCTTGTCCCCACAGGTGCCCTTCTGAAGAGCCACACTGGGATATCAACAGGCACTGTCCCTCAGCATGGGCTGGTGAGGAGGCTTGGAGGTAGTTCTAAGCTTTCCCCCATCCCAGTGTTCCCTGAGGATGCAGCTCTCCCCTCTCCAGCTCCATCTGCCCATGGGACACACAAGCCCAGAGGCTCAGCACCTCTGGCCGGTGCTCCCACAGAGCTCTGCTGTTGGGGACAGGGCTGCTCCAGCACCCACAGACCATGCTCATCCCCGCGGGCCCTCTGCAGCAGGAGCAGCCTTCAGCAACCTCTCAGGAGCTCAACTCAGAGAAGGTAAACACCAAAACCCGTGTATGCTCCCCAGGGAGGAGAGAGAAGCAAAACAGTGAGATAAATGGGAATTACAGGTGAACATCAAGAAACTGTTTTCCCTCAGAAAGTGGTACATTAACAATCATTCTGTCTACAAGCATCTTCCTTAGACAAAACTCACAGATTTTCCTGTTTTAAAGGGGAAGGCATAAAGATGAATGAGTCCATCTCTCTCTCTCTCTAATATCTTCTGCCACCTCATGCAGGGGTGTTTGCTAGAGAAGCAGCAGAGTACTTGGTCTTGCAGCTCTAAATACTCAAAACACAGATCTGAGAAAACCAAGGTGTAAAGCAGCTGGAAAGCAAACTGCCAACTCCAAACAGCCAGGGCTGTCTCTGGCTGAAATATGTGTGCAGTACTGTTGTTTTTATATTTACATAAATTAATAATCACACACAGGTACCTTCCTTGCATCTGAAGTTCTCTGCATTCCTTGTCTGTTATCTTCTAGTCCATGAATCCTCTCAATCCCTTCAAGGGAATGCAGGGCCTGTGAAGAAAGGAGCAGAAATTTGTCTTGGGTTATGTATTAAAAAAAAAAAAAAGTGTGTTTTATTTCATCTGTTGAAAGCAGTTGGGGAATTTTTTTTTTTTAAATCTCTTCCAACTCCAGGGGGGAGGGGGGAGGATGCCTTCTGACAATAGGCCAGCTGTTCAGCTGTTAAAACCAGGTGGGGCAGTGTTTCTTATCTCTTTCACACTCCCCCCCCCCCATCCACCGGGGGAGGGGGGGGGAATATTGTCGTGGTTGGGGGGGGAGGTGAATTCTTCCAGGGGGATGTGGGCAGTCCAATCAGTGATCAGCTTTTCTGCTGGCACCTGGGTTGGTCACTCGGAGGTTTGGACACGCCTCTGAGGACACAAAGAGTTAAAAGCAGGAGTCTGAGGGGCTCGGCCTTTTTTCGGATCTGGGTTTCAGCAGAGAGACGTCTCCAGCCCCCCCCCCCAGCCTGGCCACGAGGCTGGGTGGGGGAGGGGAAACACGTGGTCGGCTCAGGTAAGCCGGAGCCCCCGGTGGGGGGGGAAGAAGAGAGGGGACAGGACTGGAACTGAGCTGCCTTGTCCAGGATGGAGGGGTGGAAAACTTGGAAGTGCCTTCTGTGTGTGCTCACCCCCTCCTCCCCCCCAAACTCCAGGAGAAGGTGCCCAACCACGTGGGGGGTTGCCGATCCTGGGAGTGCCTCAGCCTGCACCCTGCTGAGAAGAAACTGTTAACCCTTGCTTGGCAGAAAGAAACTTTTCTTAGACATTGATTCTCATGACTGGTGGTTTTCGGAGAGAGGGCAGCGGCCTGGGACCGAGATGATAAAGCATGATTGGAAGGAACTCGATGGAAGAATGAGAGGAGTAGCCTTGGAGCTGGACTTTTCTTGCATAATGTCAGCCATAGACTGAACTTGAGTCTCTTTTGAACATAAACTGCATTTTTGGGTGGATGCAGCTGCCCCTTGCTTTTGCTACAGTGACTGGCACTTGAAGAGTTAGAGCGAGCAGAGAAAAGAGGGGGAGGGTGAGGTGGTGCCCTCTGCCCTCAGGGCAGACCTGCTCCTGGAACCCCGGCCCCTGGGTGAAAAGGGGGAGAGCTCGGCATGCAGCATCCTTAAAAAGCCCTGTATGTAGTTTTGGCCTATGAGACAGCGGTGAGAGCGCTGGACATAGGAAAAAAGAGAGTGTCACCCTGGCAGACTTCTCCGAGCGGTGCTATAGGTGACATGAAAACACATAAGGGGTGAACCCGTTTTCTGAAGAACAGTTTGTGGTGCGAGAGAGACTCCTCTCTCCCTTGCTGAATTAAAGATTAGTTTTTTTGAGTAGTGATTGTTTGATTTAAAACCCAGAGGTTGGTCTGTGAAAAGTGATGGGTGGGGAGGTAAAAACTGAGGGAAGAAATGTTCTAAGAAGTTTTTATTTCTGTCTCTGTGTGTGTTTAAGTGTATTTCTGTCCCTGTTCTTATGTAATTAATAAAGTTTTGGTGGGGTTTTTTTTGTTTTCAAGATTTAAGCCTGCTCTGCTCTGTTCCTGATCACATCCCACAGGAGTTGTTAGAGAAAAAACATATATTCATGGGTGCACTAACATCTGGCCAGTGCTAACCCATGACAGATATCTTCTGGGGTAATGGGCCATTAGGGACCATTAAAGCTCACCAATGACATGACACATTACATCATCCCATTGTGAGATGCTCCACCCAGTGGGGGGGAGCCAACTGTTCCCTACCTAGATGAAAACTGAAACCCAGGAACACCAGGTATCTGGTTTTCCACTGGATTCCTGGAGGAAAACTGGACCCATCCTGCCATCACTGGACCCTTTTCTACAGGATCATCTCTACTCCACAGAACCACATTTGTTACTCCAGGAGAACTTATTTGGACTGCTTCCAACACCCTGACCAACAGGGTGTCAGGTCAAATCTCTAACTCTGTCAGGGTTTTCTAGGACTTTTGTTTGTTTGTTTTTGTACTACTACATTTGTATTTTTAATATTCCTAGTAAAAAACTGTTATTCCTATTCCCATATCTTTGCCTGAAAGCCCCTAATTGCAAAATTGTAATAATTTGGAGGGAGGGTGTTTACATTCTCCATTCCAAGAGAAACTCCAGTTTTCCCTGGCAGATACCTGTCTTTCCAAACCAAGAAAAAAAAGCAGCTTACTACTTCACCATCAGGGAAATGTAAAAATGTTTCTAATTAGTGAACTTGAATATTTTAGATTTGCTGTAATTCCTTTATTGCTCCTTATCATGTTGGCCTTGGGACAGCTCTGATGAGATGAAAAAAAGGAGTTACTTAATTCTCGCATGGATTCGGTCACACTTCATTGGCATTTTCCTGCCCAAATAGAGTTTGTTCGAGAACATTAATACATTCTTCACATAGAACTTCATGTTTAAAGCATGACAAACTTGTTTCAGTATATATTAAACCAAGGTGTTGCTGCTTAGTGTGGATACACCAGCTTCTGGGAGGCCAGAACCTGAGCACAGGGGCAGACAGGCAGGAAAGGTCCTGTTACAGCAGGGGAGGGTTGTGATTTCTCCGGGCTTCACAGCAACCTCAGAGCAGCTGAGTGTCACAGTGGACACGGGAAGAACCACACGAGGACACGCTGGTGAGCGAAGCAGGAAAAGAGAGCGAGTTTATTTACAAAACCCAGTTTTATACATTTCCCATGGTGCCCGTGGATTGGAGGATGGAATTCCACCTCTCAATCCACGTTGGTCAAGCTAACTGTCAATCACATTTCTCCTCCTACCTAGAAATATGTAAACAATAAAAGACAGTTAGCAAAACATGGCCAGTGTTTATAGTAGAAAGTGTGATAAGGTGAAACTTCTGACTCCAATATGACGAACATAACAGAAGGCTTAAAAAAGTCTTCAAAACCAGGGTGACATCTCACCCTTTTTATCTTTAAAAAAAGAAAAAGGAGAAAAAGAAAAATGAACAATTTTTACAATGGAAAAAACTGTACAGAGTTCAAGGATTATCCATGAAGGAATCATCAGAGCGATCACTCGCGTCATCTGCGTCCGAGTCATCGCCCAAGGATTCATCCATTTGATGACCTTCCGTCTGGTCACGGCCTCCATCTCGCCTATCGGCCGGATTCTGCCTCTGCTGTCGCAGGTCAGGACGGACACACTTTGAAGGTACCCAGCATGCCCCAGTATCTGTGGACACCCACGCATACCCACGCCCCATAACGATCACGTCATAGGGTCCTTCCCATTGTTTGGTAACTAAATTCCGGACTCGAACCTTCGCTCGAGGCTGATGCGTGTCATTTGAAGCCTGCAACGAGAGGAGGTGGTTTACAATCACAGGGTTACTTGAGTTCTGCGGAACTGTAAGGTAATTGATGGTGTACAATGCTTTGGCCAAGCGACTGTGTGGTGTTTCACCCTGCATTCCCCGTTTTTGCTTCTGGAGGACATGCTTGAGAGTACCATGAGCACGCTCTAAAATTGCTTGTCCTGTTGGAGAACGAGGGATGCCAAAGTTGTGAGTCACACCCCATGCCTATAGGAATTGCCGTACCTGTTGAGAGGCATAAGCAGGACCATTGTCAGTTTTCACGACGGAAGGTATGCCTAGTACAGCAAAGGCCTGCCTCCAGTGGGCAATGACATCGCGGGCTTTCTCTCCAGTGTGAGCTGAAGCCCACATCGCAGAGGAGAATGTGTCCACCGTGACATGCACATACTTGAGCCGGCCAAACTCGGCGACCTGGGTGACATCGGTCTGCCAAAGCTCCAAGGCCTTAAGGACCCTGGGGTTAACCCCTGCCGGCAATGGCGCACCAAGAGCATGACAGTCGTCACAAGAGTCGACAATGTCACGAGCCTCAGTGGCCGTCAGGTGAAACTGCTTCTGCAGCGTATGCGCATTTTGGTGGAAGAATCCATGCGATGCCTTGGCCTGTGCGCGTGTGTCAGGCTGAGGAGCAACCCATGCTGGGTTAGCCAGCTTGTCAGCCCTTGCATTACCTTCCGCTACGAAGCCTGGCAAATTTGTGTGACTTCGAACGTGCAGAACGTAATAGGGATGAACCCTGGACTGAATTGCACACCACAAGGTCTTCAGCAGATGAAACAAGGCAGGGTTACTGACTTCCTTCAAAACTGAATACCCTAATTGCCGTGCAATGTCGGCAACATAAGCTGAGTCCGTGACCAGATTGAAGGGTGTCTGAGAAAATTTTTCGAATGCCATGACGGCAGCCCTTAGTTCAACCAGTTGGGCTGACCCGTCCTCATGGCCTTCCAAAACCTGCCATTCAGATCCATCCTTCCAGGTAACAATGGCTTTTCCTGTTTTGCCTGAACCGTCAGTGAAGACGGTGGGTCCTTGCACTGGCTCATGGCTATTTTTGGGTTGTAATGAAAATCGAGTATCTTTTGCCACTTGCAATAGCTTGTGGCTGGGCAGATGATAAGTGATCTGCCCTGAAAAACCCTCTAGAGCACTTTGTAGCGAAACGTTGTTCGCATAGCTCCAATCAAATTCCTCCCTCTGAACCGGGAATATGATCTTTGAGGGATCTGCACCCATCAATTGTAAGCAGCGTTGTCGACACTTGATTATCAAGTGCACAATCAATTCAAACAACGCAGTTGCCGTCTTGTGCGGCTGATGAGGCAGGAAGACCCATTCCAAGACGTGCAGAGGATCAGTCCAATCATCGTTCCATTGGCCAATGATACCTGTAGGATGTAAATCAGGAGTGGTGATGAACACAGTGACATCAATGGAAGGTTCAATACGGTACACCTGGCGGGCTGAAACAGCTTGCTGCACCTCCTCCAGCACTTTTTGTGCCTCAGGGGTCAATTGACGAGGTGACTTTAAATCAGTGTCCCCTTTCAATAATTCAAACAAGGGAGACAGTTGTGCGGTGGTTAGTCCTAAGTAAGGACGTAACCAAGTGATGACACCTACCAGCTTCTGAGCATCATTCAGTGTCTTCACAGGTTGCACAAATTGCACCTCCTGGTGACGGATAGTCCGTTCCAGAATTTTGACACCTAAATATTTCCAGGTAGGTTGCTGTTGTACCTTTTCTGGAGCCACCTGCAGTCCATGTGAATGCAGAGCATTCAACAACTGAGGCTGTATCCTCAGCAGCTCATCCTGGGTGGGCGCAGCCACCAAAATGTCGTCCATATAATGATAGACATGAGCGTCAGGAAACTGCTTGCGGACTCCAGATAAGGCACGGGCCACATACCATTGGCATAATACCGGGAAATTTCGCATTCCTTGAGGCAAAAATTTCCATTGATATCTCTGTGCCGGTTCAGCATTGTTTATTGTTGGTACCGTGAAGGCAAATTTTGGTCTGTCATCGGGATGCAGAGGGATCGTAAAAAAACAATCCTTCAGATCCACAATGAGGACCGGCCAGTCCGCGGGAAGCATGGTAGGCCATGGCATGCCCGCCTGTAATGTCCCCATGCCTTCCATCACGGCATTGATTTTTCAGAGGTCTTGTAGCAACCTCCATTTCCCAGACTTCTTTTTGATACAAAACACAGGAGTGTTCCAGGGACTGGTAGATGGTTCTAGATGCCCCTGGTCCAACTGCTCCTGAACAAGTTCGCGAAGGGCGACTAGCTTGTCATGAGAGAGGGGCCACTGATTCTCCCAGATGGGTTTGTCCACCAGCCACCGTAAAGGAGGCGTGGGACACTCTGCGCCCTTCATCACAGTGGCCCCCATTAAAAATCCGTGCTGAGTCGCACCCCCCACGTGGCCAAGACATCCCTCCCCCAGAGGTTCTTAGCAGTGTCCGTAACATAAGGCAAATCATGGCCGTCTGTCCCTCTGGGTTGGTGATGATCACAGGATTCTGGCTCACATAACACTGCTTCGTTCCTCCTAAGCCCACGATAGGTGTCTGTACCAGGCTCAAAGGCCACTGCAGGGGCCAAGCCGCCAGGGAGAGAATGGTAACATCAGCCCCGGTATCTGGGAGGCCGTGAAGTTGAAACTCCGACGGCGTTGCACCAGCCATGGACACAGTACACACAATCTCAGGACAGTCTTTGGTTAGGAGAATAGTCCAGTGGACTTGGGGCGACCCAGTAGACCCAAAGCTGCCGTCACCTTGTGACCGGTCCTCCATCCTGGAAACAGAAGACTTAAAAGGAACAAGTTGAGCAATACGGGTGCCTTTTGGAATAGTCAAAGGGGGGGTGGGTGTGAAAACCATCGCATGAATCTGCCCTGAAAAATCTGCATCGATGAGTCCCGTGTGCACAATGATACCCTGAATGATGGCACTAGACCTCCCCATGAGGAAAGCACTCATGCCATCACCCAAAGGATCAAAGGCATCCAAGGGGACCCTGTGTATCTTGGCCGAATTTATGAGGACAGATTCTGCTGTGCAGACGTCAACACCTGCTGAGCCGTGGGTGCTGGCTGCAAGCCTGCTAAGCAGACCTCCATCGGTTCGGGTGGGGGCAGAGACACTTGTGTCTGAGCGCGTCTCTGCTTCGCGCTGCGTTTCGTGTTTCCCAACACCAGAAGGGGATGGCCATTGACATTCACCGTCGCCTTGCAATTATTTGCATAGTGATTTGGTTTTCCACATCGAGCGCACAGAAACAAGGGGGCTGTGGTTTTTTGCACTTTCTTCCCCTGTTTTTTCCTGGTTTTGGGACTGCCCTGCTGTTGCAGCCTGCCCTGAGGGCCCATCCAAGCAGGCTGCATCACAGGGGCCATGGCTGGTTGTACAGCCATAGCCACAGGTGACTGCACAGCATCAGCCAAGACAACCAACTTGCGGCTACGTGTGCTTATCTTTGCACAGGCCTCTGCCATCTGAGCGATGGACGGATCACCAGGAAGTGCATCGATGATCCTCCTGCAATCAGTATTGCAGTTGCCTCGGCCCAGGTGCTTAAGTAATACCTTCCTATGCTCAGGATCACCGACCTGCTTTTCTACCACAGCAGTCAGCCTTCCTGCAAAATGCAGGAATGGCTCATCAGCTCCTTGAACAATTGTGGCAAACGATTCCTCTGGAGCAGCCATTGCTATGGTCTGAACCAGAGCTGCCATGCCTACCTGTTGGCACTGCTCAAGCACCAAGGGCGCAAACCCAACTTGTCCATTGGCATCGGCATAATTTCCAATGCCCAGCAGCTTATCGGTATCAACCGTGCGCCTGACATCAGTTGGGCCTAATGTGGCATTTTGCTCCACTGTGCTGTTTGCTAACTGACTCCATTTTGATTTGAAAATGTCATATTCGACAGGTGGAAACAGAGCCCGAGCTAGACTCCGGATGTCGTAAGGTGTTAAAAGATGACCGTTGAAAAACCTGAGTATCTGCATTACTTCACTAGACCCCAGGCCATATTTCCCCACCTTATCACGAAGCTCCATCAAGGCTTTCCAATGCAAAGGCTGGTGGGTGCTATGGGTAACACCTGTTATGACAGGGAAAGCCTGGAGACCTCCTGGTAGGGTGGCAGGACCTGCCACATCCCGTCCCGTGGGGTCCACAGGGACAGAGGCAGACACTTGACTGGGGGCCAGCTGAATGCCAGACACCGGAGGTCCAGCGGCGTCAGAAACAACAGCAGTAGAGCTAATCTTTTCAGACTCCGGAGGACGATGGGTACACATGCAGTCCTCCACTTCCTCCATCTTGACTCTAACTTCCCCCCAAAATCGCTCCTGGTCCTTCGGCCGCACTGTGACATTACAAGGAGGGAGTGTCCAGGTGGAGGATCCCAGAGCGCGGGGTCTCTTGGCCCTGGGAAGGGCCGGCCGGACCCCAGCTGCGTCCCCACCAGCGCTGAAATTAAAAACTGTAGCGCCTGCTCCCATCGCAGGCGCAGCGCCGGTGGGAGGCTGCGGGGGCGGGCCCGCTGGCGCTTTCGCAGCCCCGGCGGTGCCTGCGCCTGCCGCAGCACGGGTATAGGGCTCTTCAGTAGGTGTAGGTTCCGATAGAACCCCCGAGTCCCATGCAGGCAGATTACAATGTGCTGGGACGGGTGCGGCTGGCGGAGCTTTCGCTCCACTGTGCGCCGTGGTCAAGGGCGCCTGCGCACTCAGCGCAGGGGGAAAAAGAAGAAGGGGCGGGCACCGGCGCTGCCCGCGGGACTGCATCCTCGCCGCGCGCCGTGCTCAGCACCGCAGGCGCGGCCGGTGCAGTGGGGAGGGGACCCAGGAAGGGAGCGGGGATCGGCGCCGCTCCTCCCTTGCCCGAGCCAGCCGTCGCTCGGTCCGGGATCCCGCTGAATAAGGTTTCACCGAGGCCCCGCTGGCCAATAGCAGGTGGCAGCCCCCCCGAAAGGGAATGCACGGACTGCCCACCCAACAGGACGGGGGCCGGCGAAGAGCCGATACAGGCCCCGCCTCCAGCGGCGCCCGCCCCTGCACGCTCTGCAGAGTCGGTGCAGGCGCAGAGGCGCCCAATGAGCCACCCTCGGCGCCCAAGTGGGGCTGCGCGGGGGGAGGCTCCACCCTTGACGTATCCAGAGGATACGTCGTGGAAGTTCCGCATTTCGGGCAGAGCATGGTAATAGAATCATGCTCTACAAGGGGCGGGGCCCGCGCCGCGGGTTCCTCCCCGCCCGTCGGTGCTGGGAAGGCTTGAATGGAAGGCTCTTCCATCCCCACTCTCCGGCGCTGTGGCACATGAGTGGGCGGGGCCGGCCGTGACGACTGCGGGGCCCCGCCCTCTCGCTGTTCGAACGGCCGGGGCGGGTTCAGGCTTCCCTTGTTCCCCAAAAATTCGAAATCCGAATCGGAGAGGAACAAATCTTCCAGCGCATCAGCTGGAGGGGGAGGAAAAGAATCCTCCGACCTCGGAGACAGGGGGTCGAGCTCGGACGGAGATCCCACGTCCGACACCGCGGCCGCGTCCCGTTGCGGCCCCCCACCTACCACCGGAGAAGGAGGGTCGCTCAGAGAATCTGCCGAGATCTCCGAGCTAGCGGGATCCATTTCCCGGAAAAAGAGATCAATCTTTCGCCACACAACCAACAACCTGGCTGCCTCCAGCATGAGGGGAGAAGAGAGAAGGTCCATGAGGCACTCCCCCAAGCTGCCCTACACCTCCCCAGAAAATGCGTCCGCCGGATCTCTAAAGAAGCCACGCCCCCGGGCCCATTCCAACAAACCCTGAAGTTCTGCCCAGGAAACAGGAACGTGCTTTCGTTCCATAATAGACTTCCAGACATCCAAAGCTATGGAGTCCTCTTTCAAGACCGTATCGAAAGGCATTGTGCAGCAGAAAAAAGGGGGGTAAACCCGCCAAACAGAGCCACAGAGCCTAGAGAAGGAGTGAAAGGCACTACAGAGCCATAGAGCCTAGGCAAAGAGTGAAGGGCCCGACAGAGCTCACCCAGACAGTCCTACCACACACGTCGGGGTCACCAGATGTCACAGTGGACACGGGAAGAACCACACGAGGACATACTGGTGAGCGAAGCAGGAAAAGAGAGCGAGTTTATTTACAAAACCCAGTTTTATACATTTCCCATGGTGCCCGTGGATTGGAGGATGGAATTCCACCTCTCAATCCACGTTGGTCAAGCTAACTGTCAATCACATTTCTCCTCCTACCTAGAAATATGTAAACAATAAAAGACAGTTAGCAAAACATGGCCAGTGTTTATAGTAGAAAGTGTGATAAGGTGAAACTTCTGACTCCAATATGACGAACATAACAGAAGGCTTAAAAAAGTCTTCAAAACCAGGGTGACAGCTGAGCAGCATATGCTCCAGCATTTCATCTTGGCAGGCAGACACACCCCAGCCATAAGTGCTTCTTGGCTGTGTGTTGCCATGAATTTTCCTGGTTTGCTGAGCGTTCATATTAAAGGAGAAACGTGCAGTTTCTCACGCTGGTGAATTGTAAACACAGGACCATGTTTTGTAAATATTGGCAATGTTATGAATACTTTCTCCAAGACAAGGGGAGGTTGAATGACAGCCTCCTGGACCAATGTGACAGGAGAGGTGGCGATACCCTTCTCCAATCCATGGTCACCTTGCCACAGATATATAATGGAAAAATAAACTAAGGGCAGGGTCTTCTGCCCTGCTGCTGTTGTTGCACCCAGATCTGTGTCCCCAGTCTGTTTTCCTGGTTGGGCCTCCACGGTGATAACTGGCGCCTATACGTGGTCAAGTTGCAAGCTAGTGAGGAAAGAAAAAAGAAGAAAGAAAAAAAAAATCTGCCTTCTACAGCTGCAAAAAGAAGAAACCCACGATGTTCTCAGAGGAACGATTGATGATGGAACTGCTCCACTCCTTTTTGTTGTCCTGTGACGCTGACTTAACCAGGAAACACGTGAGAGAACTATTTAGCTGGGGAAAGAAACTTGGAATTTTTTATAGTGCTGAAAAAGCACTCTCAATCGACCCATGGAAAACCCTGGGGGAAAAACTTTTTTTATCCGTTCTGAACGGAAATATGAGAGCTAGCGCTCTCTTAAGGACCTGGGGAACAGTCTTCCCACTTCTAAAAGAGGCTGGGGAGGACTTTGAAGTTGATTCTGGGTTTTCAACACAGAGCAGAAGCTCCCCTGCGAGCTCCGTCGCTTCTGACGAGGATTGCTCTGATGCAGGGTTAGAACCGATGCAGGAGACCCCCACCCCCATGTCGGGGGTTGGGCGCGCCCAGCGGGGTTTTTGGAAGGGCGGGGAAGCCTTTTTCGGTCCGCTCCCCGCGCGGTTTGCCGGGCGGGGAGCTGGGGTGCCGAGGGGGCGAAGCGCTCGGCCTCGGGTCCCACGCCGAGCGCGGGGGATCGCCCGCGCCGCCCCGGGCCGCCGTGCCGCGGCGACCCCCCCTGCTGCCCGCCACCGCTGCGGGGTCCGCCCTGCAGCTGCCGCGCGGAGCCGCGCCGCCTCGGGCCCCCTGCGGGGAGCCGGGGGGGCCGCCGTGCACGCCGCCCCCGGCGCTGCCGGCGCCGCCCCCTGCCCCCGCCTCCCCGGCCCGCCCTGCCCCGCCGCGAACTGCTCCGCGCAGGATTCGGCAGGCGAGAGCGGCGGGGACGGCCCCTTCTTGCCCCGTCCCCCCGCCGCACCAAATGCTGTGCGCGGGGTCGCCGCCGCCGGCGGTCCGTGCGGTGCCCGCAGCGGAGCCGCCGCCGCCGCCCACCGCGCCGCGCCCCGCCCCACGCGTCTGGTGCCGGTCCGGCGCCGCGGGGGGAGGGCTGGGCGCAACGCTGCCCGCTGCTGCGGGGCCACCCGCGCTGGACAGCCCCCCCGCGCTGCCGCGCGGCACCGCCGCACGCCCCCTCCGTTCAGAGGGGACGGGGCCGAGCGCTGGAGCCGCAGAGCTGCTGCCGGCTCTGGCCCCGGCCACCGACCCATCGGCTGATGGGGCAGGAGCTGAAAGCTGTGGCCGGTCGGCCACGCCCCCTGCCCAGCACGACAATCGCCCCCCCGCTCAGAGAGGAGTCTGAGCGAGTCACTGTCCCCCGCCCACCTCCGCTACGGGGCCGGGTCGGCTGTGGGAAATGATAACGGGGCAAAAACGTTGTCTGATGTGCACGCTTTTCCTGTCATGAAATCGGATGAGAATTTTAGTCCTGCATCCCAGCCAAATCAGGCTGCTGACCTAAGAGAGCTGCTGCCTGAAGATGCAGCTTTGCCCGAGCCAGTTCAGGGACCTGTGGACGTGGGTCCACAGCATCATAGCCATGATGTCCCATCATGGGCAGTCCCGTTTCCCTTATCAAGGGACGTGGCAGAAAATAATACAAGCTTCACTGAGGCAATTCAATGGATCAGTGCAGAATTTGAGAATCTGATCTTTCCTTATGAGATAAGAGGTTTTGCAACAGTGATGCTTGAACCTCAACAGGTTTTTACCTTTGAAAGAAATTGGAAATTCCTAGCTGGACAAATGGCTGTTGTAAATAGCCACCTGCCTCGAGAAGATCCCTTGTTTGGGGTCGGAGTTGACCTACTTATGGGGAGGAGTCAATATGCTTGCCCTGATGTGCAAGCTGGTCTTTCTCGCACTGTCTTAGATTCGTGCAGATACATAGGGATATCTGCATTGATAAAAACCAAGTTATCCTTCTCCCCAAAGCAAGACTTCTCAGATATAGCACAGAAGCCAGGTGAACCTTTTCATCGACTTATAGTGCATCTGATGGATTTTTTAGAGATAAGAGTCCAGGATAGCACTTTAAGAATGATAATTTTGGAGCAATTAGCAAGAAGCCATGCTAATTCTGCTTGCCAGAGGCTCCTGGAAACCATTCCAGAGACTTCTACTGTCCTGGAGATGGTCCAGACCTGTGCAGTTCTAAACACCTGTGATTCTATGGTGATGACCCCAACGGCTGCTTCACAGCCGGCAGAAAAGAGGCAGAATGCTGGACATGAGACACAGGCAGATATTCAGCCTAGTGGAGAACAGGAAAAGGAGGCACAGAAAGTGACTCCCTTGTTTTTCTGCGCACAGTGTGGGGGTCCAGACCATACTGCAGAAACATGCGAGGCAGTGGGTCATGCTGAGACCACGCCAAGCCCGAAAACTCGGAGGCGAAGAAAAAGACGAAGACGTCAGGGGGACGAAACAGTTTCCCAAGCTCTAGAACAAGAGCAAAATTCTCTGGCTGGTGTACAGCCATCATCTCAAGTGTAGGAAGTGTTGATGTTGCCACATAGCTATGGTCAGTTTTCCTTGGACCTTGCAGTGGGTTTCTACGTCCACATCCTATGTTGCATGCATTCTTTGAGAAAAAGTCAATTGCTCAATTTGTGTTTTCTAAGTTCTCTATCCTCAGGTTCTGCGATCCATGCTAAGAAGGCGGCCGCTGAAAGTCTGCTGAGCTGCCTCAGGTGCATTGGACTGATCCTGTTTGATCCTGAAACCTTGTGCACCCTGTGCCACCCTAGTGCCACCCATCAGAGAAGCCTCTTCGAGATCTGATTAACATGGACACAGACTGGCATCTTCTCTTTTCCTATATGGCCTCCATAGAGACTTTGGATCCTGTGGAGCTGCTGGACAAGGATTGACTGAAGCAGTGTGATGCTGTGAGCCAGCGGACTGTTAATCATGGACTCAGAGGAATTGTTTGCTACGGCTCAGTTTTATGTATGGTAGCCATTGTGACCTCTGTGGGGAAAGGGCACGTTGTTTGGGGGTTGTGCTTTTGGGACAGAACTTTTGGGGTTCAGAATTTTCAATTGAGTGGTAAAATTTTTCTTGGAATGCTCCTGCCTTTTGCACCGTATATTCCCTTGTATCTTATAAAAATTTGAAAATATGAGGGTGTTGGTTGAATTATGTTAGACTATGCTCGAGATATTTTGAGCAGGTTATTGCAAGGGGTTCAGGGTGAAACCCTGGGTAGCAAAGGCAGAATCAGACCAACATGTACCCCTCACACCGTCACCTAAATGAAGGTCGGTGAACTTTATACAGGTTTTTTTTTTCTTTCTTTTTTCCTGTCATAGAATTGTTCATTTTTCTTTTTTTTGTTTTCTTTTTTAATATACTTAAAAGGGTGAGATGTTGCCATGAATTTTCCTGGTTTGCTGAGCGTTCATATTAAAGGAGAAATGTGCAGTTTCTCACGCTGGTGAATTGTAAACACAGGACCATGTTTTGTAAATATTGGCAATGTTATGAATACTTTCTCCAAGACAAGGGGAGGTTGAATGACAGCCTCCTGGACCAATGTGACAGGAGAGGTGGCGATACCCTTCTCCAATCCATGGTCACCTTGCCACAGATATATAATGGAAAAATAAACTAAGGGCAGGGTCTTCTGCCCTGCTGCTGTTGTTGCACCCAGATCTGTGTCCCCAGTCTGTTTTCCTGGTTGGGCCTCCACGGTGATAGCTGTGTGTCTCATCTCCCAGGACTTTTCAGTGGTTTTAAAAGTCAGATTTAATAGCACTATTTGTAGAGCAGACACAGAGCAGGCAGCCTTCCCATGTCAGCTCCTCCAGCCCCTCTCAGACATGAATCCCCACACTCAAGGCTGAGATTTTCCCTCTAGGAGAACAGCTCATGGAAGCAGACTCCATCATCACCCATCCTGCAGCAGCCACTGCCTGATGTGCATGAGACACCAGGGAGGATGGGGGGTTCAGGTTTCCTGATTCATAACCTAAGCTTGGAAATCACACAGCTCTTTCTGAAGAATTCATATAGTTTTTTAAAAAGAACTTTTTGTTTCTCCAGATCACATTTTTGACACCAGAAGTTGAGATTCTAATATATGGCCCAGAACTTTATGGTAACCCCAACAAACCTCAAAGATTGTCAGTATCATAGAAGCATAGCATGGGTTGGAAGCAACCTTAAGGATCACCTAGTTCCCACCCCCTGCCATCAGGGGCAGAGGCAGGGACACCTTCCACTAGACCAGGCTGGTCCAGGCCCCATCCAACCTGGCTTTGAACACTTCCAGAGATGGGGCAGCCACACTTCTCTGGGCAATCTACTCCAACAGAGTTTGAGCCAAGGAACAGGTTCCCCCCTGGCTATCAGCAGGTGTGATGCCATGGGCTGCAAGGTCACTGGTTCTGCTTGGACCAGCACCAGATCAAGTCCCAATCTTCCTAAAACAGTAAACTTAAACAGCAGTTACTTAATATACCTCTGCTTTCATTTCAAAGAAAATTAATTTTTGAACATATTTTGAGTTCTTTAACTACACCACATCAGTAACCATGGAAATTTTTTATGACCACTGGCAAACCCACCACTTTTTAATTAGTGTCCTACACAGCTGCTAAGCAAGTGCTTTATGATATATATATATTAAAAAAAAAAAAAAAAAAAAAAAAAGAAAAAAAAAGTGTTCAGGAGTTGCCAAAATATTTGAATAATTTTATTCCCTCTACATCTTGAAAATACACACAAAACAGCCACTTTTACCATACAAAATGGTGATGTAAAATATGCACATTTTTCACCACATGTGCTTTCTTTTTTCCTCTTTTCATATCATCTTTTCCCAAACTATCCTGCAGGGAGTTTGAAATTCTCACTCAGCCCTTCATCTGCTCTTCATTTACTGAGTTAAGACAGAAATAGGCAGTGTACAAAAAAAAAATCTACCCCCTCCAAAAAGGAGAAAGCCTCAACTTGAAGTGTCCTGGGATAAATTTTAAAAGGTTTGTAAGACAAAAGAGTGCCCACATCATGTAGCATGAGAAAGGCTCACTGCTCAAACACCCTTCAGAATTAATACATCTGATGGAGCTGCAAAAGATTCTTTAGTAGCAGCCTGCCTTCATTAACAATTTTGGACACCCTGGTGCCTCTGAGACTCCACTGAGCAAGTGTTTCAGGTACATTTTTTTTATGATGCTGCAGACTGTCAATCTTTACATAGCATCAAGAATAGATGCTCTTAAGAAAATATTTTGTGAATACCTATAAGTAAAACTAAGAACAAATAAGCCTAATAAAAAAAATTAAAAAAAAAAAAAAAAGGAGGAGCTTTGATTATTCTCCCTTCCTTCCTTCCTTTCCCCCCACCATCCCCTCCTCCCCTCATTAAAATATGGCTGGATTCTGACCAGTGATAGTGATCCAGGACACAACTCCACTGGGCATATGAGACTGTGAAATATCATTGCATATTGCTATATGAAGATATTGCCTGGGTGTTTCATGCTGAAAATATTTAACTAGATCTCAGACCTTACAGGGTGATGTTCTTCCTCCCATCAGAGTAGTTGCTGAGTCAAAGTAAAAAAAAAAACTTTTAAAATGCAGCATTAGGGGAGTCCCATCTGATCATAAACACACTCTGCCCTCTTGGACAACATGTATTAAATGACAATGTGTACACAGCGATGCAGCTCAGCTTTGCCTGCTCTTGAGGGCAGCCTCCATCTCCCTAGCTGCAATTTTGGCTCCTCTACCCCTGCACCCTCCTGAAGCAGCACTTAGCAGCACCAAGCTCTAGTGAGACACTTTAAATCTCATTCTTAATTTTTTTTTTTAAATCTCTCCTCATTCAAACAGTCCCAGCTTGAGATAGCTTGATCTATTACTACACCTGTCAGGGAGATGGTGAGAATAATACGAGCAAAAAGGCCAGGCTACTCCTGGCCGGGGCTGTGGCAGGGAGCACAGAGGGGCTGCCAGGAGTGAGGGGGGCATGGCTCGGCATTTCCGCTCCTCTACCTACCTACGTGTCTAATCGCTGCTGAAAAAGCCGCGTCATGGTGGCCCCGGCCTCAGCACACAGGGCATCTTTGAAGTCCTGAGCATTGGTTCCACCCTGCACCTCTGACAGGGCTGGGGTGGCTCTGCCTGTGCTGCACCCCGCACCAGCACCGATCCAAACATCCGCAGTAGAGCCCTTCCTGGGGCTGCCACGGTCCCCCACCTCTCCAAGCTCCTCCCCAGAAAGCAGCTGCCGAGACAGGGCTGCTGAGCTCTTCTGCACCTTGTACCAGGACGCAGAGCTGCATCTGCTGTGGGATCACATCTCTGGGGAAGGGTCCCACTGCCAAAGATTCTGCCTCACTGGGATATTGAGATGAGATTTGGGAATCCTACATGCATGATGAGAGCATGCTGTGTGGCCGAATCCCAAGGGTGAGAGCCCAGGTAAGTCTGTGGCAGCGCAAGGAGGAGAAACAGCCTCATCCATGGAGCAACTAGGCCATACCCTGCACCAATGAGAGGGGCTGTGTTGGCCTCCCATGCCAGTGGCTGTTCAGAGACATTCCCTGTGGAGAAGTTACCTGACACCTGCCCTTTCTGAGACATGCCAGGCTGCTCTGCATTTTTTCATATAGGAAAAAATATTTCCCCCTGTGTATCTCTTAATTTAACAGGCCTCGCTGTTATCTTCAAAAGTGCTACACCACCTTACTCCAAGAAGGTTTCTGACCATATCCCATCTTATCCTGAATCAACTGGGAAAAACCTACATCCTTGGGAAAGTACCTCTAGAGGAACTATCCTGGGTACTGGGTGAGCTGTAAAGGGGTGTTGTATTTCTCTGGGAAATGGTTTGTCACTCCCCAGAGACCCCTGGAGTCTGTAACCATGTAGTTTAACCCTTCCTCCCCTTTCAGACCTTATTGGCTGAGTTCCAACTATCTCTCCTTAGCAGGAGAGTAGATAAGGCCCTGTTCTTCCTCATTCTTTCTCTTTCCCCCCTGGAAACCATCTGGAATAAACGTCTTGGACTACATCTGGGGGTTAGAGCCTCTTTTGGAATCCTTGCCTTGTCCCTGAAATATTCCTCCAAAGCCTTCTAGGATCTGAGCTAGCATAGGAACTTTGGAGGGCTGCAGGGGAGATATTTCAAAGGGATAACCAGGAGAAATGAGCCCAAAATCCTCAGCTGTGGCATACACAGAAGTTGTTTCCAGCTTCCTTGCTGCTAGGGGGTTTTGTTCACTAAAACCACCAAGATGAGAAAGCGGTGGTGTTTGATGGAGGAACACAGTCAACACAGATCTCACAGCAGTGGCAGTGCTGAGAGCATTGGTACCTGCAGGAAAGGCTGTTCACTCCTTTATGCATCTAAGCTCTGCCCTGGTTATTTGCCCAAAGGCTTCCCCAAGGTTTTTCACTGGGCATTACAAATTTCCAGCACAAACAACAAGCAGTGGCTCTGGCCAATGGACAGTCCAGTCACCTGAACCCAGTGCAAAGATTCCTCTGTTGCCGGAGATCAGCCAGAGTCAAGACAGCACTCAATATGAGTTAAAAATCTTGCTCGTTTATTCAGCTATTTGACATACATTTATACTGTGCTAAGCATATCATGCACCTAACTGAACATCATTGGTTAAACCATAGTGTTCACGTCCTTGCAGTATACATAATTGGCTTAGAAGCTCTGTCCACGAGGCTAAATGCTGCAAATCTTCCCCAACTTATGGTCAATGCATCCTGTCTAGCATCCTGTTATGGCTATTGCTCCAAACTTTACTTCATCCTTATCCCATCTAAAAAACAGTTCAAGGACGTTTCAGCTTCTACTCATCCTTTAGGATAAGAGCAGGATTGTGCACATGTCCCTGCTTTTCCAGCCATGCATCCACAAGCTACAACAAATAAGCTTCTGAAAGTCTCATCTTGATGAAAACTTCAAGTAACCCATGCATTACTGCTGGTCCAACCATCAAAACAAATGCAGGTTGTGCACAGAAACCTGCTGCCAGATGGTCACAGCATGAAAGAAGACACTGCCCCTAAGCCAGTGCCTGCTCCTGCCATGCGCAGAGTTGCCGGAAGTGGGGGAAAATGGTCCAGCATCACCCTCACCCCATCCCAACATGTGTTGCCATGGAACAGGTGACATATCTGGAGACACATCCCAGCAAGATGAGCCCATCACTGCTGGCAGCAGGGATGTAGGGGCACAGGGACACAGGACTCACTGGGCTGAGCTCTGGGCTGTGCCACCCGCAGGATCCAGCTCTTGCTAAAAGTACATTTCTCATTCACACACATTGCCCCATGGCACTTACCTCCTTCAAGCTCTAAACTGACAGCAACCACCACCTGACAAGCCCTGGGTAGATTGTTCCCATCTCAGGATCTGTTCCAGCAGAGCTAGGGCTGCACTTTGCAATTACATCCTCCAGCACAGAGTGAATAATTTGGAAATAGGTATGCATAGAAAAGGGAGAGGGCACAGCCAAAAAACAGCTTTGTGTAGTTGTACAAGGCATCTGATCAGCTTAAACAGCTATAACCATCCATACAAAAGCTACATTCCCTCCAACATAGGTAAAAGGGAGGTTGCTTCACTGAGTGCCTGTCTGGCATTTTACTGCAAAGAAAATAACAGCAATAGAACTTTTCTGTGAGAAGCACAAAGCAGGGCAGGACATGTCCTCAGCCAGCTCTGTGAGAGGAAGAAACTGAGGCAGGGAGAAATGACTTGCAATACCTGCAGGGGAAAAGGAGAGCAGATTCCAACCTGCTTCAAGGTTGACCCTCAATACTGATACCTTTAAGCACAGCCACATCCCTTCAGAGTACTTAATGGCTTATTGATGATATGGTTATTTCCCTTCTCATCTGCAAATGAAGCGGTATCTCTTGAAAAGGTTCATATACTGGAATAAAGAGAGAATTTCTTTTGAGAAGAAAGGCTTTCTTCCTCCTGACCCTACTCTGTTAGCAATAGCTCATGATGGCCTCCTATGGAAATCCTGACCTTGCTCATGAATCCTGCACAAACTCTTCCTGATAAAACAGACAACTGCTACCATGAGGTTGGGCAGCCAGCTCCCAAGGGCCAGCTCCAGGCAGCTCCTGAGGGTCTATGCAAGCCAGAAAGAGGATTTCTTACAGCAGAGGCTGGAAAAAGGGCTGCTGCATCCAGGAGGCTGACAGACCCCTTCCTTTGTCCATCCATATGTTTTATTCCTTCCTGATACGAACAATCTTGAGCGATCCAGAAATTCCTCCAGATAAAGCAACATAGAGGCTCTAATTCAGCATGGAAGTTGGATCTTCTAATTGTATTAGGGATTTATACACTGAGTTAGTAAAATACCATATGGCTCTTGTAATGCAGGCTGATTTTTCCTTGGCAGGCTGTGTAAGCTGCTAACAGCAGACAAGGTCACAACATGTCTCCTTATCACTGCTTTATGTTCTGGATCCCAGTCCAGCTTTTAATGCATGTCATCCAGCATAGAGATTGGATGTACTTGCTAACCTCTTGCCTTCCTGTCCTGGTTTGAGGGGAAGTGAGTTTTTTCAACAGGCTGTGGTCAAACCAATCAGTGGTCAGGTTTGAATGTTGGCACTTTTAGTGGCCACTGAGGGGTTGGACATGCCTCCGAGGACACAAGGGGTTAAAAGCGAGGCCTCCCAGAGGGACTTTCTCTTTTCTGGCTCCGCTTTCAAGAGAGGAGCATCTTTTCCCTCCTCCCCTACCCAGGGTGGGTGGGGGAGGGGGCCGCGTGGCCTGGCTGAGGAAAGCCACGTGGCCGGGCTGAAGGGAACCACATGGCTGGGCTAAAGTAAGTTGGGGCCCCGGGGGGGGAGAGAGCAAACAGGACTGGAGCTGAGCTGGCCCCATCCAGGATGGAGGGGTGGAAAACTGTGGAGGTGCCTTCTGTCTCCCCCCTCCGGGAGAAGATGCCCAGCTGCGTGTGGGAGTTGCTGAGCCTGGGAGTGCCTGAGCCTGCGACCCTGCCGGGAGTCAGGAACTGTTAACCCTTTCTTGGCAGAAAGAAACTTCTTCCCAGACATTGATTCTCATGGCTAGTGGTTTCAGAAGAGAAAGAGAAACAGCCTGAGACCGAGATGATAAAGCACAATTGGAAAGAACCCTAGATGGGCAGGGAATTGAAGAGGAGTGGCTTCTGAGCTGGACTTTTCTTGCATAATGTTAGCCATAGACTGAACTCAAGTCTCTTTTGAACATAAACTGCATTTGGGTGGATGCAGCTGCCTCTGCTTTTGCTACAGTGACTGGCACGTTAAGAGTGGAGCAAACAGAGAAGAGAGGAAGAGGGTGTGGTGGCGCCCTCTGCCCTCAGGGGAGACCTGCTCTTGGAACCCTCAGCCCCAGGGGAAAGATGGGGAGAGCTCAGCACGCAAGCATCCTTAAAAGAGCCCTATATGCAGCTTTGGCCCATGGACAGTGGTGAGAGCACTGGACATGGAAAAGAGCGTGTCACCACGGCAGACTTCTCCGGGCGGTGCCACGGGTGACATGGAAACACATAAGGGGTGGACCCATGTTTTCTGAAGAGCAGTCTGTGGTGCGAGAGAGACTCCTCTCTCCCTTGCTGAATTGAAGATTAGTTTTTTGAGTGGTGATTGTTTGATTTAAAACCCACGGTTTTTGTCTATGGAGGGTAACGTGTAGGGGGTGGAAATTGGGGGAGGAGAAGAAATGTCCTGGGAAGGTTTCATTTCTGTTTTGTGTGTGTTTAGAGGTTTCCTTTCTATTTCTGTTCCTATGTAATGTAATAAAGTTTTGTTCTCTATTTTCAAGTTTTAGGCCTGCTCTGCTCTGTTCCTGACAGCATCTCACAGTAGCTCATTAAGAAAAACATACACTCATGGGTGCATTAACATCTAGCCAGTGTTAACCCATGACACTTCCCAAAATGATTTTCATTCCCAAATCTCATGGCTGAAGCACCGCCTCTGGGTTGTCTTCAAAGCTATCACTGCACGTCTGGGTTTAAACCTTCCAGTCAGGCATTATCCTGGGGGGGAAACCATGTTCTAAATATCACTTCCAGTTTCCATCCTGGCTCACAGGGACTCAGGCTCTCCATCCTTCACCCCACTACACCCTGTATATCCTTGTCAGAGCTCCAGCCCAGCAAGCATGAAGATCCTTTTTGTAAGAGGTGCCCAACCTCTCCGGATCCCAGGGGTCTGACTTGCACTGAACTGGCCCAATAAAAACAATGAATCAAACTTGTCCACTCATATACAGCCCTTATTCTGAGGACCATGGTGGTTGGTTGGCCACGCCTGCTCAAGGTCATCTTTCCAGTGGTGGCACAAGCCTGTGAACATGTGGCATTTCAAACTGGACACAGTTCCTGTGCCATTTCCAAGTGCTGCCAGTCAAACCAGATGGAAATCTGTGGGAACCCTAAAAATCCCCTCAGGGAAACTTCCAGGCTTTGCCCTGGAAGAATGTACCAGTTTCCTTGCTGAGAGAGGACTTCCCCCATGGTGCCCTGCAGAACTACTGCCAATCTATCTTAGATTGCTTCCCCATTGGCCACTTACCCCTGCCCACGCCAGTTGTTCATCCTTCATCCCCCCATAGGTTTGCTGCCCCTTGCCCTGCCTTTGTACCACCCCTGTGCCCTCAGACCATTGGTTCCTGGACCCCATACTTAAGCCAGGCAGACCACATGGTCCTTTGTCTTCTGTTCCTGATCCCTTCAGCATGCTGAAATAAACCTCACTGGAAAATATCATACAGGAGGCCCTTCCTGTCTTTCCTCCGCTGAGGCATGTGTGTATGCATGGACTTGAAATGGCTGTTCTTATGGCCTGCTCTGAGCGGCTTCTGAAGGAGACGCTTCGAGAAGGTAGCAGCATTTCTCCATCCTGCCACAATGCTACAGAAATCAATTAGGTTCTCTTGTTCTCTTCTCCTCGTTAGTCATTTCTAAGCTGACATGATACACATCAGCCCAGCAAACTACTTAATACAAACAACCAGAAATGCAGACACTGTAGGATCTTGCTCAGCCTAAACAAATATATTAAATAGATCAAATAAATCTGTGAAATAAATGGGCTGGCCCAAGAAAAGGGAAAGGGTGGGGAAAGGAGGACACCTGCTCTCAACTATACCTCCAGATCTCTCCACCAGCTCCCCTCTAAGCCTACCTTTTCCCACCAAAGGCCACACAATGTGCCCAAAGGAGGAGACAACACAAAGGCTGTGAGTGCAGCTGCCCATATCAGAAGGCAGGTTTCCTGTGTAAATTCCTGCTGGCAGTTGGGATGTTGTTTTTCAGCTTGGCTTCAAGAGTCATCATCATTTCACAGGAGCAGATCCCTGCACTCCTCTTAAATTAACCACCTCAGGGTCTCCCTGTTTGGTTGCACCCCGTCTGTCTGAAGGGCAGAAGTTGCGTGTGGGAAATTCTTCAGATTTCCAGGAAAGGGAAGGTGATCCTTTTTTTTTTTTTTTTCCCCTGAGGAAAGCAATCAAGTTTAAAGTCTGAATATTTGGTCCAGAAGCAGTTTGTCACCAACACACTCCAAGTACAGAAAATAATGACAAAGGCAGGGAGCAACCATTCTGTCACAGCTGCATGACCGGCTCCCAGTCAGCCCCCTGCGTTAACCACATACACTCACTTCATGAAATCACCACAGAAATCTATAAATGATGCATGAAAATTAAATGAGAGAACTCCAATCAGGGCATGAATCCCAAGCCATATGGCTGGGTTGGGCAGAGGGGCAGACAAAGCAGAGGCAGACAGAGCACTGTGTACTGGGAAACCAAAACAACCTCCCCAGCAGTCGGCTTTTGAAAACCAAAGCTGCGTTTCAGGAGGTGGTTGAAACAGCATCAGTTTGAAAAGTATACATATTCCAGAACAGAAGGAAAACCAGGCTTCATCCAAAGTGCAAGGCATGTTCAAGGAGACCACCCCTAAAGTGAGATTAATTTTAAGGAGAGGCGTTTTCCATGGCTATGTGTTCACTTACACATACTAAAAGCCCTGGTGCAGTCATGCAGCTGCAGGCAAGGATGGCACACAGGACCATGGGAATTGCACACAGGACCAAGCCTGGGCCATGGTTTGCCTCAGATGCTGCTTTGTTCAGACTGCACATCCCCACCACTCCTCCTGCTCCTTCTTCACCCCAGCCACAGGCATTTCTACAACAGCACTACACATAAATGCATGAATGTGGGACATTTACAGAGAGGTAGTCATCCCACCTGGTCCACAGCTGCCCAACTAATAGAAATAACCTGAACTTCCAGGATAACCCTTCCAAAATTATGGACTGCATGTTGAATCCACCTCTCTTAGAAGGGCTGCCAGCCCAACAGAAAAGCACCCACTTACACTGGGATTTAGGTCCATTTGCTCATCAGAGCAGAATTTGCAATTGAAAGGGAAGATGGAAGATGGAAGAAGAAAAGCCAGGAAATGGTCTTCCAGGTTTGCATTCTTTAGCATTAATGTGCAAATGGCTGGTGGACAATCTGTTATCTCCAGAGACTGGACAGGAGAGTGTAAGTCCAATTCAAGACTCTCGTGTTTGCTTCCAAACCTTGGAAACTACAGCCAGCACCAGTTCTGGACAGAGGACATCTGCAAGAGACTGGAGCTGTGACTATGTTGCAGGCACAGAATTCAAAGAGATGTCCAAGTAGGGGGCAGAGAAGCAATAAGCAAATCTTACCCACAAGAGCCTAGGGTTCCTTCCACAGACATAGCTCCCAGTGAAGCCAACAAGCCGTTCTCCCATAACATCTACAGAAGGAAATTTCTTTAATTGCTCTAGATACAATAGCCAAACCTTAGACCGTGATCTGGCTGCCTAATACTCTTGCTTGGTTGAAAATAACTCTTGTGAAAGCAACCAGCTGGGATGGAGCTTATCAGGCAGCAGCATGGAGCAGGACAGGTCTCACCCCACAGGCCATGCCCGGGGGACCCTGCAGGAACCCCTGCCCAGGAAGAGGAGCTGTTGTAACTCCCGATGACCTCCAGAACTCCTCTCACCGTGTCCACAATGAACTCCCCAAACTCCCTGCCTGGGCACCACCTTTTAAAGAGTAATGTTTGACTCGTTCCCTAAAATCTGTGCAGGATGGCCAGGGCAGGGTTGGTCCAGTTGACTCCCCTTTTTCTCCTGCCCCTTGTCTGACTAAAGGATGCAGAGGGCAAACCCCATTTCTCCCCACATGTACACGCCATGCCTAGAAGGAGCAACACAGCACTCAGCTGGTTTCTTAAAAGATGTCTTAACACAAACAATAAATATTGATCATCATAATTTCATATTCCTGCTGACTGCATAACATGGGTGACAGCCAAACATTCACAGCCAAAGCTGCAGTGCTGGGAGTTACACATACAAATAAAGAGCCAGACTGCCAGGGTGCTGCCCATGTTGCCTCCCGTCAATAACAGGAGCTGACTATTAACAGAAGTCAAGACAAGATGAGAAAATGTGAAAAATGTGTGCACATCCAAACAGCAAGGCTGCTTGCTTCAAAGCCAAAATATTGATGTGGGTATCAGCTTTAAAAATTCCTTAACTTTTCTGTTTTCTTTGTGAAATAAATCAACTGCAACCAAAATGATCATGTATATCTGACATGCAACAAGATAGCTCCACATATGCAAGAAGAGTGAATCATTAAAACAAAAAATCCTTGTGGATTTTAGGGTTTTCTTTTTGTCAATAATATTTTCTACAGAAAATACATTCTTATAAGGAAAGTATTTATGGTTTCATCAAGTATCTTTTTTTTTTAACCCTCAAGATATTTAGTTTTCTTTAACCAGTCTGTGTAATATACAAGTGAATTGTCTGGAAAATAATCAGTTGCCAAAATAACCAACAGAGTTTGGTTTTTGTACTTTTTTTCCCATGAAGAGTATAAGCTCTCAGCAAACTCTAACTCACAAAGAAAAGGAATAACTATTGTGAAACAATTTGCTCTCTGACCACTTTTTTAATCCCCCAGAAAATGTGCTGAGCAGAAAAAAAAGCAACCCAAAATCACAAGCCAGAGTCTCATATTGGGAAGTAGATTAAAACCAGACATGCCAGCTTTATTTTTGTGTCCCTTCAAAATTGATTTTTGACTTCCTTTAGCTTCCAGAGTGCTCTTTAGTCTCTGTCCCAGTCCCCACATGTGGTTACATTGGTCCCACCAGCCACATCACAGGCCCTAACTCAGCGTGTTGCCATTTGATTAAAATAAACTGTATTTAGCTAGTAGAGAACCTTATAGTTGACATTAGTAGCAGTCATGCTAAGGCTTGGTAGGCCGTGTGTAACCTGCAGATGAACTTTATGGTGAAACTTGTAATGTAAGCAGTGTAGCTAAGAGATAATCACTTATCTAAGGAATGTACTTTTTGGCAGGAACCTAAATGTCAAGAAGATAGTAGTACCAGGTGTTAAAATTAAGTAAGATTTTGTTGCGATGAAGAAATCATGTAAAGAAACATATAAAAACCCGGTGAAATTTCTGTGAGATGGGGCTCTGACTTTGGACGCTAGTCCCAGGCTCCCAGGGCCCTCAATAAAGCACCGCATAAACGACTTCCGTTGTTTGTGTTTTCTTCGGATCGGGCAACAAGCGCATTTGTTCTCAGCTGACGCAACACATCCCAGCATACAAATGGCTTCAGAAAACCCAGCTTCCCTTTGAAACAAAGTTCTTCCCTCGCTGAACACAATGCAGCTTGAAAAACAGAAGATAAGCTGTATTTTACTGGCTCATTGTGAAGGAGGTGCCCAGATACCCAAGTGCTGCAGGCACTTTGCCTCCTTTCCTAAGCCTGTTACTTTTGGATGGACATTCCAGTAGTTGTCTAAAGATGTCCCAAATACCCAACTACCCCCAGCCTAACTGCCTGCGATGCTGGCATGGAAGGCAAGGGTTTTGGGGAGCTGACTTGGAATTCACTGTGCTATTATTTCCGAATATGACTTTGAGATGAAATGCAATCTATTATTTATTGTTTTAATTATTATTATGTATGTTAGTCTTTGACCTATTATTATTATCATCATCATCATTATCATTAAACAGAGGCACTTCTGCTAACCACTGTCCCTTTGGTCATTGCAAAATCCTAGACAAGAGGTTAAAGGTTTTACAGCCATTCACACAACACTAACTATCAAAATTTAAGCTGCCCCAGGACTCATCCTCCATTCCCTGTACCACTGAAGAGAGATGGGCCAGCCCAGCTGCATTTCTGAAATAAACATCTGAAGACATTCAGGAAAATGATGTTGTACACTGACTCAGAACTGTACAGATCTTTAGACAACTACTGGAATGTCCATCCTGGCTCTGACATGAGCACTTTGCTTGGGTTCTGGGCTTTCTGTACAGGCCAGTGCCTCAGTGATTTGCACAGCACTTATGTTGCCAAATTAGATCCCAGTGGCCCAAGCAAGGCACCTTTCACACACGTCTCCCTCTCTCCTTTGACTAGAGAATGAGACAGTTGAGATTGTTCAGCTTGGAGAAGGAAAGGCCCCAGGGATGCCTTTTTGCAGCCTTTCAATACTTGAAGGGGGCCTATAAGACAGATGGGGACAAACACTTCAGCGGGGGCCTGTTGTGACAGGACATGGCATAACAATTTTGGACTAGAAGGGGTTGTATTTAGATCAGTCTGTGCAGATCCTTGCAGGGCTGTGTTGAGTCATGCATCCCATCACAGCTCTGAGGATGGTTGGATCAAAATGCTGAAGACATTTGTCTCAGAATTACTGCATTTGGTAAATGCTTCTCAATCTGTTTTACCTGCAGGCTCTCAGCTGGCAGAAGGCAGGAGCAGGACAGCAGAAGTCATTTCATTTGCTCTCAAGTGGGTCCTCACACATGTCTGAAGTGCTGCTGCCCAGCAGTGGGCTCTGCATGAGGTGGGAGCTGCAGGGAGCCCACAAGGGTGCTGGGGATGGCACTGGCTCTAAGTGACAGTGGCCTGTGAGTAGAAAATCACAGAATGGTCTGCTCAGCTGCCACACTATAGAACCAAATTGCTACTTTCCAAAGTAGTGATTTATTACTGCTCCACCCTACCAGATATATAATCATTCCACTTTGTTCCTAGAAGCCCACACTGCCCTTTTCATTTGACACAAGTATCCCTCTGATCTTATGTCAGCAGAGACAAAAAAATTTGCTTTCAAGGACTAGTTAAAAATATCCTTCAAAATAAAGCAGAAAGAAAGATATTAACCAGAGGAAGGACAGAGCAATTTCACAAAACCACTGGAAGGGGTGGAGGGGTGTCCCTTTAACCAGGACCCAGGGGTCCTCAACCAGGGAGACCCCCATTCCAAAATGCTCTGCCAGCCCTGCAGCTCGTCAGGATCCCATTTCAACCTCCCCAGCATTCCTCACCAGATTTCTTTTCCTCTCTTCCTCCCTGCTGCCTTAACCACCAGTTTCCCTTCTACATTTGAACTTGACTAAAGAGTTTTCAGTTGAATTGTAAATTCACCACATACCAGGTTTTGGTCACCCTTAAACTATTAGCTAGTCTGGGTCAGATTTGTCAAAGAGTTTGGGCTGGAAACTATGTTCAATGATGGGCAGGGGGATAGGGTTGCTTCATGGTTGAGGCAAGTGATCTACAACACACAGATGGAGGCCATGCACTCAGCCCTTCTCTCTCAGAACTTTTTTGAGCTTTAAAAAGTAGAACACATCCTGTGGGAGCCCAGGAAACTAACAGCAGGATTTCCGGAGAGCCTGGGATCAGGTAAAGGACAGATCTGCACACACCCCACACCTCAGGTTAGGCTGGTTAGCAGGCAAACCTTTGTGTTGGAAGAGCTCCAGCTGCTAGGAAAAGCTTTGAGAGCCATGCAGAAGGAGAGGAGCAGTTCTGTCCCCAGGTGAGGAGGGCAGGAGTTCAGGAATTGGGACTGTGCCCCCCCATCCCTGCTCCAGGGAGAGGTTCATTACTGACAGCACAGGAGGAGTGCCTGAGGAGAAGGCACCTCCCCAGGTGGCCCTTTTGGAATCGTTGACAATTAACAGAGAACTCAGAGCTACCAAGAGAAGAAAGAAGAAGGTAAATTACCCTGGTTCATAAGCATGTGATGTTGTGCAATAAAAGTAGGATAATGACATCGGGAGTGTCTCATTTTGAACTGAATTTCCCAATTCCAAGGAAATTAACATCATGAGCTTTTAGCAATGCAAACTAACACAGAGGGCACCTGGTGTCCCCCATCCCTAGAAGGAGCTGCTAAGCTTGTACTGCCAGTGCAGTTATCAAGAAGCAAAATCATATGCAAAGAAATAAAACAACACCAAAACTAATGCTTTTTTTCCATCTGCCTCCAGTCTCCATCATTTTCCCATGCACCAGAGAGCACAGCAATTCCCCGCACCACATCCCTTGCATCCATCCCAAAACTTTGTTAAAATTCACTACAATATTAGATGCTGATGTGAGTGTGGATCAGAAATTCACCCAGGCTTTCCCATCCTGTGTGGGCACCCAACATGTCAGAGGGTCAAGCCTGTTGGGAACAGGGCATGTCCCTGTGGATATCAGTTTTGTGTCTTCCAGGGTACAACAAAACTGCTCTACAGTCCATCCTGGTGTCCCCAAGCCTCCATGATTTCCAAATGAAGGAGGACTTCACATGGCGGGTAGATTCAGCACCAGGGTGATGTATTCCAAGTGTATGCCAGTCTGGAGGAGTGGACACCCACATCTGGCCACATTGCAACCATCAGGAGATGTGGCTCCAGCACAAGGGACTCCAGTGCTCTCTGTGAAAGCCAAGTGTTGTGGGGTTATCTGCAGAGGACTTGTTTTATTTTCTAAAAGAAGAGAAAAGAGTTACAACCACCTCCATAGCAAGGAGCAATAGCGGTGTCTTGACCTCAGTATTCCTGAGAGGAGGAGATTCAGGATCTGGCTGATATTGGTTTTGCTTTCTAAGACCTTGATCTGCTCCTTTTCTGCTGACTGCATTGATTGAAACATTCCTGGGGTAGGGGTCAAGGTGATTACCCAATGATGGCAAAGCATGAGAGGGGAATTAGGGGAAACAACATGGGTATATGCTAATGAATAGGGCAAGGGAAGGATTGCAACACCTGGGTTGGACCAAAAGCTGGGGAAAACACAGGGATGTACTGGGTTAAACCATAAAATGAAAATGTGGATAAATATGACCTAAAAAGCAAGCTGCAACATCTGATGGGAGAGAGTTTTGTGAAAAATAGGGTTATTTAATTCATGTTCTATAAATAATTATAAGCTGGAAACTGTAATATATTGTATAAAAATATGTGTATGTGCTCAACCCGCGTGTTTCACAGACTCCTGATCTTCCTGGTCCAGAAATAGAAGGTGAAAATACGAGGCACTAATAAGACAATGAACACTGACCAACCTACCCCTGCCTACGTGCAGCGAAGATTGCCTAAAAGCAAGGATTTACTCTGATCGGTCGCCTACGTGCAGAAAAGTCATCACACACTTCTACGGCTGTTAGATTACTCAAAGCAAGGACTTACTCTGGACATTAGCATTTGAATGGACCAAGGGACTTTTTCAGGGCTTAGCGTAAACACTCTTAATTGCCGGTGCTTAGCAGAAACAATGGGAAGGGTGCTGCCGAGGGGGAAATAAAGCGTATTTAAGTTGAGCCTCTGAGCGGGCGAATTTTTGTACCCAGCTAGAGACACAGATGACCAGGGTCCGTGTCTAAGGGTCACCCTTGGCTCTTTTTCCCGGGAGAAACTCTGTCAAGTAGGTATCGCTGTTTGTGTGGGTTTTTTTTATTGCTTAAAATTCTGTGATTTGATTCCAAATTTTGTGATTTGAATTTTTAATAAACCAAGTTATTGAATTTGGAAATAAATTGTCCCGGCATTTATAACAATTTTGGTGCCCAACATGGGGCCAGTTTTTGAATATTCTACGGACCCCTGCTTCTGACCAGGAGGCGCCCCGCTGTAAAAAGCGGCCTGGCAGAGCGGGTAAGTCCGGAAGAACGAACTGGCTTTACGAACCCAGAACCCACAACAGCGAAAGTATTAGGTGTTAGGACAAGCTAGCTTGGGGAGGGCTCGGGAACTCAGCAGGGGTTTCCCTGAATCGCGGTATTTTTTTCACTCGTAAAAGTCTACTTGCACGAAGAATTCACGCAGGAAAAGGACTGTAAGTATAGCGTGGTTGAGTGGGGTGACCAAGTGCTTGAGAACGTATATGTGCGTGTGAGTGTGTGTGAAACGCGTGATATTTCGTGTGTGAGTGTTACCCGACGGGGTGTAGGAGTCACCAGGGGTCCTGAAGGAAAGAGGACGTCCCTTCGAGTTCGGGGACTAGTAAGCCTTCTTGACCGCGACCGAGTGGGGTCCGTTAATTTTTTCGGTGGCAGTTGCAGAGCCCGCGGTTAACCGAACATCCAAGGAACGGTCATCCGTTGGATCATTAAGTTAACGGCACCGAGTTCGGAAACTCGGGATTTAATTTTTATATAGTATCCCATAACTTCTGTGCCACGGGGAGTATGGGACCGTATCTCAGTAGAGATCGGGAGGATTCCTTAAGGGAAACCTCAGCGGGGGCTGCTCTTGAAATCCCTCGGAAAAGTCCATTAGGAAAATTGTTGCAAGATTGGCAAGAATGCCCAATTAGGAGAAGGGCATCTAAAGATCGGATGATTTATTTGTGTATGAATGTTTGGGGAGGAAAGGAGATAAGACCTAATCTTATATGGCCTGTGTTTGGTACTTTTGATGAATGGGCATGGGAAGCTCTGTGGGAACATGTAGCGAAGAAGAAAAGGAGAGAATTTGAGGAATTGGCATATGTTCTGTTATGGTATTGGGTACAAGTAAAGCTGTATTCTGAGGAAAGGGAAACACGGAATAAACCGGACTACAGGATAAGCTTCTCTCACGGCTCGGTGGCCCATGTCCTGTCAGCCCCTACCCCTACCCCTTCCTCCTCCTCGGCCTTCTCAGTGGCAGCGTTAGCGCTGCCATCCGAGACCCATGCGGAGCCCTGAGCTCAGCCGCCACTCCAGAAACCTTCCTCCCGTTCAAGGAGATCCCCGAGAGGGAATCCTGCCCCCGTTTCTGGTCCTGACCCCGCCCCTCGGCCACTGACGCTAAACTATGGAGAAAGAGAGAAGAAGGGTAAGGAAAACGAAGGGTGGAAGAATAAATCAGACAGGTATACACCAGTTAGAGCCCCGGCTAAAACCGGGACCCCCGAAGGAGATCTAGAAGAACCCGAAAGGGATTCAGGGTGGGACAGTTGGTGTGAGAGCACGAACGGCCCGGGAGGAAACATGGGGAAAAAGAAACATTCCCGTAAGAAAGAACAATGTACATTTAAGCTAGACAGTGGAGCAAAACAGAAATTACCAAAGATGAATTGGAATGCATTAGAGAACAACTGGTGGTGTTGGGACACGTACAAATTAGAAATGTGAGAATTCACGCAAGTCTGCAAAAGGAGAAAAAGATAGAAAAAGGAATTAAAAAGGAATTTTGCTTAGTCTTTTCTCTGGTGGTGGTGGATCTTTTACTTCAGGCTGAATACATTTTGGAGGCTCCCTAGAGTTGTGTATTTTGCTTTAAAGGGTTTTTTCCTAGGTGAGATCGGCAGAGTTTCTTGGGGTTTTTTTCTCTTTTCGCTAACATGGGAAAAGGGAACTAAATCCCCCCCCCCGCAAGCGGCAGGGCGAGTCAGTCCATGGTTGCCGGGAGACGAGGGCAAGCGGTGGTTTTTTTTTTAAAAAGTGACAGGACGAGGCTGCCCAGGGCAGAAAACAGCAATGTAAGGCGAAATAGGAAGCAAAAATGGATAAAAGGATTGAGAAAAGAGACCAAGAATGAGAGCTATATTTATGCGTGGGAAGTACCTATGTGTCTGTTCTTGAAAAGCTGAAAATATATCTTCTCTTTGGTTGCATGTTTGCTGCATGTGAGGATTTTGTGCAAACCAAAACATGTTGATAGTATGGTGGATGTAGTTCGTCTATGTTTGAAACAATTGCTACATTTTGAATTCAGATTGTTAGCTTGAGTAGAGATACGGCATTTGTGTTGGCAGACAATGTATTACAAAGGTTTTGTTTAAGTTTTTCGAAGCATGTGACCAGTGGAGTCCAAATTAAAGTTGCTTATAAGAAGTGGTAGTCAAGAGGCTGGAAACTAAATCTTTCTGTTGGGATGGTGTTAGAATGGTAGCTGGATTCAGGATTCTAGCATTAAGTTGGGAAAGTGGCATAATAAAGTGGTGTCAGATGATTCTTTCTCTGGATTAGTAGCAGTTGCACTTGCTGGACGGTAGCTGAGAACTGGAAATTTTTTGGTCAAGCGTTAACTTCTGCAGGGTGACTGTAGGTATGGGGGCGACACACTGGGTTTATAATATTGTTCAGGTCTCGTTGCCCAGAGTGGTTGTAAGGCCAGGCTAGAGCAAAGTGTCCCTCCCTGTGGCAGGAGGATTGGAATAAAAATAAGCTTTAAGGTCCTTCAAGTCACATATGTGCCCAGGTAATTTTCCTTAGAGGGAATTATGAGCTGTGGTTTCTCTGTGTTGGTAGTTACAGGTCTTTTCTTTCTTCTTTGCAGTTCCTATTCTGTATGTATTTTGTCTAGTGGGAACAGGGATTTTCATTTCTAATTACTGATTTCTTAGAAGGAGATAGCCTGTATTGTCCCTTTGATATTATGTCTTCTTTACTTGCTCCTCAATTTAGAAAATATAAACCTTAAGGTTGCCCTGATACCTGTATTTCAAAAATAGAGAATAAGTGATGTATGAGAAGCAGCTTTTGTGTCACTGGTATTCAATATGGTCAATATTTGCTTGTGGTCCTTCAAACCATGTATTTAGGTTTAGTAACACACAAGAATGGATAGCAAATACAGGAGTTTTGCTTTGGTTTAAGGAAAATAGGCATAGGTTAACTCGAGTTTGCTTGTTAATAGAGGCTAAGTTTGTGGAGGTTTTTTTTGAGGACTGAAGTAAAAAGCAATAGTGTTAATGTTCTGGCAATTGCACTAGATAAAGCCGTCTGATTACCGGGGCCTAAAGTTTAAAGTGACTCTTGGCCTTGGAAAACTTTCCAGTGTCTTAAGTTCCGAATTTAAGTAATGCATGGTATATTACAGAGTATTTTGATGCATTTTAACTATAGCTTTTGATGCCTTCCATCCAAAACAGATGAGTTAGTCTTGCTACTTTATTCACTTCTTTTGATAAAAGCTGAAGAAGCTCAGACCCGCAATAAGTTACAACCCTGATGCTCCTTGTCTAAATCTTTCTAGAAGTGCCTGAGGCGATGCCATTTCTATATTGCTGTCAGTGTTGTTCTTATAGCATCTGTATATGTCTAGAATATTTTATAAGTGGTAAAGGAGTAGACTCTGTCGTTTGTGGGGTCATTTCCTTTTATTTGGTATATCTTATTTCTTTTATGACTTGTTAAAAGTATTCCCCAGGATTATGGTTGATGTCTAAAATTTTTATCTCATGTGAATGCTAATTTTACTTAAGAGGCTATTCTTCATTAGATACATATTACCTGGAGCTAGTCTATGGGGTTTAAGGTTTTCTTAGTGTTTACTGTTTACTTGTTGTACAGAATCCATGTACCAAGCAGCCATTTTCAGATGTATTGGTAGACCCATCCTGTTAGTTTTATTTTCTCCCTGTAACAGTACAAAAAAAAAAGGATTTTTGAATTTTGTATTGAATTATTTAAATTTTGGATGATGTGTTGAATCATTTTTTTATGAAAGAAAGATTTTGGATTGTATGGTGCATTGCTTTGCTTGTATGAAGATGAATGTGTGAATTGTGAGGTGGAAAATCATAGTGATCTAGGGACAAAATTGTTTTTATGGTGAACGTGTGAATGTACTATTGGATGACTTGTTCTAATATTCAGATTTTCTGAATGGTAGACATGGCAGGCATTCCTTCTGTAGAGTATTCCTGTAGTACCGGGCTGATTTGGAATTTGTATTGGGTACGTGTTCTTAATTGGTAAATTCAATTTGGGAAAAGTTGCAGGGTTTTGATATATACTCCCTTGGGATTTGCTATTCACGATATAGAACCAGGAGATAAAGTACCGATAAGAGCTTGGAAAGCGGTGTCACTAACCCCTCATTGGGAGGGACCCTTTCTTGTCCTTTTAACTACAGATACAGCCATCTGAACAGCTGAGAGAGGTTGGACACACACCTCCAGAGCTAAGAAATTAGCAGCCCTGAGGGAAAACCCCGAGTGGAAAGTCATCTCTTCCCCCGGAGATCTGAGGTCTGGCTACACCGAGGATGCCACCGCCCTGAGAAACATCAAGCTGCGGCCTAAAGAAGCCTCAAAAAGAAACTTTGTATCCACCCGAAAAGGAAAACTAAAAAGAGGGAAGGGTAACCCGAAGGAAGGTATTTCTCCTTGGTCATACAATCTTAGAAATTGCGGTCTGCTGGGAGTAGTGCGGGTTAATCTGGCAAATACCTGAAATTCGGCCGACAGGGGGGGATAGAGTGCGAAAAGCATAGAAGTGGAGAAATTGATCCAGTAAAGCTCCTATTGTGACAGAAGGGCAACTCAAGCTGTCCAGGGAAAACAACCCAGCAGAAAATGAAGGAAGGATCAGGAAGGGGGTCTGAGCAACCTGTTCTTGCTGTTGAGAAGAACCTGGAACCAGCCATTGGTGGCAACCCAATGGGCATTGGCCTAAACAGAGGAACTCGTCTGTGGACTTCCCTACTGATCATAAGCTTAACTATAATACCTACAAAAGGTCAGTACAATGAAACTGGACTCAGCCTGGGGATTCCTAGAAAGGACAGTCTTAAAGTTGACATAATGTCCAAAATGGAGCACCCTCAAAAGGGAAATCTGGATGAGGGAAGGAAATTGATTAAAAGAAACTCCAGCACACAGACCTTGTCTAAAGATTTATGGCCAGAAATACCCTCTTCTTTCAAGAGTACCCCCTCAGAAGGAACCTCGGAGGGAGTGGTAATCACATGAAACCCGGCTCAAATAGCAGAAGCTGGAATGAGAATCCACGAATTTCAGTATACAAATTGAATTAAAAAGGCTGCAGAAGATAATGGAACTGGTGGGAGACAACACTCCGAAAAGTAAAACTAATTTAATTTGGACTGAAATAGAAAATTGGGCAAATGTGCAGTCAAAAAGGGTGGACTGTCTTATAAAAAGGGAAGAAGAAAATATGTTAAGCAAGCTAAAGAATCCGGACACCTGTTTTTCAATGTGGGGGTGGATAATAAAAGGGGGAGGAGGGATAATAGGATTATGTACTATGGGAATGATATGGATCCTGGTAAATCCCAGATTTACCATGAGAATGGGACCTTTTAGAAGTATGAATACAAAGAAAAACCAAAGAAAAAGGGCTGCTCAGGTTTTAAAAAGGTTTGAAATACAATTTGGGAAGAAGGGTGTTAATGGGCAGTAATAGGGGAGAACAATAAGGCAAATGCAAAACATGAATTAAAATTGTTGACAAAAGAGAGAAATGGGGGAATTGTGAAAAATAGGGTTATTTAATTCATGTTCTATAAATAATTATAAGCTGGAAACTGTAATATATTGTATAAAAATATGTGTATGTGCTCAACCCGCGTGTTTCACAGACTCCTGATCTTCCTGGTCCAGAAATAGAAGGTGAAAATACGAGGCACTAATAAGACAATGAACACTGACCAACCTACCCCTGCCTACGTGCAGCGAAGATTGCCTAAAAGCAAGGATTTACTCTGATCGGTCGCCTACGTGCAGAAAAGTCATCACACACTTCTACGGCTGTTAGATTACTCAAAGCAAGGACTTACTCTGGACATTAGCATTTGAATGGACCAAGGGACTTTTTCAGGGCTTAGCGTAAACACTCTTAATTGCCGGTGCTTAGCAGAAACAATGGGAAGGGTGCTGCCGAGGGGGAAATAAAGCGTATTTAAGTTGAGCCTCTGAGCGGGCGAATTTTTGTACCCAGCTAGAGACACAGATGACCAGGGTCCGTGTCTAAGGGTCACCCTTGGCTCTTTTTCCCGGGAGAAACTCTGTCAAGTAGGTATCGCTGTTTGTGTGGGTTTTTTTTATTGCTTAAAATTCTGTGATTTGATTCCAAATTTTGTGATTTGAATTTTTAATAAACCAAGTTATTGAATTTGGAAATAAATTGTCCCGGCATTTATAACAATTTTGGTGCCCAACATGGGGCCAGTTTTTGAATATTCTACGGACCCCTGCTTCTGACCAGGAGGCGCCCCGCTGTAAAAAGCGGCCTGGCAGAGCGGGTAAGTCCGGAAGAACGAACTGGCTTTACGAACCCAGAACCCACAACAGCGAAAGTATTAGGTGTTAGGACAAGCTAGCTTGGGGAGGGCTCGGGAACTCAGCAGGGGTTTCCCTGAATCGCGGTATTTTTTTCACTCGTAAAAGTCTACTTGCACGAAGAATTCACGCAGGAAAAGGACTGTAAGTATAGCGTGGTTGAGTGGGGTGACCAAGTGCTTGAGAACGTATATGTGCGTGTGAGTGTGTGTGAAACGCGTGATATTTCGTGTGTGAGTGTTACCCGACGGGGTGTAGGAGTCACCAGGGGTCCTGAAGGAAAGAGGACGTCCCTTCGAGTTCGGGGACTAGTAAGCCTTCTTGACCGCGACCGAGTGGGGTCCGTTAATTTTTTCGGTGGCAGTTGCAGAGCCCGCGGTTAACCGAACATCCAAGGAACGGTCATCCGTTGGATCATTAAGTTAACGGCACCGAGTTCGGAAACTCGGGATTTAATTTTTATATAGTATCCCATAACTTCTGTGCCACGGGGAGTATGGGACCGTATCTCAGTAGAGATCGGGAGGATTCCTTAAGGGAAACCTCAGCGGGGGCTGCTCTTGAAATCCCTCGGAAAAGTCCATTAGGAAAATTGTTGCAAGATTGGCAAGAATGCCCAATTAGGAGAAGGGCATCTAAAGATCGGATGATTTATTTGTGTATGAATGTTTGGGGAGGAAAGGAGATAAGACCTAATCTTATATGGCCTGTGTTTGGTACTTTTGATGAATGGGCATGGGAAGCTCTGTGGGAACATGTAGCGAAGAAGAAAAGGAGAGAATTTGAGGAATTGGCATATGTTCTGTTATGGTATTGGGTACAAGTAAAGCTGTATTCTGAGGAAAGGGAAACACGGAATAAACCGGACTACAGGATAAGCTTCTCTCACGGCTCGGTGGCCCATGTCCTGTCAGCCCCTACCCCTACCCCTTCCTCCTCCTCGGCCTTCTCAGTGGCAGCGTTAGCGCTGCCATCCGAGACCCATGCGGAGCCCTGAGCTCAGCCGCCACTCCAGAAACCTTCCTCCCGTTCAAGGAGATCCCCGAGAGGGAATCCTGCCCCCGTTTCTGGTCCTGACCCCGCCCCTCGGCCACTGACGCTAAACTATGGAGAAAGAGAGAAGAAGGGTAAGGAAAACGAAGGGTGGAAGAATAAATCAGACAGGTATACACCAGTTAGAGCCCCGGCTAAAACCGGGACCCCCGAAGGAGATCTAGAAGAACCCGAAAGGGATTCAGGGTGGGACAGTTGGTGTGAGAGCACGAACGGCCCGGGAGGAAACATGGGGAAAAAGAAACATTCCCGTAAGAAAGAACAATGTACATTTAAGCTAGACAGTGGAGCAAAACAGAAATTACCAAAGATGAATTGGAATGCATTAGAGAACAACTGGTGGTGTTGGGACACGTACAAATTAGAAATGTGAGAATTCACGCAAGTCTGCAAAAGGAGAAAAAGATAGAAAAAGGAATTAAAAAGGAATTTTGCTTAGTCTTTTCTCTGGTGGTGGTGGATCTTTTACTTCAGGCTGAATACATTTTGGAGGCTCCCTAGAGTTGTGTATTTTGCTTTAAAGGGTTTTTTCCTGGATGAGATCGGCAGAGTTTCTTGGTTTTTTTTTCTCTTTTCGCTAACATGGGAAAAGGGAACTAAATCCCCCCCCCGCAAGCGGCAGGGCGAGTCAGTCCATGGTTGCCGGGAGACGAGGGCAAGCGGTGGTTTTTTTTTTAAAAAGTGACAGGACGAGGCTGCCCAGGGCAGAAAACAGCAATGTAAGGCGAAATAGGAAGCAAAAATGGATAAAAGGATTGAGAAAAGAGACCAAGAATGAGAGCTATATTTATGCGTGGGAAGTACCTATGTGTCTGTTCTTGAAAAGCTGAAAATATATCTTCTCTTTGGTTGCATGTTTGCTGCATGTGAGGATTTTGTGCAAACCAAAACATGTTGATAGTATGGTGGATGTAGTTCGTCTATGTTTGAAACAATTGCTACATTTTGAATTCAGATTGTTAGCTTGAGTAGAGATATGGCATTTGTGTTGGCAGACAATGTATTACAAAGGTTTTGTTTAAGTTTTTCGAAGCATGTGACCAGTGGAGTCCAAATTAAAGTTGCTTATAAGAAGTGGTAGTCAAGAGGCTGGAAACTAAATCTTTCTGTTGGGATGGTGTTAGAATGGTAGCTGGATTCAGGATTCTAGCATTAAGTTGGGAAAGTGGCATAATAAAGTGGTGTCAGATGATTCTTTCTCTGGATTAGTAGCAGTTGCACTTGCTGGACGGTAGCTGAGAACTGGAAATTTTTTGGTCAAGCGTTAACTTCTGCAGGGTGACTGTAGGTATGGGGGCGACACACTGGGTTTATAATATTGTTCAGGTCTCGTTGCCCAGAGTGGTTGTAAGGCCAGGCTAGAGCAAAGTGTCCCTCCCTGTGGCAGGAGGATTGGAATAAAAATAAGCTTTAAGGTCCTTCAAGTCACATATGTGCCCAGGTAATTTTCCTTAGAGGGAATTATGAGCTGTGGTTTCTCTGTGTTGGTAGTTACAGGTCTTTTCTTTCTTCTTTGCAGTTCCTATTCTGTATGTATTTTGTCTAGTGGGAACAGGGATTTTCATTTCTAATTACTGATTTCTTAGAAGGAGATAGCCTGTATTGTCCCTTTGATATTATGTCTTCTTTACTTGCTCCTCAATTTAGAAAATATAAACCTTAAGGTTGCCCTGATACCTGTATTTCAAAAATAGAGAATAAGTGATGTATGAGAAGCAGCTTTTGTGTCACTGGTATTCAATATGGTCAATATTTGCTTGTGGTCCTTCAAACCATGTATTTAGGTTTAGTAACACACAAGAATGGATAGCAAATACAGGAGTTTTGCTTTGGTTTAAGGAAAATAGGCATAGGTTAACTCGAGTTTGCTTGTTAATAGAGGCTAAGTTTGTGGAGGTTTTTTTTGAGGACTGAAGTAAAAAGCAATAGTGTTAATGTTCTGGCAATTGCACTAGATAAAGCCGTCTGATTACCGGGGCCTAAAGTTTAAAGTGACTCTTGGCCTTGGAAAACTTTCCAGTGTCTTAAGTTCCGAATTTAAGTAATGCATGGTATATTACAGAGTATTTTGATGCATTTTAACTATAGCTTTTGATGCCTTCCATCCAAAACAGATGAGTTAGTCTTGCTACTTTATTCACTTCTTTTGATAAAAGCTGAAGAAGCTCAGACCCGCAATAAGTTACAACCCTGATGCTCCTTGTCTAAATCTTTCTAGAAGTGCCTGAGGCGATGCCATTTCTATATTGCTGTCAGTGTTGTTCTTATAGCATCTGTATATGTCTAGAATATTTTATAAGTGGTAAAGGAGTAGACTCTGTCGTTTGTGGGGTCATTTCCTTTTATTTGGTATATCTTATTTCTTTTATGACTTGTTAAAAGTATTCCCCAGGATTATGGTTGATGTCTAAAATTTTTATCTCATGTGAATGCTAATTTTACTTAAGAGGCTATTCTTCATTAGATACATATTACCTGGAGCTAGTCTATGGGGTTTAAGGTTTTCTTAGTGTTTACTGTTTACTTGTTGTACAGAATCCATGTACCAAGCAGCCATTTTCAGATGTATTGGTAGACCCATCCTGTTAGTTTTATTTTCTCCCTGTAACAGTACAAAAAAAAAAGGATTTTTGAATTTTGTATTGAATTATTTAAATTTTGGATGATGTGTTGAATCATTTTTTTATGAAAGAAAGATTTTGGATTGTATGGTGCATTGCTTTGCTTGTATGAAGATGAATGTGTGAATTGTGAGGTGGAAAATCATAGTGATCTAGGGACAAAATTGTTTTTATGGTGAACGTGTGAATGTACTATTGGATGACTTGTTCTAATATTCAGATTTTCTGAATGGTAGACATGGCAGGCATTCCTTCTGTAGAGTATTCCTGTAGTACCGGGCTGATTTGGAATTTGTATTGGGTACGTGTTCTTAATTGGTAAATTCAATTTGGGAAAAGTTGCAGGGTTTTGATATATACTCCCTTGGGATTTGCTATTCACGATATAGAACCAGGAGATAAAGTACCGATAAGAGCTTGGAAAGCGGTGTCACTAACCCCTCATTGGGAGGGACCCTTTCTTGTCCTTTTAACTACAGATACAGCCATCTGAACAGCTGAGAGAGGTTGGACACACACCTCCAGAGCTAAGAAATTAGCAGCCCTGAGGGAAAACCCCGAGTGGAAAGTCATCTCTTCCCCCGGAGATCTGAGGTCTGGCTACACCGAGGATGCCACCGCCCTGAGAAACATCAAGCTGCGGCCTAAAGAAGCCTCAAAAAGAAACTTTGTATCCACCCGAAAAGGAAAACTAAAAAGAGGGAAGGGTAACCCGAAGGAAGGTATTTCTCCTTGGTCATACAATCTTAGAAATTGCGGTCTGCTGGGAGTAGTGCGGGTTAATCTGGCAAATACCTGAAATTCGGCCGACAGGGGGGGATAGAGTGCGAAAAGCATAGAAGTGGAGAAATTGATCCAGTAAAGCTCCTATTGTGACAGAAGGGCAACTCAAGCTGTCCAGGGAAAACAACCCAGCAGAAAATGAAGGAAGGATCAGGAAGGGGGTCTGAGCAACCTGTTCTTGCTGTTGAGAAGAACCTGGAACCAGCCATTGGTGGCAACCCAATGGGCATTGGCCTAAACAGAGGAACTCGTCTGTGGACTTCCCTACTGATCATAAGCTTAACTATAATACCTACAAAAGGTCAGTACAATGAAACTGGACTCAGCCTGGGGATTCCTAGAAAGGACAGTCTTAAAGTTGACATAATGTCCAAAATGGAGCACCCTCAAAAGGGAAATCTGGATGAGGGAAGGAAATTGATTAAAAGAAACTCCAGCACACAGACCTTGTCTAAAGATTTATGGCCAGAAATACCCTCTTCTTTCAAGAGTACCCCCTCAGAAGGAACCTCGGAGGGAGTGGTAATCACATGAAACCCGGCTCAAATAGCAGAAGCTGGAATGAGAATCCACGAATTTCAGTATACAAATTGAATTAAAAAGGCTGCAGAAGATAATGGAACTGGTGGGAGACAACACTCCGAAAAGTAAAACTAATTTAATTTGGACTGAAATAGAAAATTGGGCAAATGTGCAGTCAAAAAGGGTGGACTGTCTTATAAAAAGGGAAGAAGAAAATATGTTAAGCAAGCTAAAGAATCCGGACACCTGTTTTTCAATGTGGGGGTGGATAATAAAAGGGGGAGGAGGGATAATAGGATTATGTACTATGGGAATGATATGGATCCTGGTAAATCCCAGATTTACCATGAGAATGGGACCTTTTAGAAGTATGAATACAAAGAAAAACCAAAGAAAAAGGGCTGCTCAGGTTTTAAAAAGGTTTGAAATACAATTTGGGAAGAAGGGTGTTAATGGGCAGTAATAGGGGAGAACAATAAGGCAAATGCAAAACATGAATTAAAATTGTTGACAAAAGAGAGAAATGGGGGAATTGTGAAAAATAGGGTTATTTAATTCATGTTCTATAAATAATTATAAGCTGGAAACTGTAATATATTGTATAAAAATATGTGTATGTGCTCAACCCGCGTGTTTCACAGACTCCTGATCTTCCTGGTCCAGAAATAGAAGGTGAAAATACGAGGCACTAATAAGACAATGAACACTGACCAACCTACCCCTGCCTACGTGCAGCGAAGATTGCCTAAAAGCAAGGATTTACTCTGATCGGTCGCCTACGTGCAGAAAAGTCATCACACACTTCTACGGCTGTTAGATTACTCAAAGCAAGGACTTACTCTGGACATTAGCATTTGAATGGACCAAGGGACTTTTTCAGGGCTTAGCGTAAACACTCTTAATTGCCGGTGCTTAGCAGAAACAATGGGAAGGGTGCTGCCGAGGGGGAAATAAAGCGTATTTAAGTTGAGCCTCTGAGCGGGCGAATTTTTGTACCCAGCTAGAGACACAGATGACCAGGGTCCGTGTCTAAGGGTCACCCTTGGCTCTTTTTCCCGGGAGAAACTCTGTCAAGTAGGTATCACTGTTTGTGTGGGTTTTTTTTATTGCTTAAAATTCTGTGATTTGATTCCAAATTTTGTGATTTGAATTTTTAATAAACCAAATTATTGAATTTGGAAATAAATTGTCCTGGCATTTATAACGGTTTGGTACCACATATCTGGGCTGCAGGAGTCTGGAAGGTTACTAACTGAAGGGTAAAAATGCTGAAATCCACAGAAAAGTAAAGGGAAGCTGCAGGTAGAAGAGGTACATTTTGCTAATTTATTTTACATTGCAACAGCTGTGCTTACATGAAAAGGGTCATTAATTGAAGATGCACAGAGTAACAGCATGTCTACAGAGGCTTTATACAATTTAGGAGATTGTTGCAGAGTACAATTTAGGAGATCACTGCAGAGTACAATGCAGGATCATTGAAAATTCACAAATAAATACTATAAAACACCTTTTGTATGTATTTTAATGGTCCAAAACAAGAACTGTGTACTACTCGATAGATGAAATTTTTCCTTTTTACTAAATCCAATATGTAAAAATCAATCTGTTACTTTTAAGAAAAGACTTTTTTTAGTACACTATTTTACAATAATAAAAACAGCTCCCATTGAAATGTCTGTTTAATAGCTCATTACATTCTGCTGCCTTATTTTATGTAGCAATGATGAACTAAAAGAACACTGAAAATTCAATCATGATGGCAATAATATTTGAAAAGGCTGTGATAAATTCAGTAGAATAATTCATGTTATGGTATTTATAAAATGTGATGTAAAATATGTTTTTGTAAAATAAAATGCACTAGCAGGTCAGGTATGAAGCCGACGAATTTTAGGATGGGCAACACCCAAGGCCATGAATCAGGGAAAACAATACCCCTGCCAGGAACTTGGGAAGCGCAACATTAACACCAGAATAAAGGGTGGACCGAGATTAGGATCAGTCCTCCGGAGCAGTGAAACTGTGAAGCACCCAGCCATTAGAGTTGATATGGATCGGGGAGAACGCCTCTACATTCATGATTTTATCTCCCCATTCATGCTCCGAAGGAACGGACTTAATATTCATTTTCCATCGGAAGCCCTATTCAGCAGACCTGACGGCAGAAATGAATATCAAAGACAAAGAACTGTGAGGAAATATTCTGCCGCCGGCAAAATAAACTGCATAAAAGAGGACCCAGAAAAGGACAAAAATCGTGAACAGGGGGAGTTACGGTGCGATAGAGGCCGTAGCTAAGGTTCACCCAGTGCCGATCCCGGGTCTCGACACTGAACTTCCGATTGCTGGCTTGACCAAATTTTTGTCCTGTAATTCTTTAATTAATAAAAAATATTTTATCAATTGGAATTGGCTGGACATTTATAACTAGGCTATAAAAAAAGAATTATTTTGGTGGTATGAAACATCTTTTGCTGAAATTCTGAACTCTGTATTTCTGTTTCATTACATGAAAAATAATATGAGCCCTATGAAGAAAACGTGTTTGGTGTGCCACTGATGGAAACAAAACAGCCTTTTAAAAGTATGGAGAAATGAAAGGTGATTTTTAAAAAACACAGTTATTTACAAAGAGCCACTTGCTCAGTGTTCTGGATCATGCCATTCCCCCTCTTATAGTTTAGCCATCTCTTGGATAGTTTGCAAAAGTATGCATTTATTTACTAATCTTCCACGAGTCCCCATTTTTCCTAGCTTTCTACTGTAGTCATTAGAGGTCACAACCCTGTAGGAAATATGGGCTGCCATGGTAACACAAAATGTCTGCTACAGGCTTAGTGTAACTCCTTCCTAATAGAAAAACAACAGCAGCAAATCCTGCCTTTGATAAATGGGCTTATAAGATGTAAGAAGCCGCTACCTAGAAAGGTGTCTATTACTTCAAAACAGCTCTAAAGGAAATAAATTTTATTAAAGAAAAGGGGAAAACAAACTCATACATACATTAAAAAAATGTGACTAAGGTACACAAAGGAGAACATGGAAATAATCCGTGTGCATCTGCAATGTCTCTGAATACAGTGGGTGAAGTTTGCAGGGCATCAAGCTGCAGCCCCTCAAACTGCTCAACAAGTGTCTGCTGAACTCTTCTTGCAAACCTTTCTCATCACAAGGAAAAAGGCTGCATTTCCATGGGCCTGAAAAAGCAAAAATTCATGAGGAGATTGTCACCTCTCTGACTACAACAAGGCAGCCTGGCTTTCCCTGCTTGGAAATTTCTACAGAAAAAAAATGCATCTGGTTCCAATAGATAACTAGTGTTTGGGAGGGAGGAAAAAAAAAAGGTCTATTTGATGTGGTGGTTGTTGGGGGTTAGATTTGTTGCTTTTTTTTTACTTATAGAATTTTTCCCAGTAAGTTGTTTGGAGACTAACAACTGGGTGCTTAACCAAAACAAAGAAGTGGCCAAAGGAGATGGCAGCACTGGGCTACACCTATTGTTTTTGGGTCTCTGGGAGTTTCTCTCAGAGGGGGGAGGTAACGTGAGGTTTGGGGGCAGGTAAAGGACAGGGCTGGAGACAGCTTTGCTCTCTTGCTCTGGGCATCGGAGAAAGAATGGCCAGGCTGCTCACTGCTCCAGGAGGAGTTCACTGTTACCACCTCATCTGGTCATGGAAAATCGACCATCATCTGCTTGGGTACCCCGGAACACTGAGTTCGCCTCCTCCTGCCCTGCTGGGCCAGCCCTGTCTGGCCACTGCAGTTTCTTCGGCACTGCTTTGAGGCTTTTTCGCTACTCTGTGGCCCCGCACTGCCCCTGTCGCGGTGTGTGACTCTCTTCAGTCCCAGGGCACACAGCGGCCAGGGGTGCGACACCTTCCCCCTGGGGAGCTCTCACCTCCCCACCTAGGGACTTCGATGTTCTTGGCAGTGTCTATTTCGGAAGCAGAGATGGAGTGGAGGCGAGACGGGTCTTGGGGTAAACTGAAGAGGTTTATTAAGAAGATGAGCAACTGAAAAGCGAAACCCCAAGAAGCCCCGAGCAGGGCTCGGGCAGTGGGTTTTATACAACCGGCTTAGGGGAGGGGTAAAGGGAGCGGTAAATTTAAAGCAACCAATTAGGGTCTGTATCTAGGGTGTTGCATCCGCGGGTAAAACTAACAGAAACCAATCCAGGATGTGTGGGATGGGTTTACATAAGGCGGGAAAGATAATAGACAGATAACTGAAAGTCACATAACATAACAGGTGCACGCATAACTTAAAGCAACTGAAGGAGACAAAGGAATACTAATGAGGGGGGTAGGGATACACAGAACTGAATTGGGGGCACATAAAGAAGGAAAATGGGGTACACAAAACTGAGTTATTACAACAAATATGAAATCATAATAAACTTAAAATAATGCACCGCCACATGCCCCTGCCCTGCCGGGACATCCCTGCCCTTCCAGCTACCACCGACAGAGCTTCTGATACATCTCATCCACCAGCCCAGGATTTTCCACCCCTCCAGCTTGGTGCTCTCAGAGTCCCAAGAGATCAGACTGCCCCGGGCTTTGTGAATCCAAAGCCCCTCGAGGTTCTGGGTTCTGTTTATTATTAATGCTGTAATTGTTATTGTTTGTTTGCCTTGTTAGACATACTAGTAAAGAACTGTTATTCCTATCCCCATACCGATGCCTGAAAGCCCCTTTAATTTTCTAAATGATAATAATTTGGAGGGAGGGGATTCGAATTCTCCATCCCAAGGGGAGTCCTGCCCCTCCCTAGCAGATATCTGTCTTTCAAACTGGGACTGTGGTCCACAGGCATTAACGGGCATTACTAGCATTTCCGTGAAATCCCACCTCACTGAGAGAAGGCTCCTGGTGTTACTGGCTGGCTCACCAGGGTGAATATTTTGGAAGGGCTTTGGCCATCCCTCACAGCTGCACTCTACCTCACCTTATGCTTCCAAGTCCTGACTACCACTCCCAGAGGCTCCCATCTCTGTTGCCTTCCTCCTACTGAGCTCACACATGAAGGGCTGGTTTTCTTTAATTATTTAGCCAGGATTTTCCTGAGAATGTTTTTTTTATGTCATGGGTACAGCCAACCCACTCACTCCTCCTTGATTTCCATCCTGTACCACCACCAGAGTGCTGCTCAGAAGGGATACACCCTTTGTGTGTCTGCAGCAACACGGACCCACTCCTCAACCAAATCCTGTTTCTCGTTGTCTTTTGTTTGCATTCCTCCAGCCAGTTTTCAATCCAGACAGCAGTAGTCATATCTCCACCAATTCAAGTTAATTTTTCAATTAAGCTATTGCATTACCTCTACTCCATTCCCCAGGATGTTTGATTTACTACTCCTTTTTCTGTTTGCTTTTTTTAAAGGACTTAATTTTGCCTGATAAAATACAGTTTCTCTAAACACTTGCATTCTGCTGTTCTTTCTGTTTAGAGTTGGTACATCCATTGTTTTAGGTGCCCTATGCCAAGATGGGAAATTTGAATTTCTCAGGGTTTGCACTGATTTGCAGCAAGACAGAGGCTACTGAATCCCATACATCCAGGACACCCTGCTGAAGATATCTTTCTGCATGGGGACAAGTCTCCTCAAGATGTGAACCCCTGTGATTGCCCATCAGAAGGTCCCTCTGTGCTTTAAGCCTATGCCCAAGAAGAAACACTGAGAGAATAAATAATAACTGTGGGTATTAATGCATCTTCCCTTGCTTTAGTCTAAAAAGGCAACTTCATCTGCAAGTTCTGCTTTGCCTACAACTTTGTCCCCAATACTGCTGTGAACACACTGCTGGTAGTTGAGAAACAAGTCCTTTACACACCCATCTCTGTATAACCAGCACTGCATCTGGCAATAAAACTGAATGCTCCCCAAAAAACACCTCTGTTGAGCCAGGTTGTAGATGAAACATAGTATGTGGGGAGGTTTGGATTGGATATTGGGAGGTATTTCTTCACCAAGGTGATTGTCATGCATTGGAACAGGCTGCTCAGGGCAATGGTGGAATCACTATCCTTGGAGGTATTTTAAAGATGTGTAGATGTGGCGCTTGGGGACATGGTTTAGTGGTGGGTTTGAAAGTGCTGGGTTAATGTTAAACTCTTAGAGGGCTTTGGGGGATTTTCCAACGTAAACAATTCTGTGTGCTCAGGTATGGGGGGACTATCCCATGCCAAGCAAAGTGAGTGAGTGGTTACACCCACAGCAGGAACTGAGGGATGTCCCCAGATACAGCCCTCCAGGCATCACCCTCTCACTGTCTCCAGCTGCTTTCTGCTTCTCCAAAGAATCACAGAATCATTAAGGTTTGAAAAGATTTCTGAGATCATCAAGTCCAATCACTTGTTTACATATTACTCTAAGAAAGTGGAAGATCTGAAGCAAGTTTCATGAGTATAATTCCTTCCACACTACTGATGAAAGTAAAAGCTCTTCTGTGCCACCTCATCTCGCAGCCAACAAGGAGCTCCCCACATCTCCATACAGCTCCCAGCTGACTCCTGCACCCACGTGCAAAACCCAGAGGCACCACATGGATTGGAGGCAATCCTGGGGCACCTAAGATCTGCATCCAATGAGCAAATCAACCTCCTCTGTCAATGAAGTTTGACTAGGCACACAGTTGATGTAATATTGGTAAAGTACAAGGAAACACGAGATTCCAAATCACTCCCACACACCTTCCTGCACTGCAGATCTTCCACATGGCATCACAGGGCCTCCACCAGCACTGCTGTCCCACTGCAAGTCCCTGGGTGGTGAAAATTACCATGGCAGACAACCGCTCTAAGGAGGAAGGGCTGCTGCCTCTCAAAAAGTACTCGAGTAATTTATTTTGACAAGTGCAGCTTGGTTTTAATCATCGATAATTTTTCTGAGCAAAATGTCTTCAAGTCAGTGGGCTATAGTCTATTTTGTAAAAGTAATGAAGTTGGAGTAAGAGAAGGGTTCGCTGCAGTGTTCTGCTGTTAATCACTGCTAATAAAAGTTGAAAAATCATTGCTAATAAAAGTGGAAAAATTATGGAATTTGCAGATAAGCAAAGTAAATAAGTGAGGTTTGGTGCAGACGAGATACTTCCACTTTGTGCTGAGAACAAATATAGCAAAGTACCTGACCCATTGATTCTATTTTCCAATCCTACATACATTGGTTGTGCTATCTGGGCTCTGCAGTTGCAACAGAGATCGGCTGCTCCCCAGAGAGTGAGCACTACAGTTTGTAGCCACTGAGGAAATGGGTGGAAAGCAGCTGCATTCTGTAGGAAAAGAAAGAAGTACTCTTTACCCAAACCAGGGCCAAGTCAAGAGAAGTCACCTTCATTAGAGCTTTGTGATTGTCATTTGTTTGCACCCACACAGCACCAATGGTGTTTGTTATCAGCTGATCTTCAGCTGGATTTGCAGGCAAAGCCTCCTGTAGGGCACAGGCCATTCATGGGGCAAAACACCACATGACAGTACCCAGAACCCTTTAGAAAGCACACAGCCAGTAGCAGAGACGGTGACACACACACAGAGGATAACTCCTGCAGATGAGCTTTACTCCTGAACATTGCTGTAACCATCCAGAGCTGCAAGAGCAAGGGAGGCGGTGTCCTGTTCCACCATGTGGCAGCTTCCTCGAGACCTCCCACACACACACGCCATGGCTGGTATGAACAAGCTACTCTTGCTCACACAGTGGTCAGTGTAAAGCAGTCCATTGCTCAGCAATGACATTGTATTCCTCCTGTAGTCTTACAAAGCTCTAGGACTCTCCAGCATCCCAAGAAGCAAATCAGCTCAGCTGTGGCAATACCAAAGTGGCAGTTTTCCTTGTTCCCAGGTGGGAAGTGATGAACACCATATCTCCCCCTTCTCCAAACCCCAGGTCCTGTTTTAGCAGCACTATCCACAGCTACAGCCATGGAGAGAGCGGCAATGCTGGTGTTGAGGCAAGCAAGAATTTATTACGAAAAAATATGTGTGACTTAGTTTCCCCAAGAGCTGTTGACTTCAAAAAGACAGTTTTGCTCCCAATTTTACTTTTGAGGCATTCAAGCCATGGAAATGCAGCAACTCCCATGTAATGGGTTTTGGTGGCCAACACAAAATAAGAGGAGTGGCATTTGTGGCAACCACTGGCAGGGAAAGCCTTGCACAGATGATGCTATCAAGAGATCAGGAACATCACTAAACTGGTGTAATTGGTGTAATTGCTGCTTTTGCTTTTTTTTTTTCAATTTAAAACAATCTTTTCTATCAACACTAAAGAAATTTTGCTGAATTTTTATCTACTGTTTTGAAAGCTGTTGCATCATGTCAATACTTTAAATTTCCATTTTTGTCAATGCAAAATGATATTCTGTCAACATCAAAATATCTGGAGAACACTAGCTGACATTTCTGCTTGCAAGTGCATTTGGGGAGCATTTGTACATTTATTTGCCTGTGTCCTGGTTTAGGACAAATTAGGGGAAAATCCCCACAACTCCCTCCCCCACCACCGGGTTCGGGAGGAATTTCCTCAGAGGAGAAAGTGGAAAAAACTTGTTTATTAAGAAACAACAAAAAAACACTCCCCAACACAAGAAAAACAGTCCGAGATGACAAGTGTTTTCACCAGTCCAAGAGAGGGTGAGCACTCTCTGCTGGGGAGGGTGCCAAAGTTTCTCTCAGGTGCAGACTCCGGGGGGGGTCCCTTGACGTTCCTGAATCAGGGCCCGAAGCAGGTCCGATGTCTTCAGGGAAGGGAGGAAGGAAAGAAGGGGAAAAACAAAAGCAGAAAAATGGCAAAAAGCAAGCAAAAAAGCAGAAAGCAAGAGAGCAAAGCCAGCAAAGCGAGCCTAAGCTAGCAGCAGCAAGCCAAAAGCCAGCAGCCGGGGGAGGGGCTCAGCTATAGACAAAACAAACAGAGAACATGGGAACAGAAACACACGATTTGGGATACAAAGCATGAAAATGTCCTGTCACCCCAGGACATTCCACCCCTTATCCCATATTGTGAACATGTTACTGAACACAATGAAAAACTTTCTTCTCACTTGCTCAAACCTTCCACACTTACACATTTCCTTCCATCTTACTTGCTCAGACCTTTGACACTTTCACGTTTCCCTCTGTCTCATATCTGTATGATCTAACGTACAGATAATGGTGGTAACGCTCAGCAAACAATGATATCATCCCACAATCAGATCTCCCTGAGGTACACAATGGGTTGTCCCATCTTTCTGCATTATCCACCAGGTATAACCTGGTCCTTGAGCAAAGACAATCCCACGAATGGGTTTGCCTGTACTCAAGGCAGGATTAATCCATACTGTCTTCCCCAACAAACCTCTGACATGGGCCACTGGGACTTTATCTCCATCTACTATATTAAGGGGCTCAGACTGGGCAGGACCTGCTCGGTTGGTGGAACCTCGAGTGTTAACTAACCAGGTGGCTCTTGCTAAATGCTGCTCCCAGTTCTTGAAAGACCCCCCACCCAGTGCTTTCAAAGTGGTTTTTAACAATCCATTGTACCTCTCCACTTTACCTGCAGCTGGTGCATGGTAGGGGATGTGGTACACCCACTCAATGCCATGTTCCCTAGCCCAGGTGTTAATAAGATTATTTTTAAAATGAGTCCCATTGTCTGACTCAATCCTCTCAGGAGTACCATGCCTCCAAAGGACCTGCTTTTCAAGGCCCAGAATGGTGTTGCAGGCTGTAGCATGAGACACGGGGTAGGTTTCCAACCATCCCGTAGTGGCTTCTACCATGGTTAGTACATGGCGCTTGCTTTGGCGGGTTTGAGGCAGTGTGATGTAATCAATCTGCCAAGCCTCCCCATACTTGTACTTGGACCATCGCCCCCCATACCAGAGGGGCTTCACCCGCTTAGCCTGTTTAATGGCAGCACACGTCTCACAGTCATGAATAACCTGAGAAATGCTATCCATGGTTAGATCCACCCCTCGGTCTCGTGCCCACTTGTAGGTGGCATCTCTGCCCTGATGACCTGAGGCATCATGGGCCCATCGTGCTAGGAACAGCTCTCCTTTGTGCTCCCAGTCAAGATCTATCTTCAAATCCCCTATCTTTGCAGCCTGATCTATGTGCTGATTGTTCTGCTGCTCCTCATTAGCTCTGCTTCTAGGGACATGGGCATCTACATGGCGAACCTTCACAGGTAATTTCTCTAACCGGGTAGCGATGTCTTTCCATTCTTCAGCAGCCCAAATTGGTTTTCCTCTGCGCTGCCAGTTCGCCTCCTTCCATCTCTTCAGCCATCCCCACAGAGCATTGGCTAACATCCAGGAATCAGTATAAAGGTAAAGTTTTGGCCACTTCTCTGCTTCAGCAATGTCCAGGGCCAACTGAACGGCTTTGAGCTCCGCGAGTTGACTCGATCCACCTTCTCCTTCGATAGCTTGTGCAACTTGTCGTGTGGGGCTCCATACGGCTGCTTTCCACTTCCGGTTCATCCCCACAAGGCGACAGGAACCATCAGTAAAAAGACCATAGCGTGTCTTCTGCCGGCAATTGGTTATATAGTGGAGCTTCTTCAGCATGGGTCACTTGCTCTTCTCCCTCTTCACCAGTGAGACTGAAGCTTTCACCCTCAGGCCAATTTGTAATTACCTCCAAAATCCCAGGACGATTTAGTTTCCCAATTTGGGCGCGCTGTGTAATGAGGGCAATCCACTTGCTCCATGTAGCATTGGTGGCATGGTGGGTGGAGGGAACCTTTCCTTTGAACATCCACCCCAGCACGGGTAGTCGAGGTGCCAGGAAGAGTTGTACCTCGGTACCAATCACCTCTGAAGCAGCTTGGACTCCTTCATACGAGGCCAAGATTTCCTTCTCCGTTGGGGTGTAGTTACTTCCAGACCCTCTGTAGCTCCGACTCCAGAATCCCAGTGGTCAACCCCGAGTCTCACCAGGCACCTTCTGCCAAAGGCTCCAGGACAGGCCATGGTTCCTGGCTGCAGAGTAGAGCACGTTCTTCACCTCTGGTCCTGTCCTGACTGGGCCAAGGGCTACCGCATGAGTGATCTCCTGCTTGATCTGGGCAAAGGCTTGCTGCTGTTCAGGGCCCCAATAGAAATCATTCTTCTTACAGGTAACCAAGTAGAGGGCTCACAATCTGACTATATTCAGGAATGTGCATCCTCCAGAAACCTATAGCACCTAAGAAAGCTTGTGTTTCCTTCTTGTTGGTTGGTGGGGACATAGCTGTGATTTTGTTGATGACATCAGTAGGAATCTGGCGCCGTCCATCTTGCCACTTCACTCCCAGGAACTGGATCTCCCAAGCAGGTCCCTTAACTTTACTTTTCTTAATGGCAAAGCCAGCTTCCAGGAGAATTTGGATGATTTTCTCTCCTTTCTCAAACACTTCTGTATCACCGTGGAGGCCCAACCAGGAAAACAGACTGGGGACACAGATCTGGGTGCAACAACAGCAGCAGGGCAGAAGACCCTGCCCTTAGTTTATTTTTCCATTATATATCTGTGGCAAGGTGACCATGGATTGGAGAAGGGTATCGCCACCTCTCCTGTCACATTGGTCCAGGAGGCTGTCATTCAACCTCCCCTTGTCTTGGAGAAAGTATTCATAACATTGCCAATATTTACAAAACATGGTCCTGTGTTTACAATTCACCAGCGTGAGAAACTGCACGTTTCTCCTTTAATATGAACGCTCAGCAAACCAGGAAAATTCATGGCAACACTTCTGCTGCTGTGTTTCCCCACACAATGATATCATCAATGTATTGTAAATGTTCTGGAGCCTCACCCTTTTCTAGTGTAGTCTGCATCAGTCCATGACAGATGGTAGGACTGTGCTTCCACCCCTGGGGCAGTTGGTTCCAGGTGTACTGCACACCCCTCCAGGTGAACGCAAACTGAGGCCTGCATTCTGCAGCCAGAGGAATGGAGAAAAACGCATTAGCGATGTCGATTGTGGCGTACCACTTCGCTGCTTTGGACTCCAGCTCGTACTGGAGTTCCAGCATGTCCAGCACAGCGGCGCTCAGTGGTGGAGTCACTTCATTCAAAGCATGGTAATCCACGGTCAATCTCCATTCTCCTTCAGATTTACGCACAGGCCAGATGGGACTGTTGAAGGGTGAGTGGGTTTTACTAACCACCCCTTGGCTCTCTAACTCTCGAATCATCTTGTGAATGGGGATCACAGCATCTCGATTTGTTCGATACTGCTGGCGATGCACTGTCGAGGTGGCAACAGGTACTCGTTGCTCTTCTACCTTCAGGAGTCCTACTGCAGATGGGTTCTCTGACAGTCCAGGCAAGGTGTTCAATTTCTTAATGCCCTCTGCCTCCACAGCAGCTATCCCAAAAGCCCACCTGAGTCCCTTAGGGTCTTTGTAATAGCCATTCCCGAGAAAGTCTATGCCCAGAATACACGGAGCCTCTGGGCCAGTCACAATCGGATGTTTCTGCCACTCCTTCCCAGTCAGGCTCACCTTGGCTTCCAACAGGGTCAATTCTTGTGATCCCCCTGTCACACCGGCAATGGAAATAGGTTCTGTTCCCACATGTCCCGATGGCATTAGGGTACACTGCGAACCAGTATCAACCAAAGCTTCATATTTCTGTGGCTCTGATGTGCCAGGCCATAGAACCCACACCGTCCAAAAGACTCGGTTTTCCCTAACCTCTACCTGGCTAGAGGCAGGGCCCCTCTAAGCCTGGTTATCCTTCTTTCCTGAGACATATGTCTTGGAGGTTCCTTCAAGGGGATCAGACAAGTCATCATCATCATTATGCCTGACAGTTCGAGTACGGGCAACTGGAGCTGCTTCCCTTTTCCTACCTTCCTTCAATTCACGCACCCATTGTGCCAGAGCAGCAGTAGGCTTCCCATCCCATCTCCTCATGTTTTCTCCAGACTCATGTAGGAAGAACCACAACTCAGCTCGTGGGGTGTACCTTCTCTCCCCAACAGAGGAACATCTGCGTTGGATATTAGGGCCTCTAATTTGTACAGCTGAGATTTGGAGGAGGTCCTCCTTAATCTCTTCCCTGAGTTTCTTACGACTTTCCTCTATTTTGTCTTCTAATCTCTGCAGTCGTGTTTCCACAGCTGCAATTCTGGCATGAGTCGGGCCATGTACAGTATCTGCATATGCCCGAAGCTTCTTTGCCATATCGAGCACAGTCTCATATACCTCATCCCGCTTCATTATTGCTAGAGCAGAAGCGTATTCAGGTGGCCCAAGTCACACAAGTTTCCTCCACATTACAGGTGTGCACGGTACGAAGTCCGGATTCCTAGTTGTTATGTCATCTGAAAAAATGATCTCTACCACTGCCATCTCCCTCAGGCGTTGGATCCCCTGTTCTATGGTCTTCCACCGTGTCTGCTGAATATAGAGGTCATCTGCACACAGGTATCTTTGTGCTACGCTGTCCAGGACCCGTTCCCAGAGGCTGTGAGGGCTAGCCCTCCTCATCATGCCTTGATCGATGACAGGATCATGTGACAGGGATCCTAAATGCCTCGCTTCAGAGCCATCCAGTATGGTAGCCTCCCCTGCCACATCCCAAAGGCGGACTAGCCAACTAATTATAGATTCATCAGGCTGTCGCCTACAATCCTTTCTTAGGCCTCGAAGGTCCTTCAGGGAGAAGGAATCAATATTGGCTCCGGAATCTATGCCACTTGCTGTGGTCTCTGATTTTGGTGATGGTCCTTCTCTTGGATCATCATCATCCTCCACCCTTCGGTCAGTCTTGCTTTTACACTTTCCACCTTTTGTATTTGCAGCAACAGCCATTGGTTGGGGCTTACTGTCTGGTTTAACTACTGGCCTGGAGCCTGGGATGTTTGCTGCAGCCTGAGTGACTGGGACAGTAACTAATTTATCTCCCTGTTCCCTTTCCTCTATCTGGTGCCCTACAGTATCTAGCAGGGTGCGATAAGCATGTGCCAGGGCCCAGCTCACTGCAATGATCCTTTCCTCCTTAGTGTTACCATGGCACCTCTCTTTCAGATACTTTACCACCTCAGCTGGGTTCTGAATTTGTTCAGATGGAAAGTCCCAGACTACAGGATCAGAAAACTCCTTTAAAATTTGGCCCATATCCTCCCATTTCCCACACCACTCAGAATTCTTCACCCTTGGTTTTACTCCTAAATCAGGAGTCTCACCAGCCCCTCTAGAAATCTCAGCCTTCATCTTATATAAACTGCAGACAGTATAAAGAAAGCTTACTAAATTAAATGCCAGAAAGATGGTGTCCTTGGCGGTCAGGGAGGACCAAACATTTTCTAATAGAGATGTAAACAATTCGGAGGAGAAGAAGGAAAGCAAAGGCTGAAAAGCCTCCTCCCCTGCTTCTGCCCTAACAAACTGAGTACACAGCCACAACCATGAACTATACATTCCTGGAACCGATAACAACATTTTTATAAACCTCTTGCAAATCATCACAACCAAGCCCAGCCCGATAAATAATCTGGTTAGCGCCCCACGGTTACAAAAGCTATGCATTAGGGACAATACCGGAGCTATTTCTGGATAAGAAAATAAACCTAGGGACCACAAAGGTATTAAAACTTCAAAGAACCCTAATGACCAGAAATAGAGGCAGGCTTTCACTCCAAATGACATTATAACTTCAGAAAGACACATACCAATATGCCCACAAAACAACTGAAACCAAAATATTATTAGAATAAAGTTTTTTCCACTTTGTATGGTCGACTTCCCCGTACGGGCCACCAAAAATGTTTGTCCTGGTTTAGTAAAAATTAGGGGAAAATCCCCACAACTCCCTCCCCCACCACCGGGTTCGGGAGGAATTTCCTCAGAGGAGAAGTGGAAAAAACTTGTTTATTAAGAAGCAACAAAAAAAAACCACTCCCCAACACAAGAAAAACAGTCCGAGATGACAACAAATGTTTTCACCAGTCCAAGAGAGGGTGAGCAGTCTCTGCTGGGGAGGGTGCCAAAGTTTCTCTCAGGTGCAGACTCCGGGGGGGGGGTCCCTTGACGTTCCCGAATCAGGGCCCGAAGCAGGTCCAGTGTCTTCAGGGAAGGGGAGGAAGGAAAGAAGGGGAAAAACAAAAGCAGAAAAATGGCAAAAAGCAAGCAAAAAAGCAGAAAGCAAGAGAGCAAAGCCAGCAAAGCGAGCCTAAGCTAGCAGCAGCAAGCCAAAAGCAAGCAGCCGGGGGAGGGGCTCAGCTATAGACAAAACAGAGAACATGGGAACAGAAACACACGATTTGGGATACAAAGCATGAAAATGTCCTGTCACCCCAGGACAGCTTGGAAGAAATATGGTTTTAACTGACTCTTGAGTTGGTCATTTTTCAGAAGAGATTATCAAAACACTGGATGAGACGCTCAGCACAAAGCTTGGAAGGAAACCAGAGGAGAATTATCCTATAGGAACTGATCTCATCTATCAAATCAGACTTGCATGGAACAGCCCGAGTCATTGCTGTGCCATTTGTATTTCTTTGCATCACTTTATTCTTCAGGGAGTGGGGGCAAAAGGGCCACTTTTTCAAAGAATAGATGAGCCTGGCCACAAAAAGCTCCTCCCAGTGTAAGTTGTTTTGCCTGAGAGAGCTCTTCCTCCAGCAAAGAAGGTTGGAGGGGAGAGGCAGACCCTTGCTCTGGAGAACAGGTGTCCTGTGCTGCTTGCCGCTCTGCTGGAGGGTTTGCACGGGCTGGAAAGCCTAGCCACGGCACTGCCCTCCCTGCTGGGGCTGCGGTACCCGGGGCTGGCGAGCCAGGCACGGCAGCAGCCCTGTCCCCATGCTGCCTTCCAGCATTTCTGACACAAAAGGGGGAAATGCAGTGTTGCACCAAGCTATTTTTCAACCAAAAGATGGTTACTTTGGAATAAAAATAATTCTTTTCAAATCCTTTTAATCTCATTTTACTTCTTGTGGAGGAAAAAATAAATATGAAGTTATTTTTTCTTACTCTGAGGACTAGCAATCACATTTACCAATTTCACCATGAGACAACAGAATATTTTCTTACTCTGAAATCCAGCTCCTTATTGCTATAACTATCTAGTGCCAAAAAAGAGGAGAGGGCTTGGAGGGAAAATCACCTGTAAAGAATTAGGTAACGGAGTGTGAAAGGTCTCTGCTATTCAGGAAATACTTACCGCTGGATTTAATTACGGATTGCAACTAAACCCCACTTCCCTTTTTTTTTTTTTTTTTGAACTTCAGATATACAATAACATGACATTTCTTGAATGTAGAAGCGTTGCAGTGCTTGGGACAGTAAAAAGCCCGGAGAACTCTTTTGTTTGCAATAAACTTTAAAAATATACTTTATACACAAGATAATGAGAGTTTTATGGAGAAAGCACATTTTATCCATGTGCATAAGGAAGTACCAATTACAGAAAGAGGAGGCTGCAGGCAGCAGTGCTGGAGAGCTGCCCAGGTGCCAGGGCTGTGCTGGCAGCAGCACTCCCCAGCCATATCCTGGGTGCAATCTGCTTTTTACAGCCCAGCAAACTCCCTCCCTGCTCCCAGCACAGGAATTGGCTTCAGCCAGTCCCTCACACATTTGGTCTAAATTGCAAATTTTCCCCTTAGTATCTCTGCTGAGCGGTTCTGATACAACAGTATTAAATGTCAGATGAACAAAAAACAATGTGCAAAGCCAATGCAACTCTGCATTTAATTTAGGCAGTGTTAAAGCAAGGAGCAGAAAGGAATGGCGATTTTTTTTGCACATTTTTATAAAACCATCAAATCCAGCTCATATTTGAGGCTCCTGTCCTAACCACCTCACCAGAACCCATTTCTTCCCTCATTCCCTAACAATATTAAGTTAATCAGCAGTAAGCAAAAAAACCTAACAATATCTGCCTACATTTGAGTCACTAATTATACATGGCAATGTTGAAACTTTTGCTCTGCTGTGCATTTAATTTGCCCACTTTGGAACAAGACATTAGGACTTTATTTCTAAATGCATTGATTAAATTGGGTCTCTGCTTTTGCAGCCAGAAATACAGCAGCTTTCCTCTCTGTGCAGGTAATGAGGCATCCAATGCTCTGGAATTCATTTAAAAAATTGTATTCCATCATAATTATCTCCAGCCATTGTCCATAATAAAACAATTTGTTATAGATCAAATACTGTGCATACAGATACATTGATTTGCTATCAAGAGTGTCTCTTAAACTCACAAAAGGGAATGAAACTCTGAGTCCAGGCAAAAAATCTGTTCCCCAGAAGGTGTTATCCTGTCAGTGCTATGGGGTAATTTACAGGATCTGCCACATTTAGGAGCCTGTGGCTTTACTTTTTTTGGCTTTTATGAGCTAAAGAACAGAAGCAGGGTCACTGGAGAGATTAGGTTTCCTTTCTGCACTAACATTAGGGAGGGAGACAGAGAGACACGGCAAATAAGTGCTCTGCTGTACCCTGAAAATTAAAATACAACTAGATTACGACTCTAATGATGTCAGCTTTTGCAGGGCTCATAGACTCCCAACACACAGCCACGGGCACAGAGGACTTGTATCCTCAGCATTTAACCAAACAAGGAATTGGAAATTGTTTTCTTGCCTTTTTTGCTTCTTGATTTGCTTTTTAACAAAACAAAAAACTGCTCCGGTTCATGCAGAGCACAGTGGAAATCAGCAGTAAATTCTTCTGCTGATACATTTGTCTGCAAGGAAGCTGGGTTCAGTAAGGTACCAATGCCAGTGAAGTAGCATGAAGGCAGATTTTTCCCTTCCTCTGTGCTACAAACAATAAAAATTCCGGTGACAATTTACTCTGCAGTGCAGCACCCAAAGCAGGAGCAGAGGTCCTACCATTGCTTGAAAAGCACACCTATGAGGGATAAGGAAAAATAAAATTGGAGGCATATTCAGTTTTCAAACCTTTCCTTTTGATGGGTTATAACTGTGAATCAAGTGGGGAAATCAGATTTCAAATTCTACCTGCATTTTTTATATAACTGCACTTTTGATTTATCCAAGTTACATGGGAGCAGAAGAGGCAATGTTTGCCTCTATGCCTCTGAAAGGAAGAGACAAAACCTTATTTTGCAATTATAGCAAATTATGTAGGCTAAAATAAGAAAGTTTCCTATTTTTAAAATTTTATTTCCCCTCTCTGTTTCCCACAAAAAAATAATAAATTTTACATTGCAAGTCTATTCTGGAACAAAATTATATTTATTGTGGAAAGGGAATTTAACCTGATAAATCAGCTTTCTGCAGCTCTTGATTGAACTGGTTCATGTTAACATTTGAATGAGTTTTCTTTACCTACACATTTTTGTTAACTGGTTTAATAAATTATGGCAGACCTTTAAAACACAATCAGAGTTGTACAGGGTACAGCCAAACAGGGCAGCAGAAGGTAAAGGCACAGTATTTTAGTGCTTTTAACAGGAGGACTGTAATATTTTTTTATTATTATTATCATAATCATGAAATAAATAGCTGAAGTCTAATGCTTTTTAGTGGTCATTTTTCAAAGTAAACTGCAAAAACAGAAGGAAAACTTTTAAATTCAGAAACTATTTTGAACCAGTTAGTTGGAAAAACTAAAGTAGAATATTGTACTAATATACTCAAATCATGGGGTAATTCAAAACTGTAGCAAAACTGCAAGAGAATAATTAGATAGTCAACAAATGACTTTTTCAACTAAATTCTTCGAGATAGTTTATGGTATTAAAGTCTCTCTTCTTCTTTCCACACTTTTTTACAAAGCATTTGCTACCAAAACATCAATGACTTTACATTTCTTGGGAGGTGGCTGATGGGATCAAAATGCCATTTCTTAAACCAGAGAACAAACCAGGTTCGTGCCCTGCAGTTTTGTAGGTGTTGTTATTAAATGATGGATGGATAAGACAAGTGTACCCTATTGTGAACAAATTGTGAGATACCAAAGGGATAGTCACTTAAAAAATACCATGTTATTCATATTTTAAATGTCACAATTTTGCATGAACAGTTGTATTTAGGTATCTACTGCGTTTAACATTATTGCAGAAACACAAACTAGATATGTAGATTCTGCTTTTTTTTTTTAAATTGGGATCTATAGAAAATGCAAACTAATTAGTCACATGTATCAAAATTATTAATGTAACCTCAGCTATTCAGTTGACTTGTGTTATGCAATATACGATCCAATAAATAAGTTAACAAAACCAAAAAATAAGGCTTAAGGTCTCAGTACAAATTAAACTATAAAACACTGTACTCAGTGCTTGAAAACACCCCATCTTTCATTTCTACATTATTTAAAAACTAATAAAGATAGTTTCAAAAAATAAGGGAAACAAACTTATTCCAATTTGGTGTGAAAAATAATTGAATCTGACAATTTTATGAAAGGACTTTGTCTAAAAAGAGCTACAAAGCCATAATCATCTGACTGGCGTTTTACGTGCTAGATGCTTGTAAAAAATGGAGATTATAAACTGAGCACCATAAACTCCCGCATAGTGGAGAGAAGAAAAACCCCAGACTCAAGAACACAATTGCTCTGCACCCTCCCTGTGCTGCAGCCTTTCACTCCAAGAAGGCTTTCAACCAAATCTGGCTACAGGACAGGAATGGAAAATGGATGAAATATAGGTTTGTTCTGCTCTTTCATCCCGTTCTCATAGCAGTGTGAGAAGAGACCCTTGGAGTCCTGTTTGTCACAGGGCAGAATTTCTTCCAGTGCCTGTGCCTTGTCCTGGTCACAACGCTGGACTGAGCAACCCATAAATGAGGCTGTTTGCAACTAAAGCTGGTTTCCGAAATGGAGAGCGGGGGTGACACTGTCCCTACCTGTGCCCTCCATTTCACCCCATAGCCAGCTAAGGAGAAATCCTCCTACATCCAGTAAAGGGAGAAATTAAACCAAAAGGAAACAGCAAACTTCTGTTTAAAAGTAGTGACAGAGGCAACAATGAATACTCCAGAAAAAGCAGACAGTACTTGAAGGATTTATGTAATTAAATTAATCTGGTGCTTATTCTCTAAAGCATCACTCCTGAATTAAGAAAATCTATTCAACCCAACTCTACACTTAAAAATGTCTACGAATCTTAAAAAATTAACTGATGAGGATTACGAAAAAAGACCAGAAGAAATCCCCAAAGCAGCCTCCCCAGCTGAATCAAAGTGTCATGTCAGAAGAGTGAAAATACTGGAAATTCACATAAACTTTGAGGAGAAATTTTGTTGTTGTGGTTGTTTAGGAACTAAACTAAGCAAGAAAGCTATGGTACAAACTACCACAGTTTATAAAGGTAAACTACCAAAACCAACACCACTTCTTTTGGTTTGGGGTTTTTTTTGGGGTTTTTTGGGTTTTTTGGGGTTTTTTTTTGGTTGGTTTTTTTTTTTTTTTGGTTTTTTTTTTGGTTTTTTTTTTTTTTTACCTTGGTGCCCCCTTTTGGTCTATACAGTTCAAGGCATTTTTCCCTGTTTAAAAATTTAATCATAAAAATACAGTAACTTTTCACTGGTGAAGTCTTAATTGAGAGTCTCACAGCTGCTCCATCTTAATGATGGTCCGCTGTTCCTGCTATCGATTTAGCCCCTGTGAACATGCACGAGTAGCAGCTAAAGTCAAAGGAATGGGCTGATTTCCATTAGAAAATTGCCCCAGTGCAAAATTCCGCTTTATATAGTTATCTTGATAGACAGTAGGACGAACTCAGGGTCTCAATTATATGGAAGCTGGAACAGAGCAACGCACGGTACAACCAATATGGTCAGAACATACATTCTCCCCTTTATTCTCGAAATGGCTGGTTTTATACAGTGTGAAATAATTTACAGTTGCAGGTGTGTTCCCATTGGTATTCAGCATGAGAAAGAATGCAAACAATCTTAGCTTAAGGCAGCTACCGTGATTCTACTCTAACTGTCCTATCTAAAGCATGCACACACCTTAACGTAAATTCTAACTGCGCCACAGGTTTATCTACTTCTACACGGGCCCAAAACTGAGGCCTAGAAGGCCCAAACCCTAGGCCCAATTTGGGATAGCTCAAACTTCATTCCATAACACATCATGCTCATGTTACAATAGGAAAATAATTAAATAACAAAAAAAATTTAAAATAAATAATATTAAAATAATATTGAAATAATATTGAAAAAATATTGAAAAAATATTGAAAAAATATTGAAAAGGAGAAGGAGAAGGAGAAGGAGAAGGAGAAGGAGAAGGAGAAGGAGAAGGAGAAGGAGAAGGAGAAGGAGAAGGAGAAGGAGAAGGAGAAGGAGAAGGAGAAGGAGAAGGAGAAGGAGAAGGAGGAGGAGAAGGAGAAGGAGGAGGAGGAGGAGGAGGAGGAGGAGGGGGGAGGAGGGGGAGGGGGAGGGGGAGAGGAGAGGAGAGGAGAGGAGAGGAGAGGAGAGGAGAGGAGAGGAGAGGAGAGGAGAGGAGAGGAGAGGAGAGGAGAGGAGAGGAGAGGAGAGGAGAGGAGAGGAGAGGAGAGGAGAGGAGAGGAGAGGAGAGGAGAGGAGAGGAGAGGAGAGGAGAGGAGAGGAGAGGAGAGGAGAGGAGAGGAGAGGAGAGGAGAGGAGAGGAGAGGAGAAAAAAAGACCCATTCATTACCTTTGCTACCGTACACTCAATGGGGGAAGGCTGAAGCAGGTATGCGGATGATAACTTTGCCTTGCTACAATTTTATGAGCAACACTGAGGAGAGGAAAGCTCCCCAGCAAGTGGGAGCCTGTGCTCGGGTCCAGGTTCTTGGCATGCTGCTAGCACCCAAATCTCACCAAACTTTGAGGAGAAGAAAGCAAAGTTTGATATATATTAATTAGACCAAAAAAAAAAAAAGTCTCATCCTGACGACTTTCATATTGCGGTGCTAGTAATTATGCCACAGAAACAAGATCTTTCCACGTTCAACATCACTGTATGAAGATGAGCTTATTTCCAGCAGGGATATTGAGTCCAGCCATCTGAAGGGCCAATCAAGTGTGAAGTACAGTATAGTTTTAGAATCAATTGAAAGGAAAAATCTTGACTACTAGTTCATAGCATGACAGCTTTCATGGATTAGCTCAGACCCTATTTTACTCCATGAAAGGGTATCACAGCATGAAGACAGTTTTCAATGCACTAAACTTTAATAGCTGAGTGGGGGAGCCAAAGCTTCCTTTTGGTCTCTATAGAAACAGTATATCCAAAATTTGAGCCAAAATTAATATTCCTTGGTTTCAGTCCTGTATTTACCCTCCAAGATCCCTATTCACAAGAAGTCTTCAGACTATATCTATATATCTATATAGATATAGATATACACACGTATATAAAAATAAATAATTACAGAGAAAACTACATACATGCTTGTGCATGCCATTTTTCCAATGGAAGATGAAGTGAGTTAAATGCAATTAACTAAATCCCCAGAGTCCTGGAAAGAAGCAGTGGGTGCAGAGAAGCACACGAGGAGGCATCACCAGCACTCACTGGCATTTCCCTCCCATCCCAGCTGCAAAGCTGTGCACCCTTCATATCCCCATCCCACCAGAGCCCTCACCCCTTTAGCATCCTCCAGAAAGTTGAAGATTTTATTTAGACATCAGCTCCCCAAGCAAGGCAATGGCTCCACTGAGCATCTCCATAGGAAGTGCCATGTTTTGGCTGTTAATGCCAGAGGCTGATGGAAACTTAACCTGCAGTGGCAGAGGACAAGAGTGTTCAACCCAGCAATAGAAGTTCCCCATCTGCATTTTAAGAAAAGCACTCTCATGATGAAATTAAGTTCTGAGAACAAGGGAAAAAACACACTCCCACAACAAACTCTTCCCCCACTCCTCTTGTCCAGCCCTTGTGGAGAGTGCAGGTGGGTCCCTGCAGGAGTTGTGCCCATGGGACATGGGGCCAGACTATGTCACAGTGGGTGTGCCCATCACACCAGGGTGCAGCACTAACAGAGCCAGCTCCTCTGCAGCATTAACCTTGTTCCTTGTTTCACACTTGACCATGTATTTCCTAGCTACAGTTCCCAGCAAAGATTAGCCCTGTACACCGACATGCAAGCAAACACATTTTCTCTTCCCACCTCTCACACGTCCTCTCTCTGCAATCCTTTCATCTGTGCTGTAGGACTGGGGCTGGGCATCCCCTGGGTGTTACCTGCAGGTACACACGCTGTGCTTTCCACCTGTCCTGTTCAGGTTTGGCACCTGTGCCTGGGCACCAGCAGGGGTGATCTGGCTCCCTCTGTAAACTTGGCTGGGCCACAGATGCCTTTCTCCCCCTCTTCCCTCCCTGCACCATCAGGATGTATGAGTGCCTCCTATGGAGAGTCTACATTTTACTATAATGCTCCTACCCTCCCTTTCTGGAGCACTAATCTTGAGTCACCAGAGCCAGAAACTTGCCTTGCATGGCCAGAGAAGTGATTTCCCCACCCCCTCAAGCCCCCCCCTCCCCCTTTAGGTCTGAAGTTAATCCAGCTCTGGGCAAGGTCTCTCCACAGCATCCATGCTATCATAGCTGTGAATTTCTGCACAGACACAGGTTTTCATGAGGTTTTGATGTTAAGGTAGGGCCATCCCTGGGGTTCTAACAACCCTGACCAGCCCTCCTTGGTCATGCAGAGAGCCAGGATCAGCCCAAGGCCATCTACTGAGCAGGGACCTGGTGTGGGAGCATGAACTTCACCACAGGGATTGCAACTGGTTGCACATGGAGGAGTTGCACTGCCCTGCTCATCTCTCCCCAGGGCTCTCCCAGGGCCCTGCTCTGCTGTGCCCAGGGAGTCCCACATACCCTGGCATTGCCCTCCAGGCCTCACCTCAGCAGCATCCCAGAAGGATCCAAGACTCCCCACAAGGCTAAGGAAAGCCTAACATCACCCATCCATCTTCATCCAGACAAGCATTGTCCAAATCCCTCCCTGAACATGCTCTATTGTGTACATCTGCTAAAGAGGTTCTGCAAAGACAAATTTTGAATAAAAAGTTCACCTACTCACAAAGAAACAGAAAATGCACATTACTTTGTTAGGCCAGCATGGTTCAAAGCTGCTGTATCTTCTTTATTCACTGTTGCAGAGAGTCACGATGTCCCAGGACTGGCAGCTTCGCCACTTGTCACCATGAGATTTTCCTAGCTTGTTGAGCGTTTCATACTAAGTAGAAGGTTTGTACCTTCTCACGCTCTTTTCATGTAAACACCAGCTATGTTCCATAAACATAGCCATTGTTTTCACATTCCATGCTGGGACAAACAAGACTGTGTGACAGTCCCCATGACCAATGTGGTGAGAGGTGGGAATGGCCACTCTCCAATCCATGGGCACCTTGTGAGAAGTATAAAAGAGGAAGTAATAAACAAGGCAGGTTCTTCTGCCCTGCTGCTCTGATCAACCCAAAACTCCGGCTCCGAGTGTGTCCTTTCTGGCTAGGCTCACAGCGATAGCCACTCTCCCAGTACATGCTTTCCACAGAGGTGGAAAGAGCTGGTTGCTGTGAAACACCCCTCTCCTTTGGGAGCCTCTGTCCAACTGTTCCCAGGTGAAAAGTGAGGTTCCAGGGCCACAAAGAGCAGCCAAAATCAATAGACACCTAGATGTCCTTAATAAATTTCAGTCATAACCACATCCCATGTAGAGCCTGCCTACTCGGGCATCACTTCACAGGTTTAGTGCATGGGTCCAGTTTCCCAAAGATCCCATCTGTGTGCTCCAAGGAATGCTGACAGGCACCTCACAGATGAGAAAACACCTGCACACGGGAGGAAAAAGCATCAGCACCATTGCTGTGTGATAAACAAACTTACATTCCCTCCTGGAGGAGGCACCTTTGGACCAGCCAGGTCTGCTCAGGTACTTGCTGTAAGTAAAGACTATGGTGGCACTGGGCAGCTGCTGGAGAGCTCAGCAGTGTATGCAGGCTGGAGGGAGAGTTGCCTGGTCACAGTCCTCATGCTTCACACTGAACCACAGCCTCCAAGGCCATCTCCATCTGGAGAAGCCTGGACTAGCAGCAGCAATCTGGGGAAAAAATCTGTCCTTGGAAAGCAGTGCCTTTTCTTATCCCCTGGTAAAACGGATGAAATCCCTGTGGTCTCGGCATCAGCAAAATTGCCTTTGATGCTCAGACCCACTCATCATTAGGACTGTAAGCAGAACTTAGAGAGACATGCTTATGGTTAAACACTATTTCCTCTGTTGGTTAAACACTGCCTACTTCTCTCTCCATTAGGAACATCTCCAAAGCCCCGGAGTGTAATAATAACCCTGAATGGAGATTTTTTCCTTTGTGCAGTGCTCAGCTATGGAGGGAAATGATTTGCAGTTTAAATTATTTCAACAGATTTGAGAAAGCCACACTGCAGTAATTACACACACACTGGACAGGTCCTGTACCTCCCAGTCACTTCCTGAGCAGCCAAATATTTTTTCAAGGCTTGGATCAGGCCCAGTGCACCAAGACCAGTCATGTTTGCACAGGACAGAAAGACCAAAATGTGGTCCATGGGCACACACTGAGTTCAATCGATCACTGGGCTGCTGCCATGGCCAGTCATGTGCATGGCTGGATGAGTCAATGCTCTTATTTAAACCTGCTTCCAGGGCCCTCGGGCCCTACATGTATCACCATGTTAGATGCCACTGATGCTGCAGCAGCTTCCTTGCAGGACATCAAAGCATATTGGAGCAAACTCCTCATGTGTGAAAGGAAAGCCAGCCTTTTGCACCAAGGAATCCCCTCTATTCAGCCCCAGAGAGATTTATGTTTGGAGTCAAACCAGACAGACATCAGTGTGGCCAAGCCCTACTTGGGTGGGGATACTCTCAGTGCCAGAGCGAAACAATGGTGACAGCCAGCCTGGATATGCCACTGCCACCCAACCCCATCCCTGGGCAGACATGGGGAGAGGATTTGGGAGCTGACAGCAGGAGGCAGGTTTGCCTCTCTGCAAGCACCCAAAGGGGAAGGAGCCCAACTAGGCTCATGCAGGACAGGTGAAAGTGGGCTGTGCCATCCCCAGAGCAGGGACATGATGCTGGGAAAGCCCAACCTCTGTTTCTCCAGCCAAAGCAAAGGCAGTGCCTGCTCGAGGCAGCTCTGCCACTAGCCTGGCTCAACAGAGATGTCTGAGTGCAAACATCACCCAGCACCACACTAGTTCTGGGAAAAGCCCAGAATGGCTGATTACGGCCATGAACTGATCAGTGCCAACTGCCATGGGCACAGGAAGGCACTGGACCTCACTAGAGGAATGATGCATACATCTTGCATCTCCATGTACACTGCAGGTCTTGGTTTGGTGCCATGAGACCCTGCACTGTCTCCAAGGAGACCTCTGTGCCAGATATGAAACACTGTTGGAAGTCTTACTCTGCTTCAGTTTCTCCTCATTCAGCTGCAGACTCCTAAATGGGTCTTAGTCTGATAATCCTTTTGTCCAAGGCACATCTGCTTCTTGTGTTCTCTGTTCGATCTGCAGCCCAGCCTTCCCCCCAGTGGAATCATCTAAAGCATCTCACACTTTTTGCTGCCCAATTTTTGCAGCATTTGAGCCATAAACTGTTTGACAGATTCTGAATGGTTGCCTTTGTTTCCCCAAAAAGGTGCTTTTTTGTTCACAAACACTCCAAGGAGCTCAGCAGTCTCTTTTCCCACATCTTTTTTCATAATTTTAACACAAAAGCAAAAGCTTTTGAAATCCCAATTTCATGTTGGTACATTAGGTATCTGAATTCCTCCCACACATGAAGCCTGAGTCTGAACATGAACTCAACCCAAAAATCTCAAGTTTGCAATTTAGGCATTTTCCTTTGATGCATTATTTAAATATACATTTTAATTATTAATTGAGACAGCTTAGCACTGTAATTTAATAGCCAAACCCTGCACTGGGACAGATCCTCACCTGCTGCAAATCAAGGCTGCTCCCATCCCAGCACCCCAGCTTTGCTCCTCCTCCATCCTCCACTCCTACCAAAGCACTTCATTAAATTATTTCAACAAGCTTCTCTAATTGGAGTTCAAAGAATTCAGCTAATGAAATATTTAAACATTTCTGTACCCAAAATTAATCAATTTAGAAAACATCTGGAGAAAATGAAATGATAGTTTTATGGTAAATCATTCTTTGCAATGAATCTCTGAAGGAAAAATTGTGCCCCTGCTGTTTAATTTAAGGAAGAAATGATCACCCATTACTTTTCTTGATTTCATGAGAAGTGGGAGATCTCTACATGTTTTACCCTTTGTCCCTATATTTCCCAACCTGTTTAGTTGCAGTCATCGATCCTCCAAGAATGGAGTGATGATTTTTCTGTTCCTAGCCCAGATGGGTCCATCCTTCCTTGGTGCACTGCTGCACCAAGAGCAGAGCAAAACCTTATCCATGGCTTCTCCATGTGTGGAGAGAGCCCCAAGCAAAGTCACACTTTCTTGCCCATCTCCTGTCTCACTGGGACTAGAGATTGCTCCTCCTCAAATGTCCTTTCATCAAGGTCTGTGCTGTGTGTACAAAGTTTAACAGATGGGTGCAAAGAAGCAATGTGCAAGTAGAAAGGGAATGCTACATCCACCCTGGTAGATGGAAGAGTGTTCAGGAATATGACTATGGCTCAGGTTAGCAGGAGGAGGGAGCAGCCCTGGAAAAACTGCAGGTGTTGGGATGCTTGCAGGGACTCACCCTGCCTTTGTGCCCCCAGATCTTGGAAGCACAACTACAGCCACAGCTGGGGATTTTGAGCACTCAAATCCAGGATTCCTGCTGAATTTGGAGTGTTGAATGGAGAGTTTCAGGGTGTTGAGGGAACCGCAGGGAAGGCAGGCTGCTGCACCCAGGTGGGTCATCCTGCCCGCAACAGGGTATAGTCCCAGACTGTGCCCAGGGGTACAGTCACCTCTGCTCAGTGGAATCTCCTACATATCACCATTGGAGCTCTTAGAGGGAAAAATTAGAAGACCACATGACCTGCATCCATTCAACAACAACCTACTTCATCCTGGCCCCCAAACAAATCCCTGTTTATATCAACACACTAACAGGAGCCTGGATCAGCCACACCCATCCCACAAGCATCAGTTTAACATGTGCCCTTTAGCATTTCAGGCATCTACCTGATGAAGATCTCTGATGTCCACCAGGAATTGGCAAAAATGTTGAAGGCAATCAGCAAGCAGCTCCCTGGCATTTCCTAGGGTACCCATGTTATCCCTCTCTGTGCATGCACTGATAGCCAGGAGGAGCTGCTGTCTGCAGTGCTGGAAAAGCAGGGCCTGTGGAAAAAATGGACTTTGCTGCTGCTGGATGCCCACAGAGGAGCCAGCGAGTTGATTTATTATGGCTGTACTTTGGGTTAAAGTCATATGCTCTCCAAACCATCATTAACTGCCATGCTGAAAAAAAAAAAAAAAATTATGCTAAACAAAAGCCCAGGGGCTTCCTCAACATGATGCACTTTGTGTGATTACCCAGCACAGCACGAGGGTTGGACCTCATGGGTTGGAGTCACTCATCGTGTTCACCAGCACCAAATTCTTCCCCCCTAAATTTCCTGTCTTTCATTTCTGCTCCCCGGGTTGCCAGCAGCAGAGATCCCAGTATGCAGGAGGGTTCAATATCTCCAGGAGATGGAACAAACTCCCACCCTGGGGAGCACTTGCATTTTGTCTCAGTGGTTGTAAAGGAGGGTTGCTATTATTGCTGCCTCTTCATCTGCCCTCAGCCCCCATCAGTCGCCTGTGTCTAGCGCTAATCAGATATGATTTGGTCACCCTACTCTCCACACACACACTCTCCAAAAGTTAAGGCAATTGCAGCTAACATTTCTCTACCTCTAACAGACACTGGGATGCCCATAACACCTAAGAAACTGGTAAATTAGCTGCATGAATGCAGTGAAACTGAATTTGGTTTCCTTTCCACAAAACCATGAAGATATTTATATATAATTTATCTTTCTAAGTTGTCATGTGGCAAAAGACCTCTCCCTGTGAGGCAAGCTTCTCTTCCTACTTAGAATTACATGATTAGTAGAGACCTGAAAAGTTGTGAACAAGCATTGAAGAAGAAAAGATTTCCTCTTAAAGCCTTAATGAAGTGGGCTCATTCCTCCTCCAACATCAACTTAGCCTTGTGTAGTTTGTTTTCACTCTGGTTAATCACTGACCAAAGCTGTAGTGCAGACCACCAGTTTCCAATAACCCATAAAAGGCAGATCAGAAGCTATTGTTCTTTTCTGTAGGGCTTAGCGGGCAACAGCTGAATAAACCTGTTCAAAGTCAGAACAGTCAAGGAGGAACAGAAGCCCAGACATCTGCTGCACAGAATCCTGAAAAGGAAATTCATTTATTATGACATAATTGATAGCACACATGCAAATACACCACGTGGACCTGGTGCAATCTTGGGTAATTAAATACAGAGCAATTACCAGGTTGTAGTTAGAGAAAGTGATGTTGTTGCAGAGGAGGAATTTGCTCCTGCTTGCTCCCCATGGATGCTAACACTTTGTGGGTGCTCCTGGAATCCTGTGACTGCAATTTTGGGAAAAATATTTCCATGGGGCAGAAGAGGTGAAAAAGGGAAACCCATGCAAGTGCGTGTTTGGAAACAGCACCCCTTAAAACTGTAAGAGCTGAGTGAGAGGTGGGAAGGGCTGGAATGTGCTGGGAAAATATGAAGTGGCTGCTCATGGTGAAGGATTCAGGGAAGTATAAATGCAGCCTCCTAAGGGAGGCCCATTTGGTCTTGTTTCATTTGGATTTGCAGCACTTCTAAACATGCACAGGGGTTTCTTGGGGTGCAAGAGAGGTCTCTGATGCCATAGAAGTTTATCCCTGTCCCACAACCACCAACCCAAAAGGAAAAGTTTTGCAACAACATAACGATCCTCTGAGAAAAAAAAATTGTTAAGTGAAGCATTGAGATGGTGCTTTTGCTCCAAATTTGCTTCTGTCCCTTCCCAAAACATCATGTGAGAGCCTCCCTTGTGGCTGTGCCCCCTCCAGTTCACAGCAATGATTCTGTCAGCCCTTTCTTCTCTGAGACACTTCTCAAGCCCCTTCCCAAGCAGGGTCCAGCTGAGGGAACAAGCCTACTATAGCAAATTTAAAGAAAGGGCAAACCAACTGCATTACAAGCCTGAACAGAGGCACTGGTGATAACATGATGAGAAGGGACATGTACCCTCCAACCCACAGAGCAAGGTCTAGTTCAACCGCTTGTTCCCTGCTCCAAAATCTTTGAAGCTCACTTGAAAGTGCCTCTTCCCCTTCATCCCTGCACTGACGTTAGCACCCAGGGTGAGATCTCATGCTTTTATGGTGGGAGGGGAGGATTGTCCTCCCTGTGGCTGAGGGGACCCTCCCCACTCTCCCTTCTCAAGGCAAATGACAGCACCAGGCTCCCTCCATCTGATCCAACAGATCCTTTTTCCTGCTAGGTGTCATTTCTATTCTTCACACTGCTGACAGTGAGCCCTGTCTGAGCGCTGCTCTCCAATACACCCAGGGCAGAACTTGCCTTCACCACTACCTGCTCTATGCAGCCCAGTACTAGATTGTCTTTCAGCTGAGGTGAAAGGATTTCCAGCATCACTGAGAGCTATCCAAAAATAAATAGCAGGATACATCCCAGTGAAGGTAGATGCCAGGCTCTGCTCTTCCCAGGGGAAGATACACTGAGGTTAATGGGAAATTTATGAAACTTGTCCACACAAAACTTGTGGTTTCAGGGAAAACAGTAGCCCTGAGGGGAAAAGCAGGCACCAGGGGGACAGGTTGGAATCCCTGTGGGGAGTTGCTCTGTAGCAGTGCAGGCAACAGATTTTGGAGGTCCCTTGGGAGAGACATGGCACTGCTTTGTTCTTGGTGGGGGGAAGAAATAAGTGGAAAGATTCAGGGAAAACCAGCAGGAGTCAAAGCAGCTGTTCTCTCACCTCATTTCTTGCCTGAGATAAAGCAAAATAAATAAGTGAAATGTGTGGGTAAAAATAAAGATTAAAGAATAATAAGCAGAGGCTGACGAAGAGCAACAAAGTGTTTGGCTGAAACAAGGATTTGTTGCTGCTGCTGCCTGGAGCAGAGAGAGAGAGGGGTCATGGGGGAAGAGCCATGATTTGTTGAGAGCACCACAAACTTTTAGACATAATTTTCTATTTTTTAGCAGTTTATTCCTTTCACCTGCATGCTCTATGGAAAAATACTGGTTGCTTTAATTTTAACATTTGGAATGGAACCCATTCACATAACTTTCTGGCTGTGTGATTCAAACGAGCCTTCTCTTTCCTCTTTTTGTTCTCACAAGAAAATCAATTCACTTGAAGAGCCTCTTAATCCCATTTTTGCAATCAACAATTGCCACTTGTATATCGCTCTAATAGATTAAGAAGGGGGTTGATGCGGTTGTCTGGTGTAATTCAACCCTATTCAGGTAACTGCAGCCCGAGGCACTTTGTAGTGCCAAGTGTAGAGCTCTACAGGAAGACTTTTGCTATCATAATTTCCTGTGGAGCTATGCACTGCCCCCACTGAGTAGCCTGAATTACTTTGAATTAGGCCTGACAACCACAGAGAGCAGAAATCCAACAAGCAACAATAACCAAGTCTTTGAGCATGACTTGCATGGGTTATTTTTTCTCTCTCTTTTTTTTTTTTTTTTTTTTTTTTTTTTGTTTTTTGCATTTGAACAGAAAGAAGGAATTTCAAAACGTGCATCTATTTAAATGACAGCTACCTGCCATAAATCAAGTGAGAAACAAAAGGGGGAAACAGTTTAAGTGAGAGAGAAGTTGAAGTGAAGGAAAAATTAATCAAGACAGTTCAAAAAAAACTTCATCGTATGAGCCTGTGAAAAAAAATTCAAGCCTACAGCATTTCCATGGCAACAGAGAACAAGCACATATTGGATACCAAAATCATAAAAGGTTTGTTTTGCAGGAATGAAAGAAACAGATGGATCCATGTTAGTTTAATTTTTTAAAACATTTCAAGCAACTTTTCAGCCAGCATGCCCAACTAGTAAAGGGATACCTAAAAAATCATAAAAAAACTTTAGTGACAGTTCTGCAACATGCCCCCCAAAAAGAAGCAGCACCAGAGTGGATTTAAAGCCATAAATATAAGGCTTAAAACCAAGATGTGACTTGATAGTCAGGCTGACATCACATCAGGTAAACCAAGCTAACATTGCTTTTCAAATCATAAATCCAGCTCTACAAAGGAGTAATTCTGTGTGTAGGGGAAAAAAACAACCCTAGCATATGTCAAATTGTTATCTGGTTCCAGAGAGTGAATAAATTGGACAAGAGTTAAAAACGTGCATCTCAAGGGGTACAAGTTAAAAATGCACTGGGTAGCAAAACTCTGATCTCAGGGGAGTGAAAAGAGGTTTCTTTCCTTTTCTTTTTTTTTCCTCCCTCTTTTTTTTTAATTTGTAATCATCCCTTAGTTATTACCAACATGGCAAAAAATGAATTAAATCTAAATAAATATCGAAGGTTTCTCTTCTTAAGAGTTTCAATTGCTATTCCTACTCTTTTACCTTTCTGTGTTCAGAAAATAAAGAGAACAAAGCAGGAGCCCTACTGGTTCAAAACTACCAGAACAGACAAACAACAGAGCACAACTGTTCCCTCATGCATGCCTGGGATTATGATAAAAGCAGAAAAGACTTCTGAGAAAAAGAAAACAACAAAAGAAACAGGAGTGCTGACAAAACTTTTTTTCTTTCTATTGAGGCAAAAGAGAGAGAAAAAAGGAGCCAAAAGGAGCCCTGCTAAAAAAAAAAAATTTAAAAAAAAAAAAAAAAAAGAGACAGAAGGAAAGAAGGGGGGGGGAGAAAGGAGAAAGATCGAAGAAGAAAGATTAACAAACAGAAGTAAAAGGGTTTCACCTCCTGTTTTACTTTTTACTTCTAGCCCAATCTGGTCAGGGAAACAAGGCGCAGGAGGAGAGCAGGTCCTGCCCAGGGCACACTGGCTGCCAGGCCATCACTCCATCCCAGCTCTCCAGCCCCGTGCACGCATCCCAGAGCCCAGGCTGGGCTCTGCTCCCACTCTTCCCACTGGGGAGCATCCGCATCATGCCCAGATGCTCCTATACACCAAACTCTTGAGTTTCTAAATTAATTATTAAATTAAAAAATGCAAGACAAGCCAGAATTGTTCCAAAGGACCCCAGAGATCAAAGTGGCTAAGGAGGAAACAATTTAAGATCTTATAAACTCCAAACTTCAATCAAACAAGTCAGTCTCAGTTAAGGTGACCAACATTGCAGTTGGACATTGGCATCATATCACTGCTAGCTGCAACTCACCAAACTGAGACACACAACACATTTGCAGTGAGACAAGAAAGACCAAAAAGTTTTCCCCAAAGTTTTTTGGATTTCAGTAAAGTTTGCCTGCTGAGACTCAAAGTGTTATAGGGGCATCACAGGTGCCTCTAGGGCAGCTTGATCCAACACCAGCCACTACACAAGAAGGGTCAATAACCTTGGGCTGCCTGTGCCAGCTCACAAGGGTCTTACCTTTGTCCTAAATCCTCAAAAGTCCAGATCCTGCAAATGGCACCTAACTGGCAGTCCTCGAGCTGTTCAGACCCTTGCTTACGGAACCAGTTTCCTCTGGGCTATCACCAGATATCCACATCTGTGTCACCTACAGATTTGAGAGCAGCAACTAGGAGCAGCAACCTTTGCACTGCCAAACATGCAGGCAAAATCAAAGGCTGCCCTCCCCCATGTGCCCTCCCTGCAGTGGCCCTGGGAAGGAATACTGTCACCTTCCTGGGAAAGGGACCAAGGCCTGCCCAAAACAGATGGCAGATGTGGAGCAGGAGGACCTCAAGCCCTGCCAGCTCCCACACAGCCCCAAACTTCTCTTGGGATAGGAAAGACTGCACTAGGATGTGCTAGGCACTGCACTGAGTCATTGTGATGCTGTGAGTGGGATACAGCAGTGCCCAGGTGGAGACAGGCAGGGGAATTTCTGTTTTTCCTGCAATAAAAGTCTTTGGTCAACCATGGGGTTTGTTGCAGTGTGTTTTTGTGGTTTGTCCCTGAACCCCTGGTCCTTCCCCTGGGTTTCTCCTCCAAGTTGTGTCAATCCTTCCTCCTCTTCCCCACCCAGAACCCTGCCAATCTCCAGAGCCCTGTCTGTCACCAAAAAAGGACCTTCCCCTTATCCTGGAGAAATTCCAAAGGAGCGTTGAATGAATGGCTGATTTAAAAGATGCCCTTCCCCTTTTGGAAACTACTGGCTGCCCAGGTGTCCTTCTTCCCTTTAGACCCACCCCCCCCCCACCCCCCCCCCCCCTTACCTACCTGACTGGTGAGTCTCCTGCACCTTCCTAGCTCCCCTCCCCTGATAAAACCTAGGGGGACCATGTGGCTCGGGAGTTCTGGTGGAGCAGTTACTGAATTCAGAAGCCTGTAAGCTACAATAAAACTCTGGATTGAAACCCCTCACCAGAACCGACTCTCTTCTTCACTATTAGTCCAAAAGTCTCTCCGACAGAGGGATTCCTGGAGAACTACCCTCTGCAAAGGCAGTTCTCACTGACTGGCTCTGGAGCTCCAGGCAAGTCCAGGCTTGTCCTCACGTGGTCGACCCCACTGCTTACAGCACCTGGCTAGGTAAAGGTATCTTTGTAGGTAACACTGCAATAGCTGCCTTCTGGGCTCAGCCGCTGGGTTTTTGAGCAAGCCCGGACTGGTTCCAACCTGACCTATTGCTAACACCAATAGGGTTCTCTTCACACAAAGAGCAGAACAAGCACTTTGGGGTCTAAATGATTTCTTTGAGTTTGAGGAGAGGGAAAAACAAAGTCTTACATGAGACATTTAACCATGTACTGTTTTGTTCTGTGCCTGAGGTCATGTCCATTTTCAGCACAGAAGTGTGCAATAAGGAAATAAAGTTTTGGAGGTGAGGCACAACTCCAAATGTAAACTGGCATCATTAGAGGCTTAACCCTTTTCCCACCTGTGCTCTTCCCTCTCCAACCATTTAGAGCAAATGTCCTCAAATTGTGTTCCAGCAGCAGAAATTCAGCCCCAAAACACTACACTAACTTTTCACCCATTAGCAACGTGGGATCATGACCCTGAAGATGGAAACATCAAAGCCTGCTATGCTCAGAAGCCTCTCTAGTGGGGTATCTCCCAGTGCCTGGAGAGAGCTGTGCCAGTGTGGCTCCAGGCCCCTCCAGTATCCAGACCCCCAAGCTACCCAGCTCTGGTTTGGAGGGATGGCACTCATCCCGGATTAGCCCAGCTGGCCACTGGTTGTCACTGTTGCACCACTAAAATTGAGCTATGGCCAGTTGATCTCATCTGTACTTAAGGCAATCTTTAATGGCAAGAGCTCCAAAACATTCCCGGGTGTAGCAATGTATTTGCAAAACTTAGGCCATTCTGTGTACCATCCAAAATCATTGCAGATAACAAGACACCTGCAGTCTTGTTTTCCAGAGCTCTCAGCAATTCATCAAAGTTACAGAGAAAACAACAGGATGAAAATAAGAACAAAGAGCCTGAGAAACTGTCCACAAAGAATGTAAATCCTAGATACATGAGGTACAGCATGAGAATGGACACTTGACCAATTAGATGACCTGAAGGAGATGAACCTGCCTCTTGAACCAGCAACTTGGCCAACCAGGAGTGTGTGCCCACGTGGGCTGTAGATTTTGGAATCTATAACTGGTATTGTAGTGTAAACAATAAATGGCTTCTGTTGAAATCATATTGGTTCTATTCTTCAGTTGTCCAAATCCCCCTGCACCTGGGAACATGGTGGTATTTACTCTCTCCAGTTGTGATGCTGGATACTGTGTCACAGACTGATGCTGACATGCAACACCAGAAACACCAAGGGGCACAGTATCCATCCCTCATCTAGGCTGTATCTGGTTCCCAAGGATTCTCCTAAAATAGCATCATGTTATGCATGTGGCAGCAGCAGTAAGATTTACAGAATCACCCAGTGCTGGCACCTAAACTTTGCAAGGTACCCCATCCACACAGGCCCCTCTCCTTGCCACCTTCATCTCCCATATCATGGAGAGCACTTTCCTCTCAGTGCTTGCTACTCCATCCTCTTCTATCACATTACCCTGAATGCAGTTTATATGATAAAAATCCCTCAGCTGGAATAATTCCTCCGAAACCAACAAGATTGAAATACCAATTACAAAACCATCCATAAGCACTAAGTCCAAGCCATGCAGCTGTACATACCCCACTGCTCCCTGGAGTATCACCTGTGCTTGTTGTTTCTCACCAGGTTTATCCCCTGAACTTTTTACATCCTCTCTCCTGCCTGCATCTTTCTGCTGGGGAAAACACACTTGCAGTGCCTGTCACCAAAGAAGAAGCTGTCAGAAGGACAGCAACCCTGTGGGCTTCATCGAGGAGGGCTTGGGTTTTAAGGAGTGGGGAAAGAGTGGAATAACTCTCAGGGATGTAAATCAAAATTAAAATAATTGCTTGCCAATACCTTATCAAGAAGGATCCTGGGTAAAACCTCAGGCTCAGATCTCAGAAGTGTTGCTGCATCACATCCTATATGGGGCATGGTTGTGTTCATGCCATTTCCACCACAAAACAAACAGCAGGTGGTTAAAAAGCAAAATTCAAAGACAGTGGTTACAGTCATGACTCCTGTCTTGGGTTGAAAAATGTAACCAAAAATGTGTATTCTATTTTCATCTGTTGAAACCGGTTGGGAGATATTGTTCTTTATCTCTTGTAACTCTGGGGGAGAAGAGGGCAGATGCCTTCTGTTAATGGGACAACTGATTGTTGTATTTCTCTGGGGAATGGTTTTTCCCTCCCCAGAGACCCCTGGAGCCTGTAACCATGTCGTTTAACCCTTCCTTGCCTTTCTGACCCTATTGGCTGAGTTCCAATTATCTCTTCCTTAGCAGGAGAGTAGATAAGGCCCTGTTCTTCCTCATTCGTTCTCTTTCCCCTCTGGAAACCATCGAGAATAAACATCTTGGACTACATCTGGGGGTTAGAGCCTCTTTTGGAATCTTTTGCCTTGTCCCTGAAATATTCCTCCAAAGCCCTCTAAGATCTGATCTAGACTAGGAATTTCAGGGGGCTGCAGGGAGAGTATTTCAACTGATAACACCAGATAAGGCAGTGCCTTCTTATCTCTTCCTCCACCCATCCTCCTCAGAGGGATATCACCTGTGAATTGGCCATTTAAGGCCTCTCACATGACTGATAACATTACTTCATTCCATTGTGAGATGCTCCACCCAGAGGGAGGAGCCAAAGCCTTTCCACCGGGATAAAACCGGCAATCCCAAACATCAAGATAGCCTGTTTCCACTGGATTCCCAGAGGAAGACAACCCTTTCTTGAGGATCACCTCTACTTCAACGGAGCCACATCTGTCACTCCAGGAGGACTTATTTCAGACTGCTTCCAAGACCCTGACCAACAGGGTGTCAGGTTTGCATTCTGACTCTTTCTGTGGTCCTTTGTACTATTGCATTTATTTTGTTTTATTTTTACTTTTTTTGTTGTTTGTTTCTTCTCTCTCTGTTAAATTGTATTTCTGACTTGGAGTCTCACTGGTTTTGATTTCAAACCAGTACAACTCCCTATTCCCTCTGCATCATCCAAAACCTCAGTCCCTTTAGAAATGCCAGTAATTCTTACTCCAACAGCAGATTATTCTCTGTCATCACTCCTATGGACCAAACACATGCATGTCTTTACTTTTCCAAAGACTCTCTAGGGGCTTTTTTCTCCATCACACCAGACTCCTAAAGGACTCTAAGGTACAGGGAAGACTAACAACTATCCTGCTGTAATTAAAATAAATAAGCATATATATTGAGATTTCAGTGATTTTTCCAGAGGTTATCTTTTTTTTTTTTTTTTTTTTTTGCAATATCCTGCTTTGCTGATCTTCATACTCTATGAGCAGTGCCCAAAAAACAGGTAGGAGAAAAAGAACAATTCCACTGAAAAGTAAGTATGAGGATCAAACACTGAGACTTCATCCCCTCCTCCTCTGATTATCACTAGTTCATACAAAAATTAGGGAATAAAAAGTTTATTAAAAAATCACGTCAAACACTCTAAATATGAAATATTTTGTCTGTGAAGTGTTTGGGATCTAGTTTGACAGATCCTTAATACACACACATGTGCATCCCACTCCATGGCTGCAGATGCTCCAGGTTCCTGTGCCAAAGAGCCCTCACTGAGCTTGAAGAGGCTGGTGAGAGCAGCTTCCCACAACACCCACCCCAAGGGATGGATCATCCCAGGGCTGAGACCACAGCCTGGTGCTCCCCTGACTGAAAACGCCATGGGATGGAAAGTGGTGTACAAAGCTGTACAAAAAATAATGGAAAGAGAATTAGATGGCAGCATCACTGCTTGGCAGGCAGCTCATTAGCAACTGAGCACTTGTTTCAGCAATACTGATGCAGCTACAAGTGTTGTATCAAGTCCTGCTAGGTGATCTGGGCTTGATGCCACATGCTTCTTTAATAGCAGTTGTGCTTTTCAGGGCAAACAAAATTTATTCTTTTCATGTTCAAATATGAAACACTTTCATGCCACATAAAATTATGTTAAAACAACCAAACTTACATACTGAAGTTTGTTTCCACCAGAGAGGCTTCAGACATGTACAGATAAAATGGAAGGATATTTCTGAGTTGTATATTATAAATGTTCATTGAAGTCAAAACAGAATGGCTTTCACCGACTTCAGCAGACACTGGATGAGATCTTTGAAGAACAAAGGGTGAAATTGTATCCTACTTGCTGCTGTGAATTTGAGTCTTAAGCAAATTATTCTGTTGGTCTGGTGGTGGTTTTGGTTATTTTTGGGGTTTTGGGGGTTTTTTGTTGGTTTTTGTTTTGTTTTGTTTTGTTTTTAATAGCATAGTTTTTTTCTGAAAAAAAAAGGACAGCTTTGGGTTTGGAAGCCTGCAAACAACCAAAAAAGAGAGATGCTATGTTACCCAAAAGACATCTGTGATACCTTCCAGACTCCATTAGGGTGGGAAAACTTATCTTTAGAGCCATATTGCAGCTAAAATGCCTCAGGAAAAATGAGTTGTGCATGTAAGCATGCCCAACCACTCCTCACCAGCAGGTATTTGTGTGATAAGTGACATCCTTGACACCCACACAGGGTGTAGTCCTGCATTTCTGTACCCGAGCAGGTGTTTCTATATAAGGAAGTTAAACTAGAATTTTCTATAGCCTGCTTGTTGCAATTGGCTCAGTACCAGCACAGACACAGTGATAGGGCTTTGGAAGTGCATCTCAAAGCCTAGTGTCAATCTCATTGGGCAAAGTGCCAAATAGCCCACCTAGACCATCGAGTATTAAAGAGCCTGCACAGAGGTGCACGAGGCTTTTTGGGAATGCCTTAGCCAGTGTAACTGTGCTTGGTACACTGTGCTCAGCTTATCTCTTTTCATTTTATAATGTTTGTTATTTTTGCTGTTATTAAAACCTTTATTTTACAAAGCATATCCTGAGAAGCTGTCTTGCTATTTTTTAAGCCATTTCTCTGCTGGCTGGACCTTCGGAAGGTATTGAGAGATTCAATAACAGGGGACACCATAGCTGCCAGCCCCAGGGTGCAAGTTCTCACCAAGACCAGCAGAGGCTGGAGGTGTAACAAAAGGGTCATCATCCTCACATTTGACAGTGGGTGCTTTTAATTTTCAAAATGAAGGGGTGATCAGCAGGAGGGAACATTTGCCATAGGATGGGACAGGCAACAACTAAGAGTAGCTGATTTTCCAGAGGGCTGGAAGCAATGTGGAACATCAATAATTTGAATTACACCAGGGTCGGAGAAGTCCCAAGTTCTCTGCTCTTGCTGCCCAGCCACAGGCAGGGTGGGCCCTTGGCTTCTGCTCATTACCTGAATTACTCATTACCCTCACATGATGGAAGACTAGCAGTGTGCAATTATTTATTTCATTAGCTAATCCTTTCCCATCCAAGTTTCTTCTTGACTTCACTTACTGTGCAATTTTCCGATGCATCTTATAGAAAACTGACCATTTTTTCTTCCAGGGACACTGGTCACCAGCTGAGAGAAAGAGCCCAGCTTGTCTCTCCAGTGGCAGGCTCTCCTACACACTGCCTACAGGCTGGGGATGTGGCACTGACAGACCCTCTGCAAGGTGTAATGACAGCCGAGGTACACAGGGATGGCAAATCCTGGGAGAGGTGAAGACTCATCTGAGTACCTTGTTCTGTACAGGGATTTGTATCCACTGTGATCCAACACAAAAAAAAAAAAAAAAAAAAAAAAAAGCATTCATGCTGTCCTGAATTTGGATGGCTCCAGACCTGCAGCTGCCTTGGACAGTTGCCACTTCCAATTTCCATATGACCCATCTCAGGGTGGTTGTTTTGGTTCAGCCTCACAAAAAAACCCCTGCATTCAGAGGTTTGAACCAGCCCACCTCCCAAGGGACCTCTCTGGATGAGGGCTGAGGACCTGAGCACTTAAGCATCCTCCAGGACAATGGGAATTTTTAAACTAATTGCAGTGGCATCTATCTTGAGTTTTGGCTAGCTGGCACAAATGTCACGTCTGGATAGGTAGGTAAAATTTAGTTGAACCTCCTACACTTTATTGCTCCTCCTCACCTACTTCCTCCCATCCCAAATTCCACCTGCTCTCCAACCCCCACAGCCCAATCCCATTCTCCAATCCCTTTGCCATCCATCTGTCCACAGCCACGCATGTCCTGGGGATGCAGCTGGATCCCGATGTGCCAGCAGGGCTGGGACAGAAGCAGTCGGCATTTTGCCACCCTGGAGAGCCACAATGGGTTTTAGCCCAGTCGACACTGTCACCAGCAGGGCTACGCAAGAACTGCAACCCAGTGGCGGGAGTGGCTCCCGCGGTGTGCAGAGACAAAGCTGGAGCCTTTAAGGAGCTTTCAGCACTCAAACGGGAACTTTCACCCATTCCAAAGAAGCGACAGCTGTGCACAGGGACTGTCCTCTTCTTGATCCACATCAGAGATGCAGTGCCACCTCCCCGCCCGGCACCCTGTGAGCCGGAGCCTCTGCAACAGTGCCAGTCTAACCATCACAGTGCCGGGCAGGAGCAACACAGAAATCCCACCTTGGGCAAAGACTGCTGACAGAAAACGTATATTGCAAGACCAATATTTGTCCCCAAAATGAGGACTGCTAGCAGGATTCTCAGCAATCAGCTCTCACTTTACACGTGTGGCAGCAGCCAGCCACTCCTCAACCTGGCTGGTGATAATTGAGGGCAGATCACTGACAAACAGATCAAATTAGGTAGGATTAATCAATCAAAATCTGTAAAGAAGTTTGAAGGTGACAAGGACTTGTAGCTGCTCTGTGTTGGACTCCAGTGGACCCTCCTCAAGGTCAAAGCTACTGTGCCATCCCTTTTCACTCCCACAGGCAGTCCCACAGATATGACCCAAACCAGGGCTGGAAGAGCTCCAGGGGCACAGTACCATCCCTGGGATGTGCCCTTGCCCAGCTGTCCCCACGGCCATTTAAAGCAGAGCAGGGAGAGCAGAGCCCCAGAGGTACTGAATTTCCCCATGATGCTCATTCATCCCCACATTCCCATGTTGTTCCCTGCTTGGGGAACTGTGATTCACCTGCACCCCAGCTGACAGAGATAAATGAAATTTGCATTTATACAGCACTCTCCATCCACCACTATTTCAGTGCTTTGATTAAAAAAAAAAAAATAAACACCATCACAGTAGAGATGAAAAACCTCTGAGAAGTGCTGTCACCCCTCACAGTCCCCAGCTTCTCACAGAGCCCTTCCCTTTGGCTTTCCCACTGCCCCATGCAGGCTGACCTTCCACCTGCAGCTGGAAATATATTTAAAGTTCAGCCTTTAAAATAAAGTCCCAAAACTTTCCCTGAACTTTGATCAAATTCCAAAACTATAAATCTTCTGAGAGGAACACGAGTTTCCTCTAATCAAGGAAACAGAGTAAATTATTGCAGTTACACAGCACCAGTTTCAGTAGAAACCTCCCCAGTTCAGAGAGTTTTAGGTCCAGTTGCCCATTCAACAGCCAGTTTTGAAGCAGATAACACAGCAAAGATTAGCATAATTAGCTTCAAAGTAAAGAGTTCCTTGTTAAGTGCATTTTACTGCCATGTGCCTTGAACACTTTTCTAGACAGAGCCTGAATCTCTCCTTTCCGGCAGCAGGAACCTCCCAGGTTTGTGTGTATTCATTAAAATCTTGTCCTAATTGCTCCCTCATCAGCTATGAATCTTAAGAAGCTTAACTGTAAAGTGGTTAAACTGTGTTTACTGACAGAAAATAGAATATTCATCAATGATGAGATGGTGATGACTCAGGATTATTGTGAGGGCCCTCACACCTAAGGCTTGGGAGAGGAGGCAGTACTGCTTACACTGAGATTTTTGTCCTTAAAGATGGCAGAAAGGCTTTGCCTGGACTATACAGCACAAAACAGAACCCTGTGATGCCTTTGGGTTCATTTCCACCCAGGGGAGGCTGGAACAGCACCTTGCAACCCTAAAAACCATCTTCCCAAGGCACCTCCCTGTCCTGCAGGGACAGGCCTCCACCAGCCCAGTACGGGGTGCTCCAGTTTGACAACACCTTTCCCATTTCTGGGCAATGTGCACATCATTGAGCTCAGTTTTTTCAGATTTAACCCAGCAGAAAGAACACAAATATTAGTTTAAATTTCAAAACTCCCATCTCCTGGCTCTGACTCAGTGGTGGCTGTTGTGGGGCAGCCCTGCATCAGGTAGTTTTTATATCAGTAGTTGATATATGTATGAAGTCCTAACTTCCAAAAATATTGCCAGCAGCAGCTCATAATTCTCTGATATGTGACCTATGGTTTTTAAATACTGACCTGAATAGACTGGCTTGTAGGAGATCAGGGAAATGCGATCGGAAGATTTTGCGCTGTACGGGTAGATAGAGCCCCTCCCCCTCAAATAGTCAATGCAGTTTAACCCCCTCAGTTATCTAGTGATGTAAGCAGACGGAAATGACATCCTAAACCTAAGCTATTTAACCCCCATACCGCCTGCTAATAAACACCATTTGCCGTCCACCACATTGGTGTCAGCGAGCCGATGGTCCGAGTGGCCTGGGAGAGGCCGCCATGCTGTTCCTGAGCCAGGTCGTCACGCCTCAGAGAAGGCAACACTGGCTACTGGGAATAGATGTGGTTTTTTTCTCTCTCAAGTTCTCCTGAGAAATACTTACTGAGATACTTTTTTACCTCATCACTGAGCATAATTTAAAACTGCAGTTAAGCACTCAGCATTTAAGTAAGAACATGCATCATTCTGGCAGTGTTCAGTTGTGAGGGTATAAAAACTTCACAAACATTAGTCCCAACATTTCTTAAAATCCTCAGCTATTTGCTCTGAAAAAATGCTCTGACTTCGGCATGTTCATTGACATGCATTTGGAGCTTTAGGTTCAGCCTTCTGTGTTTCAAGGTAACTGTTATGGATTGGCAAAAAGTGTGAATTTAATTAGTGTTATCTGTTATAAATGAATCAGCCAATTTAATAATTAAAGGAATTTATTAAATAATCAAAGTAAAATTGGAAAAGCCACAAGCAAAACAGGGCCGAGCTAGGTGATCGGCGTTCGGTGAACCGGGTCTGGACCCTGCAGTTCCATACCCCTGTGGTTCACAAAATACCACTTTCACAGGGTCCCTTTTTATACATTTTTCAGGCTTTACAGGATACCGGGGGGGGGGAGGGGGGGGGGCCCTCTTGTTTCCTCTTGTTGATCTTGTCCTTTTTTTGCATATTAATGCATGCTCTTTTCTTGTGGCCGCTTCTGGCAAAAGTTTTCCCGGAATACCCTTATCGCTGGAATTCTGTTATAAGGAAATCCCCTGGAATATCTTTTTCTGGTGATGAATATTTATCTTATCGTTAACGCATATCACTGGGGTTTCATCAGCTGAAAATCCTCTGGAATACCTTTCTTTGGAGACAGAAATCCATCTCTGGTAGTTGAATACCTTTTCCCTTATCACCTGGTGCATACTGCTCTTTCCCGTCACTCGGCTTCCATTAAAAGATACTGTAGTTTTAGTCCTTAGCACGAATTTATTTTATAACATATATTACAATCCCTCCCCTTTTATATTAATTAATTAATGAGTGCTTTTTGTGACAAATTTCAATTAGGCTTGTTCATTACACATTTTCAATTTCATTTCCAACATTCATAAGATCCAACAACTACATTTTCTAAAATTAACAACCTTTTTATGCAATAGATTATTCTATTTCTCATAATTTTTAATTTTCTATTAAACTTTCTTTATACTACTACATGTACTTATTGTATCCTAAAGTTCTAGTCTTATTACGAGGTAGCTTAAGGTTTACAATGGCTTTTACCAAGCAAGATACTGGTAAGAAACTTTGCACGCTTTCCATGTCTGCTGAAACTCATCTTTGTAACTATCCCATGACTGTGCTTTACACATTTCATAATCTTTCTTCTGTCTGTATAAATTTTTTGTTTTGTTTGTCTGGGCTTCAAACCTAGCTAAAACTCCAGCAGCTCTACTTTTTCCATCCTCTTCTCTTAATTTCATTACTCTAGATAACTTGAGCGCTTTCTCAAATTGGCTAAGTTTTCCTGTAGCTAATTCAGGATCCACAGGCATTGCTGCTATCTGCATACTTTGGACAACAGAGTGGATTAATCAGATGAAGCAGGGTATTAAACAGGGCAAAACCAGTAATCCAGCTGTTGAACATAATATTAAAAATCCCACCTTCTTCCACCAAGCTCCTACTCCAAACAATTGGTCCCACCAGGAAGCTTGGAGGATGGAATTCCACTTTTGGACCAGTACATGTGCTACTTTCCTGATCTCTACAGCAAGATTTTTTGATAGTTTCCCCATAGTCATCAATTTCTACACAGTATTCAGATTCATTAAATTTTCCACAAACTCCTCCTTCTTCGGCCAACAAATAGTCCAAAGCTATTCGGTTTTGATATACAAATGCTCGCATTTGGGAGTGCTGTTTGGCCAATAATTCAAGAGCATCAGAAGTATAATTTGACACGACTTCCACTACTGCCTGGAGTCTTATTAACCAATTTAGACAGTAAATCAAGGTCCTATATCCCCAACTCCCATCCTGAGCCCAAGTCGCCGGGCCATAGTACGCTATTATCCTCTCTGCAGGCCATTCGTCCTCTGCATTTTTGATCCCCTCCTGCTCTTGGAAATTCAAGTTTCAATTCTTTCTTTTCTCTGTCCAGGGTCTCATACAGGGGTGCTCCCAGCAGATTACTCTCGGACCTTGATAGCACAAAGAAGGAGGGTCTTATCATTCCTAAAGTACGGGATCCTTTCCACCTACGGGGTAGTTCACTGTAAGCTTTTTCCCCGCAAATCCAGTATATTCCATTAGGGGCTTTCCATGGGTCATTTACAGCCCCTGGTTTTTCCCAGTAATCCTTTAGGATGTCTAAGGATTGGTAAGGGTTAGTGTTGGAGTCCATGTTTCCATGGATCCTCCACAGAGAGTGAAATGTGAAGGGATAGAATTAAAACCTTTAGAAAAAATTATAATACATAAAGCCACACACACATAAAGTAGAAATCTAACCCTCAGTTTTAAGCTTCACATGCCCTAAGTGCCTAGTTGTTAGTGTAGAAGTACAGAGCTTCAGGCCTAGTGATAGAGTTTAGACACAACAAAAATAGAGTAGAGTACTGTTTATAATTTTTGGTATGAATTTTGCGCAAATAAGAAAGTTTCTTACGTATGTTAAGATAGAGTTTTTCACATAACAAGATAGAATTTTTATGCACAATAAGAGAACTTTTACAGTAGCAAGATAGAGGTTTTGCACTAATAGATATGCTATATGCATAGGTTTTTGATACTGCTTTTCGTAGTTTTTCGTAGTTTTACGAACTTAGAAAATTGCACCTAGATTGGGTAGTGGGTAGATAAAGATATGAATATGCATTTGTAACTTATGGATAAAAAGCCTCTGTGTTGGAAGTGAAGGTATCGATTGATCAATCCAATCTATTGATCCAACCTCCACCTTCTGCAGCCTGAGGAAGGTGCCCTGCCAGGGAGCCTAATGGGATTCTAAAGGTACCATCTATTGTAGTCTTTGTCGCTTGGGATCAGGGCCCCGGGGTCCCGTCCCTTCCCTTTCCCCCTTGTGGCGCTTGCCCCGGAACTCTGTTCGGGGCTGCCAGGGACTCTGCTAGGGTTCGGGACCCCGGGACCCCTTCTTGTCTCTGCGAACCCGGGACCCCCTTCCTGTCACTGCGATCCTGCGGCCAGGAACTCTGCCGAATTCGGGACACCCCCACTACCATTGCAACCCTGCGGCCAGGGACTCTGTGTGGGTTCTGAATCTCGGGACCTTTTCTGTCACTGTGATCCCCGCGGCTGAGACCCCTGTCTGGGATTTGTGATCTCGTGATCCCTTTCTGTTATTGCAACCCCACGGCTGGAAACCCTGCTTGGGGTCAGGAGATTGGAGGTTGTTTTACCTGGAGGCTGTGATGTTAAATTCTATGTTTTGATTATTGCGTTACTGGAATTTTGCTTGCTAAGACTTTATGTTTATAACTGATTGTGAGATTGTAAGACCGCTCGTTTAGGACTCTCGTACCTTCAGACTTATACTCTCATATAATAAATAACTCTGTTTAAGACCTTAAAATGTTCTTGGACCTTTAAGACCTAATAACCCGTAGAAACAGCCTCGGCAGGTTAGATCCAGGGCTTTTATGCCAGCATAATCCAATTTGGTTATTCCATTCACACTTTGTTTCTTTGGTTCTACTCCAATACCCAGCAGGAGCCTCCGGCTGCCAGGTCTTGGTGTTATTATTTGAATTCACTGCTAAAGTAGATATACAAGGAGTATAACCCACTATTTCAGTATATCTTTTCCCTTCTCGGCTGATACAAACTGTTCCAAGTATTCTACGATCCAAAACCCATCCCTCAGGTTGTTTCAATGTTTTAGAAATTTGAGTGTGATTCCATTTCAGAAGTTGCTCTGGAGTTAAGTCCTCACCCTTCCATGGCCATTTCTCAGCTGATTTGAGACCTCCACAAATCCATCAATTAGATAACCCTAATTCTGTAGAGATTTCTTGCATTAGGTCCACAAACAAATTCTTATTTGAGGTGAGTAGGCCTGCTGCCTTCTGATGAAAGGCAGGCGACCTGGTCCCAAGAAGCGGCACGGCAACCCGGCCCCACCCGGGTCACTCAGACCACTGACACACTGACACCAATGTGGTGGATGGTCAAATGGCGTTTATTACGTTACACCATGGGGTTATATAGTCTGGGGGAGGTTATGTTACGTCACAGGGGGGATGGTAGCTGGGGATGGTCATAGCTGGGTCTAACTAGGGTTAGTAACGGAATGGAAAATTACTGGGGCTAGGGGATTGCATACCATGGGAAGTGAGGGGGGAAGGGTCCCGCTTTCCATACATCCTGAGATCTTCCGAGCGCCTGTCCCTACTTGCCACATAGGCCCCAATTGCTATACAGTTGTTCTAACTGTTCATATTGCTCACTTAATGCTTTTAACTTCTCTTGCTCTATTCTTTTCTTTCTTGCCTCTGATTCCTGTTTTTTTAATTCCTGAGCTATTTGCTTCATTTTACTCTCTGGATCTATTCCTTCTTCATCCCTTGCAAAACAAAACGTTCTGCCGTATCACAAGCAAACTCCTTCATAAGCTACCTTGTCATGTTTTGAATTTTCTCTAACCCAATATGTTTTCCCATTCATAGTGCACACTTTTAATTGGCTGCTATCATAGCACGCTGCGTTAACCTGGGAGTATGCCAAAAATGTTGGTTCTATCCTATCTCCAATCCATACAGTATGGTTGCAGTTGTTACAGATGGGAATCATATGCTCAGCAGCTCGTTTGTATAGCACATGGTTTAATACTTTCTCACTTTCTTGCATAGACTGCACCTCTAACCACCGATCTTTAGGTGTTGCCTTTGGGTCATGACAGACTATTCTCCCTTTTAATTGGCACATTTTATATCGAGTATTATTATACATGCAGTTTCCCCTTTCGTTGCCAGTTTTGCAGTCATGGTGGGTATGGTATGCCAGGGAGTTTGTAACTACTTGTCCCGTTAGGGTGGTCTTAAGGCACTGCCCACAGTCTTGGGCTGGGCTTTGCTCCTCAACACCGAGGTAATTTTTGGAGAGCAGGCTGGCCGTCCTGCTCACCATTAGACTCAGAACCATCAGGGCTTCCCACACGCGTACCCCTCTGCCTCTGCCTGCACCCACAGGGTTGCCACCCGCAAAGAGGGAGTCCATCTTCTGGGCAGCAGGGGTATTTTTCAGGGGACCCATAAGAGGAATGAGCCGCGTACCTCCTCTTAAAGGCATCCCACTTTGATATTCTGACCGCATCGGCACTACAGGGTACTTTGTTTGACTGTCGACACTTGATTGTGAGGACTTGTGCCTTTGATCCCAATTTACCCCTTACTCCCCCTTGAAACAACCTATACCACTCTGGGGAGTCTAATTCCAATATGCTCGTGTTAGTAGCGACCACGAAGGAATGGTTGGTTAGAGCGGTTTCCTCCTCCCAGCACGTTGGACAAAGTCCTTTATGTTTATATCCCCGCCTACAGTGTATAACCCAAATTTCTTGACAATAGTAGCACTCAAAATAAACAAATGGATAGCATTCGCACCCTGGTACCAAACAACTTATCCCCTTCAGTCATTTAGTATGCCGGTGCAGTTTTATCTTCAAGCTTCCTGGGGGAGAAGTCACTTTCCATTCAGGTATCCCCTCCTGATGTTCAACCTTCTTTATCTGGGAAGCACGCGTCCAGCCTTTTTCAGCCGTTCGTATTGCTGTGTCTGTGGTTAGAAACACAAGGAAAGGACCCTCCCAGTGAGGTGTGAGAGAGACTTCTCTCCAAGTTTTAATCAATACCTCACCTCCTGGTTGTATTTTATGTATGGCAAACCCTAAAGGGGTGCTTTGCATTATTAATCCCTTCTTTCTCAACTCCTGCAGATTCTTATTAATCGCTATCAAATAAGGCTGAATTTGGCCGTCATCCAGCCTTGGGTGTCCCACCGGCATCCCATGTTCATATGGCATCCCGTAAAGCATTTCAGAGGGTGATAGTCCACTTTCAGAGTGGGGCATAGTCCTTATGTTTAGCAGGGCTAAAGGAAGGCACTTAACCCAGGACATTTCAGTTTCCAACATTAATTTTGACAACTGGGCTTTTAACGCCTGATTCATTCTTTCTACTCGTCCTGAACTCTGAGGGTGCCATGGGGTGTGGTATTCCCAGTGGATGCCTAAAGCCTCTGCCAATTGCTTAATGATTTTTTATGTAAAATGTGTCCCTTGATCTGAATCTATATAGTCCACTATACCATATAGAGGTATAATCTCTTCTAACAATATCTTTGACACTGTCTGGGCTGTAGCCCTGGTACTAGGAAAGGCCTCTACCCAATGTGTTAGTTGATCCACCATTACCAACAAGTATTCATACCTTCCCACTTTAGGTAGTTCAGTGAAATCTATCTGAATCTTCTCAAACAGACGATATGCTAAAGGACCGCCTCCTAATGGGGTTTGCCGTGCTCTGGTCCAATTTATCCTCTGGCATGTCATGCACCCTTGTACCTCCTGTTTAGCTAACTCATCAATTCCCTTACACACAAAAAATTTCAAAAACTGCTCTGCAAGCACCTGTGCTCCCCAATAGGTCTGTTGGTGAAGCCTATTTAAAACCTTCCTTGTATAATCTCTAGATAATAATTCTCTTCCATCAGGCAGCTTCCATTTACCTTCCTTCCATTTGTCTCCTATTGTTTTATATCCTTCAATTTCCTTTGAGGTGGGACAGGAGGGATATTCCTGGGTCTTATCCCCTCTAACTTCTGGGATATTTATCACCAGGAGTGTTGCTTTCTTAGCTTCAATATCTGCCAAATTATTTCCCCTAGTTGGAAATTGCGTCCCCACCTGGTGTCCCTTAACATGTACTACAGAAATTGCTTCCGGTCCCCTAATAGCCTCTAGGATTTGTCTTATTAATTCTTCATGAATCAACCCTTGTTCTCGAGTACTGGTTAAACCCCTTTCTTCCCAATTTTTTCCAAAGGTGTGCACTACCCCAAAAGCATATTTGGAATCAGTAAAAATTGTCTCTTCCCTTTTAACCTTTTAAGCACCTGTAAAACTGCATACAACTCGCAAGCTTGTGCTGACCAACTGGCACTTAAAGGTCCAGACTCCACCACTTTTTCTGACTTCCCATCCACTGTTGCATACCCCGACCTCCTTTTCCCTTCTATGACTCTTGAGGACCCATCCATAAACCATTTTTCTCCATCCTCTAATTCTTCTTCTTCTAAGTCCAGCTTTAGTTTTGTCTGCAATTCTACCACCTCTGCACAATTATGATTATACTCTTCTAATGCCTCACCAAACAGAAATTGTGCTGGATTTTGAGCAGCAGTTCTCCTCAGTTCCAAGTCAGATGAATGAATCAATATAGCCTCATACTTTAAAAGCCTAGCACCTGTGAGCCATTTATCTGCTTTCTGTTGCAAAATGCTTCTTACATTGTGGGGGGTATATACTATTAATGGCGCTCCAAAGGTGACCTTCTTAGCTTCTTCTACTAATAGTGCCACTGCGACTATTGCCTGTAAGAAGGTGGGCCAGTCTCGGCTCACGGGATCTAGGAGTTTTGACACATACCCCACAGGTTTCTTGGCTCCAGCCCAACCCTGCTTTAATACTCCATGAGCAGTATGATTACTAACATCTACAAACAACTGGAACTGCCCCTTCACATTGGGAAGGCTCAACACTGGAGCTGCTACAAGTGTCTCCTTTAATTCTCTCAAGCCTTCATCTTGCTCTGTCCATTTTATTCTGTTGGTAGTCAATTTCTCACATAGGAATTTTATCTTCTCACTATACCCCTCAATCCACTGTCTACAATACCCCAGAAGTCCCAATAGCTGCCTGACTTCCCTTTTTGACGGTGTGTCCTAGGTTGAGAAATGTAACCAAAAATGTGTATTCTATTTTCATCTGTTGAAGTCGGTTGGGAGATATTGTTCCTTATCTCTTGTAACTCTAGGGGTGGAAAGAGGGGAGATGCCCTCTGTTAATAGGACACCTCATAACACTAGATAAGGCAGTGCCTTCTTATCTCTTCCTCCACCCATCCTCCTCTGAGAGATATCACCTGTGAATGGGCCACTTAAGGCCTCTCACATGACTGATAACATTACCTCATTCCATTGTGAGATGCTCCACCCAGAGGGAGGAGCCAAAGCCTTTCCACCAGGATAAAACCAGCAATCTCAAACACCAAGATAGCCTGTTTCCACTGTGATTTCCAGAGGACGACTGGACCCTTTTCTTGAGGATCATCTCTTCTTCAATGGAACCACAACTGTCACTCTGGGAGGACTTACTTCGGGCTGCTTCCAACACCCTGACCAACAGGGTGTCAGGTTTACATTTTGACTGTATCGGTGGTCCTTTGTACTATTGCATTTGTCCTTTTTTATTTTATCTTTCTTGTTGTTTGTTCTCTCTCTATTAAATTGTATTTCTGACTTGGAGTCTAACTGGTTTTGCTTTCAAACCAGCACACCGTGGAGGGGGTAATGCAATGATTCCAGCCACTCTTTCAGGGTCTAACTTCTTTTTCCCTTTCATGATCCCTTGCCCTAGGTACTTGACCTCTGGTTCAGTAAACTGCAACTTTGATTTCGATACCTTTAATCCTTTCTTTCCTAAGAAACTCAATAATGCTATTGTGCTTTTTATCCTTCCTGGGGCTTCAGGATCAGTCCGATCCCAGCTGCCGTAGGTATTTCTGGATAGCGGGGTACCGCTAAGTACCTCCTGTCCAAGTACCTTGGGCAAAGCTCCCAGACACAGGCAATACTTAGCAAGCTCAGCTCTTAGTGATTTCAGCTCATTAGCTTGCTAAGTGCCTCCGGCAGATGCAGGGAGAGAGAGGAGAAGCGCTGTATGAGGTTCCACAGATGAGTCTTTATTGGCATCCTCTGCAAGGGTTTCAGGGACAGCTCTTCTACTGAACTGGGCAGAAGTGGGGCTTTATATAGGGTACCAAGGTTTTGAGAAATGGTCCAATGGTATGAGTCAGGGTAGAAAGTGACCTATTGTCTTACAGGGAGATAAGAGAGGGTCTGAGAGCAGGAGAGGGGTTACTTGGTCCAGTCACCATGACTAGGCATTTCTTTATCTTAGGCAACTGACCGCCAGAGAGGCCTCTCAGGCCTCATGGCTGCAACAGTGCTTGTCTTCGCATCTTCCTCCCTTGGACCAGCTATTAATAGGTAATCAACATGCTGCAACAGTTTGGTTCCCTCTGCTGGCACAAACTGACTTAATTGCTCTAGTGCTTGCCATAACAAGTTAGGTGAATCGACAAACTCCTGGGGTAAGGATGTCTACCTGAACTGTTGCTTCCTATTTATTTCAGTGTCCTCCCACTGAAAGGCAAAATAATCCCAGCTGTCTTCGGCTAATGGACAAGTCCAAAAGGCATCTTTCAAATCTATTACACTATACCAGGTATCTTCAGGGGAAATTTGGTTCAAGAGGGTGTATGGATTGGCAACTACAATGAAACATGTTTTTGTTCTCTGGTTTACGGCCCTCAGATCTTGGACTAACCTATAGGTTCCATCAGTTTTCCGTACTGCTAAAATAGGAGTGTTGTGCCTCGACATACAAAGCTCCAAAGTTCCTCTTCTTACTAATTCGTTAATCACAGGTTTTAATCCCTTTCTTCCTTCCATAGAAATGGGGTACTGTTTAATTCTAATTGGATCCTCTGGCCTCTGTATTTCAATGGAAATAGGCTCCATTGTCGCTGTTTGCCATGCTCAAATGACCACACGGAGACTCGGAAACTGAGAGAAAAACAGTAGGGGCAGAAAGGCTGCCCTTTGTTTATTTCACCCTATTATATATTTTAGAAAGGTGACCATGGATTGGAAGGTGGAATCCCACCCCTCATCCACATTGGCCAGCAGGACTGCCTTTCAACCCTCTCCTCTCGTGGAGAAGAATGCAAAAACAGTGGCAGTATTTACAAAAACAATCTCCTGTTTACATGAGCGGAGCGTGAGAAAAGTGAGAACTTTTACTTTCATATGAATGCTCAGAAAACTAGGAAAATCTCATGGTGACATCTCACCCTTTTAACTGTTAAAAAAAGAAAACAGAAAAAGAAAAATGAACAATTGTACAAACCGAAAAAAAAGAGAAAAAAAAAAAAACTTTACAAAGTTCACCGACCTTCAGTTTGGTCATGGTGTGAAGGTTGCCTGTTGGCCTGATTCTGCCTTTGCTGTGCAGGGTTTCCCCCTGAATCCCCTTGCAGGAACCTGCTCAAAAGTACCCTGAGCACGTTCAACAATGGTTCAACCAGACAACCTTCATTTTCAAAAACTCTGTGTGATGCAAAGGCAGAAGCATTCCAAGAAAAGAAATCGCTCAAATCAAAGTTCTGTCCTAATCCGCACCCCCCAAACCATGTGCACATTCCCCCCGCAAAGATCACAATGGCTACAGTAACATAAAGCTGAACCATCGCAAACAGTTCCTCTGAGTCCACAATTAACACAGCCTGCTGGCTCCCACAGCATCGTGCTGTTCCACCCAATCCCGCGACAGGCAGCTCCACAGGATTCAAAGGCCACTGTGGAGGCCATGCAGAAAAGGAGAGGATGGCCAAATTGAAGAGGTATCTCTGATGGGGTGGCACCGGGGTGGCACAGAGTACACAACGTTTCAGGATCAGACAGGATCACACTCCAGTGCACTTGAGGCACCTCAGCAGATTTGAACCAGCCGCCTTCACGACACCAATCATCGAACCTGAGGACAGAAAACTTAAAAAACACAAGTTGAGCAATTTGAATTTTCTCAAAGAATGCGACAGGGGAGGTGGGTGTCGAAAACATTGCACAAATGTGCACTTTGCAAGAGTCAATAATGACCATTGCTACTGTGTTGACATCAACACATGCTGAACTGCAGGTGCTGGCTGCAAACTGGCCAAACAAACTTGCTCCTGCTCCAAGGCCTGGGGAAGTGTTTGGTTCCAGGTGCGTCTTTGGCGCCTTCTCCACTTCCCATTTCCCAAGCTCAGCAAGGGCCGGCCATCAGCATGAACCACTGCTTTGCATATGTTCGCAGTATGATTTGGCTTCCCACACCACCCGCAGAAAAACAAGGGAGTCACCTTCTGTGCCTCCTTTCCCTGTTTTCCACTGGTCTGAGCATTTGCCTGTGTCAGTTGCCAACTCTTCACCCCCTTTTTAGATGGCAGTGGGGCAGCAGCAAGGGCAGACACCTTAAGGTCATAGGTGTCCACATTCACACAGGCCTGGATCATGGCCAAAAAACCAGAAGTCTCAGAAAGGCTTCCAGGGAGCCTCTGGCAAGCAGCATTGGATTTGCTCCTTGCAAACTGTTCAAGCAAAATCTGTTTCAAAGTGTCATCTGTAACAGAATTTCTTAGAAAACATGGACATGAGGTATTATAGAATGAGATTTGAGCTATCCCAAACTGGGCCCCAGATTTGGGCCTCTGTAGAAGTAGATAAGCCTGTGGCACAATTAAAATTTAGATTAAGGTGTGTGTATGTATTAGATAGGATAGTTGTAGTGAAATTATGATAGCTACCTGAAACTGAGATTGTTTGCATTCTTTTTCAAGCTGAATACCAATTAGAAAACACCTGCAACTGTAAATTATCTGAAACTGAATATAACGAGCCATTTCAGGGAATAAATGGGAGAACGTATGATTTCACTATATTGGTTGTGTTCTGCCTTGCTCTGTCCAGCTTCCATGTAATTAATAGAGGCCCTGGTTTCATTCTGGCACCCGACCAGGGACTTCTTTGTTCGCTAAAATGCGGTTTGGTTTTTTTTCCCTTAAATGAGGGGTTAAACATTTTTTTTTCATTTAAATACAGTTTTCGCTTCAATGCAAGTTTGAATTTGCGCTTAACTGTGGTGAAAAGTCTCTGCGCTTGTTTCTGAACTGTGTACAAAATTTGGATCGAATTCTCCAAACTGGACATGGAGTTGTGGCAAGCTCACAGAGCTGGGAGCTGGAAGTGTGACCCGTCTGCTTTTATCTGGAGAGAAACCATGGTACGCACTGGAAAGGAGAGGTAAACGGCCGTGGCGTGGAATAAAGGAATTGAAAATGAAAAATGGAGAAGGAGTTCCCCACCACAACACAACTTCTCGCAAGTATTGTCTCTAAAAGAGGCGAAAAAATAAAAGAAACTGACTTAGAACAAATAGCCCTATGGGCAAGAAAGAAAGAAAAATTAAGCCAACCATAGCTTGTTTTTAGGGAAGCAGAATGGAAAGAAATAGGCAAAATGCTATGGGATTTAGCCATTTCACGAGGAAAAGAAAGTAAGCTAGCTACAGAGCTGGGCACGGTTTGGAAAAAAGTTGTAAATACCTTGCGAATGTTTTCGGCCAAGCGAAAAGCAGCCCAGGCGGCAATCCAAGCTCTTGAGGGGGTGGCTGCTTAAACAAATGAACTGCAGAGATCATCTAAGGTTGCGAGGTTTTTCTGTATTAGTTCCACAGATCCAGTTAAGGGAAATGCAGCCCCCGTTTGTTCACGCTGCGGGATGTGGTAGATTCTGTTGCGAATCACACGTCTCGAACACCAGAAGTTCCCCCGCCAGCTATCGGAGAGACTGAGAGAAAACAGGAAGCACGGCAGTCGCCAGACTCTGAGGACATGGTGAAGGATGAGGAGACAGGCGGGGCCGAAGGCGGAGAGGGGCCGGCACAAGAGACAAAACAGAGGGGTGGAGTTCAGGGCAGTGACGTGAGCGGAGCGATGCCAGCTTCCCCCTCACCAGAAGGCAGAGAGATGCACATGACTCAAACCACCAAAACAAACATGGCAACTTCGACCGCCACTTCCGGAATCCCGGACGCGGTCCGGCCCGGACCTGCTGCCCTGCAGCCAGCAACGGCGCAGCCAGCCACCCACCAACAGAAACTCACAGAAACCCCATGCCCTCTCCCTGAGTTGGAATCAGATGGCGAGAGCTCTGAATCCAATTTTCACCCCGCGCCGCAGCCACAGAGAAAATTACAACGTTCAGATGAATTGCAACAAATAATAGCCAAGCTTGTGTAGCTGTCAACTCGCCAAAGTCAACATGAAAAGCAAACAGCTGCAGCATCCCAAATTTCTCCACAAAAGCTGCAAAATCTGTCAGCTTTGTCTTCTTTTCACTCTGACCTGTCAATTTCACCTTCTGCATAGCAGATGGTGCTGCCAGCCACCCAGCAAAACCCAATTCAGAGGCACTGGGCAGGCGTTCTAAAAGATGCAATTTTAGTCCGTGATTTTAAAGCAGCACACTCTGTCGCCTGCACAGTCATTAAAGAACAGGATCAGGCTGATGGGAGCCCCACGAATGGAAAGTGTTAAGTTCAGCTAAGCAAACAGTTTCTACTTATGGGGTCAGATCAGAAGCTGCAAGAAACATAATCCAGTACATCTTCACAGCCGATGTACTTTGCCCAGCAGACTGTTCCAGCATTGCATCTGTACTGTTAACACCTTCACAGTTTCTCATTTTTGAAAGAGAGTGGAAATGTTTAGCAACTGAAGAAGCAAATAAACATCAACTGCTGGGAGATCCATTTTATGGGCTGTAGCCTGACATGCTGACAGGACAAGGACCGCACGCTGCGACATTCAACTCACTTTTCCAATTGAGATCCATGACATGTCTCAAGCATTGGCCCACAAAGCTTTACTTTTAGTTCCAGACAAGAAAAAACTTGCATCATATGCTAACATTAAACAAGGGGCCATGGAACCATATGGGCAATTTATTGACAGGCTCTCAGATGCTTTGAAGGATGCACAAGACTTACCTACAGAAGTACAAGAACATCTGTTTCATTCCCTCACCTTTGAAAATGCCAACTCATGTACCAGAATTGTTTTAGCTTCTCTCTCTCAAGGCTGTGCAGTTGATGAAATGTTGTAAGAGCTACCAGAGCTGAACAAAACCACCAAACAACAGCATTCACAGCAGCCATGCAAAACACCATGCAGCAACAGGGACACATCATTGCAGCTGTGTTAACAGGAGGCAACATCAACCATCCCAGCAACAACAGAAAATAAACACCTGGCATTGTTTGTTTTTGGTGTGGTGAGACAGGCCATTTCAGACGGGCCTGTCAAAAGACTGTATGGTGTCACAAATGCAACCTAGACACCCATGCCTCTGAAGTTTGTCGGAAGCAAGGAAACTCCAAAGCCAGCGTGCTAAGGAAGCGCGCCAAGACACAAATCAGTGCCTTGACCCAGAAGACACCAAGAGCGGTTTCCTAGTTAAAAACAAGCCAGCCACGTGAGGAAGCCTTGGCGTGGATGTAACAACACCAGAAGAAGTCACCTTGCAAGATAAGGAAGTGACCCTGATTCCAACCAATGTGTATGGCCCAATGTACAGTACAATTTCTTTAGTTGGAGGTTTGTTGTTTGAAAGATCCTCCACAAGCAGACAAGGTGTAATCATGATTCCAGGAGTCATCGATGCAGATTACACTGGACAAGTGAAAATAATGGCTTATGCTTTACAATCACCTGTGACAATTCTGAAAGGAAGCAGAATCGCTAAAATTGTAACATTTGAAAACATTTTACCACACCGTCAAGGACCAAGAGAACCAACTGAAGAGAAAAGAGAAGACAGAAGCTTTGGGTCAACGGGCCATGATGTCTTTTCACAATAGACCTGAAAGATCGCCCACTCAAAACAGTGCAATTACAGCATGGTTCCCACAGCATCACCCTGAAAGTATTGCTTGACACTGGCACACACATTTCCATCTTTAATCAAATGTACTGGCCGTCTGATTGGCCTTTGCAATCTCCCTGCACCCACGTTGTGGGAGTGGGCAGAATGAGAGTCCCCTCGATAAGCACAGACCCTATCAGCATCATCTTCGAGGACAATCAAGTCATCATGAATCAACCCTACGTTATGCGTCTACCCAAAAAGCTTTCAGGACTGTTAGGCAGGGATGTGCTTTCTCAACTTGGCATGGTTTTAACCACTGACCAGCATTTTTCTTGATGGCCACTGCAGAGCAGCCACCCATTCTGAGGATTACCTGGTTGACTGAAAGCCCTGTATGGGTCAAGCAGTGGCCAATGACCGAAGAAAGGCTGCAAATTACTAAACAACTAGTACAAGAGCAACTTGAAGCTGGACACATTCAGCCCTCTGTGAGTCCGTGGAAAATGCCAATTTTTGTTATCCCAAAGAAATCAGGAAAATGGAGACTGTTACAAGATCTCCGAAAGGTCAGTGAACAAATGCAGGCAATGGGTGCTTTGCAGCCTGGTCTGCCAGCACCAACTATGAAACCTCAAGGGTGGAACCATCGTTATCATCGATTTGAAAGACTGCTTTTTTACCATCCCGCTTCATCCACAAGACACTCAACACTTTGCCTTCACTGTACCATCTGTCAACAGAGCAGCCCCAGCCAAACGATATGAATGGACTGTGTTACCTCTGGGTGGTCGAAACTCACCAACAATGTGTCAATTGTTTGTTGATTTGGCCTTGCAACCAATTCGCCAGCATTTTTCCAACACGATGATTTACCATTATGTAGATGACATTCTTATTGCAACCAAACAACCATTGGCAGAAACAGATTTAGGCTGGTTGATTTTACAATTGAAACATGGTGGACTGACTGTAGCTCCCAAAAAAATACAGCTGTCAGCTCCTTGGAAATATTTAGGCTTGCTGATCACAGATGCGCAGATTCGCCCACAGAAAATCACTTTACACACCAACATTTCCACCTTGCATGATGCTCAAGGACTTTTTGGGGACCTGCAATGGGTTCATACCATTGTAGGAATCACCAATGATGATTTACAACTATTTTTGCCATTGCTTCATGGTGGTGATGCCAACAGCCCCTGAGATTGTACCCCTGAACAGCAAAGGGCTTTGATTCAGGTGTCAGAAAAGCTACAACGTAGTTGGAGTACTCGCCGTGTGGAACATCTTCCACTGTCACTCTTCCTTTCCAACGCCGATGCCTGTCCCCTTGCCATTGTTTTTCAATGGCAAAAGAAAAAGGGGCAACACCGATCTAAATTTTGTTCAACAGCAAGTTTACTAGAGTGGGTGTTTTTACCTGTGCAACCAAAGAGCCGTGTCATGACCAGAACAGATGTCCTTGCTGCACTGATAAAAAAGGGCAGAGACAGAACTGTAGAGATAGATGGTAAGGAACCTGCAGATATCAGTGTTCCTGTGAAAAATGAAGATTTAGAGTGGAAGCTGAGACATTCTGTTGCAATGCAAGAAGCGTTGTTGGGTTTCACAGGTATGGTTCACAACCAGCAACCAAAAGGCTCAATGTGGACTCTAGTCATGTGTTACCAGTGGCTAGAGAGACCTTTGTGTTCCTTGACACCAGTTGAAGGAAGAACGGTTTTCACTGATGCCGGTCGAAAACCAAAAAAGGCTGTGTGTTTGGCAACAGCTGAACTCAGGGTCTCTATTATATGGAAGCTGGAACAGAGCAACGCACGGTACAACCAATATGGTCAGAACATACATTCTCCCCTTTATTCTCGAAATGGCTGGTTTTATACAGTGTCAGATAGTTTACAGTTGCAGGTGTGTTCTCATTGGCATTCAGCATGAGAAAGAATGCAAACAATCTTAGCTTAAGGCAGCTACCGTGATTCTACTCTAACTGTCCTATCTAAAGCATGCACACACCTTAACTTAAATTCTAACTGTGCCACAGGTTTATCTACTTCTACATGGGCCCAAATCTGAGGCCTACCAGGCCCAAATGTGAGGCCCAATTTGGGATAGCTCAAACTTCATTCCATAACACATCATGCTCCTGCTACAAACAGCAAGGAGAATGGATGCAGCATTTAATTAAGAATGAAGCAGGAGACAGTCTGCAAACCCTTGAACTGAGAGCAGTGTGTTGGGCTTTGCAAACCTGGAGCAAAGAACCACTCATCGTTGTTTCAGACTCTTTTTATGTAGTTGGAGTTGTGTAACGAATTGAAGATGCACTCATCAGGAAAACCCAGAATCAATGCCTTGGAGAACTGTTTTTGCAACTACAACGTGTGCTGAAACAGCGTCAGCATGCCTTTTGTGTCATGCACATTGGCAGCCATCAATGCAACAGCGGTTTAGGAGAAGGCAGTGCATGAGCAGACGCTGCAGTCAGTTGCGTTGTCCATGTCCCTCCACAAAACAAATTTGTGGGGGCTCGAGACAGTCACAAAACATTCCATCAAAATGCTAGGGCCCAGCACCGACAATTCCAGATTTCCCTGAATGATGCACAAGGGATTGTGCATGCCTGCCCTCAGTGTAGTCATCATGGGCCTGGCCTTGGACTGGGCACGAACCCAAGGGGAATTGTTTCCCTGAGATTTCCTAGTTTGCTGAGCGCACATATTAAAGTTGAAGTGTGCAGCTTCTCACGCTCATTAATGTAAACACAAGATCGTGTTTTGTAAATACTGCCCTTGTTATGAATTCCTTCTCCAAGAGAAGGGGAGGTTGAATGATAGCCTCCTTGACCAATGTGGGTGAGAGGTGGAATAACCACCCTCCAATCCATGGTCACCTTGTGAGAGGTATATAATAGGAAGAATAAACTAAGGGTGAGCTCTCCTGCCTGCTGCTCTGTTCAACCCAGACCTCTGTCTCCTGAGTGTGTCCTTATCTAGCTAGGCTCGCGGTGATAGGGAATGAAAGCTTTAGAATTGTGGCAGATGGATGTAACTCATGTTCCAGAATTTGGGAGATTGAAATATGTCCATGTCACTGTTGATACCTATTCTAAATTTATTTGGGCCACAGCACAATCAGGAGAAAAAGCTTTGCACATTGAAAGACACCTATGTGCCTGTTTTGCAGCGATGGGTGTGCCTGTGGAAATTAAGACCAACAATGGTCCAGCCTATGTCAGTCAGCGAATTGCTAAATTTATGGAGAAGTGGTGAGTCAAACATAGCACCGGAATCCCTCACTCTCCCACAGGTCAAGCTATTGAAGAAAGAACCAATCGTACCCTGAAAGAATATTTAGCAAAGCAAAAACAGAGTGATGAAACTGATGTAAATAGTCGATTATCTAAGGTATTGTTCACTTTAAACTATTTGTGTTTATCAGAAGGAAGAGAAGAGCCTGCAGTTGTGATACATCACCATGCAGTGAAAGAGGGAAGACCACAGGCAATTCCAGGACTTTATGTTTATCACAAGAACATGCGAACAGGTGAATGGCAGGGACCAAGTCCTGTGCTGTTTAATGGTCGTGGTTATATGCTGGACATGAAAACATATTAATATAACATCTAATATGCTAAGTGAGCTTGTCAAGGATGTTAACGACATCTGTCATGCAGCTCTTCAAAACAGAGCCGCAGTTGACTTTCTCCTTTTGGCCCAAGGGCATGGATGTAAAGAGTTTGAAGGCATGTGCTGCATGAATTTGTCAGACCATTCTCAATCAATTTACAAACAGCTGTCACAGCTAAAAAGCAATATGAAAAAACTTCTAGTGGTTGACACTCTGACAAATGGCTCGGGTCATGGAGTTTCACTGTATGGATCAAAGATTTGATCCATTTCGGTCTTGTGATTTTTACTGTTATTATAGTTATTTTAATTATTGTGCCTTGTTTGTTACAGTGTATGCAAAAATTAACCAGCCATGCCTTAGAATCAGTTTGGATAGCTCAAAAAGAAAAAGGGAGAATAGTAACAGAATTTCGTAGAGAACATGGACATAAAGTATTTTAGAACGAGATTTGAGCTATCCCAAACTGGGCCCCAGATTTGGGCCTCTGTAGAAGTAGATAAGCCTGTGGCACAGTTAAAATTTAGATTAAGGTGTGTGTATTTGTTAGATAGGATAGTTGTAGTGAAATAATGGTAGCTACCTTAAACTGAGATTGTATGCATTCTTTTTCACGCTGAATACCAATTAGAAAACACCTGCAACTGTAAATTATCTGAAACTGTATGTAACCGGCCATTTCGGGGAATAAATGGGAGAACGTATGATTTCACCATATTGGTTGTGTTCTGCCTTGCTCTGTCCAGCTTCCATGTAATTAATAGAGGCCCTGGTTTCAGTAATTCTCCAGTCGCCTCTCCAAAGAGTCAGCCAAATGCCTTACAAACTGAACAAAAGGTTCCACAAGCAAAACAGGGCCGAGCCAGGGGCACGGAGCGGTAGACACGGTTCACCCAACGCTGATCGCCTGGCTCGGCGCTGTTTTGCTTGTGGCTTTTCCAATTTTACTTTGATTATTTAATAAATTCCTTTAATTATTAAATTGGCTGATTCATTTATAACAAATCTAAACAAAATAAGCATTTCAGAGCTGCTTTAATCCATATGAGATCAATATGTTGATTTGTCAATGTGAATTTAATTAGTGTCTTTGAGTCTAAACTCCAATTCCCTCTTTTATCTAATTATTACATTTATAAAAAACATTATCACATACTCGTTGGCCTAACTCCCTTGCCACACAGTCACACTGAAATCTCAGAGTCAACATGCACTTCTAATGAGCTCAATATGTTTCAAGGTCACTGCACTGGGCACAATAGCTTTCCACACAGCCATTGCACACTCCCTTTTCCAGAGGCCCAGGACAGCTCATCTAGCTGGATCTTTTCCCCATACTTTGCCATGCAAAGAGAGTGAGATCCTTCTGGTGTAACCATCAGTTAAGTGCATCAATTATGCACCATTCTTGAGACAATCACCATAAGGCATTCACTTATTTATGACTAATTGAGCAGAGAACAATTACTATTTGTTTCACAAGTGGTTCCCAAGGGCTGCAAGGGGACTGAAGCAATTCACTCTTCATCAAGTAAACATTCAAGTCATAAGCACGACCCAAATCTCTCTGGGGTGGTTAAACATGTTCTCATTTCTCCCTACAGTCCATATTTGTTAAATCCAGCAAGGCAGTTCCCAAGGCCAGCACTTCAGCTGAACGTGAGATTCCAGTGGGGAGTGGGCAGCCCGAGCCAGGGCTGCAGCTGGACTCACACTGTGACCCCAAAGCCCTCAGTGGCCAAGGACCTGCAAAGAAGCCCAGGGCAAAGGAGCTGCACCTCCACTCAGGCCACCCATCCAGCAGCAGGGAAGCTCTTGCCTGTGGAGGGAGACAATGTGGGGTGGTCCCACCTGGCCACCCTGACCCTCCAAGTGTTGTACACACCCTCCATTACTCTGAATGCCAACAGAACCAGGATCTAAAAACTCCTTTCCATCAATTGCCAGAAGTCCTCAACCTTTAGCTTTTAAGATGAGCAGACAAGCTTACATTACAGGGAGCAAAAAACACATAGCTGGGCAAACTCAACCTGCTGGAGCCAAGCAAGGAGTGGGTGATGGCTCCACACCTGCACTAGAAGCAATGAATTCTCTTACCCCCAGCTCCAACAGCACTGTGACCTGTCTTTCCCCAAAGGAGAAAAATCCTTCTGCAGATTATTCTTAGGAACTGCAGCAATATTGTTCAAGGAGGCTAAAATTTCAAGTCCAAAGACTGTTTTTCTTTTGAAGTTAGTCAAATTTCCCTAAATGCAACCCATTGAAGGTCATCCAAATAGTATGTGATCAGTGATCCCAGATCATTTTGTTCCCTTTCACATTAGAATTTCATAAATATCCCGAATTGTCCCCTTTTCCCCATAAGCTAAAATCCAGTGGGCAAGGTCAAAGGCTGGATTTCAGACAAGCCCTCAACCTCCAGCAGAGCAGTAACCCATCCTCATTAAGCAGGGCAGCAAGATGCAGCAGAGCATCATGCTGAGTTATTTTTCTTCTGCATATAATTGCTGTATTTGAAGATAAACTGTCCTTGCTTTGTCAGGTGCTGATTATCAGGCAGTTTGGCTGAGAGATACTGTCAAGGAACTTAACCACTGGGCTACTGAAGAAAATAGGAGCTTTAAAAGAGGACTTGGATCAGGTTTCTGCTCAGAAACATGCAGACAGCCCTGATAGAAGAGAAAAATCCTTGAAATGTTCTTTGCTGCACTTCAAAAACTAAACTAGTGCCTGGATTGGTGCTCATTTGAGGTGGTTACCTTGCATGTGCTACCAGCAGAGATCCTGCAGTCTGTTCCAGGGGAGGGGAAGAGCTGGCCTTGTGGAGGGGAACTGCAGGCCCACCTCAGAAACTGTGCATTGGAAGCTAGAGAAGAAAACTTGAAAAAAAGTGGCCTGGGAAAGTTATTTAGGTCAAAAATCTCTGAAAGTCTTGAACCACAGAGGACTGAGGAGTTGTTTCCCTCTAGAGACTTTGCCCCATGCATGCAACCCTTGTGAATTTGGTCTCCCTGAAGCCAGCCTGGGCAGCGGGAGAGGTGTCACGAGTCAAAGGATGGTCGTGATGGTTCGTTTTGATTTCAGAGTGCAAAAAGAGGCAGTGATAACTTAATCCAAGTAAAATCAATTGTATCTTTATTGATACACACAATTATGCAATAGAAGAGAAGGGAAAGAGAGAGAGAGAGAGAGGAGGAAAGAAAGGGTATAGCTACCGACTGACAGGTGTGAGTCCTCGTGACGCTGGTACCAATAGACCACCTTCGCAGTCCTCGTGGCACGCATCAATAGATCCGTCGTCCGCCGGGGAGGCCTCAAAGTGTGAGTCGCAGGGGGAAGCTTTTATAGTCATTTCAGAAGCAGGGGGCACCCGGCCAATGCAGGCAGAAGTGGGGGGCACCCGGCCAGCGTGGGGGGAGCACCCAAGAGTCATTGTGAGGAGGCCCGTTGCTCTGGGAATCAGGTGCAACCATTCAGATCAGGCAGGTTTGGGGCAAGCAGGTCTGGGCTCTGCAGCAGGTACAGCACAGTCAGTCAAAGCAAACACGGCCTCTGCAAACACGGCCAGGAACCGTGACAGTGTCCATTGTTCCTGCACGGGTCCCTGAGGAGGGCGTCTTGGTCCAGTGGGTGCAGCTGCAGGAAGAAGCTTGGATCTCTCCTGTGCGGTGGCCCAGGGTCCATGGGGGTCTCAGCCTCTGACAGTCGTGAGGCAGATGAGGGATTTTCGGACCGACTCTTACAAGAGGGTAGAGCATTTTTGGGAGCTCACTTACACAGCTGGTACAAAGAGAAAAAGTTTGGTCTCACTTTGGATAGAGACTTAAGGAAGCATCCAAACAAAGCCGGGTTCAATTGATGAACAGCCAAATCATTATGAAGCTTTCTAAAAAGCAGTGAAACTCCAGGAGGCCAGTGCTGGGAGCGGGAGAGCTCTGCACCTTCCTCCAGCAGCTGGGTCCAAGTTGCCCAATAGACAGCTTGGAAGGTGCAAGAAATCATAGAAAAATTGAGCTAGAAAAGATGCCCTTGACGTTGATCCCTGGAAAGACTGGGGACTAGAATAACGTGCGTCCACACCAATATGGTTCTAAGCACGTAATCCGATTTATTCTGTGAGATGGTGGGTTAAATACAGACGGAATAGTTTACAAGAACAGGTGCATTCTGATAGGCAGTGAGAATACAGAAATATGTAAGCTATTGCAGTTTAAGGTAGCCACCGTGTCTTCCCAGTAACTGTTCTATGTTAGTGACACTACCACCTTAAGACATCCTTAGTAGTAGATAAGTTTATCTGCCAGTACGTATGCTGAACGTACTGAGGCCTGCTAGACCAGGCCTGAGGCCTGGTCTGAGGCCTGGTTTGAGGCCCAGGTGTGGATAGCTCTACCTTATGATACAAGCTATCCTCCTACACATCCCCCCTTTTTTCTTTAGAGCTATCCAAACTGGGTCTGTGACACGGTTGGCTGCTTCTACATATACTGTTACGAGCAAAGCACTACTTGAGTTACTCAAGAAAAACCTAAAGATCTTAGCTGCTAAAAGCAAAAAGATGAGAGCACACTATATTCAGTCATTACTCTTCATTCATATGCAGGTTCTAAATTAAAGTCCCAAATCATCTGCTGTCTCCTTCTGCATTGCCTGATGATGTTTCACAGCTGAAGACTTCTCTGCTGTCACTGAGCAGCCAGGGTTACTTCTGTCAACGCAGCTGCAATGCTGCGTCTGTGTTGCTGTCTTCTCATTTGGTTCAGCTTTCGTTAGTATCTCATCGAGTCTACAGCTTGTAGAAAAGAAACTAAAACAGACCTGGTATGTGAATTAGCATTCTCAGAGACAAGGAAATAGAATAGGAATTTTGCTTACTAATGAAAGTGATAAGCGATTATCAAACTATTTCTGCTATCACCCCAGAGACTGCAAACTGCTGAAGCGCTTTTCTTTAGTGAACCTTGACATCTTTCCCCGGGTAAAGATGACAATCTTCACTCCAAGCTGATTCAGCTGTCATTCTGATCGGATCAAATTGTCAAGTTAAGATAACTTGCATATTATTTTTTGGAGCAGAAACCTCTGGGCTTCGTTAACAAACACCATCCGTCCAAGTTAGAGTTAGAGTTTGGCCAGAACTCAAACCTTAAATTGGAGTGATGTTTTTAGCATATCTTTTAAAGACAATTTCTAACAACAATAAACATAAAATGCCTAAAATACAACAAACTGTCATAATATCATTACATAAAAGACATTTAAAAGTTAAGATAAAAAATTGTTCCAATCACTCGGGAACTCGTCTTTTCTGGAACTCTTCTTGAAGACAGTTGAGTACCAATTGGAGCAATCACAGGATCAACACCTGATGAAAAAATCATCAATGATGCTTCAGGTATCTCTCTCCAAGACCTTCTGAAAAACACTTAAAGATTTAACAAACTGAAATGCAATGTCTCGACTCACACAAGAGGTACCAAAACAAGCCTAAAATCTCATTTCAAGCGAAATGCGTAACACAGTTAAAAGAATCAAATGAAGCTTCAAAAGGACATGCTAAAACATTGCATAAAACATACAAGATTGATTACAAAAGAGACAAACTATATACTTAACATGACACTTATGAAAAAATTCTGACTTACACCTAATAATACAACCATATCTGTTAACAACATTCATGAAATATTTGGATGGCTAAAAAGATGAATAGAATCATTTAAAATGACAAGTACTTGTTAGAAAACCCTATAGACAAATAACACAACATAAAAACTTGAACATCAACTTACTAATGCTACTAATTTATATACTTAACATGTCATCGAATTATATTTTAAAACTCTTATCTTTTACAACTCTCATACACTAAGACACCTAACAACTAACAATACAATCAAGGATCTAACAATTTGCATCATTTTAAATCTCCTTTATCAATGTTCTGTTATTATCATTTCAGTTAAACCTGTTTCTTCCCTCCTTCTCGCCTTTTTTTTTTTTTTTTTTTTTTTTTTTTTTTTTTTTTCTAAGCACAGTTATAACGTCAAACTTGTTTTCACTGGGCAAAACTGTTTATTTACTCATTGCCCTAAGACCTTTCTCAAAGATTTCATGGCTCTACTGCTACTGCTGGCAGGATTATCTGAATTTCTGCTGCCCTGGCATCCTCCTGCCCAGGAAGATTGCTGGCTCTCTCAACTGCCTCTTGAATGTCAGGTAGTTCAAAATGCTGTGAATCATGTTTCCAAAAGCTCTTATGTGGCTGACAAACGACAAACATGGACTTTACAAGTACAATTTCAGCCTGTAGATTACTTAGCTGTTTCAGGAAACATTATTCTCAACTCACTGGCTGTGGTCGAAGCTGGGAAGATTTGCTATTTGGAGAACCTGGGAGAAGGTCACTCAGCTTGAGAGAATTTGTGCCACATGACTTTGCTCAGCAGAAGGCTGGGCTGTCATGGCCCTGAATTCAAATTACCTCTATTATAACTTATCTTGATCCTCTCAAAATTCACACTGACTGAAAAGTCTCACTGGCTAAAGTCCCTTACCCTTGTCCCATTCTGTCAGGCATGGGGACATCACGGCTCTCAGCTCTCTCACTAGTGCCATCACTGAACAAAACATACCACCACAGTCCTCAGGCTCTGAAACTCATCCCCTGAGGCACACTACTGTGCGTCCCCATCGCTGCAGCACAGGACATGCTCGCCTGGGACTAAGCCAGCACAAACTTCCTGAAAAATGACCCGCTGGTCACCGCCCCAACCCGCCAAGGAGGGGTCATAAAAACAGATTCTCTCAGGCCATTCACTCCCCAGCCTCAGGAGTGACAAAGCACTAAAAGCTAATGTGCAAGACAGCCTTCTCTCATCTCTCTCCCTAGCACAGAAGACCAAACTCAAGAGCAGTAGCAAAGCTTCTCTGCACAAACAGATGTGCCAGGGGCTGGCTTCAGCCAGCTGCACCCACCTCTCTAGGCAGGACAACAACGCTGAGAGTTCTGAGATGAGACTTTGTTCAGCTTTTTTTTTTTTTTTTTTTTTTTTTTTTTTTTTTTTTTTTTTGTTTCTAACTAAACTTTACAAATTAAACAACCATACCTTTTACAAATTATAAAACAATCTTTAAATCAACTAACTCTTAAATCTAACATAAGTAAGTCTCAACAACAATCTACAACCTTCATTAACTTTATAAACTCTATATGTGTGGTAACTCACTAAAAAATTCATTATTAATTAAACTCCTTAACATTTAAATATAGACTTAAACTTAACTTAAACTTATCAGGGCCCAAATCCTAAAAAGAAGCTTTAAAACTATATGTCTAACAATAATTAACTCAAACTCAAATTAATTCACACAAAAATTAATTTTAACAACATCAAAATGTAGAAACAACTCATCCTTACACAGAGTTAATAACTCTAGCTAAGAACTCATTTCTATTTCATTTTTTGCTTTATCTTTTTCATGATAGGATGTATCTTCTTCACATTGTATTTCTCACACAGTGATGGATTCTTTCACAACAGAGGGACAGATGACTATTTTCCCTTCTTTTTCTGGTGTTTTTCTTGCAATGTCCACTTGTTGCATGTTTTGACCGTCTTTGTTTAACAATCTTGAAAGCTTCCTGGGTAATAGCACGACATAGGGTCGAGTTACGATGCTTGCTTATCTTCAAAGACGACACTGACATGCCTCTGCACTCAGCGAAGGGGGGGGGGGGGTAAGAGGATTTCAGAGCCCAGTCCGTCGGCTAGTGCAGTTGATTGGCAGACTGCAGGGGCATAGGAGCCTCTAATTGAGCTGACGGTGTGCTGGCATTCTCATTAGTAGACATCTTGTTTATTATATTTTTGAGCGGGACAGAGAAAAAAAAGCAAGGCTCGGCCGGGAACACTGCCGGTCGCTCCGCTGCTGCTGCCGTCCTGAGATCCGCCTCCTTGCTGCATCACTTGTGCCCTCCTTGTTCCGCCTTCGGCCCCTCCTGCCTTCTCATCTTTCGCACCGCCTCCCGGGTCTGGCAGCTGGGCTACTTCCTGGTTGTTTTCATTCGGCCCGAGAGGTGCAGGGAGCATTTCCTGCCTTCTCCCTGCACGGCCGGCCAGAGACGAACAAAGGGAGGGGCAAAGCGAAGCTGCATTCTCACTCTCGGAATGCGTGGAATGCATGGAATCTCCACTGAAGCGTCTGGCTACCTTAGATTTTTCCTGTTGTTCCTTTATCTTGGAAAGGGAAGCAGAGGGACAGGGAATCTGTTTTTCTCCGGCTAAAATTACGGTTTTGCTCTTTTCTGTGAATGTTCGCAAGGTATTTATTGCTTTTTCCCAAATTACGCTTAACTCTGAACGTCTCTTTGCTCTTTTTCCCAGTAAAACTACAACGTCCCATAGCAATCTGCCTTTCTCTTTCCGTCCTGCTTCTCTGCAAAGAAATGCTGGCCGCTTTCGCTTTCCTTCTTCCCGAACCCATAGGGTTACCCGATTTATATCAGAGTCTTTGATATTTTCGCCTCTTTTCGAGACAATGGACGCTAAAAGCTGCATGGCAGCCAAAAGGTACCGGTCCATAATTGAATCCCTCCGCGTCTGCCGCTCTTACCTTCTCTCTGCTGACAGTAGGTGGTACTGTCGCCTTTCTGACCAATCCAATCGACAGACGCTCCCCAGCCTGCCTCGGAAATTCTGGACTGTAGTTCGCAAGCGACACACACACGTCCTAAATCAAGCGAGGTCTTCCAGCATTTAAGCTAAATAATTGACAGCATTTAAGCTAAATAATTGACAGCATTTAAGCTAAATAATCACACAGCATCGAAGCTTTATATTTCAGTAAAATCCAGGGCTCTGTCCCTGTTCGGGCGCCACTGACGTTGATCCCTGGAAAGACTGGGGACTAGAATAACGTGCGTCCACACCAATATGGTTCTAAGCACGTAATCCGATTTATTCTGTGAGATGGTGGGTTAAATACAGACGGAATAGTTTACAAGAACAGGTGCATTCTGATAGGCAGTGAGAATACAGAAATATGTAAGCTATTGCAGTTTAAGGTAGCCACCGTGTCTTCCCAGTAACTGTTCTATGTTAGTGACACTACCACCTTAAGACATCCTTAGTAGTAGATAAGTTTATCTGCCAGTACGTATGCTGAACGTACTGAGGCCTGCTAGACCAGGCCTGAGGCCTGGTCTGAGGCCTGGTTTGAGGCCCAGGTGTGGATAGCTCTACCTTATGATACAAGCTATCCTCCTACAATGCCCTAGTCTGTTCCCCCACTTCAACAAAGACAGTATAAACCTGCATGGCTGAAAACATGCTCACCACGCTGCTCTCACCTCACAGTGCCACAGATGTCCTGATCAATCCCATCCCTTACATTTAGGAAGGGTTTCTCAGCATGAAGCCTAGTCATTCCTGCTGCAGCCCAAACCCTGACTTCTCACCTTACCCCCTGCAGATACAGGGAACAAATTACTTGTGATCCTTGCAGCAGGTTTGGGTATTTGACTGCCACATTTCCTCTTGTATGTGTGCAACATGGGGTGGCAGGAGAGGGGGAATCTCCATCAATGAGAGCCAATCTTTTTCATGCAAAGAGATGAAATTCTGCTTTTTTGGCAAAAGTGAACTTTCATTAATTCTCTCAGCTGGAGGTTCACCATTTTCCAGAGGAATTTGGCCATTTTCCCAGTGTGCAAAGTCTCTGTGGGTTAGCACCAGCAGGGTTTCATTTTCACATCAGACTCCAATTATGCAACACTGCCTATTGTCTAAATACAGTATGAGCACAGCTCAAGCAACCTGATCAGGGACTGGTTTCCTGGCATTTATTTTCCCCATCTGTTGGCTTTTAGCATAAATTGAAGCGCAAATGCCTACTAATGCTAGTCTCACATATGAACGTGCTCACAAAGCCATATTCTATCATGCAGAGCATATCGAACCCAGTTCAGTTTGTGTGAAATGTAAGGCACATCCCAAAGGCAGAACTGGAATTGCTTTGAGGGCGTGCTCCTTGCCCATATCTCTCTCTGCTGCACATGCATATGCTGGAGATCTCTTTTGGAAAAGAGAGAAATGCACGTAAATGGGAGCTTCCCTCCAGCTGGCTCTGATCCTGCTTCATTTCTCATCTGACCCCCAAACACATTCCAAATGAGCTTGTAGAAATCAATTCTGTTGTGTGAGAGACACAGTTTTGAATGATGATGCCCCAAATTTCCTTGCACGTTAACGACTGGGATGTGTGAAGTGACACAGCCCAGTGCAGCAGGATGGCTCCCTGCACAGCCACTTGCCATCCTAAAGCCATCCTGGCATTTCCAAACTGCCCACGGCTTTTGTGGCCTCCAAGGATCCTCTCTGCACAAGGGCTGCAATAAACCTGAGCTTCTGGACCAGGCTGAACATCTACCCTCCTAAAAGTGCAATGGATGGGTACAGAAACAAAAGCTAGTGTTTCACCATCAGTCATTTTCAAAGGATCCTCTTTAAGCATTCCAGCTCAGTGTTGTCTTGGGAAATCAGGACCCAGAGTAGGGGTTTGTCCTGTGCCCCTGACCATTTCCTGCACTCTTTTGCCCTGTGTCACAGTCCTATGGAGTGGGGCCCTGTCATGGGTTGGCACTGGCCAGATGCTAATGCACCCATGAATATGTTTTTTTCCCTAACAGCTACTGTGGGATGTGATCAGGAACAGAGCAGAGCAGGCTTAAATCTTGAAAACAAAAAAAAACCCACCAAAACTTTATTACATTACTTAAGAACAGGGACAGAAATGCTCTTAAACACACACAGAGACAGAAATAAAAACTTCTTAGAACATTTCTTCTCCCAGTTTCTACCTCCCCACACATCACTCTTCACAGACCAACCTTTGGGTTTTAGATCAAACAATCACCACTCAAAAACAAACTAATCTTCAATTCAGCAAGGGAGAGAGGAGTCTCTCTCGCACCACAGACTGTTCCTCAGAAAACACGGGTCCACCCCTTATGTGTTCCCATGTCACCCATGGCACCGCCCGGAGCAGTCTGCCAGGGTGACACTCTCTTTTTCCTATGTCCAGCGCTCTCACCGCTGTCCAAAGGCTGAAAACTGCATACAGGACTCTTTTAAGGATACTTGCGTGCCGAGCTCTCCCCTTTTTACCCAGGGGCCGGGGTTCCAGGAGCAGGTCTGCCCTGAGGGCAGAGGGCGCCACCTCACCCTCCCCCTCTCTTCTCTGCTCGCTCCACTCTTCAAGTGCCAGTCACTGTAGCAAAAGCAGGGGCAGCTGTATCCACCCAAAAATGCAGTTTATGTTCAAAAGAGACTCAAGTTCAGTCCATGGCTGACATTATGCAAGAAAAGTCCAGCTCCGAAGGCTACTCCTCTCATTCTTTGCCCATCAGCTTCCTTCCAATCGTGCTTTATCACCTCGGTCCCAGGCCGCTTCCTTCTCTTTTTTTCCAAAATCACCAGTCATGAGAATCAATGTCTAAGAAAAGTTTCTTTCTGCCAAGCAAGGGTTAACAGCTTCTATCTCCCAGCAGGGTGCAGGCTCAAGCACTCCCAGGCTCGGCAACCCCCATGTGGCTGGGCACCTTCTCCCGGAGTTTGGGGGGAAGAGGGGGTGAGCACACACAGAAGGCACTTCCACAGTTTTCCACCCCTCCATCCTGGACGGGGCAGCTCAGTTCCAGTCCTGTCCACTCTCTTCTCCCCCCGGGGGGGCTCCGGCTTACCTGAGCCCGACCACGTGTTTTCCCCTCCCCCACCCAGCCTCGTGGCTGGGCAGGGGAAGGAGACCTGAGACGTCTCTCTGCTGAAACCGGGATCCAAAAAGAGACCGAACCCCCTAGACTCCTGCTTTTAACTCTTTGTGTCCTCAGAGGCGTGTCCAAACTTCCGAGTGACCAATCTAGGTGCCAGCAGAAAGCTGATTACTAATTGGCTTGCTTACCTCTCCCTGGAAAAATTCACCTCCCCCAGCAACCACGACAGGCCCCTCGCATGCCATCACCCAGCCTGGGGGAATGCCAATGCTCACCTCTGAACCAGGTTTCTGAAGGTCAGTTCCCCCAGAACCCAGACAAGGAGGGATCATGCCAATTAAGAAGCTTACTAAAATCAGCACCTAGATCTAACCCACAAGGCTTTTCTGGATTTGTGTGCCTGTAATTTCAATAAAGGAGCTTCTTCCCTATGTGCACATTCTCAGCATGTCAGTTTGCCTTTATGTCTTTGATTCATCCTTAAAAACAGCTATAAAGTCTTGTGCCGCATTTCATCTTCTGTTTTTCAGAAGTGGCTGAGAAAGCACCAGCTCTCCTCTCAAAGATGGGCATTGTGTGACTCCTTTGATGGGGTTTGTACATTGCTGTATCTACTCTTAGTGATATATCTAAGGGCAGCCTCTGGGCCCTTCTCTTTGAGCATCCAAGCAGCAGCACTGTGCTCCTGATGGATCATGCTCAAGACATTTTGTTTTGCTTTCTCCTCTCCCAAGAATGTGTGCTATTATCTACTTTATATTCCTTGGCAATCCCAGACAAGGTCTTAATCGCATCCTTGCCTGTAGACAGCAGACAAAACTCCCTTCTGAGCCCAAATCTCCATTCATCTGCTTCCTCCAGTGCCACATGCATATTTTGTCCTCCCTTGGTGTTGCATGTACATGAGAAGCCAAGCAGGCACAAAGCCAAATGGGCAACAGAGGCCTCAGCAGAGGGCTGGGAGCAGGTTTGACATGGTCCCAGGAGAGCTGCAGCAGTCAAGGGACAATGGTGACACACAGACAACAGTGGAGGTTGCATCCACAAGCCAGTTTTGTGGCACTCCCAGGGCTGAGACAGACGAAACTTAAACTGAAACTTAGAGGGAGCTCCATCAGAGACCTAGTCCCTCCCTTCCCTGCTCCTGCCCAGGTCCCTGCCCAAACTGCAAGTGTTCAGGAGTATTTTTCTAGAGGAATTTTCACACTAAAGCTGGAGCAAAAGGAAAAGGCATAGGTACCTCACACCTCCTGAGTCTCTGGCTCAGGCAGCTGCTTGCTCCGAGCAGCCTTAGGACAGGGTGTTATTCCCCTAGAGAATAGGGCTTGGCAGGGAACATGCTGTTCCTCCAGAGCAGAGGGATGTGGTTTGGAACAGTAGCACAGACACCTCCTTGTGTAGCCAGGTGCTGTCCTCATCACACACAGCCCCTGCCAGCCCAGTGCTTGTGTGCCTCACGAGAGGCACAGCCAGGGAATTGCCAGGCGTGTGCTCAGGCCACCACAGTGAACTGGGAGAAAGGGCTGTTTCCTGTTCCGCAGGGCCAGGGCTGTTTCCCATGCCCATGCAAGCTGCCTCACAGACCTGCTTCCACCAAGAGCTGTTCACTAAGTGATGCCACATGGACATTGCCCCAACAAAGATTGTGCACAACTTGGCCAAGCATTTCTCTAAGACAAAGCAAAGGGGTTTTTGACCTGCATGTACTCAGGGCAGCTCCCCACAGGTGGGATCTCAGCTCTGCACATCAGCACTGGCCATATCTGGAAACAGTCACTGCTTTAGAATGCCAGGAGATTTGTTCACCAGCAGAACCCACCCTGGGGAGCTTTGCAAGTGGTGTAAGACCAGCCCTGAGAGCACACACCACTTCTGCCCCTTGCCAAACTCCTTTTAAGAAAAAATAAATTCACCTCTCAAAGTACAAGGAATTGATTAGCAGTGCATCCAGCAAAATCATTAATGTATCCAAATGGTGTGGATGGGAGTGTAGCCCCACAGTCTGGCCCCAAGACTGGTGAGTTTGGAGATGCTGTCACTCCACTTCACAGAATGGAGAAGAAACCATTGATTTGACTTCCCTCCAACAAATGGTTTTGAATGAATCTTGTTGATGTCCACCCCCTTTCTGACAGTAAACCAAACTCTCAGCTGCCAAACTGTTTTTTTAATGCTCAAGCCATAAATTCCTGCCTCCTGTGAGTTTCTTAGGGCAGGGAAGACTTTGCTGGTAGAAGAAGGGGTAAAAAAGTTGCACCACCTTGCACCACCCCAGACCTCCTCAACTAGAAGAAAGCACCTTTGTCACTAACTCATTTCAAGGTGGGTGTTTTTCACTCCACAACCCATTGTGACAGCTAATGGGCACCACAGCCCATGCCAAGGACATGGTCAGAAGCAGGAACAGGCTGGGTTCTGGATGTCCCCCATGCAGCAGTCCCCTGCAAAGCACACCATCTAGTTGTCACCCCTGAGCATCCCAAGTTCTGGCCCAGTCCTGGAAAAGATGTTCTGAGTGTTGGTGTCACCATGAGATTTTCCTAGTTTGCTAAGCATTCATATTAAAGTAGAAGGTTTGCACCTTCTCATGCTCTTTCATGTAAACACCAGATTTTATTTTATAAACATTGATATTGTTTTCACATTCCTCTCCAAGGAGAGGAGAGGTTGTGTGACAGTCCCTTTGACCAATGTGGCTAAGAGGTGGAAATACCACCCTCCAATCCATGGTCAACTTTCTAAAAGTATATAATAGGAAGTAATAAACAAATGGCAGACATCTTTCTCTGCTGCCCTGCTCTCCCAAAATCCTGAGTCCGTGTATTTATTCGAGCGAGGCTAACAGCGACATGTTGGTAAGGACACCTGTATTACCTTACTAAGAACAGTCTCTTCAGACTCTGATGTAACACTTCTTTCCAGCACAGCAGGGGTTGTGTCCTACTCCAAGCACTGGCAAACATTACATGCTTTTTAAATACAAAGCACAGCATCCAGCCCTCAGGTTGAAGTTTTTAAAATAGTCAGTGTGATGTGGGCTAATATGTATTACATATAGATGTATATGTGTCATTTGATAATCAAGACTAAGCAACAATTTTTTGAGTTTCTAGCTATAAAAACCCCTTTCAAAGAGCAGCTTTGTCACAACAGCATCTTTCCACCCTGGCATAGAAAGAGGCAGCTGGCAGGCATGGGATTGAATACTTGAGAAAGTGCCTTTGCACACATAGTGTGCAGAGAACCCAAGCTCCTGGAAAAGCCTGCCTAAGTCAGACAAATCAGGCTTATGAACTCACCCCTTTTGGGGAGGAGGGAATGCAGAGAGGGGACTAATGGCTGCTTTATTGCATTAGGCAGTATCTTCATTAAGGCAGAGAAGAGTAACCAAGGGGAATGTGCATGTAGTGTGACTACTAGAACCCCACAAACTACCAACTGGCAGCTCCTTGGCTTCTCGCCACCCAAATCCAAGACCATCTGGCAACTGGTTCAGTTATCCCTCCCCAGTTAACAGATGTACACTAGATGGTGTGGGAATGGCATTTTGCAGAAGCAATTAGTTTAATCCTCAGATAAACAGTTTAAATTCCAAGTGATTTGGAGGAAAAGAAAAAAAGAGGGAAAACAAAATCCAAAAAACAAACCAAGTTGTTTCCAGTTTCAGTGAGAATAACTAATGAACAGCCAATTCAGCTGGTTTCACCACCGATATGCACCCATGGGGCTTGTTCCTATTCCCAGCTTCATGTGCTGGACAGCACAAATCCACTAGATTTATTTGGAGGCTACAACTGCATGGCCCCCACTCCCATGGCTGTGCAATAGTTGCACCCGCTCTCCCACAGCCAAAACCTGACTGGGTAGAGGCTGATCTCCAAAACACAGATCTTTCCTGACTTCAGCTCCTTGTCTGGCCTTGGGCAAATCATTTAACCTGGTTAAATCAATTTGCCTGGCTCACACACCTCCCTGTCTCCAGAAAATGAGGTAAATTATGTGGTCCTGCTACACAGAGTAGTAAGGTGGAATCAATTAGGGTTTGTGAAGCACTTGGAGAGTCTTGAATGTGAGAAATTATAGAAATAGAGAATATCCTTATTAATTACACTAACTGATTAATTATTATTAAATTAGAACAATTTTGTTCTCTTGAGAGGAGAAAAATATATTTTCCAACCATTTCTTTTGCTCACATTCTTGGAAGAGTGACTTCCAACTGAAGAAGACTGAATGAAGAGCTTAACCCAAATAAAATAAATTGCCAGTAAATTCTGGTATCCCTTATGCCATTATTGAACAATTTGCATTTGAACCAGGGCTTTTTCCATCACAATCCAGCTTCAACTGATCCTGCTCTATAATCGCCATCCCCATTTATGAAATCCCAGCATGTTGCCGCAGAAATTATGTCCTAAATTCATCATTATGACTTTCCCAGCAGGAGCAACTGGAGCTGGAGATTGGCTGTAAAAGTTGGTTTTTTACCAGTCCTGCTTTAAAGACATTTTAATTTATTTTTTTTTTTAATGGCAGAGAAGTGATATTAGCTACTGTGGGGAATTAGACAAGCATGCCATGAATATCACAGGGATACAAGATTACATCCATGAGTCACAGGAACCATAAAATATGATCAAGAGGCTTTATGGAGGATGATCTTTGAAATCAACTCCTAATCACTGAGCGGTTTACATAAAATTGACTATTAGTTTAAAAAAAAAAAAAAAAAAGGTAATTCAAAATTCAAAAGTGAACAACTGATAATAGTGAAGTTACAGCTATTCCCATCAGGAAGGTTTATCTGTCAAGCCACTCCAAACCCATGGCTTATAGGTTTGCACACTCCTTTGATAACATGGTAATTAGTCAGGTACTGTGGCAAGAAGCATTCAGAGAGTAAACTTTTGAGGTAAATTATTTATATTTAAATATTTTAGACTTTTCTTGCTAGGCTACACTTCTCCCACTGCTGCTTGTGAAAGGCTGGCACATGTTTCATTTCCTAATGAGAACCACTGAAGAACCTTGACACAGGAAAACCTCAAAACAACGACTATTTCTGCTATAAGCAATGCATTTTGTCAGCAATTCTCTTCGTATACCTCTTAATCATCGAAAACAAACAACATCAGAATAAAAGCCTCTTTTTATCAGTGTTAAAACTGAGAAAATAATTCAGTGAAAAAACCAGCACCTTATAGAGTGTAACATCCAGTTTGAGGGCCCCACACATGAGTCTGGGTCTTGTCTGGATCCATTCACACTTTCCCTCCTTTCTCCCACACACTCATCCCTCCATGCAGCTGGAGCTCACCTGCTCCTCTGAGTTTTGGCAGCAAAGCCTGGGTGATTTGAGAAGCGCCTGCTCCCATGGCTGAGGAGATCAAAACTACCATGTGCCAGGTCCTCACTGCATCAGCTATTAGCTCAAACTGTCATCAGTTCTCATTTGAGCTAACAAATTATGGCAGCTGGAAAATTACCCAGCCATAAATCACCACTGCTTGCTTGCCAAGCATCAGTTCTCCAGTTGGATGCAAAGAATTCTCCTCTTCATCCCACCAGCTTTCCACCTTTTCTAAATTTAAAACAAGCAAACTAGGGAGCAGATATGTCCTATATTTAGTTAGAATAAATGTTTTTGTAATGTTGTTGAGCAGTCTGGCAGGTTAATTCTCTAAGGTTAGTGCTCTGAGGTTCCTAGAGAACAAGGTTTGACTGGTAAGGGAGACACCATCCATTTTAAACCAACTAAAAACATTGAGGATGAGCAGGAAACCCCAGGATTTTGCAAAAAAACCCCAACCAACTGAGGAAAAGGAAAAAAAAAGGTCTGATACAGACAGGTGCTTATGCCTCCCCATGTCCCCAGAAGAGCAGCCCTAAAAGCAGTGAGTAACCATCAACCTTCAGGTAAATAACAAGAGTTATTCAGCACCAGCAAGCCTGTTACACTGCAATTGAGCCCTTCCACTTCCCAGCAGTGACAGGCAATAATTAATTAGTAGCAAACACTCCAGTGGGTATTTGGCCCTCATTACAGCAACTAAATTCTTTCAGCCAAGACGTCTGTCCCAGTGCAGCACAATTCATTAAGGGAAAGAGCAGGAAGAAACTTGGGAGTCATTGAGGGCTGGAATAAGAGGGAAGTAAGAAGCAGAGACACTTGGTTCTATGTGTCCTGTGGCAAGATCCTAAGGAGCTGAGTAACTGGATCACACTGGTGTGTGGTTTTCTACCCAGGGAGCATGTGTCTGAAGCCTGGTTGCCTCTGGTCAGTATGTAAGGAGCACTGTATGTAGTACACAGGAACAGTGGTTTAAAGTTATTAACAATGTGGGAAGGCACCCTGTGCTCCCTGAAGGACACCTGCATTGGGCCAGGAAAGCATGCCTGGGCTTACAAACCACACACTGAAGTACCTGTCATGCAAAGAGGGACCTGAAGATAAAAGCCACCCACTGTGTTTGAACCACAAGCAATGGACCTGTTCAGGGCCTCAAAGTAATCTTCCCTAGGGTTGAGTCAGGAATCTGGGGGGGCAAAAGGCATCCTCCTCCCTATATGACTATCCTAGGGTGACTTTATGATGCTTGTATCCCCCATCTTCTGTCTCTGCTGTATATTGAGTTCTGTGCCTTTAAGATTGGCTCTGAGAGCAAAGCAAAGAAGCAGCACCAAGTTTGTTTTGAAAACAGCTCCCACTTCTTTTTTGCTTTTTTAGTTAGTTTTAGCTAGCTAGGGCAGAGAAGTTCCCTGGACTGTTTTTTTTTTTTCCTTTTTCTTGAGACTCTAAATTTGCTCCAGACTGAAAACTCAAAGGAGCACCGAGGGCTGGCACCTGCAGCCCACCAGGCCTGGACCTCCAGAGGAACTGGGACTGCTAAAAAACTGAGTGAGCTGAGCTACCCATGGCAAAGGTTTTCTCAGGTTTACCATCTCTCTTCAGAGCAATGAGAGGTTTTATTGTCTCATATTATTCGTTCTTTATGCTTGTGAGCATTTTGTTTGTTAAATAAATATTTTTTTCCACTTTTCTCCGAGGACGTTCTTTTTCCCGGACCAGCTGGGGGGGAAAGGACATTTGAGTTTGCTTTCCAGGGGGACCCTATTTAAAAGTTTCCTCCCAAATTTGCCCTAAACCAAGACAATCACCCAACATAGTGCTGTCCTACAGGGTCTGTAGGAGTTCTCTGTGCCCATAGCCACCCCAGTCAGCCCTTTCACAAGCTCCAAATGTTAGCGTAGGAAAACATATAACCACACAAAGGCAATCATATGCAGTTCTTTATTTGAGCGCACGGGACACAGGGGCAGTGAGACACCCAAATCTTGTGCCTGAGGATACAAAGTTGCTTTGTGATTTTATACCTTCAAGTTAGACATACGTTAACTAACATCCACCCTTAGTTACTATCTTAAATCATACCTATGCTTTACCCTGAGTTATACTTGATTTGGTTAAAACAATGCTTCCCAATCATCTCCTGGGCTGGAGTCACACTCGATTCAGTTAAAACAATTGTATGAGGCTAGTTGCAGAAAGCTGACGTTTGTTCCAAGGCCAGGCTGCATCAGGTTTCAGGTCATGCGTCTTCTAGCTCCCCACCACCCTCAGTTAGCCATACAGAAATTATTTTTTAACCCTCCACTATCACAAACACAATACAGGCATGTCTGCCTCAGCCACAGCACAGGCCACAGTGTGACAGTAGAGGAGCTAAACAGAACACACACCCTGAGAGCCTCTCTTGGGCAATCATAGGCTGGCCACCCATGGCAGGGACAGCCCTGTGCTTCTATTTCTGAGGGGACAAACATAGCAACCCCTGACAGGGGCCACCCTCCTGGTTTTATACCCAAGGCACAGAAAAACCCCAGCTGTTGGGAAGATGACAGGGTCTAATTCCCTGCTTTAAATGTCCCAATTCACCATGAAACCTTTTGGTCTCAAGCACAGGACAAGTTGTTGCCCCACCTGCAGCACCAGAGTCAGAGTCCTGCTGTTTTCCAGACAGCATTTATTTGCCAGCTCTTGGGGGGGTACATGGTCTGTGGAGGACAACAAGCTTGCTGTGACAGCAGCATCACAGCCTAAGGGCACACCACAGCACAGCCACCATCCTGCCCAGAGACACTCCCTGCCCCAAGAGAGCCTCAGAAGCCATCCCACACCTTCCAGATGACCACACAGCTCACATCTGCCCAGAAAACCTCTACCCCAAGTCAATGGCACCACAATTACTGCCACCAACACCTCCCCTTTCCCCCTCTGCCCTGAGAGAGGGGAAGTTCAAAAACTGTGGATTGTTTAACTCACATATTTTCCTGCTGTTTGGGATCCAGGAGCAGCAGACACTCCAGCCAACAATCCAGAGCACTCCCTTTCCCAGCTTCCTCTTTAGCTCTCCTGAAAGCCCTAACAATCCCAGAAAGTCATCGGTTTTGCTGCTTAACTACCCTCAGCTGCACAGTCAACAACAGTTCACTCAGTTCCCTCCTTTCTCACTGATGCTGAGGCTAGTGGATCTCCCTAGCCTATCCCACAGGAAGCTGCCCATGCATTCCCCTGAGACACGTGCTAGACCTGGTTTTCCTCTACCTCTGTTTCAGTTTCCCCAATTGTGGCACTGAGCAAATTAAGTTTATTAAGTTTATTGTAATACTTAGTTTTATATATCCTGTTCAGCCTCATGGGCCTTAGCAAAACCTCAGCCACAGACCCATTGTCCACCTGTCTTGTGGGGATCCCATTCAAAGTTGAAGAACTGCCCGAACCCTTGCTGAAAGAAGCCAAACAGATAAGTAGATCTCAAGTCCCTGATGGGTCCCACTCTATTGTGGTAGGAAGCAAGATACCAGATATTAACCCCCTGGTAGGCTGGCGCAAGTTCGTGTCCAAGCTGAGTGAACTCCAAGGGGAGCCCTCAGAGATTGAGCTCCCTGGGTCCTCAAAAGCACAGGTTTGCGCCCAGTTTACCATGACCCCACCACAATCATCAGGGAAAGCCCCAAATAACATCGGGCAAACTAATAAATCGTACCACGCAGACCCTTGGTGTGAGCGAGTTGCTCAAGTGCCTGTGGCATCCAATTAGTGGACAAAACCCATCTCACTACCCAGGGAAATGTTTCTTATCTGCAGAGAAAGGGCCTGGGCAGGCATCCCCTCTTGCCTTTCCAAAGGTCCATGTACACTGGGAAAATTAGGCTTGTTTACACCCAACAAAACACAAATGATGAATTGGCAAAGGAAAAACAACAGTACATACAATTCGGCCATTCAAAAAAGAGACATAAGGAATCTGGACCCCGATTGTGACTCTGAAATCATTTAATGGAACAAACCAAAAGGAGTCGCAGTCACGATATTTGTCCCATGGGTCGCCATTGCAAAATCCATGGGGGAATTGGCTCACCTCGAGTGCTGGGTTGCTAAACAAGCCAACCTAACTTCAAATGCCCTGAGTGACCTCCTGAAAGATGAGAGAATCACAAGACAGGTGACCCTCAAAAATCAGGCCTCAATTGAATACCTTTTACTCCTCCATGGACATACATGTGAGGAGTTTGAAGGCCTTTGCTGTTTTAATTTGTCATCTAATGCTGAGGACATTAAGAAGACCATTGGGAAGATGAGGGACATGGTGAGTGAAATCAAAGAGGAGAGGTCAGACTGGTTCAACGACCTCTTTAAGAACTGGGGGGGTCTCGAGTTGGGTTGGATCCATTTTAAAAACCTGCTTGTTAATATTATTTATCATTATAATTGCCTTAATTGTGATATGTTTGATCAGAAGGATGATTCATAAGTTAATTCCTAGTACCACATCATCCCCAATACCAGCTGTGAACCATGTTTCCATGGCAACTGTTCTTGAGGAGATAGAAATGGAAGACTTAGAAGAGCCTTGGGAGGACAAGTGCCTTCCTGAGGAGCAGTGGCCGACAACGCAGCCATGGTTCGGAGACAGCTGTTCTGAATCTGAACATCTGCCTCCTCCGTGCCAGTTTTGTTCATCTTAATAAACAGAAAAGGGGGAGATGTGGCAGTGAGCAAATTAAGTTTATTAAGTTTATTGTAATAGTTAGTTTTATATATCCTGTTCAGCCTCATGGGCATTCCTTTGTCTCCCTTAGTTGTGTTAATGCATGCACTTGCTGCTGTTATGTAACGGTCCGTTATTTGTCCATCATTTTTCCCGCCGTTGTGAAACCCATCCCAGTTATCCCTAGTTGGTCCAGTTTGATTTTCCTGCCTGTGTAACTGCCCCGAAGACACTTTCCATTGGTTGCTGTACTTCACCACTCCCTTTCTCCTATCCGGATAAAATCCCGGGTCGCTGAGTTCTCCCGCCAGATTTGGGAGTCAGTGACCAGGTGCAATAAATCCTGTCACTGCCTCAACAGTCTCCTTCCTCCCTGTCTCTCTCTGCGTCACTTTATCCATCGCTGCTGAGAAGATTCTCTCAGAAACCAAGAACCCCCTACAAGAATCAGCCCAGCCTGCGTCGCTCGCTGTCTGATCTTCCGTCACTGTACACTTTGTCTGGGCTACCCTGAGGTGCAGAGACGCAGAGGTCTTGAGCGGCACAGTGACACCCAATCCCCATAGGATTCCTCCCACAGTATGAGTTCACCCTGCAGGGCACAGAGGATGATGGGCAGCTGTTTTGGATAAAGCATCTGCCTTTTTCTTTTCTTCCTTCTTAACCAAAGCTTTCCTGCCAATGCAGCCTCCAAAGGAGGTGTTTGGAGAGGAGAGACAGGAGGAAGCTGGAAGCCAGCTGAGGCTGTGTGGAGACTGAGGAATCACAGTCAGCTGTGTGACCCCGCTTCCCTGAATCTGGCAGGGAGTCTCCCACTGCCATCCCACCCACACCTGTGCCAGGGGGATGCCTGGACAGATGCAGTCATTTCACCCTGCTTGAACATCACAGGAGCCTTGCAAAGGTAACAGTACTTCTCTTTCTGCTCACAGACCACTGTCACTAAGAAACCCAGAGGGACTCTCCTGCTGCTGCCTGGGAGAATCAGAAAACCTCTGCTTGCTGCATCCCACATGTCTGTGGCATATGGATGACTGGTCTAGAAAGAGTGGCTATAACAGGCAGGATGGAGATGGTCCTGAGACACCCAGTGCCAGCAACAGCAGGAAATCTATTGGAAAAAGTACCCCATGCTAAACTCAGGGAAAAACACACTTTGGCCCCTTCCATTCTGATGGATTGCCTCTTAATTGGGATAAAGTCTAACCCCAAGTGCACGTCCAGGCTGTACAAATTAACAGCATGAGCAGCATCTGCCAGATGAGCTGAGCTAAGTGCAGCCACAGGTTCTGGAGTTTGGGAAAACCACTTTCTGCTGGTCACCCCTTCTCCAAAGTCACAGTATTTCCCTACAACCCCTCCCAAAATGCTCAGATGTTACTCACATTGGTATTGCATAAACCCCCTAAGGAAGAAACAGGGCTCTGGCAGGCACAGGGATCTCAGGACAGTGGTGGGAAGAGGTCTTCAGGCAGAGGGAATGTCTTATTGAGCCAACCAAAACAGCCAGGACACCTAGTTCTGGAATGCCCTCCCCAGGTCTATTCCATTGGCCAGGCTCTGGCCTATCACTCCCACCTGCTGGGGTCTGATGTGAGCCACCAAGCTCCAGCTTTCCCTGTAAAGCCATTCCTAGCTGCCTTCTCAACAGTTTCTTTTGTTCATCTCTTTTTACCTGCAAGCATTATCCTTTGGGATGAGCATTTCTGAGGTGCTGACATCCCACTGAGAGCTCCAGCACAATCTGGGAGCATCAGCTCTCGATCCACCCACTGGGATTTCCTGTATTGCCTTTCTTCAGAAGTTGCAGCCTGATCAAGAGCTCAGTTGTTGTGGCAGTGTGTGAAATTTAGTTTATTAAGTTTGTTATATGTTCCTTTGTTCCCTCCTCATCCACGTGTACCCCTGAGGCAAGTGACGTAACTGTCAGTTTTCTGTCCATCAGAAAGCCCGTGAGTTTTGTATTTCTCCCTGTCCCCTGGTCGGCAAAAGTTGAATATTGCACCTGTCTAACGGTCCCTAGAATTCCCTCTATTGGTTGTTTTGCCTTTACCCCTCCCTGTCACCATCTGTATAAAAGTGTACGCAGAACCGCCCTCGGGGCAGTTGCGAGAGCAGACGCAGGCATGTGATATCGCGCTTGCCGCACAATAAACACTGCTACCTCGCTGCCTCCCACCCTGCCTCTGCTTCGTCACCTTAAGACCACTGCCAAAGATCTCTCAAAACAAAGAACCCACAGGAATCAGTATCGTCGCACAGCGAACGAACTGATCCTCGTCCCGTGTCGCGGTGCCCGGGCTGGCCGTGCGTGGAGACTCTGAGGTCTCGAAACACAGCACCGTGACAAGTTGTATATTTTCTCTTCTCTATTATCAGAGAGATAAACATCCACTAGACGTATGTTACAATGCGAGCGCTGTTGCAGGGTCCTAAAGAACGACTCGCGTTTTATTGGCGATTGATTGAGAGATGGGAAGACCGATTCGGTGATCAGAATTTGATTTTACTCAGGTTTCTCAAAAGCTTTTATACTATTTCAGACGTTAGTAATTTCTACTACAATAATCAGGTTAAAAAGCACACAGAAAACTCATGCATTTTACAATAACTCTTTGCTTGCAGAAGTTGACTGAATCTTCTCTCTTCCTGTAAGCAGGTGTAATCCCATTTTCTGTAATCTTCAAAGTTCTGTTTGTTTCTGCCATGGCATCTTGGTTATCAAACCAGCTATGCTAATCAAGTCTGTTTGACTCTCTGTCTTTTGTATTCCACAGCGTCTCTGGCCCAGGATCACAGGATTGGTAAGGGCACTGACGAAGCAGCAAAGGGAGGGGTTCTCATTTGGATATCCGAAGACTGTTTATTCAGGAACACAAACATGAATAGCGAAAGGGGTCCAGGGATGCAGTATAGAGGTTCAGGGACGAGAACAAGAAGGGGGTCAAGGGCACAGGGTTATAAACGAGACAAATGGGGCGGGTCTGAGAGTCAAGATCCAATAGGGATAGGGAAAAGTGGTGCAGAGGGGAAAATAGGAACTGGGGGCAACCAACAGGGTAACAGGGGTGTAACACTGTGGCAATACAGAGCCAATGGGGTTCAAGAGAAGGAAGAACATTCTAGGAGGGGTGCATATATGGTGAATGGGGTCTGAACAGGGTGACATAGACTTAAACCAATAGAACAATGAAACCTAAGAGATATTAACATGTGGCTGCAAAGGCCCATTGGAGGAAGGTTTTCCTCACCCTAACCTATAGGGGTATTTCTGTCTGTTTGCATCGGCCCCTGCAGGGTTGAGGCATAGCCAGCCTGGTGGCAGCCCCTGGGCCTCCACAGACATACAAATATAATTTTTTCTTCCCTAGACTCTAAAAGCCTTTTGCCAGGGCACCCAAGACTTTTCATCTACTGCTGAGCTTGTCATGGAGCAGGAGGGAAACAAATCCAGAGAATACAGGAAATACATGTGCATGTCTGATTAGCCCATCTTTCTATGATAAATAAAGCAGCTCAAGTGTCCTGTTGTCTCTGTCCCTGTAATAAATCTCCCAGTTTTACTCTTTTGTGATATAAAACATCTAAGAGCTTTCCCCAAGTTGCAAATAGAACACAAATTACCTTGGGTAAACTCTGCAGACACTAATGTTATCTATAAAATCCTGGCACTAATAACTTCACAGAAAGTCTGAGGGCTCCCTTGTTTGTACGAGCAAAGCTAATTAGTGTGTGCAGCCTGTAACCCAGAGGCATCAAGATCAGGAAGATGAAGCACAAAACTGGGAACTCCTGAACTGCAGCTACTCAGGATACCAAAATAGATGGTGACCCTGACCTGAAGTTTTTGGTTGAGGGCTGTAGCATCTCTGCTGTAGCTGCAGCAGCAGTAGCAAATAACACACACACACACACACACACACAAATTCACTGATAATAGTTTGAGAACAATCAATTTTACTTCATGGCTTTGGCTCTGGACTACTGGCAAGCTTCAGAAACCTATTCAATCTACTTTCTATGTTTTAGCTCAGTAGCAGTCACAGTAAAAGCACCATAAATACAATTTTACAACCCATTTTACTTTGCCTCTTGTGAAATGTGTATTTATTAATCTGGCAAAATTTCCTGCTGGGAGTTTATGGCAATTGTAGCTCCAAATTCTCTCATGAATTAATTTCCCTTTGAACATGTAAAATTTAAAAGCAGCTTCATGCAACATAAGTATCCAATAAACCCCCCCCTCCCCACTTTAAATATAAAATTTAATAGGAAGGGCCTATATAAACAGAGCAGTACCAATTCCAAGAGCATGAAATCTCTGTTAGAGCGGTGCTCTTGAACCATCTGATAACCAACCACAACCTGATTTCTCTGACAGCAATGCTGTTGTTTTCCACCTCTGCAAGGGAACAGAAGGGAAATGGGAGATTTTGTTGGTAGGAGGGGAAAATACTTGCAAGGCCAAGTTGCCATCAAGAGCATATCTGAACCTCATTGGGAACTATGTTTACTGTAGCCAGCTCCTCCTGGTACACCAATGCTTGACACTTTTAAAGTTGTCTAAAGCTCCATTGTTATGCCACAGGCACTGTTCAAAAGATGTGGCCTGGCAGTCATCCCACCTGAGCCAGGTGATCTGTCCCAACATTTCAGTAACCTGGAAGGAACAACTACACACAGAGGTGAGACTTAAAAACCTCAAACCAAAGATTACATTATTGAAAGGATAATAAACATTAACTGTAGTTACCTAGTGTTTATTTGACTATGAAAAGATACAGTCATTTTGGGTCTTGTTAAATTGTGAGTTTAGATGCTGAAAAGTAGCTTCCATTGATGAATGTTTCCATATGCCATTTAATAAACTTTGAGTATTTCACCCATTAATCTGAGTGAATATCCCCCTACTCATCTCCAACAGCATCTGTAACACAGCCATTGGAATTACATGTCTGCAGTGACTCTGCTCAGTTTCCAGGGCTATTCAAGATTATGGGGAGCCTCTTTAAAACTTTGACATTCCTGAGAGAAGAACCCCTGCCATCTTATAGCTGAAGAGGTCATAAAGATGTTAGCGTAGGAAAACATATAACCACACAAAGGCAATCATATGCGGTTCTTTATTTGAGCACGCGGGACACAGGGGCGGTGAGACGCCCAAATCTTGTGCCTGAGGATACAAAGTTGCTTTGTGATTTTATACCTTCAAGTTACACATACGTTAACTGTAACTGAGTTTCTTCGAGATCGTGGGCATAATGTGCTGTGGAGTGAGATGTGAGCTATCCCAAACTAGGCCTCAGACTAGGCCTCAGACCTGGGGCCTGCTAGGCCTCAAACGTTTACCCTACGTAGAACCAGATAAGCTTGTAAGGCACTGGAAGCTGGGTTAAGGTATGGGTATTAATAGAATAGAGCAATTACTGTGAAAACGCGGTAGCTGCCTTAAACTGTGAATGTTTGCATATTTGCTCACGCTCCCCTGCCAATAGAAATGCATCTGTCACTGTAAACTATTCTTACTGTATATAACCGGCCGTCTCATGAATAAAGAGGAGAACGTATGATATGATCATGTTGGTCTGACCTGCGTTTGCTCGGTCTCCGATCCCACTTATAGTCCCAGCTTCATAATGGCGCCCGAACAGGGACACGGTTTTGTTTCTTATTTTTTCCTTCACTGGAGATACTTTCACGTTTAAATACGGATTTTATTTGATTTTTTTTCACTTCAGTGTGGATTGTTTCACTTCAATGTGGGCTTAAATGCGAAAAGTCCTTGCCGTTCTGGAAGTCAGTTTGTGTGCCTGGATTTGATTCGAATGGGACATACAGACATTCCTTAACTCACAAGGCTGGGGTCGGAGAGCGTTTGTTGCCTGATTTCGCCTGAAGGACTGCAGCGCCGTGCTGTGGGGAAGGGAGGTAAGCAACATTCGCAGTTTGGAACAAAAGACTTTAAAAAGATGGAATGAGATTTTCAGGCTGCTCTGCAGCTGCTAGCCAGGATTGCCTTGAAAAGGGGCGAAAAAATAAAAGACACTGATATAAATCAGCTGACCCTATGGGCTCGGAAAAAAGGGAAGTTAAATCAACCCTCGTTTCTTTTTAGTGAAACAGAGTGGAAAGAGACAGGTGAATTATTGTGGGACTCTGTAGCTTCGCATGGGAAAGACGCAAAGATTTGCTCAGAATTAGGAGTGATATGGAAAAAAGTCATAAATACCTTACAAACTTTCGCTGCAGAGCGAAGAGCTGCTCAAGCCGCAATTTTAGCCTTAGAGGGAGCAACTGTTTGTCCTTCAGACCCAGGAGTTGTCCCTTCCGAAATAAAGGAACCAAAGAAAGCATCCAGGGTGGCCAGATTCTTTGGAATAAGTTCCACGCATCCTGTGAAAGGAAACGCAGCCCCCCTTTGTTCTTCCCTGTGTGACGTGGTGGATGTGGCGGGCAATGCGAGTCGGGGACAGGAAATGCCTTTGTCGCTGTCTGAAGCGAGTGAGAGCAAGCAGGAAGTGCTGCCGCCACCAGACTCAAGGGGCGGAGTGAAAGACAAGGAGGCAGGCGGGGCCGAAGGCGGAGCCGGGTGGGCACAAGTGATGCAGCAGAGAGGCGGACCTCAGGGCGGTGCTGAGAGCCAGGCGGTGTTAGATTGCTCCTCGTTGGAAAAGGAGCTGACGTCGCCAGCAAATGTGACCAAAACAAACATGGCTGCGCCCATGCCGGAGCCCGGGAATGAAAATGTGGTTCAATCTGAGACCCCTGCACCTCCGCAGTCTACATCAGCCAGACCCATCACCCATCCATCGGCATCCCGTTACCCCCTGCCAGAATCCGACTGACGGAGAGGCTTTTGAGCCTGACGATCACTGCACACCTCGACCACCAAAAAAGACGCAGAGATCAGATGAACTACAGCAAACAATAGCTAAGCTCGCTGAACTTTCTAATCGTCAGAGTCAATTAGAGCAACAAACAATCAGAGCATCAAAGATTTTTCCACAAAAAACGCAGAACTTACAAACCCTTTCATCATTACACAGTAAGCAGGCACTGCCGCCTGCTGCCTAGCAGATGGCGCTGCGTGCCAACCAAACAGACCCGATCCAGGGATGCTGGGCCGCAACAAAAAAATGCACCATTATAGACGGGGACTTTGAAGCTGCTAATTTAATAGCCTGCCCGGTGTTAATTGAGCAGAACACTGCGAAATGGGAACTGCACGAATGGAAGGTCTTACACTCTGCCAAACAAACAGTAACAGAGCATGGAATTAAATCCGAAGCTGCAAAGAACATTATACAATATATTTTTACAGCAGATCTCCTCTGTCCTGCTGACAGTAGTAATATCGCGGCACTTTTATTGTCTCCATCACAATTTCTTATTTTTGAAAGAGAATGGAGATGCCTTGCGACTGAAGAAGCCAACAAACACCAAACAGTAGGAGACCCATTCTATGGAATACAGCCAGATATGCTGACGGGCCATGGAGCCTATGCTACAACCAATGTACAATTAACCTTTCCAATTGAAATTCACCAGCTGTCCCAGGCATTAGCCCATAAAGCCTTGCTGCTAGTGCCAGACCTGCACCATATGCTAATGTTAAGCAGGGAGCTACAGAACCATACAGCCAGCTCATCGATCATCTATCTACAGCTTTAAAAGGCGCCAGATGTGCAAGAGCATTTATTTCAATCCCTTGCATTTGAAAATGCCAATGCACGCACCAAAACCATACTAGCCTCCCTTCCTCAAGGTTGTGGAGTCAATGAAATACTAGTAAGAGCAGCCAGAGCAGAACAAAATAATCAAACAGCAGCTTTTACTGCAGCTATGCAGGATGCAATGCAGCAGCAAGGACATATTATCGCAGCTGCACTGACAGGGAAAAGCATCAGCTATTCTAATGGCAACAAAAAATCACCGTCGAGCATCATTTGCTTCCGCTGTGGTGAGACAGGCCATTTTAAGCGAATTTGTCAAAAGACTGTGTGGTGTCACAAATGTAATACAGACACCCACGCCACTGAAGCTTCCAAAAAACAGGGAAACTTCAAAGCCAGCGCGCTAAGGCAGCGCGCCAAGACACAAATCAATGCCTTGACCCACAAAATTCCAAAAATAGTTTCTTAAATAAAAACAGGCCTGCTACATGGGGGAGTCTCAGAGTAGATATAACAACAGCAGAAGTTGTTACCCTGCAAGACAAAGAAGTAACCCTGATTCCCACCGATGTTTATGGACCAATTTACAGCACAATTTCTCTAGTTGGAGGTTTGCTGTTGGGAAGATCCTCCACAGGTAAACAAGGTATCATTGTAATTCCAGGTGTCATTGATGCAGACTATACTGGACAAGTGAAAATAATGGCTTATGCTTTACAGCTGCCAGTGACTACTCCGAAAGGGAGCAGAATTGCTCAAATTATTCCATTTGAAAACATTCTACCAAATCGTCAATTCTCGAGACAGCCAACTGAGCCAGAAAGAGGAAACAGGAACTTTGGATCAACTGGCCACAATGTTTTCCTTACAGTGAGCCTGAAGGAGCGCCCACGGATTACAGTAAAACTCCAGCGAGGTGATGAGATCATTGATCGATCGCCACTTCTCGACAGGCGCAGATGTTTCGATAATGAATCAACTACATTGGCCAACTAATTGGCCGTTGCAGTCACCCTACACCCACGTAGTGGGGGTAGGTGGCACGAGTGTCCCTTCAATGAGTGCAGACCCTATTCGCATTATCTTTAATGATAATCAAGTCATTGTAGCTCATCCTTACATCATGCCAATGCCAGAAAAAAATCCGGGACTTTTGGGCAGAGATGTACTTTCCCAGATAGGGATGGTCCTAACCACTGATCAGCATTTTCCTTAATGGCCACTGCAGAGCAGCCACCCATTTTAAAAATCACCTGGTTGACTGAAACTCCTGTATGGGTCGAGCAGTGGCCAATGACAGAAAAGAAGCTGCGAATTACCAGGCAATTAGTACAAGAACAACTAGAAGCAGGTCATATTCAGCCCTCAGTGAGTCCATGGAACACGCCAATTTTTGTGATCCCCAAAAAATCAGGGAAATGGAGATTACTGCATGATCTTTGCAAGGTCAATGAGCAAATGCAAGCAATGGGTGCCTTACAGCCAGGCTTGCCAGCACCAACTATGATCCCTCAAGGGTGGAACATTGTAATCATCGATTTGAAAGACTGCTTTTTCACCATTCCACTTCATCCACAGGACACTCAGCGCTTTGCCTTCACTGTGCCATCCATCAACAGAGCAGCCCCAGCACAGCGATATGAATGGGTTACTCTACCCCAGGGGGGTCGCAACTCACTGACGATGTCTCAGTTGTTTGTTAGTTGGGCTTTGCAACCTATTCATCAGCATTTTTCCAGCTCAATGATTTATCATTATGTTGATGACATTCTCATTGCCACCAAAGCACCATTGACAGAGACAGAGTTAAACTGGTTGATAGCACAATTGAAACATCGTGGACTGACCGTAGCCCAAGAAAAAATACAGCGATCAGCTCCTTGGAAATACTTAGGTTGGCTGATCACGAGTGCACAGGTTCGCCCACAGAAAATTACTTTACATACTAACATTTCTACCTTACATGATGCTCAGAGACTCTTTGGGGACTTACAATCGGTTCGTACCATTGTAGGAATCACCAATGATGATTTGCAACCGTTCCTACCGTGGCTTCATAGTAGTGATGCCAGCAGTCCTCGAACCTGCACCCCTGAACAACAAAAAGCTTTAGATCAAGCGTCAAAAAAGTTACAGTGTGGTTGGAGTGCTCGTCAGATAGAGCACCTTCCACTGTCACTTTTTCTTTCCAACGCCGATGCTTGTCCATTTGCCATTGTTTTTCAATGGCAAAAGAAAAAGGGGGAACGCCTGTCTAAGTTTAGGTCAACAGCAAGTGTGTTAGAATGGGTATTTTTACCTATGCAACCAAAGAGTCGTGTCCTGACTAGAACAGACGCTCTTGCTGCACTGATAAAAAAGGGTAGGGACAGAATTATAGAGACATGGGAAGGAACCAGCAGATATCAGCGTTCCTGTTAGAAGTGAAGATTTAGAGTGGAAGCTGAGACATTCTGCCACATTACAAGAAGCGTTGCTAGGTTTTACAGGTGTGGTTCACAACCAGCAGCCAAAAGGCCCAATGTGGACTCTAATTACACGTTACCAATGGCTGGAAAGGCCTTTGTGTTCCTTGACACCAGTAAAAGGCAGAACAGTGTTTACAGATGCTGGTCGAAAAACAAAAAGAGCTGTGTGTGTATGGCAACAGCAAGGAGAATGGATGCAACATTTACTTCAGAGTGAAGCAGGAGACAGCCTGTTAGCGTAGGAAAACATATAACCACACGAAGGCGATCATATGCGGTTCTTTATTTGCGCGCGGGGACACAGGGGCGATGATATGCCCAAATCTTGTGCCCAAGAATACAGAGTCGATTTGTGATTTTTATAGTTTCAAATTAGACACATGTTAACTAACCTCCACCCCTAGATACTGATTATCCTATTCCTTAGTTACTATCTTAAATCATACCTACGCTTCTACCCTGATCCACACTTGATTTGGTTAAAACAATGCTTCTCAATTATCTTCCTGGGCTACAGTCACACTTGATTCGGTCATTACAATGGCATGGAGCTGGTTGCAGAAGCTGATGCTTGTTCCAAAGCCGAGCTGTGTCAAGTTCCAGTTGTACGTTCTCTACTTTCCTCCCCCCACACATACCTCAACTTAACCCCGTGGTTAACTTATAGAGAAATTATATTTTTAACCCTCCACCATCATTCCCCCCTTTGAAAGTATTTTCACTCTAATATACTAAGTGTAAATGCTTTCACTTAATACAGTCCATTTGGCTTCAGAGTTTATACTGGATGTTCATCTTCAAATCCTCTGTTGTCATAGGCTTTGTCCGGGATGTTGTTGCGGATCGAAGGCGCTGGATATGGATTCCGTGCCAATGCCTTCATTTTGGTCCTGTTCCAAGATGCCTTTTTCTGTATTTCTCTCTTCAAGATTCTGTAAACTGACCAAATTACTAAAAATATAATTAGTAAAATTATCAGATTTTCAAGGATAGACTTTATCCATGAACTCACATTCCATCCTAATCCTTCAAAGATTTTACCTAACCAGCTGGTAGCTAAATCCTTTTGTTCTTTTTGTGCCTCATGCTCTATTTGTTTTAACTGACTGATGTCATGTTCTACATCTGCAGTTACATTTGGGATGTGCATGCAGCAATGGTCGATTTGTCCCTTTAAATATCCACACACTCCTTGTTCTTTCAAAAGTAACATATCTAAAGCCAAACGATTTTGCAGGGTCATTTCGGTGGTGGCCTGTAATTGCATGTTGAGTTCCATAAATCCTTCTTGTGTGATTCTTGCTAATCCGTCTACCTGACCTGTGAGTCTATATAGCATTTCTCTATTTAGATAATTTGCAACGGGACCAAACAAGGATTCTAGGGCTCACCTAATCTTTACTAGAGGGTTCCTTCCAAGTGTCATCTGGGTTCTTGTCCTCTGAGACGTCTCGTTTTGCTTTTATTTGCAAGGGTTCACTGCTCCTTTTAAATGGGGATTTCTTCCAAATTGGACATAAAGTGGGAAGGCCCAGGGTGATTTCTCTTACCTCCCCATCCATAGGCAAGTGTGTTGTCCAGGTGCCATCACTCATTTCCCATACAAACGGTCCTGGACTTCGAATTGTACTCCTGCTACATCCTACTATAATCTTGGAATCTATTTTGCCTTGTTTGTGTTTAATTTTCCTGCAGGCACAACCAATTCGTAAGGCTACTGCCAATGGTGACCACTGTTTTATTTCCAGATTATCAGAGGTGCAATCATAAATTTTATTACATACCCACCAACTTACCTTATTTGCCTCTTTCTGACTGCTAGTACCAGTACTTGTCACTGTGGGATCTGTCTCATTTTCAGAGCCTTTCCATTTAATGCACCAGGGTGTGCTTTCCATATATTGGAATTTCTGGAGAATGCTCATAGACCATGCACTGTCCCAGGGTTCCAGTCCTTTCCAATCCTTTTCTTCACATTTCCACACCACAACACTCTCTGTAGCATTGTCCCTGATCTTTTGATAGTGTAGAAACCAACATTCCCATTTTGCAAGATCTTGGTCCTTAACCCACCACTCTATGATTTGTCCCAATTTGCCATTACTAAGAGTGCACTCTGACTTTCTCATGGGTTGCATATAGGAACTCTCTGTTATCTTCCAGTACTCTTTGACCACCACCCTTGACTCTGGTACTTGTTTACATTTGATTGTTTTGTTCCCTCCTATTTCAGGTAATTTTGATGTTATTATTCCCCAGCTTACTGGGTCCCCTGCTGCCTTTGGTATTGGCAGACAGGCTGTTATTCTGCTGGTATTGTGCATTTTGGCAAAGTCTCTGACCAATCTAATCTTTACATTCTCAGCCCGAATTTCATTAGAAATTTCTATTACTTGTGTCTTTGCCTGTACCTCTCTCTTCATTCTAGAATGAAGAGTTGTTAGTTGACCCTTCTGTATTCTATATCCCAAAGTAACAGCAATCCCTATTGGTGACATTAGTATCTATGAAATTAACATTACCCAAAAGAAGAGCATGAGCACAGTTACCAATACCATTTGAACAGTTACAGACGTTTTAGCCTCAGCTTTGTCGGTCCTATAGTTTCTACAGCCCACGACTGGACTCCACGAGGGACCTTCTTCACACGCATGTAGTGTATCTAGGGTTCCACTCCAGCCACTGACTGCTGTAAAGGTGGTTAGCAGTACCTGATGGGGACCAGTCCACTTCTCTTTTAGTGGTTCTTCGTTCCAGGTTTTGATGTATACCTCATCTCCTGGTTCGATGTTGTGGACTGGATTCTCCAGGGCCAGTGGTCTGTTCCACACGAGAACACTTCGGAGCCGAGCTAGAGTTTTCCCGAGGGACAGAACATAATTATACACATCTTGTTTCCCTGTGACATGAACATTTGGATTGGGGTTAGGAGATTCATATGGTTTCCCATACAATATTTCATAAGGACTAACTGACATCCCACTCCTAGGCTTTATTCGAACCCTCAGCAATGCGATCAGCAAAGCCTGTGGCCGCTGCAGTTTGGCTTCCTGGCATATTTTACTGATCTGCCTTTTCAGTGTCTGGTTCATTCTCTCTACTTGCCCACTTGACTGGGGTCTCCATGGTGTGTGGAGGTCCCAAGATATTCCCAATAACTTGCTTACCCCTTGTACCACGGTGGCTATGAAGTGTGGGCCTCTGATGATATCCCTAGGGGCACCCCAAACCTGGGAATGATCTCCTGTAATAACCACTTAACTGTTTCCTTTGCTTGGTTTGTGCAACAGGGAAGGGCTTCTGGCCATCCAGAAAACGTGTCAACCCCTACTAACAGGTATTTGTATCCCCGAGTTCTTGGCAATTCTGCAAAATCTACTTGCCAATAGTCTCCTGGTTCTATTCCCATCCGAATTCTGCCTAACTGTGCCTGTCGTCTAGCTATTGGGTTGTTTTTCAGACAGATTTCACATTTAGACATTACTGACTTGGCCATTGTTTGCATCTGTACTGAGATTAGGTATTGTCTCAACCACTTTACCAACGCCTCTGCACCCCAGTGACACTCATTATGTTTTACCTGTAAAATTTCTCTCATTACCAAAGGAGGTACCACTATTTGCCCTTGTGCGGTTACATACCACCCTTCTGCGTTCTTCTGTGCCTTCAGCAGTTGTGCTAGTCTGTCATCTTCGATTGTATATTTTGGTTTAGGAGGCAAATTAAATTGAGAGATATTTAGTCTTGACGGTATCAATGCCATTGTTTTCTGCACCTCTCGCGCTACCTGACGGGCTGCCCAATCTGCTCTTCGATTTCCTTCACAAATTTTGGAGTTGCCTGATTGATGTGCCTTGCAGTGCATGATTGCTACTTGTTCAGGTTTTTGTACTGCATCTATCAGTTGTAGGACTGCATCTTGATGTTTAATATTTGTACTTTGGGAGGACAGCAGTCCTCTTTCTTTCCATAAGGCTCCGTGTACATGCACTACTCCGAAGGCATATTTGGAGTCAGTCTAAATATTTACTGTCTTCCCCTCACTCAGCTCTAGTGCTCTGGTTAATGCGATTAGTTCTGCCCTTTGTGCAGACGTGTTAGGTGGTAGTGATTTTGCCTCTATTACTACATCAATTGTAGTTACCATATATCCTGCGTATCTGGTTCCGTTCTCCATGAAGCTGCTTCCATCTGTAAAGAGTTCTTGCTCTGGTTGCTCTAGGGGGACATCCATCAGATCTGTTCCTGCTGAATAGGTGTGCTCGATTACTTCTAGACAGTCATGCTCTAATGGACCTTCCTCAGCTGTGGCACCTAGAAATAGAGCTGGATTCAAGAGGTTAGTTGTTTTTAGTGCAACGTCATCCTGCTCAGTCAGGGTTACCTGGAATTTCATCATCCGGCTTGGAGAGAGCCAATGGCCCCCCTTTTGTTCCAGGACTGTAGTTACCATGTGTGGCACATAGACATCTATGTGTCTTCCCATCGTGAGCTTCCTGGCTTCCTGTATCAGCAGCACGGTAGCTGCCACTGCCCGCAGACATGAAGGCCATCTGGCACTTACGTTGTCGAGTTGTTTGGAAAAGTAACCCACCGGCATTTTCCAGCTTCCCAGTCGTTGGGTCAGGATTCCCAGTGCCACTCGCTGCCTTTCATGCACGTACAGCTGAAAGTCTTTAGACAGATCAGGTAATCCCAAAGAAGGAGCAGTTGTCAGTGCTTCCTTTAACTTCTGGAAGGTCTCTTTCTGTGGTTTGCCCCAGGTGAACGGCTGCGTCTTCTGAGCCTCGTACAAGGGTTTTGCAATCAGTCCATATTCCATGATCCACAGGCGACACCACCCTGTCATTCCGAGGAAGATCCGCAGCTCGTGTAGATTCTGGGGCTCTGGAATAGCACAGATAGCTTGAATACGATTAGTACCCAGTTTTCTCTGCCCTTGTGAGATTTCACATCCCAGGTAAATCACAGTCTGTTGGGCAATTTGTGCTTTTTCTCTGGATACCTTATACCCTCCCATTCCTAATGAATTTAAGATCTCAATGGTTACCTTTATGCAGGTCATTTCTTCCTCTGTTGCAATCAAAATGTCATCTACATACTGGAGTAATAGATATTGGTCTCTCGGTACTTGCCCTTCTCTGGTCCAGATTTCCAGTTCCTTTGCCAGTTGACTTCCAAACAAAGTGGGGGAGCCCTTGTACCCCATCGGTAATCGAGTCCAGGTGAGCTGAGTTTTTCTTCCACTTTCTGGATGTTCCCACTCAAAGGCAAATAGTTTCTTACTTTCTTGGTCAAGGGGTATGCAGAAGAAGGCATCTTTTAAGTCAATTACAGTAAACTATTTATATATCTCTTTTACGGATGCTAACAATGTATAGGGATTGGCAACCACTGGATGAATGTCTTTTGTGATTTCATTTATACCTCTTAAATCCTGTACAAGTCTATACTCACCATTGGGTTTCTTTACTGGGAAGACTGGGGTGTTGTATTCTGATTTACATTCCTCTAGAATTCGATATTTTAAGAATTTATCAATGGTCTTTGCTATTCCCTGTCGTGCTTCTGGTTTTATAGGGTATTGTTTGATTCGTACAACCTTTGCTCCTTCTTTTAACTCTACATGTACCGGTTGTGCTAACTTAGATTTTCCAGGTACATCTGTTTCCCAGACAGAGGGAATTACTGCATCCTCTACTTCCTTAGGAATATTAGAAATTGGTTTTTCTTTTATCATCAAAATCCTTCCTGTGTTACACTCAGGTATTTTCATTACGAGTTCACCATTCTCAAAAGTAATTACTGCCTCCAGTGCTGCCAGTAGATCGCGCCCTAAGAGCGGAATTGGGCAATCTGGCATGTATAAGAATTCATGGGTTAAGATCTTATCTTCAAAGCTCAATTCTAGGGGTTGCAAGAATGGTCGTACCTCCTCCTTCCCTGTGGCTCCAATGACTGCTGCTGACTTGTTCTCGACTTGCCTCTCAAGATAATTTAATACAGAATGTGTTGCCCCTATGTCAATGAGAAAATCTACGTCTTTTCCTTCTAAATGCAAAGTCACCATGGGCTCTCTTGATCCTGGCTCCCTCTCATGTAAAACCATGACCCTGGTTACACCATCCAGCTGATGCTCACCACTTTGATTAAACATACTGTCTAACTGAGGTTGACCATTCTGGCTAAACCGGTTTGGACACTCCCTTTTCCAGTGTCCCTCCATCCGACAATACGCACACTGATACAGACCTAGTCTACCATGACCAGAACCTCTGCCAAAGCCACCTCTATTACCGCCATGACCTCCTCTACCACGTCCCCGCCCCTGTCTCTGTAAAACTGCCAAAAGGCTTTGCCCCTGTTTCTTGGCAATTTCTCTGTCCCTGTTATTATAAACTTTCCAGGCAACCTCTAGGAGTTAATCCAAGTTTCTTAACTCTTCACCTTCCAGTTTCTGTAGCTTTTTCCTAATATCTTCCTGTGCTTGACCCAGAAAAATAAAGGCAAGCTGAATTCTTCTTTGCTCACTGTCTACCTGAAGATCAGTATATCTTCTAGCTGCTTCCTTAAGTCTTTCTAGAAAGGCAGTGGGAGATTCTTTCTTTTCCTGTCGAATTTCATACAACTTAGACCAGTTCATACTCTTAGGTATTGCCTGTTGAACACCAACTGAAATCCACTCCTGATATCTCTTTAGCCTCAGCATATCTACTCTAGATGGGTCATTAGTGTCCCACTCCAGATCTGCAGTGGGAAAATTATAATCCAGTGTCCCTGTCACCAAACCATTTCGTATATCTTCTCTAGCTCTTTCTCTCACTGCTCGAAGAACCATATCTCTCTGTCTCATTCATCAGAGTGTCTAATATCACATGAATATCTTCCCAATCAGGGTTCTGAGTTTTCATTATCATCTTAACCACGCGAGCTACCTTATCTGGGTTTTCTCTATACGTTCCAGTTGATTGTTTCCATATAACTAAATCAGCAGGTGAAAAGGGTACCTTTACAAAGACAGGTCCATTAGTTCCCACCCCTTGCCTTAGTGGTGCAATAATTGTTCTCTTTTGTTTGCCTGATTTTAATATACCCTTTCTTGCCTTAGGCCACGCCGGGGCCAGTTTTCCTCGTGTTCGGTGAGCTACTGGGGCGTCTAGCTCATCCACTTCAGTGTCACTACTTTCCATTCTATCTGTCTTCTTCACATTCCCCCTTTGCTTCCGCTTCACAATCACATCCTGGACAGGTGAATCTGGCAGGGGGAGGTACAGGGGGGCAGACGGGACAGGAGCTGGCGAAGGAGGTGTAGGTGGGAGCGGAGGGTACCCTTGAACCGGTGTTGGAGGGGGGATAAATCTTTCAGCGGGCGTGGGCGGGGGGGCAGGATAGCTTTGAGCAGGTATATGTGGAGAAGGGGGGGTTCCCTGGGCAGGCAGAGGAGGGGCAGGCACCTCGGCAGGCAGAGGGGGGGCAGGCACAGGCAGAGGAGGATAATTACCTTCAGCAGACAAAGGTGGGGGTGAAACATATTGTGCTGGCATGAGCGAGGGGGGTGTAAGAGAATCAGGTGGGATCAAGGTGAGTGGGGTAGAACTTGGTGTTGAGGGGGCTGGGGTGGGTCCGGGAGCCATGGGGGATACCAGTAATTCTGATTCCAGTTCATCTCTTCCTCCCCGCAAAGCCTCACTTACAGCTACTTGTTGCATACAATGCTTATTTTGGATGCAAGCCAAGCACTTATTATGTTCAATTTTTACTTCTTCCATTTTGTTGCCAAGCCACCCAACTGGTTTTTCGAGCAAGCACAGAAATAAATCAAGGTATGGGATTTGTTCCACCATTCCATCTTGTGTACAAAGCGATCTAAGTTGCATAATAACCTTTAGATCTAAAGACCCGTTTTTTGGCCAGCTCTGGTTTTCAAGCAAAGCATATTTTGGCCAGCTCACATTACAATACTCAATCAGTTTATCTTTTCGTAATTCCTGACCGAAGTTCCCCTCTTTCCAATGTGCCAACAAACAACCCAACGGAGAAGAACTTGGTATAGAGGCATTATTGCTGCCCAAAACCTCTTTTAACCCTTTTAATTTCTCCATATTACAGATACATAAAAACCACAGATGCCGAACCTGCAACGCTTTCGCGATGTCTGACGGACGGCTGCCTAGGCAATACCACCAGGAATTCCTTTTGCCCAACCAAGCGTAGCTTTCGCTGCGTCTTAATGGCAGGCCCCCAGACCAGAGAATAAAGAACCTTACCTCTCACCAGGGGTCGTTGTGAGCGGCGAGGGTCGCGGCTCCGATGGGCTCCCCGAGAAATCACCCGGTGCCGGCTGGAGCGTGATTGGGTCGTGGGGTCCTGGCTGCGCCCACAAGGTCCCGTCCTGGGTCGCCAAAAATGTTAGCGTAGGAAAACATATAACCACACGAAGGCGATCATATGCGGTTCTTTATTCAAACGCGCGGGGACACAGGGGCATACAGTGCCCAAATCTTGTGCCCAAGAATACAGAGTCGATTTGTGATTTTTATAGTTTCAAATTAGACACATGTTAACTAACCTCCACCCCTAGATACTGATTATCCTATTCCTTAGTTACTATCTTAAATCATACCTACGCTTCTACCCTGATCCACACTTGATTTGGTTAAAACAATGCTTCTCAATTATCTTCCTGGGCTACAGTCACACTTGATTCGGTCATTACAATGGCATGGAGCTGGTTGCAGAAGCTGACGCTTGTTCCAAAGCCGAGCTGTGTCAAGTTCCAGTTGTACGTTCTCTACTTTCCTCCCCCCACACATACCTCAACTTAACCCCGTGGTTAACTTATAGAGAAATTATATTTTTAACCCTCCACCATCAAGCCTGCAAACCCTTGAACTGAGAGCAGTGTGTTGGGCTTTACAAACCTGGAACAAAGAACCTCTCAATGTTGTTTCAGACTCGTTATATGTAGTTGAAGTTGTGCAAAGAATTGAAGATGCGCTCATCAGAACCACTCAAAATCAGCGACTTGGAGAACTGTTTCTGCAGCTGAGAAGTATACTGAGACAGCGTCAGCATGCCTTTTGTGTTATGCACATTCGTAGTCACCAGTGCAACAGTGGTTTAGGAGAAGGCAACACACGAGCAGATGCTGCAGTCAGTTGTGTTGCTCATATTCCTCCTGAAAACAAATTTGTACGAGCTCTCGATAGCCATGAGAATTTTCATGAGAATGCTAGGGCCTTGCGTCGTCAATTTCAAATATCTATGAACGATGCACAAGGGATCGTGCGTGCCTGCCCTCAATGTAGTCATCATGGGCCTGGCCTTGGTCTAGGCACGAACCCCAGAGGAATGAAAGCTTTAGAATTGTGGCAGATGGATGTAACTCATGTTCCGGAATTCAGAAGATTGAAATATGTCCATGTCACTGTTGATACTTATTCTAAATTTATCTGGGCCACAGCGCAATCAGGAGAAAGAGCTTTGCATGTTGAAAGACACCTGACTGTTTGCTTTGCATTGATGCGAGTGCCTGCAGAAATTAAGATCAACAATGGTCCAGCCTATGTCGGTCAGCAAGTTGCTAGATTTCTGCAGAAGTGGGGAGTCAAGCATACCACCGGAATTCCTCACTCTCCTACTGGTCAAGCCATTGTAGAAAGGGCTAATTGGAAGCTGAAAGAATATTTAGCAAGGCAGAAACAGAATGATGAAACTGACATAACTAGCCGATTATCCAAGGTACTGTTCACTTTAAACTATTTGTGCTTAGCAGAAGGAAGAGAAGAGCCTGCAGTTGTTATCCACCATCAGGCAGTGAAAGAAGGAAGACTACAAGCAATTCCAGGGCTTTATGTATATCATAAAAATATGCGAACGGGTGAATGGCAGGGACCAAGTCCTGTGTTATTTAATGGTCACGGCTATATGTGTGTTTCCGCAGGAGAAGCAGGACCTGTTTGGGTGCCGAGCCGATTTACCCATGCGTGTCCGCAATCAGAGATACCAACTAGCGGTAATAACCACGGTGACAGCAGTGAATTGCCTGAAGCACCTCAAGAAGACCCAGAGACTGTTGAAAATTAATTGTTATAGCAGAAATAAATGGTTGTAATGTTACAGTTATATGATTAGATTTGTGATAAGCTATTGTTAAGATTTAAGTTTAAGTAATAGACAAGTGTTATTTGTTTAGTTTTTATAAGAGGCAACTAAAACGATGAGCAGAATGTTAGGTGTCAGAATGTCTGTTTTAATTGGTGTTTTAATAGAAACGGGATCAGGAATGCTTAACGTTGACCCAAGGCAAAATATGTGGGTCATGTGAGCCAACCAAAACAAACAAGATTCCTTTTGTTTGTCTTTGGCCACACCATCTAATCCTTTTCGAACTTGCTTGATTGGGGTCCCAGTGAGCTCCATGACAGAGTTCAAAACCTGGTCTCGAATTCAAATTAATTCAAAAAGTGTTTTAGGAGTACAAGCTGCTGTCATTGCACAAAATGTTAAAGTTATTAGTGCAGAGCCTCAGGAACTTGATCTTCTGGGCTCTGTGCCAGGAACTTACTGTTTAATTTTTGGACATTTTATGATAAATTCCAGTTTGTTAATCATAAACAAACAACAGCTAAAAGATGACAGCACTTGGTTATCTCCCCATTCCCCATTGTACTACAATTACACAGAATATTGCAGCAATTGGACTAAGTCTGTGACACCATTAGCAGGTGTTGCTAAGAAACTGCCACCAGGGATCTTTCTCATTTGTGGAGATAGAGCCTGGTCTGCAATGCCCCAAAAGGGTATAGGAGGACCATGTTATTTCGGTAAATTGACATTATTTGCTCCTAGCATTCATCAGGTTTTAGGATTGTCTCAAAGGACCCGACGAGTCAAACGAAGTATGTCTCAATTAGGCCCCGACTGTAAAGATCGAGTTACTCTGTGGCAACCTGCAGCTGTAATCTCAGCATCCGTCTTTGCCCCAGGAGTTGCTTCAGGGCAAGCTCTCACACAATTAAAACGTGGCCTGCTGGACAGGAAAACAGATTAATATAATATCCAATTTGCTAAGTGAGCTTGCCAAAGACATTAATGACGTTCGTCATGCAGTGCTCCAAAACAGAGCTGCTGTAGACTTCCTCCTTTTATCACAAGGGCATGGATGTGAAGAATTTGAAGGCATGTGCTGCATGAACTTATCAGATCATTCGCGATCGATTTACAAGCAGTTATCGCAGTTGAAAGAGAACATGAAAAATCTTATAGTTGTAGACACACCGTTTGACAAGTGGCTTGGATCATGGGGTTTTACTGGGTGGATCAAAGATTTAATTCGTTTTAGCATAATAGTACTTATTGTTATCGTAATTATCTTAATTATCGTGCCTTGTTTAATACGATGCATGCAAAAATTAGCTAGCTGTGCCTTGACGTCAGTTTGGATAGCTCAAAAAGAAAAAGCGGGAACTGTAACTGAGTTTCTTCGAGATCGTGGGCATAATGTGCTGTGGAGTGAGATGTGAGCTATCCCAAACTAGGCCTCAGACTAGGCCTCAGACCTGGGGCCTGCTAGGCCTCAAACGTTTACCCTACGTAGAACCAGATAAGCTTGTAAGGCACTGGAAGCTGGGTTAAGGTATGGGTATTAATAGAATAGAGCAATTACTGTGAAAACGCGGTAGCTGCCTTAAACTGTGAATGTTTGCATATTTGCTCACGCTCCCCTGCCAATAGAAATGCACCTGTCACTGTAAACTATTCTTACTGTATATAACCGGCCGTCTCGTGAATAAAGAGGAGAACGTATATGATCATGTTGGTCTGACCTGCGTTTGCTCGGTCTCCGATCCCACTTATAGTCCCAGCTTCAGTTAACTAACATCCACCCCTAGCTACTGGCTCTCTTATTTCTTAGTTACTATCTTAAATCATACCTATGGTTTACCCTGAGTTATACTTGATTTGGTTAAAACAATGCTTCCAATTATCTCCTGGGCTGGAGTCACACTTGATTCAATTAAAACAATAGTACGAGGCTAGTTGCAGTAACCTGACATTTGTTCGAAGGCCAGGCTGCATCAGGTTTCAGTCTGTGCGTCTTCTAGCTCCCCCACCACCCGCTGTTAGCCATACAGAAGTTATTTTTTAACCCTCCACTATCAAAGATACTCCATCTCATGTAATCCAGTGTTGAAGCACAAACTCTGCAGAGGAGGAAAAATGGCTTCACCTTTATGAAACACCCATTTCCAAGCCCACTAGATTCATGTCTAAACTTCCCAACAAGCTCAATTACTCTTCACAGGATGAAGAAGAAGGAGACATATGTTTCAGATGGCTACAAGAAGAAAAAGGGGGTTAATCTTTGACATGAAGTTATGGTTTGCCCAGCAAAAAATATTTTGAGGTAAGTTGGAGAAAGCAGAGATGATGCATAGGTCCAGAAACCCCTGCCTGTCCTACAGCCACGGATTCAAGTCCTTGCACAACCCACAACCAAAGCCACAATCAAACTGCTTATGAAGAATATAAAGCTCAAAACCAATCAACTGGTCAAACTAATATGACCTGTGTCCAAATAGTGAAGATCTAATTAACAAGAAAGGAAACATGTCAGCTCGAGTTGTGCAGTTTTATTTGAACAAAAACCAGTGTAGATATTTTTAATAAAGTCTACATTACACTAAATGCATGTACATTTGTAAGAAGATAACCTAGTTGTAAAGAAGGTGCAGGATAATATGTACAATCATAATTAAGTTTAAAAAATTCACATTTTCCATAGATTTACTTGACAGTCCCAGGCTTTCATGGTATATAAATGGTAACCAAAAGAGGTAACAAAAAACCCCAAACCCTAATCACAAGAAAATTCAGCTAGAGGACCGCATAATACACTCAATTTTTCAAATAAACTAGTTCATAGAATTCTTATTTGTCCTAAATCAAATTTTGGATATAATTTTTGAATTACTATAAATAACAGGTTCAATGAGTATACTGATGTAAACATTTTTGTTTATATCAAAATGGCAATGGTGCCATTTTCTTCAATAAAAATCTGTATTTTATGTTGTGGTCTGGTCTTCCACTTTTACAAATTAGAATAATTACACAGGATGTTTCTTAATACATGGTAAAAATTATCAAACAGCAAGGGAGATATGTTCAAAAGACACTTGGAAGCTTTTCAGTCCACCTTTACAACACTGTAAATCTTACTTACAAACCAGAAGCAGGCAAAAAATCCAATAGTTCCTGAAACAAGAAAGTAAAAATGGTTAATCTTCCAGTTTGCCCTGAGAGAGAAATCTAACAAGTACTTCCCATCAGGACAGAATGTAACATTGTAATCTAGCTAACTACCCAGAAAAACACCACTTCTTAAATTTAACAACACATTCATCCCCAGACTAGGTTATTGATTTAGATCAAAGATGACTTTTAGGGACCAGGCCACTTCATGTACATTTAAGCCACCGATGACTGTATTGCCACCACTATGAGCAGGGACACAAGCACCAGTTCAGAAACTGACTTTTATAAACACGCTCAGTCAGCCCCTACCTGGTTTTGTTTAGGTCTACAATACTTCACCACTACCTATGAATTATGACACATAACTAGGCCTTGGAAAAATTCACCTGTTCCAGTTTTATAGTCATCGTGCTCTATTTATACTTGAGAATAGAAATTTCTTCTTCTGTGTATCCTGTTACTTCCTTTTGGCAAAGGAATGCTCTGAGTTCTACAGCAGCTGGAAGCAAGCAGCAAGTGAAAGCAGCAGTGACAAACCAAAACACTGAATGAGATTAGTATATACCAATTTTCTATTTTTAAACCGATGAACAAATTTGTGGTTTTCACCAACAGTTACTAGTATTGGGCAACTGCAAGGACACTGTCCATCACATTTACTTTTAAATTACTTTAAGAACTTCATATGCAAGGAGACAGAGTCCCAGTCAATTAATTTAGTCTTCAGCCTCTAAAGGAAGCAATGCACTGCTCCTCACACTTTTACCTAGTTGTAAACTGCCACAGAGATGTTAACCCTTAACAGATAAAAAAAGGGAAGATCTCAGTTGCACTGAATTCTTTCTCAAAGATACAGCTACATGCCAGCCCTGGGATAGCCCTTCCCAGTTCCACTGCAGGCACTCAAGATCATGCACTCAGCTCCTCCAGTTTTATATTAACCTTTTCTGTCTGTACAGCCCACGTTAACATCAGGTCCAACATCTTTCACTGTAGCAAGAGCATGATGTGTTATGGAATGAAGGTTGAGCTATCCCAAACTGGGCCTCAGATTTGGGCCTGCTAGGCCTCAGATTTTGGCCTGTGTAGAAGTAGATAAGTTTTGTGGCGCAGTTAGAAATTAGGTTAAGGTGTGGGCATAGACTGTATAGAACAATTAGGGTGAAGATACGGTAGCTGCCTTAAACTGAGATAGTTTACATACTTGTTCACGCTGAATGCCAATAAGAATGCACCTGCAACTGTAAATTATTCTGCACTGTATAAAACCAGCCATTTTGCAAATAAAGGGGAGAACGTATGTTTTAACCACATTGGTTGTATCGTGTGTTGCTCTGTTCCAGCTTCCATATAGAGACCCTGGCTTCATTTCACTATTGTGACTGACTTAATAACTAGAAGATTCTTTATTAGGCATTTGGGTTTTTTACATGAGTTACATTTCTGTCTTTCAGACCACATCTACACATTTCTCAAGCAAGCAACCCATCTTGCAATGCTTATTACCTGTATGCCAATTCTTACATTTCTCATGCTACTATGTATATTTTCAGTTAAAGGCTTTTTGACCTACTAATGTTTTATGCCACAGATTACCCTTTCCTTCCAAGTCTGCAGTTGTTATTCTCTGACACAGTAGGAGACAGCAGATTTATGGCTGTTGATAGGATATCAGACATGAACCACACAAGGGATGTAATTCCTTTCTAGACTTGACATCACTAAGTCTTTGCAGTTCATGGTTATAACTCACTCCTTCCTGTGTCAAATACTCCAATACCAGCATGGTTACTCTAAGCCTTACTCTCACAGTTTTGTCCTAATAATGGTTCTCAGTCTCTGCTTCCTGGTTGTTTTTATAAAATAGCCCACTCCGAGTCTTTTATGGCTTTGAAATCAGTTTCTTCCAAATGTTTAACAGATTAGATACCTTAAAAATTTATCTGCTGTTCTAGAAGAAAAGTGTACTATCATAACAAAAATGTACAACTATCCCAAGAATGACAGCTACCATAGTTTTCTGAGCATGCTACAACTTAATATGGGAACACACTCTATATCCATGTATTTTCCTCCAATCCTTGCTAGTCAGAATCTTTATAATAGATCAGTTTTCTATAAAACATTGCCTCAGTCATAACAGAACTTGAAGACTTCATGCTGTGAACAAGCATTTTATCTATAAACAGATTTTCACAGGTTTCAGTAACATTGATTTTCAGCTCCCCCTCCTAAAAAAAAAGTCTGTTTAGCAAATCAAAGACCAAGTATACCCTGGTCATTTTTCAAACTTTATCAAAAATTTTGCCAATGTACTGGAAGCAGAGAAAGACACTTAAGTGGTAACGTTTGTCAGATACCAGATTTGAATCATGAACTCAGGAGAGAAAGGCAACATTCATTACCAAGACACAGCCTTAGGTAGTCAAAGTCAGAACCTTCTCTGGTGAGCACAGATTCCTTCTGCTGCTACCTCTACATCAATAATTGGGGCTTACCAGCACTGTAATTTCCTCATCCCTCCCATGAGCAAATATATCCCACAAACTCCATATGTGGATAGCTCTAAGGACCAGAAACATCAAAAACAGAACATCAAACTAAAGATCCCACCATCTATCAAAGGAACCTCTCCTAAACAGCCACGTCATGCTTTAAGATCAGAATGGTCTAAAGGTGCTGGCACAAAATAGGTTGAAAACTGGTTTTAGTGCTCTTAGTGCTCTTATTTCTTTTTTTAAAAAACATGGGCCAAACAGACTAGAAGCTTCTAAAGGCTCAGATCAGCAGAGTTGTGTTGACATTGCAACTAGTATTACTGGGCAGAAATTAATGTAAGGTAAGAGAACATTATTTATAAGGTTCCCCTGAACAGTTGCTTTACCTACATGATTGCTTATGTTAGTGCAAAAAAAAGCTCAATTTTTGCCTTTATTTTTAAGAGCATGAACCACAGCATAGAGCCTGGTTCCACTGAAATTCAGTGGTTTTCACCTCAGCCCTTGGGGTGCTTGTGATTCCATGAACACTATAAGGCCCACAAAAGGTAAAGCAGTAAAAAAGCTTCTGATTTCCTACATAGTAATAAATATGCCAGTCAAAGGGATCTGCAAATGAGTAGCAATTGGGGAAGAAAAATAGCTCTGAACTAGCGTGGCTTGCTTGAAAATTGTAGCCAGAATGTTTTCCACATTTTCTGTGTTTTAGTCCATTTCACAGATTTGTCACTTGCTCCAGATTTGAGCACTTTATACTGGACAGCACTTCATACTGGATCTTTAGTCTGGTGCTGACAAGTATACAGGTTCTCAGATTCTCCTTTTAACTACTTTGACTAAAGCCAATCTTAAAACAGATAACTGCACACTTGTCACCATGAGATCTTCCTAGTTTGTTGAGCGTTCATACGAAAGTAGAAGTGTGCAGCTTCTCATGCTCGTTAATGTAAACAGGAGATCGTGTTTTGTAAATATTGCCATTGTTATGAATTCCTTCTCCAAGAGAAGGGGAGGTTGAATGACAGCCTCCTTGACCAATGTGGGTAAGAGTTGGGAATGCCCACTCTCCAATCCATGGTCACCTTGTTAGAAGTATAGTGTCCTGGGGTGACAGGACATTTTCATGCTTTGTATCCCAAATCGTGGGTTTTTTTTTTTTCCTGTTCCCATGTGCCCAGTTTGTTTTGTCTATAGCTGAGCCCCTCCCCCGGCTGCTTGCTTTTGGCTTGCTTGCTGCTAGATTTAGGCTGCTTTGCTAGCTTTGCTCTCTTGCTTTCTGCTTTTTGCTTGCTTTTTTTTTGCCATTTTTCTGCTTTTTGTGTTTCCCCTTCTTTCCTTCCTCCCTTCCCTGAAGACATCGGACCTGCTTCGGGCCCTGATTTCGGGAACATCAAGGGAACACCCCCCGGAGTCTGCACCTGAAAGAAGCTTTGGCACCCTCCCCAGCAGAGACTGCTCACCCTCTCTTGGACTGGTGAAAACATTTCTTGTCATCTCGGACTGTTTTCCTTGTGCTGGAGAGTGGGTTTTTTTTGTTGTTTCTCAATAAACAAGTTTTTTCCACTTTCTCCTCTGAGGAAATTCCTCCCGAACCCGGTGGTGGGGGAGGGAGTTGTGGAATTTTGTCCTAAACTAGGACAAACAGGAAGGAATAAACAAGGCAGAGATTTTCTGCCCTGCTGCTCTGATCAACCCAAAACTCCGGCTCCGTGTGTGTTTTTCTGGCTAGGCTCACAACGATACACACTCTGTTTCCTACACCCATACCTCTATCCATTAAAATTGCTATTATTAGTGGCACTAGTTAAAATCCAACCTTGCCATCTCACATTGCATGGCTTGAAATGTATTTTCTTGGAGAGCATCGGTAGCACTTCAGTCTTGAGCATTTTTCTAAGCTCATCTTGCACCAAAATTAAAATCATCCCTTATTAAAATGAGCCTCTCATTAGAACAGAAGTATTTAGGTAAGGTTTAGATAAGACCACACCAGGATGTTGCTTTTATGTGTCTCTTTCAAAACACATTCAAACTGAAACCCAAGATTTGAAACACTATCAACAAGAAGCACACCTCTGCAGCTCAGGCTTCTCTGACAGACATCAATGAACACAACATGGCAGAGAGCAGATACCCAAAGTTGTTTTTGTTAAAGCTGTTAAAAAAAATTCTAGCACTAAGTACTTAAAAAAAAACCAAAAAAACCACACCAAAAAAACCCCCACCACCACAACAACAAAGACCCAAACAAAGCAACAAACAAACAAAAGCCCATGGGAAAAAACCCTAAAACCCCAAACAAATAAATAAAATACCCCACTAGTTGAAAGAGCTGAGACCATTACATTTATTTTCTGATTGGTCTAAATGCCTTTACATTTTAAGGTTTTTACATCTTTCACATGCACATCTCTATCAAATGACCCAGTACCCAGCCTAACACAAATTCCTCCAATGAGCCTGTATAATCTGCTTGTTTGGTTTAATCCAATATAACAAATTAGTTTCTTGGGTAGTGTTTACTTTACCCAATCCTAACCACTCACCAACTTAAACTGAATGAAAAAGCACCTGAACAGTCTGCATTGAAAAACTCACTGTTGTGGAATATATCTTTATTTTTCCCCTAAGGAGGTGACCTGCATATTTTAAGATTATACCTTTTTAAATAATCCCTACTAGCCTAGGAAAGTGATGCCATCCCAGTGCACAGCAGCTCTCTGCATGTCATTGATCATTCTAGGGAAGGACAGGTAAAAGATCTTTTGCAGGAGGCATTTAAAACTCACAAACCCAGATATGAAGATGACTCAAGACACTTTAGCCAAGAAGCAAGACACGTCAAAAAAATCCCTTTATACTTAGTGGGAAGACACTGACACCTCCATTGTTTTTTCACAGAATCACAGAATTACTAGGCTGGAAGAGACATTCAAGATGATCGAGTCCAACCCATGCCCTAACATCTCAACTAGACCATGGCATAGAGTGCTATGTCCAGTCTTTTTTTAAATACATCCAGGGATGGCGACTCCACCACCTCCCCCAGGCAGACCATTCCAGTACTTTATCACTCTCTCTGTGAAAAATTTCTTCCTAATATCCAACTTATATTTCCCTTGGTGCAGCTTAAGACTGTGTCCTCTCGTTCTATCAGTTGTTGCCTGGAGAAAGAGACCGACCCCCACCTGACTACAACCACCTTTCGGGAAATTGTAGAGAGTGATAAGGTCACCTCTGAGTCTCCTTTTCTCCAGGCTCAACAACCCCAGCTCCCTCAGCCATTCCTCATAGGGCTTGTGCTCCAAGCCCCTCACCAGCCTTGTTGCCCTCCTCTGGACATGCTTAAGTGCCTCAACGTCCTTCTTAAACTGAGGGGCCCAGAACTGGACACAGCACTCAAGGTGCGGCCTCACCAGTGCCGAGTACAAGGGAAGAATGACCTCCCTGCTCCTGCTGCCCACACTATTCCTGATACAGTTCAGGATGCTGTTGGCCTTCTTGGCCACCAGGGCACACTGCTGGCTCGTGTTCAGTCATTTATCGACCAGAACCCCCAGGTCCTTCTCTGCCTGGGCACTGTCCAGCCACACTGTCCCCAGCCTATAACGCTGCAGGGGGTTATTGTGGCCAAAATGCAGAACTCAGCACTTGGACTTATTAAACTTCATCCCGTTGGACTCTGCCCATCCATCCAACCGTTCCAGGTCTCTCTGCAGAGCCCTCCTACCTTCCAACAGATCGACACACGCTCCCAGCTTAGTGTCATCTGCAAATTTACTCATGAAAGATTCAATCCCCTCATCCATGTCATCAATGAAGATATTGAATAAAACAGGCCCCAGCACAGACCCCTGAGGGACACCACTGGTCACTGGCTGCCAGCTGCATGCAGGACCGTTCACCACCACTCTCTGGGCCCAGCCATCCAGCCAGTTCCTAACCCAGCAAAGAGTGCTCCTGTCCAAGCCGTGGGCTGCCAGCTTTTCCAGGAGTGTGCTGTGGGAGACAGTGTCAAAGGCCCTGCTGAAGTCCAAATGGACAACATCCACAGCCTTTCCTGCATCCACCAGCTCATAAAAGGAGATCGGGTTGGTCAAACACGACCTACCCCTCCTAAACCCATGCTGGCTGGGTCTGATACCCTAGCCATCCTGTAAGTGCTGCATGATAATACTCAATATAAACTGCTCCATAACCTTACCAGGGACTGAGGTCAGGCTAACTGGCCTATAATTACCAGGATCCTCCTTCTTTCCCTTTTTGTGGATGGGTGTCACATTGGCCAGCTTCCAGTCATCTGGAACCTCACCAGTGAGCCAAGATTGTTGGTAAATGATGGAGAGTAGCTTTGCAAGCTCATCTGCCAGCTCCCTCATCACCCTGGGATGGATCCATAGATTTATAAATATCCAAACATCTCAATAGTTCTCTGACTGCCTCCTCCTGAATAACGGGGGGACCATTCTGCTCCCTAATACCATTAACCAACTCAAGAGGACAATTGTCCTGAAGGCAAGTGTTCCCACCTAAAACTGAGGCAAAGAAGGCGTTAAGCACCTTTGCCTTCTCCTCATCTACAAAGTTCCCTCCTGCATCTAATAAAGGAAAAAGGCTGGTCTTACCCCTCCTTTTATCATTAATATATTTGTAAAAACATTTTTTATTATCCTTTACAGAAATTGCAATTTTAAGTTCAAACTGAGCTTTGGCTTCCCTAATTCTTTTCCTACATGCTCTAGTAGCCCCCTTAAATATTTCCCAAGAGACCTGACCCTCCTTCCAGAGATGATACATCCTCTTTCTATTCCTAAGTTCCTTCAAAACCTCCATGTCCAGCCAGGCTGGACGTTTGCCTCCTGGACTCCTCTTTCGGCACACAGGGACAGTCTGTTCCTGTGCCCTCAAGATCTCTGTTTTGAAGCACGTCCACCTTTCCTGAACTCCTTTGTTTTTAAGGACTGCTTCCCAAGGAACTCTTTGGATAATCCTCCTAAATAGGCCAAAGTCTGCCCTCCAAAAGTCCAGTGTAGAAGTCTTATTAATATTCCTCCTGACTTCACCAGTTATCAAGAATTCTATAATTTTGTGATCACTGTGCCCCAACCGGCCTGGCCTCCAACCACCACATCTTCCACCAGCCCATCTCTATTTACAAACAACAGGTCTAACATAGTCCCTCCCCTGGTGGGCTCACCCACCAGTTGCGAAAAAGTTGTCCTCCACACAATCTAAAAATTTCCTGGACTGCTTTTTTTCTGCTGTATTAAGTTCCCAGCAGATGTCTGGCAGGTTGAAGTCACCTACAAGAACAAGGGCTGATGATCTTGAAACATTTTCCAGCTGCTTATAGAAGAAGTTGTCCACTTCTTCTTCCTGGTTGGGTGGATGATAGCAGAGTCCCAGCAGGATATCAGACTTGTTGGCCTTCCCCTTAATTCTTACCCACAGACATTCAATTTCATCGTCATTAATTTCAACACCCATAGCATCAAAACCTTCCCTAATATAAAGAGCCACCCCTCCACCTCTTTTCCCTTTCCTATCTCTTCTGAAGAGTTTGTAGCCATCCAGTGCAGTGCTCCATCTATGTGACTCATCCCACCATGTTTCCGTGATGGTGACTACATCATAGCTTTGCTGCTGCACCATGGCTTCCAGCTCCTCTTGTTTGTTACCCATGCTGCGTGCATTAGTATACATGCACCTCAGCTTGGCTACTGATTTCACCCCCTAACTCAGGTTTGTCACCCTTGGGCCTGCTTCTAGATAGCCCAGCTGCATCCCCTTCCCCCTTCAAACCCAGTTGTCCTAGTTTAGGACAAAATTCCACAACTCCCTCCCCCACCACCGGGTTCGGGAGGAATTTCCTCAGAGGAGAAGGTGGAAAAAACTTGTTTATTGAGAAACAATGAAAAAAACACTCCCCAACACAAGGAAAACAGTCCGAGATGACAAGAAATGTTTTCACCAGTCCAAGAGAGGGTGAGCAGTCTCTGTTGAGGAGGGTGCCAAAGCTTCTTTCACGTGCAGACTCCGGGGGGTGTTCCCTTGACGTTCCCGAATCAGGGCCCGAAGCAGGTCCGATGTCTTCAGGGAAGGGAGGAAGGAAAGAAGGGGAAACACAAAAGCAGAAAAAGATGGCAAAAAACCAAGCAAAAAGCAGAAAGCAAAGAGCAAAGCCAGCAAAAGCAGCCTAAAGCTAGCAGCAAGCCAGAAGCAAGCACCCGGGGGAGGGGCTCAGCCACAGACAAAACAAACTGGGCACACGGGAACAGGGGAAAAAAAAAATAAAAAAAAACAAAAACAAAAAAAAAAAGAAAACCAACCACGATTTGGGATACAAAGCATGAAAATGTCCTGTCACCCCAAGACACCAGTTTAAAGCCCTCTCAACAAGTTCTGTCAGTTCATTAGCTAAAATTCTTTTGCCTTTAACAGAAAGATGGAACCCATCTGGTTTAAGCAGGCTAGGTGCCATAAAAGTTGCCTCATAATCAAAGAATCCGAAATTTTGCCTAACACCAACTCTTGAGCCACTTGCTGATAATGTGAGTACTCCTATTCCTTTCATCATTCTTCTCAGCCACCAAAGGGACTGAGGAAAAGACTACCTGTGCCCCTGTCCTATCAATCATCTGACCTAGTGCCCTAAAATCCGTTTTAGTTGTCCTGATACTCCTCCTTTCAGTCTCATCACTGCCAGCCTGGAGTATCAGCAGTGGGTAATAGTCAGAGGGCTGAATCAGCTCAGGGAGTCTCTCAGTAATGTCCCGTACCTGGGCCCCAGGGAGGCAGCAGACCCTGTGGGATGGGTCTGGACGACATATGGGGCCCTCTGTTCCCCTCAGAAGGGAGTCACCCACTACCACTACCCTTTTCTTTTTGATGTTAGAGGTGGTGATCTGTTTGACAGATGAATCATAATTAGGAGGCAGATAATTTTCTTCTAAATCATCTGGCTGACTCTCTAGATCCAGTGTCTCATACATATTCTGAAGTGGCACCTGGCTAGGGGATGGGGGTCTGGAGGAATTTTTATTATTACCTCCCCGAGCAGGGACCCATTCCCACTCCCCTTCATCTACCAGGTGTCCTTCTATTGCCTGACAATGGGAGGCATAGGAGCCCTCTGGCTCTTGGTGGGCCTCCCTCACAGATGGGAGGGCTGAGCTCCACCAATCTATTTCCCTTTCACTTTCCCTGATACTCCTTAGTCTTTCAACTTCCTCTCTAAGTTCAGCCACCAGTGAAAGGAGATCATTCACCTGTTCACACCGCAAGCAGGTTTCCTCCTCAACACCCCCTAAGAACACTGATAAGCTGAAACACTTTGCACAGGAAAGGGTCTGTACATACACATCCTTTTTGGAGGGTCCCATTTGGTTACATTCACTTGTGCTAATTACAGGCTTTGACCGTGTAGAAACCATTACATACAGAAACCCCAAAACCAACAAACAGAAACACCAGAAACAACGGACAGCAAACCGTACAATCAGGGAAACCTGCAACCCTGTCTGATTGCCCTGCCTGTGCAAACTGCCACGCCCTCAGAGTCGTGCCATACCCGTGTTTGCCCGCTCCTGTTCGCCACGCTCTTTTTGATGATCTTGTCCTCAGCTTTATATTCTGCTGAGTAGTCTGGTCTGCAATATATATACTACCACTTTCTGATACACAGAAACAAGTTGTACACAAAGCCAGCATCAAACTGAGTAAAGGACAGTTATTAGTTGTCCTGGTTTGAGGGGAAATGAGTTTTTCAGGAAGCTGTGGTCAAACCAATCAGTGGTCAGGTTTGAATGTTGACACCTTCGGTGGCCACTGAGAGGTTGGACACGCCTCTGAGGACACAAGGGGTTAAAAGCAAGGACTACCAGAGGGACTTCCTCTTTTCTGGCTCTGCTTTCAGCAGAGGAGCATCCTCCTCCTCCCCTGCCCAGGCTGGCGAGGCTGGGTGGGGGAGGGGAGCCAGGTGGGCCTGGCTGAGGTAGGCCTTGGGCCCCAGGGTGGGGGGAAGAGAGAGAACGGGACTGGAGCTGGGCCAGCCCCATCGAGGATGGAGGGGTGGAGAACTTCGGAGCTGCCTTCCATCCCCCCCTCCCTGTCCCCGTCCCCCCCCTACCCCCCTCTCGGCCCGTCTCTCCCTCCCCCCCAGGGAGAAGGTGCCGAGCTGCGAGCTGTGTGTGGGAGCTGCCGGAGCCTGCGAGTGCCTGAGCCTGTGGCCTTGCTGGGAGACAAAAGCTTTTAACTCTTTCTGAGGCAGAGGAAGACTGTTCCCAGACATTGATTCTCATGGCTGTTGGTTTCAGAAGACAGAGGACAGCCTGGGACCGAGATGATAAAGGAAGATGAAAAGAACCCTTCTTGATTGCTAGGGATGAAGAGGAGTGGCCTTTTGGGCTGGACTTTTCTTGCATAATGTTAGCCATAGACGGACCCTGGACTCTCCTGAACATAAATAAGACTGTATTTGGGTGGATGCTTTTTGGCTCAAAACCAAAGACTTTGTGGCCTGTTCTTGGAACCCTCGGCCCCAGGGGTAAATGTGGGGGGGACTGTTGTCCCAATATGAGAAGATGGCTGGTTTTTGGTACTTGTCCAAACATCCTTAAAAGAGCCCTTTATGCGGTTTTGGTCCATGGACGGTGGTGAGAGCACTGGACATGGAAAGGAGGATGTCACCATGGCAGGCTTCTCTGGGGGGTGACATGGGAACACGGGAGGATGGACCTGTGTTTCCTGTGGGGGGTCTGTGGTGCAAGAGAGACTCCTCTCTCCCTGGATGGATTGAAGATTGTTTTTTTAAGGGATGATGACTCTGATGGGGAACCCAGGGTTGTGGAAGGTTTAAGCAAGTAGATGAGGGTAATGTGCTTGTGTTAACTATTAGAGCATGCAAGGGATGGAAATTGGGGGGAGGAGAAAAAGTGTTCTGGGAGGTTTTCTTTTCTGCTTTTGGGTGTTTGGGTTTTCTTTTCTTGTCTACTGTCTGTTGTTATGTAGGTTAATAAAATTTTCTTTCTATTTCAAGTTTTAGGCCTGCTCTGCTCTGTTCTTGACCACATCTCACAGTGGTTTATTAGGAAAAACAAACACTCATGGGTGCACTGGCATTTGGCCAGCTTCAACCCATGACATTAGTAAACCAGGTTAAATTCAAAATTAGAAGCAAGGATTATTGCACAGAATAATGTCAAAATACATTAAGCAGACTCTTCTGCTGTACTCATCTCTTCTAGCTTTACTGTTTAATGAAGAAAAAAGAATTCAGAGCACAAGCAGATTGTAAGAAAGCAAATAGAAAAGCCTTCTGCACTTGGCTGATACTTCTCATGTACCTTAAAAGCTCTCTGTATCATACAGGTTTCAATCACCCCACAGTGGTGGGTGCCTCAGAATCTCAGATTCTTAACACAATCTACCCAAAAGATCAAAACTCAATTTTGAAAATGGCATTAACTCACAAGTGAAAATCATGTTGAAAATAGAGGTCACTGTAAAGAAACATGCTTTGACTATGTTCAGCATTTTTTTGCCTCCACAAATAAAATACATGTAATCATGTAGCTATCCCCATCCAATCACACTTGTTATTTCTTGAAAGATTAGCTGCACTTTGTACATTAAAATCAAATTGTCTGTTTTGGGTGTGCACACCATCAGATTACACTGGTCAGATTATATTACTGTCGGTGTTGCCATACAAGCATTCAGTTCCTATTTACTTATTCATTATGATCCCTTTGGTAATGCCCCAGGTAACGCAATGCGCTGCCATGGAGGAGGTATTAACACTGCCCTTTATATTTCTGTCAGAGTTGCTGAGACCTAGTAGGCAAGAACAGAGAAAACCAAAATACCTAGTGCTAACTTCAGTGGAACAGATCAAGGTCCCATTTTTAGAACGCTATTAATGCAAACAGTGTGCAAAATTACACTAACAAACTCCTTCACCTCCAGAAACTGTGACAGACTAAACCCTTATTTTCTAAAACAATGGCTGCTAAGGAATATTTTACATAACAAAGCCAAGTTAGGTTTCTTCTGTTTGTGCCATTTGGCCAGAACAGCTTACACTTCAGGCCCCAAAATCTATTACCTAACTAAACATGGAAAAGAAAGTTATCACAGCATTTTGCATTAGCAAGGATTTATTACGTACTCCTTGTATCTGTTGTACCCATTAGCTTTCTAGTGACTAGCTGTTCTATTAAATGTAAAAAAAAAAAGGAGGACCGTGTAGTAGCTTTCCTCATGAGCTAGAAAAGCAGCATAGGGAGAACCATTGTGGGTTTTTTCCAAAAGAAAAGGACGATGCTGCAAAAATAACAGCAGCACAGTATTATTGTACTTCAGGGGCCTCACTGGCCTTCATATCAAGAACTCCAGGATAAGCATATCTGAAGCTTTTAACACCATTTCAGCAGCTGCCACGACAATTTCAATTATCATTTTATATATGAAAGGGACATTTTTAATTCTACCAATTTGCATATTATAAGTGATATTGAAATTGGCAGGAGAGCAACTAACCTATGCTAAAACCCAGACACATATTAACATATTGTTTTAGTATAAAAGTCATTAAAACATTTTAGACTATCAGTTTGGGGTTTTTTTAAATATAGATAGATAAGACATCTGGAGCTTGTCTGCTTCACCACAATTTAAACAGAGGTGTAACTGGCAATATGCAAACTTCCATGTTTGCCTTCTAATAATTAAAAAAAAGGAAAAAAATTAAATCCTCCTTGTTTTTTCCCCTGCTTCTTTTTAGAACTTTTATTTTCCTTCTTAGAAGAGACACATTTCTAAAGAACAAAAGCCAGCAATAAGTGACAGTTACTGTTATTTAATATCATTTCTACAGCATAACTGCTTTGTTCAAACACATGCAGGAATTTTCTTCAGGTTTTTATGAACAGTGATTTTTTTGCTTTGTGTCAACTGGTAGTAGAAAAAGCAAGGATGAAAGAGGTCCTTCTCACTGCTACACTGACAAACTTGACAAACTTGAAGTGTGATGCTGACTTACTTTCATTACCTATTTTAGCCACTCTTTTTCAACTGAATTTAACTGCACTTAACTAAAAGATGCATTTCACAAAGTGAACAAAAACTAATCACAGCAGCTTTCAAAAACAGGCAGAAGTTAAAAAGTAGCAATATAAACTACCATGCCATGCACAGAGAAATCCTCTATTGCAAATCTTTGGAGTGACTATCACGGCTGTTTTTATGAACAGCCCATCATATATGAACAAGCATTATCTCTAGTTCTGTCACTGCAGTATTTTATGAAGCCGAGCAGTGATGCCTAAAAGATCTGACTTCATGTGTTAAATCTACATATACAACAGCAGCAGTATGATGAACACCAAGATAAAACACTCATGGCTATTTTTCAAGGCCAGTACCCTTCAAGGAGCTTATTTCACTAACATATGTTAAATTAGGCACAGATTTCCCATCAAATAACCTCAAAATTATTGTTGCAGTCAAGTGATTATGAATATTAAAATAATCCCGTAGAAGACACTTTTGTCTGCATGAGTTACATCAGAAAAGTTGGACAACTAACACTGGAGAGCCATATTTCAAATTGGTTCCTCCAGTTAAGGTACATTTCCATCATTATGAAGTGGTTTAATGAGCAGATAAGACAACTCTAATAGTATTAAAACTATCTTGCCAACATTCACTTCTTCCACAGCACCAGCCTCCTTCACTTGCTGATAGTGAAAGCTGAAAATATCTTTTATCATCCATACACAGAGTGAAATTATCTCTTAACTACAGAACTTCTGGAACCAATTACAAAATCCAGAATCAAGTTAATACTTGATATCAAAGTGAACAAGAACAGCCCTTTGAAAATATAATGGTTTAAACTCACTGCTAATAAAATACTCAATAAAGGAAAATTAATTCTACCATAAACGTTATTTCAAGTTAGGAAGAAAATGTAAAAAATATCTTACTGTGCTGTTCGGTGTCACAAACCATATAAGTTATACTGCCTAAAGAGTCATAAATTGTATTTAATAGTTCATGTAATCTAAATTTCACCTGATGTTTCTCACTTCAAAACCAGAGCCCTCTATATTAATTTTATTTTGAATATGGTACTTACCTGTGAAAAGGAAAAAAATCAAGACCATGATCATTGTGTAACCAAAGTATAAAATGGTGCTGGCAGTTCCTGTTATCTGGAGTTTGGAGAAGAAGTAATGGACTGCATAGATAAAGAGATAAACTGCTGTAAAGCTGCTGGTCAAGAACGACCTCCACCACCAGTGATAGTCCTGAAAGAAACAATAAACCACTCACTAAGAATCATCATGTAGGAAATGGAATATAGATAAGATGGTGAAAAAATAACATTGTTTTATGAAACACATTTAATTCTGTAAAATTTAGCTCAGGAAAATTCCAATATGGCACGTAGATATTTTCTTTCTTCAAAGTCAGCTGTATTGCTTCCACTGGGAAGATGAAATTACTCCAAGATCAAAGCTGGTTTTGCTTATCTGCTGACAGCAGTGGATTTTGAAGCAAAAGGCACATTTCAGAAGAGTAGCTAACACAGGCATGCCAAGGTTGAAAATGCAATCAGTTCATAGTGTCCAGCACTTCACAGTGAATGCGAATACCTCACCTATGTGTCTAATATCTTCCAGCCACAAGACATATCTACATCAGAACTGTAACTTTTACCTCTGCACACAGATGGAAGTAGCACAGCAAAACTGTAGCTTCCGAACACGTAATTAGAAGAATTATAAAAACTAGGAACAGGAATCCAAACATGTAATACATCTGATGAGACCTAAAATTAAAAACACATAAAACCATATTATTTGCTTTGGGATGTTCAAACTCACAGTGCATATTATCAAACCTGTATAACTAGAGGAAAAAAAAAGTGATACTCACCAAATGCTATTCAGAATGAAAAAAAGTTGAATAAAAATACAGCCAAAGGGTAAGATACCACCCATGATGATACCAGGCAATGGTTTTGTGAAAAATGACTGCTCTGGCATTTGGCGAGGAATCTGGTTTGTACGCACTGGATGTTCAATAGGCTGCAGAAAAAAATAATAGAAATAAAAGATGAATTATTACATCATAAAAAATATAATTTTTCTCTAGTATTAGCATATAAAGATTTGATAAATATAGCTATATTTTTATTCATAAACCATCAAAAATTATCAAACAAAAAAAACTCTACAAACTTGATGTCCAGCATTAGGAAAAAGCACATGTGCTTTAGACATTCCAACTATGGGCCAGTAAGCAAGGCAGAACACGAAGGAAATAAATCTGTTCAGTCCTTAATTAAAAACAAAATAAAATTTTAAAAAATCCAATAACATTGCCTTTTTCTTAGCTGTCTGGCATTACTTCAAACTAGTGAAGTACAAAACTGAAGCCTCTCTGAAGCACTACTTCAAAGCTAAGCAATACTACTGAGGTATTGCTGGAGCACAAAAAGCAAGTAAGAACTCCAAGAACATTATTACAACCTGATTCTAGTGAATGGACAGAAAAAAACTGTTTGGTGTGACATTACAAATACACACTGTTTCAATATCAAGACAGTAAAATATTGTTTTACAATCATGGGATCACAGATGTTTCAATCCAACCAGATCCTGTCTAGAACTCTTGCTTAGAGATTCAATGGCTCAATTACAGAGAACAGGTGTATTTCAAATCTGTATTCAAAAGGTCCTACCTTCTCTTTGAAGCCAAAATAGGCACCAACAAAGGTTAGTGGGACTGAAATTCCAAACCACATAGCAAGGATAGCAACCAAAGTGCCAAAAGGGATGGCAGCTGAGGAGCCTTTCACCCACAAAATGAGATTCATAATGAAGAAATCAGCAAAGACAATCCTGAAAAATAAAATCAGAAAATATATTAAAATATTCAAGAAAGAATAAATATCACTTAGTATTACAAAATGTAAATCAGTTAAAATAAATTAGCTTCTTTCAATTTTCCAATTACCCAACAGTCCTAGTTCCTTTCACCACCTGTGCAGTTAAAGTAAAAATGCCTGCACCACCCAGTGCTTGTAATGCAGGTACCTATGGTAAAGCCATTACTTAAATAAAGACTGTACATAACACCAAAAAGTAACAGAAACATGCCACTGAAAAAATCTATACAAAGAATAGAAAACTGTAGAATAAATTTAAAAACTCCTTATCTGAACCTCGTTTCCTATTAAAACCATAAATATTTCCTTTATTTATGTCCTCTATTAATAGTAAAATACTTCTGAATAAATACAGTGATAGCAACATCTATTTAGGAAGCCCCAGGGACTCTCACAACAAACCTAATGTGCTGCTGCAGTTTGTGTCACAAAGGGAAGAGGGGATTAAAGAGGACTCTGCTCAACAACACAAATATTTGTATAAGCATGGAGTTCCACATATTAAGTAGCCCGTGGTTCTGGAGAATTTAAATAAAGACTGCATGAGTTATGATATGTCTCCAGACCTGCTTTTCTCTCCCCCATTAAACACATCTGCCTCATTTTCTAAACATCCTGGACAAAAACTAGAAAACAACTCAGAGATGAGAATCAAGGTGTTCCTGAATCAGTGAGATGAAGATTTCAAACATCCCATTCTGAAAACAAAGCAGAACATTCATTCTGCAAAGGAATCCCATATAAAAAGAAGCTTGTGTTAATTGCCATTATTCCTGGATTCAAAGATACACCACAGAAAATTCAGCCTCAGAAAGTGTTGGAGTCCATGTTTCCATGGTTCCCGCAGAGAGTGAGAAGTGCAGGGACTGAATTAAAACCTTTAGAAAAATTAGAATATATAAAGCCACACACACATAAAGTAGAAATCTAAGCCTCAGTTTTAAGCTTCACATGCCCTAAGTGCCTAATTGTTAGGGTAGAAGTACAGAGCTTCAGGCCTAGTGATAGAGTTTAGACATAACAAAAATAGAGTAGAGAACTGTTTATAATTTTTGGTATGAATTCTGCGCAAATAAGAAAGTTTTTTACGTGCGTTAAGATAGAGTTTTTCACATAACAAGATAGAATTTTTACACACAATAAGATAGAACTTTTACGCTAGTATGATAGAGGTTTTGCACTAATAGATATGCTATATGCATAGGTTTTTGATACTGCTTTTCGTAGTTTTTCGTAGTTTTACAAACTTAGAAAATTGCACCTAGATTGGGTAGTGGGTAGATAAAGATATGAATATGCATTTGTAACTTATGGATAAAAAGCCTCTGTGTTGGAAGAGAAGGTATCGATTGATCAATCCAATCTATTGATCCAACCTCCACCTTCTGCAGCCTGAGGAAGGCGCCCTGCCAGGGAGCTGAAATGGGATTCTAAAGGTACCATCTATTGTAGTCTTCGTCGCTTGGGATCAGGGCCCCGGGGTCCCGTCCCTTCCCTTTCCCCCTTGTGGCGCTTGCCCCGGAACTCTGTTCGGGGCTGCCAGGGACTCTGCGAGGGTTCGGGACCCCGGGACCCCTTCCTGCCACTGTGACCCTGCGGCCGGGACCCCTGTCTGGGATTTGTGATCTCGTGATCCCTTTCTGTTGTTGTGACCTCACGGCTGGAAACCCTGCTTGGGGTCAGGAGATTGGAGGTTGTTTTACCTGGAGGCTGTGATGTTAAATTCTATGTTTTGATTATTGCTTTACTGGAATTTGCTTGCTAAGACTTTATGTTTATAAGCGATTGTAAGACTGTAAGACCGCTCATTTAGGACTCTCGCACCTTCATATACATGCTTTCATATAATAAACAACTCTGTTTAAGACCTTCAAATGTTCTTAGACCTTTAAGATCAAATAACCCGTAGAAATGGCCTCGGCAAGAAAGGGTCCTGCAAATGCACCACTGTCTGGGTTTTGTTAAAAAAGTGTTCCTGAGACAGAATTTAAGTTGCTCTGAAGTGAACATGCATCCTTTCACTGTATTCAATTTAAAAAGGAAGGAGGAAGGATTAGAGCAATAGACAGGCTCCTTTTTTTCCTAGGAGAGGCCTGACACTTGCCAAAACTGGGGGCACATACTTGTTCAATAAGCACACCCAAGCGACCTCTGGTGTAAGCATCTTGTTGAACAAAAAGTAAAAATCAAATCCATTTTAAAAGTCTTTCTAATCTTTATCATCTACCGAGGTTCATTTACCCCCTCCACAGTTAGAAAAAATACTGCAAATATGAACACCCATCAGTCTCCTGAGATTAAAAAGGCCTTGGGCTGTTTATGATATGCAAATTCAGTGAACTAACACACTGTAATCAGGTTATCTGTTCATATTCTATCAGCCCCAGTCATTTTCCTTTCTCTGTGAAACTCAGTTTATTTGGGAGTTTAACTGATAAGCACAGTATTCTTTCCATTGATATATATTTTCTTCTCTCTCCTGATAACATCTAAATGACCAGCAGGGAGACTGAAGCACATTCTGTTTAGAAGTAAGATTTCTCACAGAAATACTACACTTGGTTGTTATTGAGTACATTACCTTTCATTTGATGAAATTCTGCTTTACTTGAAGCCACGTCATGTTTTATTCATTCTGAGGTTTTTGGGAGGAAGAAATACCTTAAAGAAATTTATAATCTTTTCTTCCATTTTTGCCAAGGATATTTGCCAAGGGATAACTTCATGTACTCAAAGTTGCAACCAAGAAACATAGAAGACTTGCAGAAGAAATTAATTTCTGCTCCCTCTCCTCACTAACTCTCACAAAAGGTCATAAGAGCTATGAGAAAACAATAGGTTAAAGTGCTATTGCCCTTCCCAAGCAGGACAGTATTGGCCACACTGTATAGTATGATATACACTACAGCCATATCCCAAACTGGGCACCACATACATTTATGTAAGAAGATTATAATCAGAATTACCTGGAACGTACTGAGTACTGCAGTACCAAACTGGAATTATCCCAGCACTCTGCCCAATGTTCTGGTGCAGTGATTCCCAAAGGCTGTGACACAACCTTGCAAGAGAGTTGCCCCATTCCTCCTACCCCCACAGCTGACAACAAAACAAGAAGCCAAGAACCTAACTGTGTTCTAGACTATCAGGCTCCAGCTCCTCAGAATTCACTTTTCTTTATATTCACAGATAGGCAATGCACAAAAGGAACAGCAGCTTGGAAATACCATAAACAAAATCACACAGACAAGCATCATAACAATTGGCTTTTCCCAAACTCCTTTCCACTTCAGATTTGTCTATACTTAAGAATAAAGGAAAGAATGAGGGGAAACAATACTAACCCAGGGCAGAGCAGAGCTGTAAGCAAGACATTGGTCTTCCACTTCTCACCTCTGAATGCTGAGGAGAAAAAGTAAAAACAGTTTCAAGGTCAAGACTTTTTCCAACTGTTTTGCAGAATGGCAGCAAGAAACAGATATGCTGAGACACCAGCTCCAGCTGGAGGTTTATATTCAGCCCAGCAATTTTGAATTTAACAGGTTGTGTCACATTAAATAAATGTGTGTACTTACTCTTGTACATTCTAGCAGACACATAACCAGCTGGAGTTCCCAGTAACACCCACAATACAACTGCACAGGTCATCAGAGCACCACGGTTGGCAGGAGAAAGGAAACCAAGGCAAGCTAGAACTAAAGAAACAAAAAGATTTAGTTATTTGTGGACACATGTCAAAATACCCCTATAACACAGATCACTGTGAAGGTTTATCCCTTTCACTACCACATATTTAAATGAAGGCTGAGTGCATAAGCTCTTGTACAACCTCATCACACGAACATACCCTTAATGGCACTGTTTCATTAAAAAGCATTATTTCCACCTCATCTCTTAAGTAGAAGGTTTCTCATAGCCAAAAGGCTGAAAAATAAAATGCCACCATCCATCAAAAGCATTTTCTCTTGCCACCATTTTTTTTCTATACTACTACACTGATTGCGCAGGAAGCCAACACTACTAAGCAAGATACAGAGTTGTGATCAGCACTGAAAGACAAGCCTATCAAGAAAATTCTAGTAATCTTAAAGTATCATGCAATAAATAGAAAAAAGCAGCTCCCCTATGAAAGACCAAGATCTGATATAAACCTGGAGAACAAAATTTGAAAGATTCTTCTTTTGTACTATGTGTCAGTGTACTTTCCAATTCTACTGTACAGTAAGAAAAAGAATGCTCATAAACTTTACAGATAACCAATAATAAAATACCATCTCGTGACAGGTTACATAATCACATGCATATATAGCTATTTATGGTAGGCTCTCATTATCTCAACATTGTGTCAGTACTATTGCACTAGTGTGCACTCTTGCTCATATTTCTGTATGGCTGCAGGCTCATGTCAAACATATTGGACAGAAAGGGTTCCCAGAACATTAAAGCTTTGATTACGTCTTTGAACTTGCATTACTGGACCCTTGGATAATTTACACCATGTAAAACTGTGTTTCTTAAAAAGAAACTTGTAAGAAGGAAGTTTGATTTCTGAATTCATGAAGAATCTGCATTAGCCCAGATATCACGTTTTCAATGACAATGCTTACAACAGCATTACTGAAGCTATGTAATTACTGTTATGAAATTGCATTAATATTTTATGTTACTAAGGGAAGGACTTCATTTCCAAAAGAAGGCTTCTATCATTCGTTTAATAATATTGCATCTTTCTTATTTACTATTACACTACATACACATCACCTTAATGAAGTTACTTACATAAAGTAATAAATGTCATAATGAAAATTTGGGTTCCTTGGCCCAAAAAGACAGACAGTAACATTCCCTTCCTTGGAGGTCTAAACACATCTCCATGAACCAGCTTCCAGCCAAATTCCTCTTGGGCATCTTCCTGTATAAAATCAACAATGTCTTTAGCAGCGATACATAATACAGTAGTGAATTAACACAAACAAGATGCAAAATACATATTTAAAGTTTCATTAGCTTCCAGTTAAGATCCAAAGCCAGACTAATTGCATCACTGATTTTATAACTCCCTAATGGTTCAGTGAAAAAGGCAAAATTTATCAAGAAAATTCTCATCTCCTAAAGCAAGAAAAAGCAAATGTAATTAGTCAAACCATAGAACATCATTCTAAATTTAAACTAAAACAAAGCATTCAGTTTAGTTTTAACTTCAATCTAGTTCATGCATTTATCTTTTTCTGTTTCGATTTCAAAGCCCATTGGTCTCAGTGACAATACTGGAAAAAAATGAAACCATATCTGTACTCCAGAAGGAAGTTTGCTCCCTGGAATCATGAGGGACAAGTACCAACACTACAACTGTGACCCACTGCCAGAGCTGAACGAATGGAAGGATGGAATGGGGAGGGGGAAACCTTAGTCCAGTGGCTCTAAGGAACCACTGCTAAAGAACAAAACTTTTCAATAAAGTCACTCAAAACAGACGCCTCCCCTCACAAAAAATAACCAAACAACAAAACTAACACACCTAACCACAGATAACCAACCATACAAGAAGATCCTCTACTCCTCTTAAAGTTAAAAGCTACAGGTTCTATTCAATGTAGGAATACTGAGTTCAGTTCAAAGGACTGCTTACCACTAGAATTAAAGCTTGCCAAAAAACAGGGTAAGAAAGAAAGCAGACCACACTGGTGAATGACACAGAGCACCTTAAATGGCAATAGATGATGTAACTTTTCTTTTTCTGGAATACTGTCTTTGCTTTCCCCATACTGACACCTCTGCTTGCTAGAAATTATTCTCAGAAGGCCAATATATGAATACAAAAATTGAAAACTATTAAACACAAGATAACACTGATTAAAACACAAAACCACACCCTATACCTGATAGAAAACAATACCAGATATCCAGGTATAATTCCAACACGTCAATGCAAAGAAAGATTTTTTTTGTCAAAGAAGCATAAATATAAAATTTCCTGTAAGTCTGAACTTGAACTAATTGTGATAATGACGAGAAAATTGTTGAGGTAAGACACAAGAAAGGCTATTCCCAGGTAATTGTAAGTAAGGAATGAAAGAGCTGCAAAGGTTACCACCTGAAGCAAATCTCTGTTTCCAAAACGGTGACCACTAAGCAGGAACAAATGCTTAGTACTTCATGTCCTGACAGAATACAGAAAATGTTCCAAAAAAATCAGCAGTATTTAATATTGCTAACCTTTAATGTACAACATAATAAGAACTGTACAACTAAACCAAGTAGTAAGCTATATTTTAGTTTCAAAAAATATTAGAGCAAAAATACACTAAACTTTTCAAAGGTGCAGTAATCGTCATTTTACCATTAATTTAGCTTAGTTCTCAAAATATTCTAACAAAGATTAGTCTCCTACATTCAAGTAGTCATTATCAAATAGATTTTAGAAAAAAGGAAAAAAAAAGGAAAAAAGGAAAAAAAAGGAAAAAAAAGGAAAAAAGGAAAAAAAAAGGAAAAAAAAGGAAAAAAAAGGGGAAAAAAGGAAAAAAGGAAAAAAGGAAAAAGAGCTTTACCTCTCTGGTGAAAACATATTGACATGAGTTCTCTTAAGTTCAGGAATCCTCTCTTAGTCCTAAGATCCTAAAAGTAATCTAATGATTTCTAAACGATTCATTAATTAATGTCTCACTAAATCCACATCACACTAAAAGCCAGCTAGCATCAGTTGAAACATTAAATGCACATTCTAAGACCACAGTCACTGGCTGGTGCATCGATCTCTTCTGAAGTACAATCACCAGCATCCCCTAAATGTGAGATACTAATTTGCTTCCCTGCATCTTCTTCAGCCCAGGTCCTCTTTTGCACAATTATTTCACACCTTTTTAAATAAGCTCCTTGAACTGCAACAGATCTTTAAGTTCCTCACACCTGGCAAGAAAATAAAAATCTGTGGCTTTCTGAAAGTCACACCTATCCCTGCTGTTACTCATAAAAGCTAATCAAGCTTCTACAAGTCTTGCTCTTTATCACATTAGGAATGATCAACTATTAAAAGCAACACAGTATAAAATATTGAACATAATTTAATTGAGCGATCAAACAGAAGCTTCACAAAAACTATCAGTTAAAAGATGTGAGAAAAATCATTCCACTTTAAATCACTGTCTGGATTTATATTAACAGAAGATAATATTAAAATTACAAAGAAGAACAGAAATATTTTCAATGTTTAACTTTCAATATGAAACATTTTTTTGCATTTTGAAATATTTTTTTAACCAGATGGACAGCAACAAGAGTGAAAATTCAAACCTTTGTTGCATCTGACATTACTTCTCATCTTTAAGTTGCAGATACCACTTTTACCAATGAGAAAAAGGCTGAGTAGAAATTACTCTCAGTCTGCTGGTCAAGTCTTTTCAACTCACAATCAGTTATATTCTCTTCCACTATAGGAACCTACTGCTTTCCCATTTTAAGGAGTAAATATCTCAAAAGAACTCACAACAGGTTCAGCTGGATGGCAATAGGTTTCAGTCATCTCACTAATTTAAACTAGACTAAGTTTAACACAGCAATTTTTACGGGAATTGTATTTACAAATAAAATAAAATAAAATAAAATATCATTTACAGACATACCAAGTAGTTCTAACACAGCTAGAGGTCAGAAGTTATGTTGCACATGAACTGCAATATTATGATCTCCTAACTAAACAAAGTGATTCCACCACACTTTCCAGCCATAGGTAACATCAATTTGTATCAGCCTATGTTAATCAGATTATCTCCAATAATTTTTAACCCCCAGAGATATTAGTATGTATCAAACTCATCATAGTTATATGTCTCTCTAGACTACTGAAAACTAAGAGACAGACTTCATTGCGGACAGAAAAAATGCGCTCATGTAAAAGCTGTAAATTTTACTCACAGAAGAGTCAATCTGGTTGTATCTTGCAATATCTTTATGAAGAGTCCTCAGAATGATCATAGCCACCATGCCAGATAAGAAGAGAACAATTACAAGGGAATTCATTATACTGTGAATAAAGTACAAGTCAAATGTTGAATCCAGTTATTCAGGTTTCAGGAGATGTACCAGTTCATACTACATGTACAGCTCAGAGGAAAAGCCTTAGATATTCAGACCTTTCAGTATTTTCTCATCCAGAGAAGATAAAAGTACACAACTTAGAAGTCTGTGACTTCTTAAGAGACAGAAACAGTATTTCATGATACCTTGCTAATTCTGAAGACAGTTACATATTGCTTTTCTTTATTTTCCTCCTTATATACTCAGATGTAATTTCCCTGCTGAAACAGCTACAGTTCTTAAAGAAGACTGTCAAGTAGGTTTTATATCTATCAATCAATGAAATTGATATTGTGCCATTTAATATTTTTGTAGAGAACAATTTATTTGGATTAGCCTTTTCAAGATTTACATTGCAAAACATTAACACTTCAACACAAATTATATACTTATTTAGTATCATTCCCATGCTATGGAGGGAAAAAAAATAAGCAAGAGCTTTTCACATACATCTTTTACTCATAAAAAAAGACCTTTTTACTGTAAGCAGCTGCTGAGTACAAAACATGCATTATACATATGTACCTCTCACTTGGCAGTCAAAGTCTGACAGTAACAATAAGAACACTGTAGAGCTGCAATGACTCAAAACTTCTCCAGAATGGATATGATAAAGTAAAACAATGAAAGCTGCTTTCCTTTTGGATACTGATGATGCATTCCTTTCACAAAATGCAGTAATACAATTGCTCCCAAGAGATGAAAACTTACTTCACATATGAAAGCAAAATGTTTTCTTGACTGAAAACCTACAGACTTTAGCTCCCTAGAAGTACAACTAAGAAATCTTCTTGCTCCCCTGCAAGGTTACTCACTGAATAAATGCAAAACTTACCTAAACCACTGGATGTTCGTATGTGGCATGGACTCCAAAATGTAGTCCCACCTGGAAGCCCACTTAATACTATTCTTTTCCTATAAGGAAATGAAATAGTAATTAATAGAAGCAAGTAAAAGTTTGTTGCAGTCTCCAAAAGGGAATAAGCATACCACATCCCTTCCCCAAACCTTCCACTCAGCAATCATTTCTAAGCTTGGTATCAACTCTGGATGTAAGACCTCTCTTGAATTAATTCATCTCTAGAGACTCTAAAGGAGTATCTTTTAATTGAAATCTCCTATCCACATCTTCTACCTTTAAATTAGGCTTCACTAAGCCTCATCTTTCCATGATTTGGGATGTAGCTGCCTGCAGATCCCAACTGCTGAAAAAGAATCATGCCATCACAAGATTTTCCCAGCATAGCACAGTGATCTTGAAACTTCAACTTTGTCAAACATACTCCAGAGAAAAATTCCAGGGGAAACTAGAAATATGTTTTTCTCATCACTTTTAATGCATTTAGCACAGGCTTCTTTAATCTCTGCCATAGTGCTGGCTGATACAGACTATTTTCCACTCTGATTTCTGGTAGACAACTTTCACTTCAAGATATTCCTGTGATGGACCTTCATGTGTACAACTGAGGACTCTTTCTGACCCACAAGCCTTGTCCTCCCCAGTTGTTCTCTTTGGATGTACACACATGTTGTCCTGCTACCAAATTCTATCCCTTGACTGTCATGAAGTTCAGCTGAATTTCTTCATTTACTCACAAGGTGCTAAGTTTGCACATCTGAGTACCAAACTGCTCTCATGCTTACATTTTTGTACACTTGTGTACTAAACATTAGAGCTATGATGATGTATACTTTTCACACAGTGCTAAATACCTTGTCCATTTCAATTAATTACAGCGACATCATAATTTTCTCATCAGAAATCAGCTGCCATATTAGAAAGAACCATAAAACAGTTATATATTTTACTGCTTTATGTAGTCAGGCTAACCGAAACTGATGTTTTCCTATTTAAAAACAATTCTCACTGATAAACACTCCCCTTTTAAGTTATTTTGAAACTACTAATAAAAACTAAAAGACATGAGGTATTATTTCAAATCAAGGCATATGGATGACAGAAATGATAGAATGGGGTTAAAAATGATTTCTGCATTGCAAGTGGCTAATTATGGGTGGTGGGGGTTAGAAGATTCACGGCCTGAAACCTGCCGGGCAGTCAGGCCTTGGAACAGAACCTCAGCTTACTGCAACTAGCATCATATTATTGTTTTAACTGAATCGAGTGTGACTTGGGTCTGGGAGATAATTAGGGAAGAATTGTCTTAACCAAATCAAGTATAACTTAGGGGAAGAATAGGTATGATTTGTGATAGTAACTAAGGATCAGAAGAGTTGGTAGTTAGGGGTGGGTGTTAATTAACATATGTATAACTGGAAGGTATAAAAATCACAAAGCAACTTTATACTCTGGGGCATTGATCTGGGATTTTGCAGTCCCCTGCCCCCACACGCTCTAATAATGAACTGACATATGATTGCCTTTGTGTGGTTATATGTTTTCCTACGCTAACAGAGAGAATAAGCAGTTTTGAAGAGCCACCTGCTGGAAGTATCCAAACCCACTGGATGTGAGCCTTACCTGCTCCATGACAAGAAAGAGTGTACGTACCCAAACACCTCACCCATTGCGTGAGTAACCAGACAAAGTTCACACTGAAGTTCTGAATCATAATTTACCTCAAGATTTAAACACAAATGTAAATGAAAGAAGGCTCATTCATGTAGGAAAATCAGAGTCGAAAGAGGATTGTGTGTCTCAAGGGAAAAGTAACAGGCTACTGAGCCTTGCACCTCAAGGTCACTGGTTCAAATCAAATTCAATTTGGCAGGATGAAAGCTGTTGCCATATCACAGTTGCTTCACTATCTGTACAAAACAAGCTGGTGGTCTCAAGCCAAACCTTCTAAGACTGGTGTCTTACATCAGAAAAACAACCATGCCTTCAGGACAGACTGGAACAGAGGTACCAAGATTTGAAATACCTTGAATCAAATTACTGTCATACCCACAGGAGGCTCACTTTCCATGCTGGGGTAAAGACCCATTTGCCAGAAAGCAATTTCCTAAGCAATTCTCCTAAGTCATTACAGGCTGAATAAAGCATTAGTGTATTAGTAAACATTAGAGTATTAATTCTAAAAAATAAATTATCACCTACTCAAGATAAAAGACAGTTGTTTGGGGTTAGATTTGTTTCTTTTTCACTTATACAACTTTTTTCCCATAAGTTGCTAGGAGACTAACAACTGAGTGCTTGACTAAAACAAAGAAGTAGTCAAAGGAGATGGCAGCACCGGGCTACACCTATTGATTTTGGGTCTCTGGGAGTTTCCCTCAGAGAGGGGAGGTAACACAAATTTTGGGGGAGGTAAAGGACAGAGCTGGGGGCAGCTGCTCACTCTTACTCTTGGCATTGGAGAGGACGGTCAGGCTGCTGTTTGCTGCGGGAAGAGTTCACGGCCATCACTCCGTCTCTTCCTGGGAAATCTACCATCATCTGCTTGTGTGCCCAGGAATCCTGAGCTTGCCTCCTCCTGCCCTGCTGGGCTGGCCCTGTCCCACCACCGCGGCTTCTTCGGCGCTGCTTTGAGGCTTTCTGCTATTCTGTGGCCCTGCACTGCCCTGCCCTGCCGGGACATCCCTGCCATTCAAGCTACCAGCACGGAGCTTCTGAGCTCATCCACCAGCCTGGGACCTTCCACCGTTCCAGCTTGGTCTCTTGGAGTCCCACAGGGGCACCGAGATCAAACTGCCCCAAGTTTTTTTTTTTTCTTTTTGTGAAAAAAAGCCCTCAAGGTTCCTGGTTCTGTTTATTATTAATGCTGTAGTTGTTTGTTTGTTGTTTTGTCATATATACTAGTAAAGAACTGTTATTCCTATCCCCATACCTCTGCCTGAAAGCCCCTTTAATTTTCTAAATCATAATAATTTGGAGGGAGGGGATTTGAATTCTCCATCCCTAGGGAGGTCCTGCCCCTCCCTAGCAGAAACCTGTCTTTCAAACCAAGACACCGGTGAACAAAATAAAAACCACACAAAATGAGACAAACCCTGCAACATCACAAGATAAAGCTTTACAGTCAACAGTAACAAAGAAATGTCCCCAAATATAAAGATAAACTGTTCTTCAACATAAGACTCTCAGCATTCTGACTGAAATCTCAAAGTAGAGTTTACCTCAAGGAAGACAACTCTTCCAGTTATTCAATCTACTCCTTTTCTATTAGTAATAGAACACAGGGGAAAAAAAAAGTCTTCATTTATATTTTCATAGTGTGACTTAAATTACAGGAACAAAAAACCTATTAAGATTTTCAGAAAAATACTTCTCAAGACCATCCTTACAGAATTTACACTGCTGTAAACCAGTTATGGCTATTAGCAAGTTATCCAATTGCTTTGATTTCATTCTTTTCGGGAATTACATATTCATGTAACATTTAATACTTACTTCAAATGTCACAGAGTAAGTGTAAACCAAATTCAGTTTATTGGTGAATTCTCCAGGAATCTCCATAGGTGGACCTTCACAGCTTAAGTTGTTCTCATCTGTATGCTTGTAGCTAATAGAGAAAAGAAGTTAAATAAATTTTTTTAAAACTTTAATTTTCTTTTAAAAAATTTAGCATTGTGCTCCAACCACAAATAGCCCTCATCAGGAGAGCTTCAAGGTTGAAGCAAAGCACCTGGTCAGAGAATGACAAAGTTAAAGTTATATGCAACCTAACTGCCCCCTCGTAGTCTGCAGTGGCAGGGAAAAGGCAAATTATCATTTTTTTAGCCATTCAGGATGCTACTGATAAACCATTAATGAAAAATTAATAAGATTGGTAGAATCTTCCTGGCACCCATGGAAGGAATAAACTTACATGGCAAGTATAATTCACTAAAAACACACTGTACCTTTGCAAGAGAAAAACCAAGTGTCATGGATTGGCGCTGGACTAAATGCCAGTGCACCCATGAGTGTATATTTTACCCAATGAGTGACTGTGAGATGCGACTAAGAACAGAGCAGAGCAGGCTTAGAACTTGAAATAGAAAGACTTTATTAAACTACATAACAGAAAATAGAAAAAGAAAACCTAACTACCTAAAAGCAGAGATGAAAACCTCCCAGAACACTTCTTCTCTTCCCCCCAATTTCTATCCCATGCATGCTCACACAGTTGACACTAGCACATTACCTTTATCTACTTGCTTAAACTTTCTATGACTCTGTGTTCCCATCACAATCATCATCCCTTAAAAAAAAAACCAATCTTCATTCTATCCAGGGAGAGAGGAGTCTTTCTCACACCACAGACCTCCCACAGGAAACACAGGTCTACCATCCCGTGTTCCCACGTCACCCATGGCACCGCCCGGTGGCAGTCTGCCAGGGTGACACCCACTTTTCCATGTCTAGTGCTCTCACCGCTGTCCATGGACCAAAACCGCAATAGGGCTCTTTTAAAGATGTTTGGCCAAGTACCAAAAACCAGCCATCCTCTCATATTGGGACAGCAGTCCCCCCCATTTACCCCTGGGGCCGAGGGTTTCTAAGAACAGGCCACAACATCTCTGGTTTTGAGCCAAAAAAGCATCTACCCAAACACAGTCTTATTTATAATCAGGAGGGTCCAGGGTCTGTCTATGGCTAACATTACGCAGGAAAAGTCCAGCCCAAAAGGCCACTCCTCTTCACTCTGGCAATCGAAGGAGGTTCTTTTCATCTCCCGTTACCATCTCGGTCCCAGGCTATCCTCTCTCTTCTAAAACTACCAGCCATGAGAATTCAGTGTCTAGGGATAGCTTTCTTCCGCCTTAGAAAGAGTTAAAAGCTTTGATCTCCCAGCAAGGTCACAGGCTCAGGCAGTCGCAGGCACTGCAGCTCCCACATGCATCGGCTCATCCACCTTCTCCCTGGGGCGGGGGAGAGACGGGACGGGGGTAACGGGACGGGGGGACAGAAGGCACCTCCAAAGTTCTCCACCCCTCCGTCCTAAATGGGGGCTGGACCAGCTCCCAGTCCGGCTCCCTCTGTTCCCCCCCCTGGGGCCTGCACCTACCCCAGCCAGGCCTACCTGGCTCCCCTCCCCCACCCAGCCTGGCCAGGCCGTGTCACAGTGGACACGGGAAGAACTACACGAGGACACGCTGGTGAGCGAAGCAGGAAAAAGAGAGTTTATTTACAAAACCCAGTTTTATACATTTCCCATGGTGCCCGTGGATTGGAGGATGGAATTCCACCTCTCAATCCACGTTGGTCGAGCTAACTGTCAATCACATTTCTCCTCCTACCTAGAAATATGTAAACAATAAAAGACAGTTAGCAAAACATGGCCAGTGTTTATAGTAGAAAGTGTGATAAGGTGAAACTTCTGACTCTAATATGAAGAACATAACAGAAGGCTTAAAAAGGTCTTCAAAACCAGAGTGACAAGGCCGGGCAGGGGAAAAGAGAAGAAATGCTCCTCTCTGAAAAGCGGAGCCAGGAAAAGAGGAAGTCCCTCTGGGAATCCTTGCCTTTAACCCCTTGTGTCCTCAGAGGCGTGTCCAAACTCTCAGTGGCCACCAAAGGTGTCAATATTCGAACCTGCCACTCATTAGTTTGACCTCAGCTTCCAAAAAAAAAAATTCACTTCTCCTCAAACCAAGACACCAAGTGCAATCGAGTCATGTTGTACCAAGCATGTCTGTATGACTTCAGAAACTGTAGTAGTATAATTTATTAACTTACTTCTATAGAAAAGAGAGAAAAGTTTAGCTATAAAAAAACCTACCCACTTTGAAATTTTATAACTGGACTGCAGTTTTCAAATATAGATAAATATGAACTGTGTATGAACAGATTGACTAGAGGTCAAAGTAGTTGCTTCAGTCTTCTGACCTCTGAGTTGCTGCACCTCCACTCTGGTCAACACAAAAACTAAGAAGCTACTGTTTGAGAAAATCAGTCTTCTTAGGAAATTAGTTGTTGTCATCTGCAGTTCTGAATACCAATGTTAACATGGTATTTCACCTATACCTCTGTATCCAAACTTACACAGGAAAAAGTACACCTGTACATTCATCCAAAGTACGTTTGGCAGACAGGTAACAGATCTGACATGGGAAACTGTTACTCAGTGAAAGGATGTTTCTCAGTGTATCTGAAAACATGCACACCCAGATACAAATCAACCAAAACATGAAAAAGGCTCTGTTGTTTGGGTCAGGTTCTAAAAGTCTGCATAAGCAGTTTTCCATCACAAGGGACTTTGAGGAATGTAAGAGATGTCCTGGTGCGAGTGGTCAGAGAGAGATGCAGGACTCCAGGCGGCTCTGTTCCAAAATGCTGTTTGTTGCAGAGATGGTGTTACAGCAGTCCTGGGTCATGGGTGATATAGAGCCCAGCCTAAAAGCTGCCAGCTACAGCTTATAGGCATGCCTGAGAGACATTTAAGTTCTGGTTACAATACACTATATCTTTTTCTGTACTGAATATGCTAATTTGCAACATCCAACCAGTAAAAGACACAAATCCTATAGAGTCTACATACAGCCTATTAGAAATACTACATTACCATACTGTGTTACATTTTAAACCCTAAAAGCTACTTTCTAGACCTTATTTTTTCTTCTCTGCCAAACTGGCAAGGTCTGCCTGACCCTTGGACTCTGTAGCTTGCAGAAGCATCCCTTCTGTTTGCCAAGGACATTGTTCAATCAACAGGGATCTTCCCTTCAGCTCACTCAGCCATTGTCTTTCCAGTTGTTCAGTAACAGACTGGCTTGGCATCTTATACATCAAAACTAGCTCTCATTTCTATTTCACTTATGGGTTTCATATTCTCAGATTCTTTTGCCAAGCAAACATATTTGTAACATTTCCCTGTTTCATCATCCCCAACAGAGGAACACTTTAAAAGCAAAGTTAAATGGCATTTACAGTTGTGGAACTGTCCTTGTAAACAGTACAAGACATAAACCAGCATACCAAAAGCTTTACCAGAAGTCAGAATAACAAGTTCCTCAGAATTTATTAACACCGACAACATCTCTAAGGAACTGTTTTCTCTGGAACTGCTGTTAGGACTCCAAAGTGCCAAAACCTGCTGCTTTAATGCACAATTACCTCTGTGGTCTCAGTCTTGCCATCACCAGTCTTGCACCAGGCCAGTTTTCATCCTTCCCGCTGTGGTACATGATTGTTATGTCAACGTGGTTGAAGAGGTAGAAAGTATTCTTCTTGTTGAACTCTGACTACAAAACATGATCAGGAGACTGAGTAACTCCTCCAACAGGAGAGGCCACAAGAATTCAAGAACTTTAAAATGAGACTGGTGTATATGTATGAAGAAGCAACAAAGGGAAACACTTCAACATTAACATATGTGTATAAAAGTTCACTTTCAAGAGTCTGGGGAGCCTGAGGAGTAACTGAGTTGGAAGGTGACTGCAGACAGAGTAAACTGAATGTGCATGATAAATGCAACACTTCAAAGAAGCATCAGACCTGCTGCATACAAGTGAACTGACTGTACTGCATGCAAGCAGTGGTAGAGCAGAGTCAAGGAAAGCTCTCTCCTCACCAAGAGGAGTGCTGTCCCTCATCCAGGAGGGATAAAACTCTATCACTATTATCTGTAATTGTACTACTTCACAATGGAACTCCCAGGATGACTGACTCATTTCCAACTGTCAACATAATTTTCCCTGTTATAGCTATGTTTGTTATCCTTCAGCCATTTGGGAAAACCCTAACACATTTAACTTGTAAACTGTGCTAGACAACTTTTGCAACTAGAACACAGAGTTCATTTCTAGGACTTCACTAGAAACCTTTATCTGATATTGATAAAAGAACATCTTGCACATGAACACAACATAAACAAAGAATGAATAGTTACTAGGATGGATACACATGAAATTTCAGAACAAAACCTCAATTTTCTAAGGCTTTTAAACACCCACACCATTATTTCATAGCTTTATAAAACATATATTGGTCAGAGACCTGTATGAACATTTTATTTGGACAACTGTATAAAGTGAGACACTGCAGACACTAGCAGCACTCAGCTTTGTCAGTCCCCACAGTCTGAACATTAAGCATGTTTACAAACACATCTGTTCTTTCTCAGGAAAAGAAAGCTTAGAAGTAAAACCACAAATGAAATCACCCTATACGAACAAAAAAAGTTCCACCACTTACATTTATAACACAAGCATCTTTAACTCTACCATCTGGAGTAACAAAACATCCGACTGGAAATCCTGGATTACAGTATTTTTGTCCATCTTCCACATCATAACACCACGTTACAGGCATGTTATCGATAATCCTAGACAGAAATCATCAAAGAACACGTCCTCAGAAATGGATGCACCTCACTTCACAGTGACATTTCACATTCATGTAGTGCACACACTTTTCAGTAGTGCCTACAAGATGCACAGTGGAGAGACTACTATCACACACAAGGAAGAAAGCAACCACTTAAAACATAGATAACAAATGTCCAAAAGCAGAAAATAAACCCAACCTCAAGCACGTGTCTAGGCTTACCAGTGATGCTGATAATTCAATTGCATTCCTTTCTTCAAAAAAGCCAGTTTGCTTTTATCAGCACTGTTTCCTGGGTCATATGATCTTGTACAAACCTTCTTGCATATTTCTTGCTTTTTAAAAGTGAACTGTTAAAAAAAGCACACAAAAAAAGTCACTTCAATTTTGCTTCAAAGATCTTTTAGCGTTTTGGGATTTTTTTCAGGTAAAGTAGGGAGGATTTTTTAGCTATTTACCTCCTTACTGTAAGTTTCTAAAGGGTAAACCCAGAGGACTGAAAATTGAAAATTAGTAAAAAAGGTATTGCTTTTTCTTTTACCAGTTTGTTTTATTTCGATAATTTAATCATCTGCTAAAACAGACTTTCACTACACCCTTCTTGAATGTTTCATGTCAACTTTATCTGGTTTTCCCCATGATGACCAAGTTAGATAAAGTTGCCAAAAGGACAAGTTGGACAACATCTAAGCTTCAAGCACAGACATCACCTAATACAAACACACTCACATTTGCATCTCCAACTTCTAACTCGGTTAATATTTACTTGTTAGCAAGCTTAAAACATGACTGAAAATTCTGTTATCAAGGCCCAAATGCTAACCAGGAACAGCATTTCCTAATTACTGTAGTATGCAGCCATTTCAAACACCTGTTATAACACTTAATCTATTCAATATGTATCCAGTCCAAATGACCCATCATGCTACATATTTAAAAGCTTCTTGTGACCACTAGTCATAAGACTTAAAATTACATTAGCTCAGAGAATCAAGATTTCTAAGAGCAGTTCATATAAGGGAGCGGACATCGCCTGCTTAACAGACTAATGAAAAGATGCGATCAGGTCCCTTATGACTGAGCAGCAGCAGACCCAGAAACTGCTGCATCTTTTTCTCACAGGTGTTGCCCGGAACGCAATAATCAACCACACAGAGGCAGAGGTCTTCAGTGAAAGCTGCTCCCCACCGAGAAAAAGAGGGGTAGCTTGTTTATTTCTTTCCTTTTATAATTTTGTGGGTCTGGAAGCACATTGGCTCTTGGGGTTACTACCCCTTCACCCCACTGGCCATGCCAGCTGTCACCTAACATTGTTTTCAGGCTAGAAATATGTAAGCAAAGGACAGTGAACAAAAACAAGAAAGGTTGTTTATGTTCCAAAGCGTGAGAAAGTGAAAGACTGACTCTTAATATTGCAACAGTAGCTAAAGAACTGACTCTATCTTACAAGCAAGTAGAAAGCTTTAAAAAATCTCAGAAAAACCAGAGCAACACACAGGGATTTGGATTATCTAGCAATTATCACACACACATAGCACAGTTTTCAGCTTCACTGGGAAATCCAAGTCTGGAAACTGCATTTGAACACCACACAGCTCTCAAACACCAAGAGCCACTGTTTGACCACAACTCCTCCACTGCAAATAACTGCCCCAAGTTGATGGCACAGCTTTTTAGATATGCTACACTTGGTCATTGCTAATGCAGGGCATGATACAGAAAAATACCACATACCAAATCTGCAAAATATTTCCATACATTTATTTTACAGAAGGTTCCAAGTGATATGCATCAACACTGAAAAATTTGTTTTCAGACAACAGATGATAAGCATGTACAAGCAGAGAAAAGCTGCAAGTGAGCCATAACCTAATTTTCCCTTCCCACTCTGGAAGTTGCCCAATACTACAACCAAGTATACAAAACAGTTCCTGAACTATCACTTTATAGTCTCTAATGTTACATTTAATAAACAAATTATTTCAGATCATCTAACACACATCCAGCTATTAAATAACTACCTAAGATATAGTTTCTAGACTTCTCTACCACAGAGCAACAGGCAAGAAGGGTGATCACTGGCTCAGTTTCCTAATTATAATTAAGCAATCTAAGATGCCTTTGGGCTGGGAGGAGTATTATTGGGTTTTATTACATAAACTCCATAGTGCTTATATTAAAAAATACAAATAATCATCTAGTCATCAAATCTTCAGCTATGTCCATGGATTACAGCCATCAGAATGACGGCTATCAAATTTAAACAGGATCAACTTCAAGGGATAAAATAACCTTATATGGAGACGATGCTATTCTCTCCCCAAACAGCACTTGTCCAAGATTTTCTGATGGTCTTTTCTCTTCCTTATCTTGACAGAAGTCAAAACTGGAAAAGAGTAGCAAAGGTTCCCTTTTATTTTTAATTGACATATAACTGTAAATAGCAGCCTTAAACAAATTCTTAAATTATGTCCTTAACATAGTCGTTTTCTTGATTTTTTTACAGTTCAGCCACTGGTAGTAAAAAATCTGAGAGCCTTTGCGAAGAAAACTGGCATCTATTTTAATATCAATTTCAACCAATACATATTCCAGCATATCTTTAACAAAATGCATGATGCTTAGTCCACCCACCCTTTTCAAATGGCAATTTAAACAAACAATAGAATGTTTCACTTTGTGGGAAAAAGGGGACTGTGCTATGGACTTTTCATTTCTCTTGCAAAATGTTTCTGAAAAACTACACCCCTTTCTTAAAGGAATATTTACAAATAGCATTTAACATGAAACACATTTCAAAGGAAATTGCTTTCAGTATTACAGTGCCACACTGTCAAACACTATTCATCAATTCTTTTCTGTGGAATTGCATTTTATTGAAATGGTATGCTCTATGTCACCCCTGGAAAGTGTATGGTTTATCCCAAGTCTGTAACCTCCCCTGCAGTATTGTGTATCTCTAACCCCATTGGCCCGAGAATCTATCCGTGCCCACTTCGAATCTCCCTGTTAAGGGTGCAGAGGAAGAGGGCTTGCCCTCTTTGCCCTGGAGGCCTCTGGAGGCTCTGGTCCTCTCCCCTTCCCTCTCTCCCCCTCCTTCCCCCCCTCTCCCTCAGTGACCATGCTGTCTTCCTGGGGTTGGAGTCCAAATAAATCCTCATCTCATCAGCACCTCACCAGCTGTCTGGAGTCTCCTTGCCTGCCTGCATGCAAATACCAGCGAACATAGGGCCTGGAGGGCTCCCGGGGAACCCCCCCCCGGGGACCCCCCCAAACCCACTCTGCAACACTTTTCAACTACATACAGTCTGAAACTGCTGAATACGGGACAGTGTAACCATTCTGGCTTTTCATTAAACACAGGTAGCAGCAGGTTACGCTTAAAAACCCCAACATAACCGCAAACAAACCCATACTTATCTTCAGTACATAAGTACATTTCCTCAAACAGTGGTGAAACCAGGGTCTCTATATGGGGTTGGAATCGGAGCAAACGCAGATACAACCAGTGTGGTTAAAACATACGTTCTCCTCTTTATTCTCGAAATGGCTGGTTTTATACGGTGTCAGATAGTTTACAGTTGCAGGCACATTTCTATTGGCATTCAGCATGAGAAAGAATGCAAACAATCTTAGTTTAAGGCAGCGACCGTGTTTCTATCCTAACTGTCCTAGCTAAAGCATGCACACACCTTAACTTAATTGCTAACTGCGCCACAGGTTTATCTACTACTACACAGGCCCAAATCTGAGGCCTTGCAGGCCCAAATCTGAGGCCCAGTTTGGGATAGCTCAACCTTCATTCCATAACACATCCTGCTCTTGCTACAAATTCCCTCTTTTTTTCTTTTGAGCTATCCAAACTGGCTCTGTGGCACGGCTGGCTACTTTTTGCATACAGTGTTACAAGCAAAGCACAACTTGATTCACCCAGAAAAACCCCATGATCCCAGCCATTAAAAGCAAAAAGATAAAAGCACAGTACTCAGTCCCTGCCATTCATCCATACACAGGTTCTAAATATGAAGTCCCATAATCGTCTGCGGTCTCTTCTTCTTCTTCACTGCCTGGTGATGTATCACAACTGCAGGCTTCTCTGTTGCTGCTGGGATGGTTGCCATTGCCTCTTGTCAACGTAGCTGCAATCATGTGTCCCTGCTGCTCCATCGCATCTTGCATGGCTGCTGTGAATGCTGCTGTCTCATTGTCTTGTTCAGCTCTGGTAGCTTTTACTAGCATTTCATCGACCCCACAGCCTTGAGGAAGAGAAGCTAAAACAGTCCTGGTATGCGAGTTGGCATTCTCAAAGGCAAGGGAATGAAATAGATGTTCTTGCACTTCTGTAGGTAAATCTGGAGCATCTTTCAAAGCTGCAGATAAGCGATCGATGAAGTGGTTGTACGGCTCGATGGCCCCTTGTTTAATATTAGCATATGATGCAGGCTTGTTCTTGTCTGGCACTAGTAGCAAAGCTTTGTGGGCCAATGCCTGAGACAGCTGATGGATTTCAATCGGAAATGTCAGTTGCACATTGGTCGTTGCGTAAGGACCCCGCCCTATTAACATATCTGGCTGGATACCATAAAATGGGTCTCTTACTGTTTGGTGCTTATTTGCCTCTTCGGTGGCTAGACGTCTCCATTCTCTTACAAAAATAAGAAATTGCGAGGGCATCAATAGCAAAGTTGCAATGCTGGAACAGTCTGCTGGGCAAAGGAGATCGGCTGTAAAAATGTACTGTATGATGTTCTTGGCTGCCTCGGATCTAATTCCATGATTTATTACAGTTTGTTTGGCAGACTGTAAAACTTTCCACTCGTGTGGTTGCCATTTAGCTTGATTTTGCTCAATTAAAACTGGGCAAGCAATAGGATTTGCACCCGTAAAATCCCCGTCCAAAATTGTGTCTTTTAGAACACCAGCCCAGCGCTTTTGAATTGGGTCTGTTTGAGTGGCAGGCAGCGCCATCTGCTGGGCAGCAGGCGGCAATGCCTGCTTAGATTGCAGAGAAGGAAAAGCTGGCAAATTGTGTATTTTTTGTGGAGAAATCCTGGATGCTTCAATTGTTTGTTGCTCTAATTGGCTCTGGCGATTAGAAAGCTCAGCGAGTTTAGTTATTATTTGTTGTAATTCATCCAACCTCTGCATTTTTTCTGGTGGTTGAGGTGTGCAACGAACGTCGGGCTCAGAAACCTCTCCCTTGGAGTCGGATTCTGGCAGGGGCCACTGGGATGCCTGTGGGTGGGTGACAGGCTGCGCTGGTGCCAGCTGCGGAGGCGCAGGAACGTCAGACCAGACCGGGTCCGAGTTTCCAGAAGTAGCAATGGGGGCCGCCATGTTTGTTTTGGTCACATGTGCTGGTGACGTCAGGTCCCCTTCTGGTGAAAACAGAGCTGACACCGCCCCGCTCTCAGCACCGCCCCAAACTCCGCCTCCTTGCTGTGTCACTTGTGCCCGCCCCGCTCTGCCTTCAGCCCCGCCTTTGGCCCCGCCTACCTCCTCATCTTTCACCACGCCCCCTGAGCTCGGCGACTGGGGCGTTTCCTGTTTGCTCTCATTCTCTCCAGGAGCCGAGGACAGCACATCTGGTGATCGGCTCACATGGCCTGTTGCTGTATCCATTACTTCACGCAAAGAGGAACACACTGGAGCTGCATTCCCTCTTACGGGATGCGTGGAATTTATGCCAAAAAATCTTGCCACTTTAGATGGTTTTTTCAGCTCTTTTGGCTCGGAAAGACACACCCCCGAACCGGAGGGAGGGGGAGCTGCCTTTTCCAGGGCTAGGATGGCAGCCTGTGCTGCTCGGCATTCAGCAGCGAACATTTGCAAGGTATTTATCACTTTTTCCCAAATCACGCCTAACTCTGAAGCAAGCTTGGCTTCTTTTCCTTGCGAAATAACAGAATCCCATAATAATTCACCTATTTCCTTCCATTCTGCTTCACTAAAAAGAAGCAATGGCTGGTTTAACTTTCCTTTTTTCCGAGCCAATAGGGTTAACTGTTCTATATCAGTTTCTTTTATCTTTTCACCCCTTTTAGAGGCAATTGTTGCTAAGAGTTGCACTGCTGCGTGAAGATCTTTCTCCATACTTTTAATTCTTTTCTTTCACTCATGCCAGCAGCTTACCTCTTCCTTCCACTGCGTGTCGCTGTTCCCGTCCTGGCGAAGCAGATGAATCACGCTTTCCAACCCCAGCTCTGTAAGCTCAGCACTGTTCATGGGCCGTTCGAATATTCAGTCCGAATTTTGCACACCGAGCCAACCCAAGCAGCAGAGACTTTCATCGCATTCAAGCGAGATTCATATTTATACGAAAAATTAAAAAATCAAAATAAAATCCACATTCAAGTGTAATAAAATCAAATAAAATCTGCATTAAAGCAAAAATAAAAAGCAGAAGAGGGGTCTCGGTTCCAGGGCGCCAGAATGAAACCAGAGTCTCTATATGGGGTTGGAATCGGAGCAAACGCAGATACGACCAGTGTGGTTAAAACATACGTTCTCCTCTTTATTCTCGAAATGGCTGGTTTTATATGGTGTCAGATAGTTTACAGTTGCAGGTGCATTTCTATTGGCATTCAGCATGAGAAAGAATGCAAACAATCTTAGTTTAAGGCAGCGACCGTGTTTCTATCCTAACTGTCCTAGCTAAAGCATGCACACAACTTAATTTCCAACTGCGCCACAGGTTTATCTACTACTACACGGGCCCAAATCTGAGGCCTTGCAGGCCCAAATCTGAGGCCCAGTTTGGGATAGCTCAACCTTCATTCCATAACACATCCTGCTCTTGCTACACAGTGGTCCTAAATTCACTGGCTTCCATAAAGTTTAACAGAAATAGAGATGGGGAGATTTTTTAGCTAGTCTCTGGTCTTGCTTCTATTGCTGCACTGCCCGGGGAAAGAACTAAAACACCTGCATGTTATCTTTTCTGTGCCCAACAGCAAGACTGCAAATCATATTGCTTATCATTGCTTTGTAGGCCTATAAATATCTACAAAAGCAGATAGAAGTTTTCATATAAAAGAATCAAAATTAAACAAAACCAAAACCAACAAACCAAGAATTAGCTACAGAGCTTTGGCAAAAAAAGTAAACAGTGACTGGTCTCCAAGTTTCTTTCAATAACCAGGAAAAAAAAGGAACTCAAAGCATCTGATTGAAATAAAAGAGGAGCTTGACTCAGCCAATATATCAAGCAACAATCAATTTATTAATTCATTAGTTGAAATGATAAAGTGTGAGCAAAGCAGCGCGGCGCTGGGTACAGTGGAGTGGGGTCTCCCCTCCAGCTGCACACCGACTGCTAATTCTTGCTGGTATTTATTGAGCATGTTCATAAGCATTTCTCAGCAGTTTTTCTTCTGTCGTTTCCTCCTAGTTTCTATTTGTGAAGTCAGATTTCTATACCTTAGGGTTGAGAATAAGTCATATTTCTATACTCCAATGTGATCAGTTCCTATTTGTGACATCGAATTTCTATACCCCGGGGTTGTGAATCAAGTGATGGTGATGTTCATCTTCCCTTCTCAGAATCATACACCTAGGATGGTGATGTCTAGCTTCCCTTTCCAGGACTGTACCTTGGGATAAGCTTACTTCCCTCCTTTGTTTAGGTGATTACAAATCCTTCTATATTTTCTAAAGCTATAGTTCAAAACCTCTTATTACAAAGCAACTTAAAGCTTATAATACTTTTATTTTCAAAAGAAATTAATAATGCTTCCGCATTCTTCTATCCTACATGTTAAAAGCCTATAAAACTCATATTAACTAAAACCCTAAAACTTATATTGTGAAATCTTTAAAGCTTACATTATTCACTTATAAGAAAGCAAAAATATTTGTTCAAAAGCCTCTTTCCATGTCTCTTTCGGTTGTTTTTAAAGCTCATTTTTATAATTGTCCCATGGCCGCATTCCACACATTTCTCAGTTACAACTGCACGGGCCACCTTTATCTACCTGACACGAAATACAACCCCACATTTCACATGATGTCCTAGATTCGCCTAACAGAAAGAACTTTCAAATATGTCAAACAGTCAATACTACATCTTGTACTCAGCTCAAAAGAATGCACCCATCAGAAACCCTGCAGCCTTTTTTTTTTAACAATAACAGAGGACGGTCAGGTGGCACAGGTGTGGCCTTCATCCTTCCCACCCTCTTGTACTTCATTCCTGCCACTGAGTACTGGATTCATTCTTCCATCCCTACAGCCAAAATACTGACACCCTTACGGTAACAGAAAAGCCCCTTTCCAAATGCTTCTTGAAACCTGCTGGGATGTACTTACGCATCATATTCGTATGGCAGAACAGATTCAGCAGAGTCCAGCCTGTTCACGAAGAGCTCAATTAGTGACTGAAACAGGAAAGGAGGAGAAAAAGTATGAAAATACGGACTTCCAGAGACAAACATGTAGCTGGTATGAAACGCGTGGTTAACTGGCAAATGCTGCTACCCCATGGCGGAGTTACCCTTGGCTGCTGACAGGACCCGGCCGCGCCAGGAACAAGGAGCTAAGGGTCCTCCCAGCGCTGGTTGGAAAGTTCGGCGGGAAAAGGGAATACCAGCTGGGGGTGTCTGTCTTCCTGGAGCAAAGGCTGCTGCCCGCGGGAAGACACCCGCGAGCAGCGGGATTGGGAGTACCCCGCGGACCCCCCTCGCCGCGGGAGCCCCGAGCGGGGCAGGGCGAGGGGACGGCCCGCGCCGGGCCCGCCCGTACAGGCTCTCACCTTGCAGCTCTGAGTCTCCTCGCCCTCCTCACAGAAGCTGACGGGCGCTAATCCGGGCAGGTAGAAGGCAGCGCCGAGAGGCGCCACCAGCAAGAGTGCGGCAGCCAGCAGCCTCATCTTGCAGCCTAGACAGGCAAAGCCACCATGAGGCGCATCTGCAGCCCCGACAGCCCCGGGCAGCGCCTTGCGGAGGCAGCCCCAGGTCAGTCGGAGGCGGTCGCGTCACGGCCAGGTCGAGGCCACAGCGGCTGCGCGGTGAGGGGGAGAAGCGCCGGAGAGTGCCATCTTGGGGAAGGGCACTCTGAGGAACAGGCGGCGACATGACAAGGGGGAACGACTTCCCGCTGCCAGAGGGAGGAGTTAGATAGGATACTGGGGAGAAAGTCTTCCCTGGGAGCGTGTGGGGCCCTGGCGCAGGTTGCATAGAGAAGCTGTGGATGCCCTGTCACTGGAAGCGTTCAAGCCCAGACTGAACGGGGGTTGGAGCATTCTGGTCTAGGGGAAGGTGTCCCTGCCCGTGGCGGGCGAGGTGGGGGTGGTGAAATCAGGTGATCTTGAAGTTCCCTTCGAACCCAAACCATTCCAGGATTCTATGATACCAGAATCTCTTTTCAGGTTAATACCTCTGAGATCATCGAGTAACACAGGACCGAACACCACCATGTCAACCAGACCACAGCACTGGGTGCTACCTTCTGTCTTTCCTTAAACGCTCCCAAGGACAGTGATTCCACCACCTCCCTGGGCAGCTCATTCCAATGTCTAAGTACCCTTTGAAGGCCTTTTTAATAAATACCTACTTTATTCCTTTAACACTGTCTAGCCTCTGTTCCAGGTAGCCTCTCAAGGCATTGTGGATACTGACAATGGTCTGAATTTTAGGCATCAGGCAGCTGCAGTGCCTATGTGAAATCATTCACATAATACTTTCACACAGGCTTGAGAAAATGGCCTGGGAAAAATAAAGAAGGAACTATAACAATCCTTAGGAAGTGAGAAACCATCAGCAGGTGGTGTTTTTCCAACTTGTTTACTGGCAAAGATGTTTACAAAGAGGTGTAGGCTCTAACGACCAATCATATTCATTGTACCAAAGTACTGTATAAAAAGAGAACTTGGAAAATAAAGATTGCTCTCATTTTGCTCTACGCTGAGAGTCAGTGTCGTTATTCATGCAGTCCGTACTCAGTAGTGACAAGGCATCAATACAATTACAGCATTTATATTCAAATGCTGTTTCAAATGTCATTATGTTCATGCTAATCCTGCCTAACTACATGTACAGTATGTGTTAACAAAATGTTACTAAAATGAAGCCTGGAGTTATCAATGAAATATTTTACTCTTTTAATCAGAAGAGATAGAAAAAGAGGCTTTTGTTTGCATTTGCTTTTTTTTCAGTTGTGAGGCAATCAATAAATATACCGTGGGGTCAGAGAAGCACAGAGATTCTACCTTGATGGAGGCCATTTTTAGCATATTTCTTACAGGACTAACAATTTGCTTTAGTTTTCACTATCCATCCCAGGGAGGCTCTAAAGTTTAAATTCTTTTGTATTGAAACTAGAATTCGAAGCTTTTCTTCATAAGATAATTGTATGAATATCTGGTAATGCCATTCTGCAACTGCATTGATATCAAAGGCAGCGCCCTCCCACCTCCTTACAAAGGTCATCTTTCCCTTTTCCCCTTCACAGTAACAGCATCCAGAAACTCTGAGCATCCACACTGGTAAGGTGATATCTTCAAGTACATACTGGAGTTTAGAGTAGTGTTTGAGAGCTCCCCTCCTTTGTGTTCTCAACACATATATGAGCTAATCTGAGGCAATGTTGCCTTCTGCTTCACAAACAGCAGCTGAATATCAGTATCTGACAGACTGAAAAACTGAAGAGAAGGATAGAGCCTGATGTTCTCTTACCAGAATGTAGCAATTATGCAGCTGAGCAACTGTAATAGCACTGGGCAGTGGGGCAGTGCCCCTAAAGTCCATAGACTCTGTGGCACTTCCCAGAAATGAAGGTCTGGAGACCTGCAAGGGAGAACTTAAAACACTGTATGGTGATTGGACAGGGTGGCACTAAGAAAATAGGCCTTGATGACTGATTAATATAAATTTGGATAATTTACAGGGTCAAATAATGAAAATTTAGCCAAATTTTGCATGACCAGATTTCCTCCTAACTTTTCCGCTATCAGGTTTAGCCAGCCAAAGAAAATCACAGTTGAACTTTGAGTATAAATAATTAACAAATCGAGTTAGTTGAACAAAAATGGTAAAACTTTGTGCCATAAACAACACATTTAATTTTAAACCACACTTGTTTTGGTTTGCTGTTATTCTCCAAGGAAGGGGTGCTGCCATGCACATATATTAATCAAACTAATTTAAAATGCCTGCAAGGCTGTTTTAGTGAACTGAGTTAAGCTCCTGCACAAACTTCAAAGTTAAACTGATAGTATTGTGATTTTCCTTCCAAAGAACTGATAGATCTGCTGCTTCACAAAATCAGTTAGCATTGGAAGGGACCTCGGGGAGATCATCCAGTCCAATCCCCCTGACAAGACAGGGTCACGTGGAACAGGTGACACAGGAAGATCTCCAGAGAGGGAGACCCCATGACCTCACTGGGCAGCTGTTCCAGGGTTCTGCTACCCTCAACGCAAAATTCTCTCTCATTTTGCGGTGGAACTTTTTGTATTTTAGTTTATGACCATTGCTCCTCGTCCTGTCATTGGGCACCGCTGAAAAGACTAGCACCATTCCTTTGGCACCTGGCTTTGGGATATTTACATGCATTAGTGAGATCCCCTTTCATTCTTCTCTTCTTTAGACTGAACAGCCCCAGCTTCCATATCTCTCCTCGTAAGAGAGATGCTCCAGACATCTAATCTGAATGATGATTACTATCTCCAGTAGCTCCTTTCTCGTGCTGAGGAGCCCAGAACTGGACACAGCACTCCACTGGGGCCTCAATCCTTCGGGACGAGGCACAGCCGGCAAAGCTCTACCCCCGCTTTTCCCACGGCCCACTCCCCTTATTTTCCCGCCGCTCGCGGTCCCCGGCCCACTCCCCGCTCCTGGCAGGACGGGACTCTCCGGCTCCGCTGTCCCCCGGCCGCGGCTATAGCTTCGCGCCGGCCCCGGGGCCGCGGCGGGCCGCGGGCGCCCCCTACCGGACTCGGCGCTGCTGCCGCCGCCGCATCCGGGGCTCCGTCCGGCGGGTGACGTAAAGCTATAAAGGCCCGCAGCACCTTTGTTCGCCCCTATTGCGCAGTTGCAGATCGGCACGGGTGGAGGTGAATGCGGCTGCGGGTTGGGGCGCTGCGGGTGGCACCGCGGGGCGCTGCGGCGACCCGCGGCGACAGGTCCGCGGGGTGGGGGCCGCGTGGCGTGCCGCTCGCGGCGCAGTGGAGGCGCGGTGGAGCCGGGCCCGACCCGCAATCCCTCCCTGCCCGGCTCCGTCTAGGACGGCGGGACCCGTGCGGTCGCGGTGGGGTGAGGAGGGTCACGGCGGCGTGAGGTGTGGTGTCCGCCATTTTAGGTGTGGGGGTTCCTCAGCATCCCGGGGGAGGGCGAGGGGGGCACGGCTGGAGCGCCGCGCCGATGTGTCCGGACGGGGCTGAGTCGCGCGGTGAGTGAGCGCCGAGGAGACCGCCGGGCGCAGGGAGGGAGCGGAGCCGCTGCCAGAGGTGGCCGCCATTTTGCAGCGGTGCCTGAGCCTGCGGAGGGTCCGACGCCGTTCCCTGTGCCCCAGAACGTAGCTGAACCCAGGCCCCGTGCGGCCCGGCCCCGCCGCGGCTCCCCCGGAGGTACTTTGTCTGCGCTCCCGTGTGTGCTGGAGCTGGCGCGGGCCTTCCCGCCATCGCACTGGAGACAGGCGGGCAGCGCTTGTCCACAGGCGCCCGGCGGCCTGCCAGACATGGAGAGGTTTGGCTTTGTCTGCGGCTCTTGGGCTTTTTTCTTTTTTAACCCTCCCGCCCCCGCGGCTGTAGCTGTCATATTGCTGTGTAGAACTGCAGTGGTGGTCTGGTGTCTGTTCAGTCTCACATGTTGTATAGGCTCCATGTACTTTAAATAATACAAAGAATGAGCTTCATTTAGAAGTATTGACCAAAGGTGCTTTGAAGAGTTAATAATGTTGTATTACTACGACATATTAAGTAAATGACTTAAAACGTTCAGGATTTAAAGGGAAAGGTATGCTAGGATTGCCATCCAGGGCAAAAAGAACAACACTTCTGAAAGAGTTTTCACATTCACCAATGTGGCTTCATTTTAACAGTGCTTTGTTCCTCTATTTAAAGTTCTATTTAATATCTTTTAAGTACACTATAATGTGAAGAAGTAACTGTTATTACTACTTCCAGTTGCTTCCATTACAAAAAATTGTAATTACTTAATGTTTTTTATACCTCATATTTCTTACCTAACATCTTTCTGAAGAAAATTTGCTTGTACTTTTGAGGACAGAAGTAATTTATATACTGTGAAGTCTCTACTGCAGTTTGATGTTTTGTTAATAATGGCCTCATTCTTTTTAGTAGGTCATTTACAGAATCGAAATGGTTGAAGCAGATCGTCCTGGGAAGCTGTTCATTGGGGGCCTGAACACAGAGACTAACGAGAAAGCCCTTGAGGCTGTATTCGGCAAATATGGGCGCATTGTGGAGGGTAAAGAGAACTTTTCTTAAGATGATAATAGTAAAAACAAACAAGAACATAGCTGTGATGACTTTTTTTTTTGCGTTGATCATCTGAAATTATGGTGCTTACATGTCCTCTAAGAAGTTCTGAGCTTAAAAGGTTGAATAAAGGTTAGGTGTTCTTTACAGGGAATTACAGGGAAGGCTGATGTGACTTTGTTTCTACAGTCCTTTTGATGAAAGATCGGGAAACAAACAAGTCCAGAGGATTTGCATTCGTCACGTTTGAGAGTCCAGCAGATGCAAAAGATGCTGCCAGAGATATGAATGGAAAGGTAGGAATTAAGACCAATTATATGTTGCATTTGATACTGATCAGGACAATTAATCTTTGGGGTAAATCAACTGGTAATGAAAGTTGGAAAGAGAATGGATTAGAATATCACACAGACAAGTTGTAACTTGAATTTGACAAAATTTCTGTCTCCATGAAGCTGAAATCTGTTTCTCCTGTTCATAGATTTGATAATAGAAAATAAAGTGTAGCTGACAGTCAGCTACACTCTTTTCTTATTGTTCCTTAATCAGTGATGGAGGGCTTTTCAGTAATCAGCTCTTCATTCTTGCATGTTTCAATAATGATTTTTGGGTTGGATTTTTCTTTTTGATCATATTTGAATGCAGTACTGTGTAAATTACACTTCAGGGAAGTGACTTAACCTGAAAATTATTAATGGTTCCCTTAACATGGGTTGAATGACTTCCCTTGAGTGCTGGAACATTGATGAGCTTTCTGATATTCTGTTGATAATAGCTGACATTTGTGACTTGCATCACTGATCTGCTTGGTGTGTGTGAGAGGCATCTTCCCAGTTAACGTGCAATGGCTTTGCAGTTAGCTGGCAACCGAATTTGTTCATTTACACCCTAAAATGCAATGGTTTAGCTTTAGGAGAAATAAGAAGTGTAATGTTTTTAAAAATAAAAATGCTGGAATTTGCAGCACAAGTTCCAAGATAATACTAGGATAATTTGTCAAAGAATTATAGGCTGCTGTAATCTGAATCTATTGTGGCATGTGTTTGAAAAGGTAAAAGTAAGTCGGCAGCTTTTTGGTCAACAGCTGCTTATCTTCATAGAGGAGCTGTCTCTTCAAGCAGTGAAAGCCATCTTAGGTCACTTGAATTCCAGACTCTGGTTTTCCATGCATTATCTGAATGTTTGTGTTGAGGTCACACTGCACTGGCCTTGTAAGCAGTCTCTTGAGGCCATTCAAGTAAAGTGAAGAAACATCAAGTGATTGTGATTAATTGATACTTGGGATTTTGATATGTTTGTCTTGTTAATATAAGAAGTTGAAGTGAAAGAAAAAGTCAGTTATTGCAGTCAGTAAGTAAAGCAACTGTAGGAATAAGAAAATGAGCTTGGTGTAGTGTTCATGAACACAAATAGTAAAACCTCTTGTATTTGTGTTATAGCAGGCTATGTGTTATAGAAGGGTAGTGGGTTTTCTACTCCATGTACTGATGTTTCTGGGTGCTTCATGACAACCTTATCACAATTAGGGTTTCTTTAAAGACTTCCTTTTTAAACAAGCTAGTAGTTTTTTCAAGGCAGAGTGGCAAATTCAGATAATGTTCTTTCAATACCAGCCTAAACATCTGTCAAGGTGCTCCTTTTATTGAATTTTATTTCTTCACTGTCTAGTTTGCTGCAGTTCTGAAGACTTATTTACTGCTATGCTTAAATACTTTATTTTCTCTGAAATGGTCATTGAACCATACATAAGGTACTTTCAAGGACCAATAGGTAATGGTCAGACTGAAAGGAACTCAGTCACTAATCTGCATGTTTGTGGAGTGCAGCTTGCAAATCAAAATCCCTCTGAAAATAATCACCAGCTGTTCTACATCTTGAATGTTGTGGCATATGATTGGTCACTTTGGGAGAGTACTGCTTGGTAAAATAGCCACATGAGACTGTTTGTGGCTGAGGTTATGTCTACTTGTTCTGGAATGCACAATCTGCATTACTGTCAAGAAATGCTAGAAAGGACGGCTTTGTGGATCATCGTTCTCATAGGTTTGTCTTCACTATAAATCTAGAAGTACCTTCATCTGCTTTGAAATTAGAACAGGAAGTAGTGTATGAAAAGAACATTCTCAAATGGGATTTGGCCTAGAATGTCCTCTGGTCCAATTTGTTTTGACCACAGATATGAAAACTATTCATGAGGTGGTCTCTCAGTCTCATCTTCAGAAAGCCTTCTGGACAACAGGTACTGCTTGTATTCCAAAAAGACTCTGCATTCAAGGTCTGAGGAAGAGTGGTGTTTGAGGCCTGGTGTGAGAAGAGGTAATTGTCATAAATCACAACTTGAAGGTTTCTTTGTCCATTTGGAAAAGATGGATTGGAGCATTCTCGAGATTTTGATGCACTTGAGAAACAGCAGCAGAAGCACTGTGCAGACTGCAGTTCAAGCAGTCTGTAAAGGAGTTAGGTGATCTGTCTGGCTGGGGGAAGAGTTCTGCATTGCCTGTCTGTTGCTCATTCTGTCATCCCAAAGGAATTTGAAGTTGTAGCCAGTAGAAGAGGCTGACTCCAATAGATTCTGCAAGAATGAATTTGCATTTGATTTTTTTTATTTTGCAAATGTTTATGAAAATATATCCAGACTTTTGCTTGCTTGTTGAAGATAAGTTTGTCCTGCAGAAAGAGATCAGGAGAGAATTATTTTAGAGTTGGGATGGAGATTTCTCACTTCAATTAGTTTGTCTACTAAATTGAATCAATGCTATCATATCTGAGCAGTGCAAAAGAAATGCAGAAGTACTTTGTAGCAGCTTACCAGCCTTCCTAAAGAAGAATCTTAATTCATGGCAGTCAAGTCTACATCCCGATGCCACAAAATGCACATGCTTACCTGGACATAAATGTGGATACTCCCAGGTCTGTAGTGGTTGTTTGGTGCAGTGGGCTGTTCTCATGATATTCTGATTCTTCGTCTTTAAGATGAAATGGATAATTAAAGAGAGGATATGACCTTAGGCAAAAGATCAGGACAAACTAAAGATTTAATTACAGTGTAGACCTGCCAAGCCAGCTGGTCTGTGTTAAGAAGATGGAAGCAGATGCTACAATCTCTATGGTGTAAACTGTACTCAGCACTACAGGTTGTCTTACTCTAATTGACAGAAAGTGCTTCCTGTTCTTTGTGAAGAAGTGATACAATGTACAGAACCTTGGCCTCTTAAGAAATGGATCTTCATTTCTTGGATATATGTGGCAAAAGGAAATTCACTTAATGTGCCATCAAGGAATGTGGAGAAATGGAGTCATTGCAGCATCAACAGTGAAGTGATCCATTGAAGAGGAAAGCCCTGTGTGGTGTTAGGACCAGCTTCATGCAAGTTATTGTAAGAGTTTCTTTGAAATACTTGATTTCTTGCCCTGCTCCCATAATAACATAAATTTCATTCATCTTTTTTGTTGAAATGTGGAAGTTTGCAGGATAGTTCTCTAATTGTGTTTGGTTAAAGTTCCCTGGCTCACTTTACAAATCTGTACTGATTATTCATTCCACACATAGGAGACTTTGATTGCCAAACTATTACTGTCTTAAATTACTTGTAGTTTAAATTATTTCCATGCTTTTTAGCACCAGAGTAACTTTACTTTCTGATGCTCATTTCATATTAAAAATTCTATAAAACACTGAATCAAGGTTATAAAAACAAACTAATGAATGTTCATGTTGACAGCTCATGCTCTGAGCTCATTGAAAAAACTTCCTTATTCTGAGATGGGTTGTGTGACATGTTTGGTGAGATAAGAGCTTTCTTAGAGCTAAGAAACCATAAAATGTCCCCTCTGCTTTGAAATAGGACTAACTTTGACAAATATTTTCTGGTTAGCAAAAAAAATGTTCTTGTACCTAGTGAAAGGTCTTTCTGGACCTACGAATAGCTTTTTAAGACTGCTTGTGTAAAGCAATCTGCAAAGAAACTATCTTTTGTCAAGGTAAGATGCATAAGTGCAAGGCAGAAGAAAATAGGAGGAGAAATTACAAGGAAAACTGTACCTCCTGCATAACAGAAATGAAAACTTAAACCTAGCATCCAGGTTTTGAGAACCCATGCTAGCAGAAGGGGACAGTGTTTGCTTTCTAAACTTAAAAAAAATCTGTCAAGAATCTGCCATGAAATTGAGGACAGCAGTGGCTATAGCAAAGCTTAAGACTTCAAGCCCACTCTTCCTGCTTGAGAAGAATGAAACCAAAAGATTATTATGATGGCAAATTGATATGATGGAAACTGAGAAATTCTAGTCATTAGAGTGACTAATGTTCACTGCTGGGATGTTTCAGTTTGTCATACCAAAAGGCTTCTTGAGAAACCTTCCATAAGTAAAATATTTCATGATGTCAAAGCAAAGACCAATATGATTTTGTTGGTATTTTTTTTCCCTCACAAGAGATCAATTTGGACCTTTACACACAGGTTTTCAAACAATTACTACAACTGTATGAGGTGGCAAAATACATGCACTACTACAGAGAATTTTCAGAGAGCTAGATTTTTAAAGTGAACAAAAAATATTCAGTACTCCAATAAAATACTATTAGTGGTGCAGATTAAGACATTACTAGCAGTCATTTGTGTTCATTTATTGCAGCAAAGTGCAATGAACAACACTTTCTGCCTGAGAATTAATTAGTTGTCATAGCAGAGTTAAAAATTAACTGCTAAAAAAGGCAAATAAACTATGTTTGCCAGGATAGGCGTGCAGTAACCTAACTTTAGCAGAGCCTGTGATCTTGGTTCTGCTATAATGTCCAAATGGGATGTCTAAAGATCATACAAAAATTTGATTAACTAGGTTAAATTACTCAACATGTTACTCTGCTCATGTTTAAAGTATATTAGTTGGCTGCAGAGTTCCTGCTATTGCAGGTCTATATTCCAGAAAAAGATTCTACTTTCTTCATAGTACAGAAAAAATACAACCACGCAACAGAACCCACAAATAAAAAAAACTCAACCACAAAACACCCCTTCCCTGTGGAAAAGCAAGTAATAGAGTAAATTGTGACAGTCACCTTGATTGAAAACCCAGCTTGAAACACTAGAAAAAAGGTGTGAATTGTCATACTCAGTCTGCTGTGTAGATGCGGAAATAACTTCTAAATACTTCAGCGATCACCGTTTTATCAGGATGTCAAGAAAATGTGCTAAATGGCCTCCCCATTGCCAGAAATCCCGACTGAAGCTAAGTTACTTTCAGCTTAATCTTGTAACTACAGGTGTGCTCCTAGTACGGTGCAAAAGTATGTGGCAATTGAAAGTTAACTGTAGATCATATATCATGTTTCATTTACAGAATAAATGATGTGGGGCTGCTGTAATCATTGGACACTTGTGTTTTCACTGAAAGTCCTTTCTAATGCTGCTCTGTGGTTTTTTTGCCATCAATACCACAAGAATGAAATACTGTAGAAATTGAAATTAGGCCCAACATGCTGCTGAGTACTTGGGGACTAATACTGAAGACTGAAATCAGTTCTAGAGTTGCTCTAACTTATAAAATGGAAGCCCTATAATAGTGAAGCAAGAGGGGCTTGATTTAAGAAATACAAACATGACTGAGCAGTAAGTAAAGCAGCTTCTTCTTTAGTCATTAGATGGGAAGGCAATTAAAGTGGAACAAGCAACCAAGCCATCCTTTGAAAGTGGTGGTAGGCGTGGGCCACCACCCCCTCCCCGAAGCAGAGGTCCTCCCAGGGGCCTTAGAGGCGCAAGAGGCGGAAGTGGCGCAAGAGGACCACCTTCAAGAGGGAGTCACTTGGGTATGTATTGACCTCTCTCATTATACACTTCGACAACACAAGACTATCCCATTGGAAGATGACAATAATCCTACTGGAAAAAAAAAGTCAAACACCTGAATAGTGCACTCCTTGTTCTTTATTAAAATTATGAAATACGATCTCAGCAGTTTAGTCAAATTTTTGATTAGGCAAGTACACCTTAAGAAAAGGCTTTCAAATGTGAAGATTCCTTTCTACAACTAATGCTCCACTTGACTTTTGCCTATGAAAGAAAAGCAAAACTCCTGCCATGCACATGAGAAAGGATGCTTTCTGGTATTGAAGTTGAAAAAGGGATTCTCTACCACCAGGGAAAGGGAACTGCCTTCCATTCTTAATAGCAAGAGGTCTAAACTGAGAAAATTGTAGGGCTGATCCTTCCAGATCAGAGTGAGAGTTAGGGCAGCTAAACCTTTTTGTTAAATTGAAGCTTTCTAAAGTGTAAGGATAGTACATTACTTGATACAGGATATTCATTAAGATACAGTTATTTATTCAGACTATTCAGTATCAAAACAAAACTCACTTGAAAGAACTAGCAAGCAGAACCTGAGGTGTAACAGTAAAAGCTGTAATGCAGAAAAAAAAACCCTGGAAATAGTGAAACTCCTGTCTTGAAGAGTCTGTATAGTAGGTTCTGCAGACTCAGTAGTCCCTCTGTTCCCTCTCTGTAGGTTCTTCTCTAGTACATCTTCCCAGGTGGCTCTTGTCTTCTGAGAACAATAACTTGTTAAGCATTTAAGCTGTGACTGATTATATATATCATGTGTCCTTTTCCCTTGTGTCACACCCTGTAGCTTTTGGATAAGTTCTAAAAGACAATTCTTGACAGGAATTTAGGCTGTGGAAAGTTTGGCTCTCAATTCTGCCTGTAGCATTTAATAGTGACTAGAAGACAAGAGAAAGCTTTGAGGTCTAGTTTTAGAGGTTTACTGTTGATCATGTAGTGGTAATAATGGCACCTTTAGGTTGTTGTAGTTCAGGCTTTAAGATAATGCAGGTGTGTATCACAGAAATAATAATTGGTTAATGGCTTATCATTCTAGGGTCTTCTCGAGGGCCACTTCCCATGAAGAGAGGTCCACCTCCACGAAGTGGAGGCCCTCCACCTAAAAGATCTGCACCTTCAGGACCAGTGCGTAGCAGTAGTATGGGAGGAAGAGGTAAGGACTTCCTGACTAAATTAATTCCTCGGCCAGCTGTAGCACCTTAGTCTTCCCTTAGGAACTGGTGCAAGTCATTGATTCTAACTTCAGTCTGCTGTGGGATAGTGTATTGTTTTTCTAATCTTTGGTTCCTTTCATACCAATATAATTTCATAGCTGTTGGGAACAATTTGGTGCAATTTGATTGTTTCTTTTAGTGCTGCTTTAAAACTCTACAAGCAGAAATGTAAAGTATTCTAAATGTAGGCTCCAGAGATACTACTAAATTGTTTTAAACTGTTTACTAGCACTTGCCTTGAGGGTTCTGCATGGCTAAATGCTAATTAAATGGACTGTTTCTCTGAAGCTCCTGTGTCACGTGGAAGAGACAGTTACGGGGGTCCTCCGCGCAGAGAGCCAATGCCATCACGGAGAGATGTCTACATGTCTCCAAGAGACGATGGCTATAGCACTAAAGATGGGTAAATTCTTACACTGTTTTATTTTAGTGAAATGTTTTTTATTTGGAGAAGGATCTTGATTTCAGACCTTCTGTGGTAGGATGTATGGCTAACATCTCAGTTTTTGTTCTTTGTAGTTATTCAAGCAGAGATTATCCCAGTTCCAGGGATACCCGGGACTATGCACCACCTCCCCGAGACTATGCATATCGTGATTATGGTCATTCCAGTTCACGTGATGAATACCCCTCCAGGGGATATAGGTACCTACGGTTGGAGTTTTCTCCCTGTCACTTTATTTTTGCTGTGATGTTAGTGATTTGTACTAAGTCTTAGTAGTCTTTCCTCCTATAGTGATCGTGATGGATACGGTGGTGGACGTGACAGAGACTACTCGGATCATCCAAGTGGAGGCTCCTACAGAGATTCATATGAGAGTTACGGTGAGAATCCATTTTGAGGATCATATAGATGTACAGGTGTCATAAAATCTGACTTTGACTAGGTTGCTTGTGGTTTAGGGGGAAATGGCACACTTTTTTTCCCCTACAGTGAAAGTGCAGTAGTTGGTTGTCATTTGATCATCTTGTTAAATAAGCTATAAGCTGAAGAAGCAAATTCTACAGTTCAGAATGACAGCTGTCTCTGGAAAATATGGCTGAGTTTCTTCTTTAAAATAACAAGCTGATCTGGAATACCCAGTTAAAGAGCCTGCCTGAATAAACAAACACCATCTTCATTCCTTCAGAGTCTTTAAATCCACTCACTGCCTGATACACAATCCCCACTTAAAATACTATTATTGTGACAGATTATATTAAGATCATCTCAATACATATAAAAGAGTAGCAGTAAACATTTTAATACAGCAATTCTGTAAATTCAGATTTGAATTTGTTCTATAACTTATGGTGTTGCCATATTACCTGACCATTGACCCTGCAGGTAACTCACGTAGTGCTCCACCTGCTCGAGGGCCCCTGCCATCATATGGTGGAAGCAGTCGCTATGATGATTACGGCAGCACACGAGATGGATATGGAAGCCGAGAAAGTTACTCAAGCAGCAGAAGTGATGTCTACTCAAGTGGCCGTGATCGTGTTGGAAGACAAGACAGGAGTCTTCCCCCATCCATGGAAAGGGGCTATCCACCTCCTCGGGATTCTTACAGTAGTTCAAGCCGTGGGGCACCCAGAGGTGGTGGCCGTGGTGGAAGCAGATCCGATAGAGGTGGAGGCAGAAGCAGATATTAAAAACACGCTTAAACTTTTTGGACCAAGACAGATTATTTCTCAAATGTGGAAGCTGTTCTATCTTTACTACCAGAGGACTACTAAAAGGAAAAATTGTTTTTAACCTTTTTTTATTGTTGCCTGTTAAGTTTTCCCCTCCATGACTTTTATGCTTTTGTGAGGAAAAGTTGAAACAATGTTTAATATCATTTCAAAGTTGTTAACATTTCTTTCAGAAAGCAGATGTTAAATGTATGAGCTTGAGCTGTGTACTAGTGTTGTAGTTTTCAAAGTAAAGTTTCCCTGAAATGCCACACTTCCATCTGATTTTCGTCATGAATGGAACAAGCTGTTCTTAAGATCTTCTGCACAACATCCAACCATCTAACATGGAGATGGATTGTTCTACATGTTCAGCATCTCATTCTGAAAGTATTGCTTGTGATTTGGAGGGTGGTGGGGATGATTCCACATAAAGCTCAGTTGTGCCTAGAATTTGAAGTCATGGTATTACCAGTACAAAATGCCTTCAGATCCTTGTTTAAAGAAAAATGGAGGATTTTATTCACTTAAGCCGAAAAAGCAAGTGGATAATTCTGCCTTCCTACTGTTTCATGGAGAATTTAAAAAGATCTCCCCTGCCAAAAAAGCGTGTTTATGTAAGTCAGCTACAAAATACTGTTAAAAAAACAAGAAACCACAAACCATTGAGCAATTCCATCAAAGAAGCTGCAAAACAATGCTTACTCATACTGTTTCAAATTTTTGCAACTCTGTAGTGTTTCACTTTTAAAGGAACATCTTTGATTCCAAAGGAGAAAATAAGATAATCCAAGAAGTCTTTCTCTCCAACTTCTCAAAGGCTTATGGCTTCCTAAAATAAGTGAATCTTTAAGCATTCCACAGCTGATTAAGAGCATCAAATGCCTGTGAAACAGCAAAGATGGTAAGCAAAGCAAACTAGTTTTTCAGTCTAAGTCAAAATTAAAACAAGTTACCGTCTTCTAGTACAGTAAGACAAAGCTGCATGTCATGGCAATGGAAGTGCTGTCTAGATTTAAGAAAAAAAAGGAAAATAAATTCCCCAATACATTAGAAATTCTCCAAATTCAACAATTCATGGACAAAAGCATGTATGGCAGGAACCAGTTTTGAAACTAAAGCTGTAATGCAGCTCACTGTAGACAGAATATTGCCATGTAGGCTGGGGGGAGTAGGTATTTTCTGACCAGTATCTCTCAGTGAAGATGCTCAAAGAGGCTGCATATACAGCATATTAACAAAATTAGAGCCTTGTGAAATCAGGAATTGGTTTAGATTGACAAGTATCAGCTCAACTATTGGGAGTTGGAAGCAAGAAATGCAAACTTGACGTTTAGTTGGATGCCTAACTATTTTGAACACTGCATTGTAGGGATACCCAGTAGATGTGGCAGAGCCTGTGGGAAGTTATAACTTGGGTAAAGCCATGAAGTTCAAAAGATACTCTTGAATATAGTAAACATGAAGACCTCCAACCAAAAAAAAAAACAAACAAAAACAAAACAAAAAACCCACAAACCCAAACCCTTTGTACTACTGTTTAGTCCTCAGTAAATTTTGTCGTTCAACTTAGGGATTTAACATGGCAGTGCACCATTGAAAAGAATGAGAGTCCATAAGCCATGCAACCTTTTCTCTAAGCCATTCCAGTCCCTTCTAAGGCAGTGAATCCTCCACCACTTAAAGAATAGTAAAAACTTGAAACAGAATAGTCTGCAAACCAAACTTCAGCCATTGTTTTGAAATGGGGGCAATTACTGTAGGTTAACTTGTGCTGTAAAATGAATTTTATCAATTAGTTGTCTTCTGTTAATTGCAGGGGGATAACTTCTAGAAGATACCACTGAAATAATGCTGGTTCATCTGTGTTGATGGCAGACATAAGTGGTGCCTGTACCAATACGCAAGGTAAATATTACAGCACTGTAATAGCTGCAAGGAAGCTTCCTGGTCATTGTCTTTGTAGGTTTGAATGAATGTTCTTCATGGCTAAGTGTTGTTTTTGCCTTCTGTTTAAATTTTGGAGGAGGAGGAAGCTTAAGAGGGCTTTGTAAACCAACCAGGTTAGGAATGGCAGCAAGACACTACTTATCTTCAAAAACATGGCCAATTTGGGTACAGCTTAAGAAAAACATGTTTACAACTGCACTTCAAGTCATGTGGCAGAAAGTGCTGAGTATGAATTTTTATAAAAGCAGACAAGAAAAATCAGAGTTGTAATAATAAGTGTCAGTATAGACATTTAATCAGTCTTGTTAGATGTGGAGGATGAGCAGTAAAACGGAGTATAATCTTAGATGAGGAATTAATCTGTGCAGAGGTCCTGGGATTAAGTTGCAGACTTCGGGTGCTTCCAGAATGGTTTAAGACTGTAGAACAGCTGTGTTTCATGGCTCTGAAGCTTACCCTATTGTGGATGCATGGCTGGAAAAGCAGGGACATGTGCACAATCCTGCTCTTAGCCTAAGGGATGAGTAGAAGCTGAAATGTCCTTGAACCATTCCTTAGATGGGATAAGGATGAAGTAAAGTTTGGAGCGATAGCTGTAACAGGATGCTAGACAGGATGCATTGACCATAAGTTGGGAAAGGTTTGCAGCATTTAGCCATGTGGACAGAGCTTCTAAGCCAATTATGTATACTGCAAGGACATGTGAACACTATGGTTTAACCAATGATGTTCAGAGTTAGGTGCATGATATGCTTAGCACAGTATAAATGTATGCCAAATAGCTGAATAAACGAGCAAGATTTCTAACTCATATTGAGTGCTATCTTGACTCTGGCTGATCTCCGGCAACACCCTATTTAAATTATTTTTCAAGAAGATTCAAAAGCAGCTGTCTTTGGATTTTATGTGAAAGTGGGCCTTTCTCCTGTTGCTCTGAAAACTCCTAAGGAAAAAGTGATAGTGGCGGTCATGCTAATCCAGTTTTCTGGAAAATAAAATTTCTCTACTAAATAATTGTTAGTAAAAAAATAGAAGTAACTTATAGTGTGTGCAGAATTTGATAAAATCTAGTACAGAGTAAAGGATAAGGACAACTACCTTTTCTGAGAGAAGCATTTATGTAAAGCATGTGTACTCTTTTATGTAATTCTTTATTGAGTCTGTAAATGTAAGAACCTATTTGCTGTTAGTTTCAAATTCTACTTTCAAGAACTAACTTTTAAATGGTAAAAAAGAAAATGCTGTAGTTTGTACAGTTGGTTTATCTGACAAATGGTCACTGTTATCAGGGAAATCCTGTCTTGTGGGAAGGATGGGTTCTATTGTATACTGTGTGATGTTTGTAGCCTCAGTTGGGTTACAATTCATTCTCCTTATAGTCTCAGTAACAGCAACTCAGTAACTGTGCAATGCCCTTGTCAGAATATGCCAGTAATGTTTTATAAATACTCCTGATAAATTGCTGCTGTTACCTTAATAATAAACGAAAAACATGCTTTGTTTCAGGGTACTGGATTGTGTTTCTGATAAAATACAGAATCATCACGAGTGTTTTCTTTTCAGGGGACGCATGTAGTTAACCAAAACCAAAACTACTGCCCTACCAGCTTTTTTTTCCTGACACTTGATAAAATTTAAACCAGCAAATGCTGTACTTGTCTTTGTTTTCCTTTTAAGATGTGACTGTTGAAATACCTAAATTTGACTTCCTGAAAGGACACTTCACAGTAGGTGTTTCTAAAGGTTAAGAAAACATAACCTTTTTCATTCAAAAATCACTGATGTCACTAGTGTGCCACTAAAGTGGATTAGGGAAATAGGTCTAAAAGTAGCATTTCCTTTCCACTCTCCCACCCACCTGCAAGAAACCATGAGGAGTCCGTTTTTAAATTTATAGTTTGACCCAGATCCAGGTCTTGAATCCTCTAATGAAGAGACAAAATGCTATCTTTAATACACAGTGTTCTAGGAGACTTCAAAAGATAATGACAAATCATCGTATAGGTTGTGTCAGAACATTTTAAACTTCGTGTGTGTGCACCTCAGTTCTCTGTTAGCTGGGAAGCTGAAGCTTAAGTATTCTTGAAAAGTAAAAAAGCTTCCATTTTTTTAAAAAAATTAGGTGCTTTTTTCAGTTTAGTAAATCTATTGTGACCATGTTGTAATAAATACAGGTATTAGAAACAACAGCCTTCTCTTCAGCTTCTAAATGTTTCCAGATTCTTAACAGGCATGGTCCCAATGTTAAGGGAGCAGTAAATAGACCTTAACTCGTGGCAAGGAAGGTAATAGTAGCCTTGTGGAAAATCAGGGTGTAATTGGAATTGCCAGCTGTTTATCTTCCCTTGATTACAAGTTTTATTTAATTTATAGCACAGTATTACTTACAGATTAATACCAGTATGTATACCAGTGTATTACAGAACTCCTGAGTAGCATGTTGAGATTATCAAAAGCTGGTGGGTTTTTGTGTTGAGTAGAATTTGAAGGGGGAATACACACAGGAATTGCAGTACTTAGTACCTGCCCTGGAAACTGTTATACATGGAGGGTGAATTTTGATTATTGTAGTTAGCTATTGATGAGCTTTCATACTGTTGTAACAGATCAAATACAATCCAAGTGTATTAATTGTATATATAAAACTAATTCAAAGATAATTTAGCTGTTTTGTCTCTTGGCTTCTGAGAGGGTACTAACTTGCATTTCCTTTTTCTAGTTACAGTGACTAGAAGGTGGCAGTGCAGCAGTGGATATGCATTGGAAAATCGAAGGATAACAAATCACAACTGATAGCACCTGGCTTTTGAGTGTAGTGTTGCCCACCATTTTCTAGAGGATTGTGTAAGCATTCAGGAGTTGCCTTTGAAAGTAGCACTACCGATCTCTTGGACATACATAAAATTCCTGGTGGAAGCCAACCACTGCCTGCCATATCTGGCACCTTCCAACAGTTCAGAATGAGCTGGTTCATTGCTCATTGCACACACATCCTGCAGCAGTGAAATATTTGGGTTGCCCTTTACATGTATGCTTGCCATTTACGCTGATAAAAAGAGCAAGTTACGTAAAAGCAAGTCTCAGTCCTCTTGAATACGGAGGACTTCACCAAGAAACCATGAAAAGTTCTGCTATATTACAATAACAGTTTTGTCCCGACCTTCTGGATGACAGGAGGCAAGTGTTGGTGTACTGAGACAAAGTTAGTGATGAATGCCCAGAATAATTAGTATTCCTCTATGTACACTGGACAGCACTATATCTTTTGGGAGCAGGTGCTTCCTTCAAAACCTTGTCTTGATTTTGATGCATTTTTCCTCTTACATACATGTACATGGGGCAATGTATGTGAGAGAAATCCTCAGGTATTGGTATTTCATGCAGAAAACTCACAAACAATCATGGATAATAAAATTTATAGTGACTTTTGTGATAGATGTAAACTGATCTCATTTAAACAACCCTCAGTTCATAATGAGTAGCTAAAGAAGAAAAAGCATGCATACCTTGTCTACAGCTTTAAAACTTTACATTTAGGATAAGGATATCACTTCAAGTTATGGGCTGCAGATTCTAGGAGTAAATCTGTAGCAGGTGGGTAGAATTGCAGTATTTCCCAGGGTAAATAAGGGTTTGGGGTTTTTTTGTCTAATTAAAAAGAAGAACATGTTTTACTCAGAGACACTTGGATGGTGGTAAAGATTACTAGTGTTCCATCTTGGAAAGTTATTGTTACAAAGTGATCTCAGTATCTCTTCTGCAAGAAGGAGTGACATTCTGTACTATCAGACTCCTTTTTCAGCATTAGCTTACAGTCTTGAGTGCTGCTGTTCAGGCTGAACTGGATCATCCTACCTGAAGTGTAATGCCAAAATGGCAGCTACTGTAAGATCATTGCCTGCCTAAAATCCTAATTAATGAGAATGTACCCTGATCTACAGTATTAGCTCATGCACAGAGTCAAACTTCATCATTGAAAGCTACCAGCTGAAATGTATTGGTAGATTCTGCAGCAGACAAATACTCCAGTGCTGTTTTTTTGTGGTTGAGTATTTTCCCTCAGCGGGAGAAAAAGTGAATTACTTAAACATGTGTGACTTCTAGAAGAACCATTCAAAAATGGTTTCTGAATATGACTGCTGTTCTTACCTTGTTCCTGTTGCTGTGCTGTTCTAATGTGTATGCTCCTAGAATCACTTGGTAGTTAGGTATAGGAAAGTTTCCCCCTTATAAAGCAACACAGTACTATTTAGTCATCACTGATATAAATCAGGCTGTAAATAAGTATTTATAACTGTCTTGGTTTGAAAGAGAGGTATCTGCTAGGAAGGGGGCAGGACCTCCCTAGAGATGGAGAATTTGAATCCCCTCCCTCCAAATTATTCTAATTTGGAAAATTAAAGGGGCTTTCAGACAGAGGTCTGGGGATAGGAATAACAGTTCTTTACTAGTATATATGACAAAACAACAAACAAACAACTACAGCATTAGTAATAAACAGAACCAAGAACCTTGAGGGCTTTCTTTCACAAAAGGCCTGGGGCAGTTCGATCTCAGTGCCCCTGCAGGACTCTGAGAGGCCAAGCTGGAAGGGAGGAAAGTCCCAGGCTGGTGGATGAGATGAGGAGCTCTGCACTGGTAGCTGGAGCGGCAGGGGTGTCCCAGCAGGGCTGCACAGTGCAGGGCTACAGAGTAGCAGGAAAGCCTCAAAGCTCCAAAGAAGCAGCGGTGGTGGGGGGGAAGGCTGGAGAAAACGAGCTCAGGATTCCTGGGTACACAAGCAGATGACATTTTCCCAGGACGAGGCAGAGGCAGAGTGATGGCCGTGAACTCTTCCTGCAGCGAGGGGCAGCTTGACTGTCTTCCTCAATGCTGAGAGCAAGTGAGCCCCCCTCCCCCAGCTCTCTTTTTACCTTTCCCAAAGCTTGCGTTATCTCTCCCCTCTGAGTGACACTCCCAGAGACTCAAAAACAATAGGTGTAGCCTCGTGCTGCCATGTCCTTCAACTACTCCTCTTTGTTCTAAGTACTGTCATTAAGGTTTCTTAGAAACTTATGGGAAAAAATTCTGTAAGTGAAAAAGAGGCAAATCTAACCCCCAACATAGGGGATAGGGTGCCAGCTGCCACAAGAAGGAAGTCTCTAAGTGAGACATTTTTGGTGTAATAACTATTCATGTAAAATACTTGCGTTTTCAATAATTTTGCAAAGATGTAGTTAACAATCTGCTTTCCCTGTCTTCTACTGAGTGCTAGAAACTATTTTAACAACAGTTTTTTACCTTAGAGTAACTTCTTTTATTTCCTAAGATTTAGTTTCTGTAGCAAGCAGAAAAAAACCAAGAAAAAAAAAGGTAGTTTCACTAGTTTCACACTTGAGATGCAGCAGGAAGATGTAATCGTGGATGTGGGTTCCAGTACTCTGTTGTACAGAACAGCGCTGGCGGCAGAACTCTGCCATGAATCCAGAAGAACAGATTGTAACTTGGCTTATTTCACTAGGAGTCTTAAATTCCCCTAAGAAAATAGGAGATGATTCACAGGGGTTCCTGAAAACTTCTCTGAAAGATGGAACTGTGCTTTGCAAACTCATTAATCTGCTTCTTCCGGGATCTGAAGAAAAGGTAATGCTTTCTGATGTATTTCCCTACCCTGAGACAGCCCTGCTCAGTGATTCTGAGGCATAGTTACTCAGGTGAGAGGAGCAAGGAGCTTCAGGGACAGGTGTTTTACTTTTAAGTTTCTAATTGAGAGCCAAGTATGATTGTAGGTTTAGTTCTTCAGTTTTTGTTTCTACATCCAGAAAAAAAACCCTGCAAGGTTGCAGTTGGCTCACTTACACGTGTTCAGTTAGCAGCAGGAAATATTTGGCCTACCAGAGATCAGAATATCTTGATTTTGAATAGAAGGATATGCAGTGTATCAGTATTGACATAAATATAACTAATTACAACTATATACATTCAGTTTTTCAGAACTCTAACTGCAAAATGCTCTGTTAGTCAGGAAATGCACTGGAGAAGCAGATTGGAATAGGAATAAGCAAATAACCCTTGCATCTGTGCCATTTGGTCTGTCCCAAGACCAGCAAATCCATTGGTACTGAAGCCATGTGAATGCCTCCTGTTACAGTTTGACAAGGCGTGTATTCGCAGTCCAGAAATGTGATAAGAATCTGAAGGAGAAAAAAAAGGGAAGGAGTCCAATGAGAGGAACTGGCAAAACAAGCTTTAAAAAAAAACGCCAACAACACAACAGGTTCTCCACCCTATAAAAAAGGAGCCTTTCATTATGCAAAGATCAGTTTTGCTAGCTCCTTATCTTTTTCTTACATGTGGTGGTTCGGGGCAGCATGTTGTTAAAAGTCATCCAATTTCCCACTGTCACTTAGGGAACAATCATGCTGGCATTCAAAACAAGATGCCGACCTTTCTGTGTGCATCACTTCTTCCCATGGCTTTCTTCCTGCTTCAACAGCTTGCCTGCCACACCCACCTGCCCCCTGAAAAAGCTTCTCTAATTCAGTATAAAAGGCACATGTCAATATTCATGCAGGCCTTCTCAGCACAGGCAATACAATGAGATTAGGGGATTTTCTTTCTTTAGTATTGCCTGGAGCCTGAAAATGAAGCTGATTGCATCAGTAATATTCAAGAGTTCTTGAAAGGCTGCACACTTCTGAAAGTGGAAGTAAGTCAACTTAGATCCTTTCTTTTGTTGTAACATGCCAGTTTGATCAGCCTTCTGAAAGGAAGCCAGATATCAGAGGGAGAAAGTTGGTATCAATTCCTCATCTTTTGTATTAATAACATAAATCAGAGCATGGATGATTTAATGTTCAGTCTGGGGAATTTGGAAACATTGACTGTGAACTTAACAGATTCTCATCTTTTGAGACAAAGCATGCAGCAGCAAAAATGGGAGATCTGTCTAAACAGACTTCAGCCTGGACCTGTCCATAATTTTTTTTTCATTATTACAAGGAATTGCAGGTTTTAGCCTTGCTTTAATGGGAAGGTGAAGTATTCTTAATACTGCACTATTTTTTCATCCCCTGCAACTGTTGTGTAAGATTCTGCCAAACACAAATTGTTCCTTACACAAAAAAAAAAAATATCCTAATGAAGTCAAAAGATACCTTTTTTGTGGCTGTTCCTGATCCTATCTGTATAGATTCTTATGCTTAACCATACCTAGTATTTTCAAGATCAAAGTCTAAATGAATCACTTCAGAGTTCAATTATTTTTGCCATGAAATTTTTTACTATCTAAAGACTTTTGTCACACTTAAATTCCTAAAGTAAAAAAAGAAACCTGTAACTGTCATCACTATCTTGTTTGAAATATGAGCAAGATTGTGGAAAAAAAATATTCTGAAGACGAAGTCTGCCAGAAGCAGGGACGGCATCCTTGGGCATTATACAGATTATTCATGCACCACAGTGAGAAAAGTCCAACCCACAATAGCTCTGTTGCTGCATTTTTTCCTTTGAAGGTATAAACAAGACTTTTCTTGTTTAAGGCCTTTCTTCTCCTCAGAGCTTTTTAGCTTAGTAACATGAAAATGTGCTCATTCCAGAACTGTCTCCCTGGTCTTTTGTTGCCCAGTGATGCATTTCCTGGAGCCTGCTGCAGCAGCACAGTTTTGAGAGCATATATAGAGATTTATAATCCCCGAAGGCCTATCGCATCAGAAATCAGTTGTTGCCAGTCTTCTGGTACTGACCATGTGATTTCCTCCATTTTTCTGAGAGTTTATTTTTCTGTTTGCAAACAAATAATAAAATGGTTGTGGTGGAAAGCATTTTTAAAAATAGAAATCTTAAACAGCTAAGAGGTAGTGCAGGGTGTCATGGGTTAGCACTGGCCAGATGCTAATGCACCCATGAATATATGTTTTTTCCCTAACAACTACTGTGGGATGTGATCAGGAACAGAGCAGAGCAAGCTTAAATCTTAAAAACAAAAAAAAACCCCAAAACTTTATTACATTACATAAGCACAGAGACAGAAAACTCTTAAACACACACAGAGACAGAAATAAAAACTTCTCAGAACATCTCTTCTCCCAGTTTCCACCCCCCACACATTACTCTCCATAGACCAAACCTTTGGGTTTTAAATCGAACAATCACCACTCAAAAAAACCAATCTTCAATTCAGCAAGGGAGAGAGGAGTCTCTCTCGCACCACAGACTGTTCCTCAGAAAACATGGGTCTACCCCTTATGTGTTTCCATGTCACCCGTGGCACCGCCCGGAGAAGTCTGCCAGGGTGACACTCTTTTTCCTATGACCAGCGCTCTCACCGCTGTCCATAGGCTGAAGCTGCATATAGGGCTCTTTTAAGGATGCTTGCATGCCGAGCTCTCCCCTTTTTTTCCCCAGGGGCCGAGGCTTCCAAGAGCAGGTCTCCCCTGAGGGCAGAGGGCGCCACCACACCCTCTCCCTCTCTTCTCTGCTCGCTCCACTCTTCAAGTGCCAGTCACTGTAGCAAAAGCAGGGGCAGCTGTATCCACCCAAAATGCAGTTTATGTTCAAAAGAGACTTAAGTTCAGTCCATGGCTAACATTATGCAAGAAAAGTCCAGCTCAAAAGCCACTCCTCTTCAATCTTTGCCCATCTGGGTTTTTTCATCTCCTTTTATCATCTCGGTCCCAGGCCGCTTCCCTCTCTCCTCCGAAACCACCAGTCATGAGAATCAATGTCTAAGAAAAGTTTCTTTCTGCCAAGCAAGGGTTAACAGTTTCTAGCTCTCGGCAGGGCTGCAGGCTCAGGCACTCCCAGGCTGGGCAACTCCCACGTGGCTGGGCACCTTCTCCCAGAAGGGGGGGGGGGGGGGGGCGGCATGAGCACACACGGAAGGCACTTCCACAGTTTTCCACCCCTCCATCCTGGATGGGGCAGCTCAGTTCCAGAGTCCTGTCCATTCTCTCCCCCCGGGGGCCCAGCTTACTTTAGTTCCACCGCGTGGTTGTCCTGAGCTCGGCCACGTGGCTTCCCCCTCCCCCACTCAGCCCAAAGCTGAGCAGGGGAGAGGAGATGTTTCCACTGCTGAAACCGGAACCCAAAAGAGACCGAACCCCCCTGGAGTCCTGCTTTTAACTCTTTGTGTCCTCAGAGGCATGTCCAAACCTCCAAGTGACCAATCTAGGTGCCAGCAGAAAAGCTGATCACTGATTGGCCTGCCCACATCCCCCTGGAAAAATTGACCTCCCCCCGCAACCACGACACAGGGGAACAGTCCTCACCTGTTGTGCAGTGCCATCTCGTACCTTTGAAAGCTTGTTCTGCAATCTTGCAGTCACATGCCGCAATTTTCAGCTACTCAAAACAGGCAACATGGTGTATCCATCTCTAGGTGTTCCTCTGATCCTCCACGTGCCTTTTCTTCCTTGATTTTAATAAATTCAAGGTTTCTGACTTCTTTTTTCTTCTGATTTATAACCCACTTCATCTTTGAAATATTCTGAGCCTTCAGTAACTTCCCTCATGCTCATGTGTGCCTCTCCCATTTGCTGTAAGAGGAGACCTCAAAAGCTGGATAAAAAACTCAAACCTCTCTAGCTTCAGTTTAAATTTTGCAGTGAAATGAAAACAAATTCTTTTCTTTTTTTTATTTCAAAATATTTTCATATTAGATCACCAAGCGAAGACATGATTTTTGCTTGTTCCTAGTTCCTCTCTGTAGCCTCATGCAGAAGAAGGCTCAAGGTAGGACAGCTGAGATGGGCAAGACATGGCACAGGCAGAGTGCTTATGCTTCCTTCCAACTCTTCTCCCATGCTGCCAGCTTTTCTGAGTTCTCTCAGGCAAAGCCTCTACCATCTGATCCTTCTAAAAGCTGCTCTGTTTGGAACATCTTGACAAGGAGACTCTAAGCAGCATTCCTACGGGTGATCCTCCCTCATGCCTGATCCCTAGTTTGCCTTGGAAAGGGCCAATGCCCTTTAGGAGGGGGTTTACTGCATCACATTTTCTCTGGAAGCATGCCTGGAGCATCAGAACAGAGAGCCTTCTGCTTCCAAGATCTATCAGCATTTAAATTGCAGTGATCAGGTATTAGGTTAAAGGAAGATGAACACAAATAGGGTTCTGTTCTGCCTCAGCAACATAGCCTGAGGAAAGGGTAACATCAGGAAAGGTCTGGGCTTAATATATTTGAATTCTGTGACATCCATCCTGCTGCTTACCCAAACCATGGATATGAAAATCAAACCCTGATGGTTCTGTCAAATTCTGCCCATCTCCAAATGCCACAGTGAACCCTTTGTTGTCCTGGTAACTCAGGAAGTGGAAGAAAGACACAGTGAGGCAAACAGCAACTTCTCTTGCTTTAGAGGAGCAATGAAACCTTTGGACATAGGGGTAGAAGGACACTCTGTGACCTTCCTGCTATGAGCTGGCTCTATTAAGTTGAAGCCATTCTACAGGCTGGAGGTGTGAGATGGAAGAATCCACTTCATGGCAGAGTATAAATAACAAAACTGTTCCTTAGCTTCAGCCCAGGACTGAAGCCTAAAATCTTTTGCAGTTTCATGTGTGTTACTTGTAAAAGAGATGGCAAACAGGGGAATCACCCCATCCTTCTAACCAGGCAAGTGTTGTAATGAGGTGAAACAATGAGACTGTGTCCAAAACTTTCCAACAGCTTTTCAGTGCTAGAATTTGATCCAAGTTATAAGAAATCTGTCAACCCAACTCTGCTGAGACAAAGGACTAGGCAAAACACATGGGGACTTCATTGGAGCTTAAATGTTCTTAGAGGATTCTTTAGTGGTTTAAACTGAGGAACAGTGCAGAAATCCTGAATGTTCTTCATTTACACAACTGTGTATCTGATCCAAGGGCTGGTCCAGTGAGTGAGCACTGCTAAGGCAATGCCAGCTAGATGCAGGTGGAAAATGGACAACAAAGGGTTCTGTCCTGATGGCCAGGTGGAGTCTAGTGTAGAGGAGACAGGGAAGAGATCATGACAAAAGAGAAAAATCATAGAAAGCTCCTGGCCTAGCTTGTTCTTGAGGACACAAATGGGAACTTTGCTTTTGCTCTTGACACCAGTGTGCATATAACAACAGCAGATGAATAGCTAAGCACCATTTGCTGCTGAAGAAGCACAAGACCTTCATTCAGCAGCAGCATTTTATTGTTAATACAGCTACAAAACTTCTAGCAAGGTCTGAATTTTGCAAAGAACAGTATATGCAAGATAAATCAATAGCTGGATTAAATCTCGCTGTCTAGAATGATCATAGAGCATGCAGAGGGTCATTACCATCACAGGCGGCATCGAGGCTATTTGTGCTGTTGGAGGTGCCTGAAACCTCCAACAAACTACCTGGACTGAAGGCGGAGAGCAGGTGAGAAATCATTACCCTCTTAGCTCCTAATCAATGCACTCCCAAAAACTGCTCTGCTTTGGCTTCACTCCAAAGTGACATTACCTCTCCAAGCTGGATAACTTCAGAAGTGAGAGCCCCTGCCCAGCACCAACCAGCACAAGCCCTGGCGAATGGATCTGTCTGAATTTAGAGTGACCCAGTGTCCCAGAGACCCCTGGCTCCAGGTATGTGGGGTGTCCCTGCATGGGGTTGGGACCTACTGCTGGGCTTCACCCTGGGTACCAGTGCAGTGCTCCATTCCCTGTCCACACTGGAGCCTGCTAGTGTGTTGAAGTATCTGGGAATTTTCCTGTTCCCTGCAGGAGAATGTTCCCTGAACAGATGGGCACAGGAAGCAGAGGACACATCTCACTGCCTCAACTGAACTGTGCCTCATCTATGGGCCCTTCTGCAGTGTTTCTCGTCACAGTGGTGCAAACCTACTGCAATTACTATTCCAATAGCATGTGTATTCCTTCCTTGTCCCATCATTTCCTGTCCTTTTAAATTTTCCTTCCCTTCCCTTTCCCTTTCCTTTCCTGCCCCTCTCTCCCTAATTCGCTTTCTCCCTTCCCCTCCCTAATTTACTTTCTCCTGTCACCTTTCCCTTTTCCATTTCTTCCCCACCCCCGGCCTTTCTCTTCTTCCCTTTCCTATCTCTTTGCTCTTTGCCGTCCGCTTCCCGCTCATCCGGGGGCCTCCCGGTGCCTCCCACCCGCGGCCGGCGGAGGGAGCTGCGGCCGCACGGCGGCACCGCGTCCCGCAGCGAGTGGCGGGGCGGAGCGGGGCGGCGGCACCGCCTGTCACTTCCTTTCCCTTCTCCCTTCCCCGCGCCGCGATCCGGCTCCGGGTCAGAGCCGCAGCGGCCGCTCCGCAGAACCGCCCGCACTGCCCCCATGCCCCGGGGCTGCGCGCCCGCCCGCCCGCCGCCGTGAGTACCGACCGCCTCCATCCCCCGGGGGTCCCCGCGGGTGTCCTACCCGCTCAGCAGGGGTGTCTCCGGGCAGCTCCCATGGCTGTCCCTGCTGAAGGGGGTGACGGCACCGCGGCACTCGAGCGGAGCACCCGGAGCCGGCGCGGTGGTTGTGCTCCGCGGGGGCGGCGGCGCTCCCGCTGCCCGCCCGCCTCTGTCTCGCCGATGCTGGCAGAACTCCGGTCGCGCCGCCGCTCCCGCTGGAGGCAGAGACAGGTCCAGTGGGAGCAGCCGGGTCAGCGAGTGCCCGAAGCTCCGCATCGCTGGGGGACGGGCAGCTCCAGCCCCCGTCCTCGGGTTTGGAGGGGTCGCGGCAGCGTCGGGCTTCAGGCTTGGCACCCAGCTGGGGATTTGCCGGGGGTTGTCCAACTGTGGACAGCTCAGACTCGAAACACAACTCGGCTTTCCCTAACTTTTCTGCACTTCCCGTCGCGGGACTGGGATTTTGGGTGCTAGCCCAAACTTGCTAGCCGCACCCGGGTTTGGGTCTCCTATTCTCGTCCTTCCCGAATAGCAGGAGCTCTTCTGGTCGCGAAGCTCCTGCTCATCCCCTCGCTGCCTGTGGCGGAGGCTGGCGGTGCGGCAGTGCGGAGCTTCTCGTGCCTGGTGCAATGCTTGACGAAACAGCCGGAGCGTTTTACCGAGGGGAGCCGCAGTCTGTGGATTCGGCAAGTCAGAGTAGCGTTTTAATGGAGAGCCTCAGATGACAGGTGTAGATTTAAATGCGGTTTTAGTTACATCCACCTGATCTTCCATGTGTTGAAAGTGAAAAAGCCTTTTCTGCTTCTGTTTGTCTTCTAGCTGCAGCTTGTCTTTTAGTTATGAATGGAATTATTGATGGATTGTGCTGGGAAAAGTAATTTTTAGCTCATAAATGAAGACTTTTCTGTATGAGAAATTTATTCTGGAACAAGCTGCAGAGTATATTTACATTACAGTAGCTGACCCAGAAGAAATTTCCACATAGCCAGTGTTCCACAGTAGCTGTTCCAGACAATTTCCCCATGAAGAAGTTATAAATGTTATTACTTGCTTTTGTGCTAGAATTTTATGCATATCTTTCTTCCCACCATTTTCATCTGGACTTTGTCAGCCTGATGACTGAGCTTACAGCATCATTCTCTGCACTGAAGGATTTGGGATGTATTTTAGTACTTTGCTCCTTAGGAAAAAAAGACATTAATTCAAGGCAGAGCTTTATTTTTCTGGAATTACTGAAGTGGAAGAAAAAGGGTATGGCTGAGAAAATGACACACCAGAGAGATGCATGCAAACAACCCAGCCTGGCTGTTTACTTTCCTCTTGTGCGACTGTAATGTTCTGTGCTCCAGCAGCTGCCAACAGGGTCAGCGCACGCCCAGGCTCTCTGTTACTGTCTCCCTTTCCACGGAGATGGGAACGTTGCTGCTTAGGGCTAAATGCTGTGCTTGGATAGCACTGCCTGTAACTGCAGGGCAGGAAAACTGGTTCCATGCACCAGCTGGCAGAGGGGATGGGACTTGCATGGTCCAAAGGAGCAAACCCAAGTGAGTGCAGGTGATAGATCAGCTCAGAAACAGCCACAAGGTAGGTGGGTATGTCCCTGGAATGTGCAGAGCAGTCGATGTGATCAGAGCTGTGGAGCTACAGGTTTTAATATTTGTAATGACAGCAAACTGTCCCCATGCTAAGCATGGATTAAATTTCTTTAGGGTTAAGCGTGTCTCTCAGTATTGAGTAGCTGAGTCAATCTGAAAGCATATTCTCAACAAAGAGCAGCCTTTGTACTGTCTGTGTTGGACTTTGGTGTGCCTGTTAAGAGGAGGAGATGCTGCAAGCATCCAGGGCTGTGAGAGAGGCCAGTCCTCTTCCTATTTGAAATATGCCAAGCATACTCAAGGAGCTCTGTGTGGAAAGCAAGAAAGGGCTGTTTTAAAGGGCAGTACTAGCCTAAAAGTAATAAAGACGTGTGTCCTTATTTAGCAGGATACACTCTTTATTGTGTTGGAAGTGTTTGTAATTAGATGGTGTCTGCCAGGAGAGCTTAAAAATCATCTTTCCTGTTCATTGGATTTGTGTATCTTTGGTCTCCATCAGCAAGACAACATGTATTTGGGGATTAGCAGATGGTGACATGGTGGTACCTACAAGAGGGACTTTTTGTATCTCTTATCTTTGCTTTATTAATGCTAGGATTTGTATAGTCTGTATGAAGTTGAGAGCATTTTTCAGGTGTTAGAGGGGGTTGAAGTGTTTTGGAAACTCAAACTGCCCCTCATTGTACTGGAGGTGATTTCTGAAGTGTACAAGGTTCAGGTTATCAGTCATGGAAAATAAGCCCTTGCTAACCATGTATTTCTGTTTCGCCATTGAGGATTAGCAACACCAAATTCTTTAGCGTGAATTTTTTGTATATAAGATAACTGGGTTTTTCTTCCTGTAAAAAAGTATAAATATACTATATATTGTAATAGCAGAAAATTCCTTGTGTGGTAATTCTATTGTGGAAAATATGTGTGTTTATACATAGAACTGTATGTACAGCCTCAATCTCTTCAGCTTTTGATAACAAAAATAGCAACAAAATCTTTCCTTCCCTTAAGGCCAGCAATAGCCTTCTCAGTGATTTTCAGTCATCTCTGCTCTGCAGACAGCACTGATTCCTTCCCTGTTCCCAGCATTACACTCCAAATGCTTCTGGGTTCCCCTGCCCTTCCCATGCTGCCTGCCAGTGGTGCCCCAGGAATTGTCTGTCTGTAAAGGAAATGGGACTTGTCAGCCCTGAATGAACACCCTTTCCCTGCAGAGACATAGGGGCTGCCTAATGCTCACTGTCACCCTCCAGCACCATGGGTGGCTCCAGCAGCCAGTGTGAGATGTTTTGGGCTCGATTGACTGAATTCATCTTTCACAGGTGTTTGATCCACATGATTTGTACACTGGAGATCAGTTCTCCAAGGTCCTGAGCACATTAACAGCTGTAAATAAAGCTACTGCAGGTAAGAAAAAAGGGGTTCTTCTGTTGTCCTTTCAAACTATTTCTTGTGTGTATGCAGGGCTGATTTTTATTTTTTGTTAATTTCTACTTTATGGTGATTTCTGGAGGTTTGTCCAATTGTGCTGCCAGCACTGATGGCTGATGGTAGATGGTGGGATTGACATTTCAGGCTTCTACTAACTCTGGGTTAAAATGTGATGTTTCAGAGTTACTGTGTGAACTTTGCAGAGCTCAATTATCACTTTACACTGAGGGACCTCTGCTCAGTTTTGAGCATTAAGTATTAAGGGAACTCAAAGGAGGTCATCCTGATTCCATCCCAGATATGTAGCTGTTCCCTACAGATTGCTTTAAAATGATATTCAGTAGCATAGTCTGTTAAAGGAGTAGTTCAACAGGGGGGACGTTGGCACAGTGGTGCTCTGGGGAGGGGTGAGGGGAGCAGGGTCCCTTTTCTGAGGTGATGAGGAACAGGTCTGCCTGGTGCTGGGAGGAGTTCACAACCTCTTGTCATACAGGTGTATTAGGACAGACTCCTGCACACCCACCGAAGTCCAGCACCAGGAGAAGAGTTCCATTTCCCTGTTGTAGGTTACATTTCAGATGGTTTAAAGGAGGAAAATTCAAAATGAAAACTCATTACTTTCCTGGGAAGGCTTTCCTTTTGGCTTACTGCATTTTGCCTATACATTATATAAACTGGTGTATAAATTATCATGCATATATTGTACATCAACATATATAATAATGTCTAATAATAATATATAATGTATAATAATAATAGTATATATTTGTAAACAACCCCCCCATGATTTGTACACACATACATGTGTGTGTGTCTGTGTGTATAATGCTGCTCTGAAGAAATTCCGGTTCTGAGGCTGCTGTTCTGCAGCCAGGACTCAGTTCTGCTGAGAGCTCACTCCATAGAAGTTTGGGAATGGGAATTCAGCCTCAGCCAGCCTCAGCACCTCCTCCCAGCCTCTCACCACTCTACCAACAGCACCTGCTGACCCTGTGTAGCAGCTCTTGCAGTTCAGTGTGATGGGAGATATAAAATGTAGGTTAACTTGACCAGGAGCAACCTCTGCAAATGCTGCTGTTATGGTTGATATTTGCTTCGCTATTCTGAAAGCAAAAGGAGAGAGCAACTCTCCTGCCTCTGTCCTTGCCTGTTGCTGGATTGGAGGGGTGTGTGCTGACAGGGTGGCAAGGCTGCAATGCCATCTGCACATCTGTCCCCTTATTTACAGCCCCAACTCCATTCTTCCAGCCACCCATGTGCCAGCTCAGTCCAGGACAGGGCTTTGCTGAAAAATAGTTCCTGTCATATTTTACTGATGGGGCTACAGAGAAGCTGGGATCCTCTTGGTTTCATGGCAAACATGTTTAATCATATGCTTTCTGTGTTTAAATGTTAAAAAGCACAATGCCTGCGATATAATTAGCTGCTCAGGTAGAGAGTACCCTTGGGAAAAGTACAGGGTAAAATAAATACATGTCTCAAACATTTACTTTTTGGTGGCTTGGTCAAATTCCTGAGGAGCAGGAGCCTGTGTCCTACAAACTGCCACTGCAGATGGTCAAGTTTGTTTTGCCAGAGGCCATGGGCTGAATGGAGCATCAGGAAAAGCCTGGTACCAGCTACTACAGTTGCTGCTGGCGCCAAGGCTCTGACATGCCTGCACATCCCAACACCCACAGCACTGCTGCATCCCAACACCCTAGTTGGAGGCAGAGGGAAGTAGGTGTCAGCTAAGGAAATGGTGTGGGAATGTATTTCTGAGCATCCATTTGAAATCCAAATCCTTGTGTCTTCATGGATCTTTTTATGCAAATAACTGGAGGCATCATTTGTAGTGGATAAACTTGTAGTTAAGCAGCTGTCCATCAAAACACAGCAATACAGAGCTTGATGCTTTTGTTTGCAAGAGAGGGCAGGGGAGGAAAACCAGCTGTGCTGGATCAGACAAGGCTTATCTGCCAAAAATAGTGTAGGAATGTGAGCAGAAAACCCAGCTATTTTAACCATAGTTTAAGCAACATATGGCAGCAGTGTTCTGTGCTGGACCAGGCATAAAATAGGACACTGTCATGATGCAATATAAATGATACACTTCACTGCCAAACTGTCAAAGGCAGTTTTACATTTGTTTCTAGGTTGCTGCAGATATTTATAAAAACTGGAAGAATGGGAGGGGCAGAGAGAGTCATAAAATCTACAGTAATGGAGTCATTTCCCTGTGACTGGTTGATGACTTGAATAAGCAAAGCCTGGACTCAGGATTTATGCCCTCCCTTTCAGAAGGAATCAGGGGAAGAATATCTCACACTGGCAGCCAGCCACGCCCCTGGCCTGTGAGTCACCAAGAGCAGCCAAAACCACTCCTGCTCAAATATCAGGATGCTTCAGAGAGAAAAACCTATTCTGTTGGCAAAGTGGGTTTTACATGGGGAGAGGTTTTGCAGTTGCTACAGCCCAGGAAGCTGGGAATTCACTGTGCAGTTGTCAGGTAATTGTGTAACAAGCAGGGCAAGAGAGGGAACTGACTCACTGACAGCACACAAGGTTTACCATGGATATTGTCCATCACTGGAGCATGGACTTGGTAGACTGGTGTGTGAGTATGACATGGCTGGGCTTTGTAAGGCAGCAGCACCTGGAAGTCATAGTCACAGACCTGGTTCCCACTGTGCAAGGGGTAAGAGAGAGACAAAGCAAGTCCCTTTCCCAAGAGCTCACAGTTTGTGTTGCTCCAGGTCCAATATAAGAATGAGGTGTTTTCCTATTGAAACAAAAATCCTCTGAGGAGAATAAAAGCCCAGCTGAGTTCCTGTAACTCCTACCAAACTTCCCCTTCAGAATGAGTTTCCCATGCTGAGATTCAGACTGGAGGAGAATGGAGGAAAAGCAGCCTTGGAGTTTGTCTTTTCAGATTTCTGCACACATTTCATGGCTATGTCACCCTCTCGTCTTGCAGTGTTTTCAAGGCAGAACTCCAAATGTGGTCCAGGGACTTACACACCCAGCACAGGGATTCCTGCAGACTGCTCTGTTCTGCTTTTGAGGTCCATAGACACATGAGGTCCCCACTGCAGGTGGAAAACTGCAGCTCTGGAATGCAGAAATGTTCTAAAATCTGAAGAGAAGCTACAAGACCAATCTTAACAATCCTTCGCAGTTTACTGAAATGATAATATCTGCTGTTGTGTCTTTTGAGCACCATGGGACACAGAAAGGTGATCTGAGTGGTGTTCCACAGTGTGGTGTGAGGTACAGTAGCAGTGAAGTACTGGGAATTACTGCGTGTCTTGAATCCCATGTTTTTACGCCTCTGCAGCATCCAACAGGATTCTGGGGCTGAGCACTGCCAGATCCTGCAGGACTTGGAACTCCTCTTAGCAACAAGGCTAATTATGAAAACAGATGTGTCAGAGCAGCAGCATTGCCTCCAGCATCAGGTGGGGACAGAAACAAGCCTAGAGACTGGTTTGCAAAGCAAGGAGCTCTGAGTGTGTGAAGGAGGCAGCTCCAGGAGTTGCTGGGATGATCTGAGCCTTTCCATGGGCAGTTCATCTCCTGGGGATGACACTCTTGTCCTTCCTCAGTGTGGCTTGAAACCCTCTTTCACATGACTAATGGCAACGGTCCATGGACAGCAATCAAAATAGTGCCTAGCCTCTTTCAGATGGATAATGAATCCAGAAGGACTCCTCTAAATAGAGGAGCGATTGTGTTGACCAACTGTTCAGCATTCCTCCCCACTCAGCAGAGTAGCCCACACTGCAGCTGCAGAGGTGACCTAAGGGCACTCACTGGAGAGCTAAACTTTGAAACACTTTTAACAGTGCTTATTTGGATCCCAGAAACATTCCCAGTGGGGAATCACAGTACTGAGTATTATTCTACTTTTCTACAATTTTAAGGGGGATTTCAAAGAAATACTGCAATTGGATGTGTGGCTGCAGAGCTGGCACAACCTAGGAGTGCCTTGGGATCAAATTCAACTTCTTCCATGATGGAAGGGTTATCCCAGCCCAGAAAACCACCCTCACTGCTAATTGGGAGTACCCATGCTGCAGATGCCATGCACTTGCTATCTTGCTCTGATAGATGCTCTTTGAACTGTTGTGCCCTGTTCCTGTTTTCTTTACAGGCTTTACTCTTTGCTTTGGTGTGATGTGGAAGGATGGTTGACAGCTGTGTAAAACTCAAACTTTGTTTTTTTTTCCTCAGATCAGCTGTCAAAAAGGCCATGTTCACATCTGTCCTCTCTTAACTCTGTGGCTGGAGACCCCCAGAGTGACTCCAATGGCACAGCTTCCCAGTCAGCAAGGGTGTCACAGAGGCAGTCCAAGCCTGTGGTACCCTTTATTTAATGTGTAATCATGGATTTGATGGCCTTGGGGATAGAGGAGTGTGGTTGATACCTCTGGGTCAACACCAGAGGTTGTTCTCTCCTGATCTCCATCATGGGTTTGCTGTCTCAGCTGGAGAGAGTCCCATAGCTTCTCCAAACTGCAGTGTTTCTCTGTGTGACAGGAGAAGAGTGATTCTTATCTGCCACACATTGCACTGGGAAACTAAATAAATGCTTGGGAGGGATCTTGTGGTCCTATGAAGGGAGAGTCTACACAACAGCAAGATATATTATTGGTTGTTATACAGAGCAATACTGAAAAAACAGCTGTCACAACAGAGAAGAACAATGGCTTGTCCTAATGGTTTCTGCTTTTTTGGACTATTTACTGATGTTTTTCCATGTCTCTTTCCTTAGGAGATGACTGAGAATGGCAGTCATCAGCTGGTGGTAAAGGCCAGGTTCAATTTTAAGCAGACCAATGAGGATGAACTCTCTGTTAACAAAGGAGACATTATTTATGTCACCCGAGTTGAAGAAGGAGGCTGGTGGGAAGGCACCTTGAATGGAAAAACAGGCTGGTTCCCAAGCAACTATGTCAGAGAAATCAAATCCACCGGTAAGCAAATTGCTTTCAAGGGCTGATTGAAAGGTGAGTTGACAAGGCAAATGTCCAGCCTGGATGGGTAAGGAGATTTTGAAAGAACTTAGGAATAAAAAAAGGATGTATCATCTCTGGAAGGAGGGTCAGGTCTCTCAGGAAGAATTTAGGAGGGCTACTAGAGCATGTAGGAAGAAAATTAGGGAGGCCAAAGCTCAATTTGAACTTAATTTGGCAACCTTTGTGAAGGATAATAAAAAATCTTTTTACAAATATATTAATGGTAAAAGGAAGGATGAGACCAACCTTGTTTATCTATTAGATGCAGGAGGGAACTTAGTAACTGCAGATGAGGAGAAGGCAGAAGTACTTAATGGCTTTTTTGCTTCAGTCTTTAGTGGGAAGATGGCTTGTCTTCAGGATAATTGTCATACTGGGTTGGTGGGTGGTGTCAGGGAACAGAATGGTCCTCCTGTTATCTAGGAGGAGGCATTCAGAGAAATGTTGAGCTGCTTGGATGTCCATAAATCTATGGGCCCAGATGGGATCCATCCCAGGGTAATGAAGGAGCTGGCAGATGACCTTGCAAAGCCACTCTCCATCATTTACCAACAGTCCTGGCTCACTGGTGAGGTTCCAGATGACTGGAAGCTGGCCAATGTGACTCCCATTCATAAAAAGGATAGACAGGAGGATCCTGGTAATTATAGACCAGTTAGCCTGACCTCAGTACCCGGTAAGGTTATGGAGCAGTTTGTATTGAGAGCTATCATGCAGCACTTACAGGATGGCCAGGGTATCAGACCCAGCTAGCATGGGTTTAGGAGGGGTAGGTCGTGTTTGACCAACCTTTTATGACCAGGTGACCCACCTGGTGGATGCAGGAAAGGCTGTGGATGTTGTCTATTTGGACTTCAGCAGGGCCTTTGACACTGTCTCCCATAGCATACTCCTGGAAAAGCTGGCAGCCCACGGCTTGGACAGGAGCACTCTTTGCTGGGTTAGGAACTGGCTGGATGGCCGAGCCCAGAGAGTGGTGGTGAACGGTCCTGCATGCAGCTGGCGGCCAGTAACCAGTGGTGTCCCTCAGGGGTCTGTGCTGGGGCCTGTTTTATCCAATATCTTCATTGATGACATGGATGAGGGGATTGAGTCTTTCATTAGTAAATTTGCAGATGACACTAAGCTGGGAGCGTGTGTCGATCTGTTGGAAGGTAGGAGGGCTCTGCAGAGAGACCTGGAACGGTTGGATGGATGGGCAGAGTCCAACGGGATGAAGTTTAATAAGTCCAAGTGCTGAGTTCTGCATTTTGGCCACAATAACCCCCTGCAGCGTTATAGGCTGGGGACGGTGTGGCTGGACAGTGCCCAGGCAGAGAAGGACCTGAGGGTTCTGGTCGATAAATGACTGAACATGAGCCAGCAGTGTGCCCTGGTGGCCAAGAAGGCCAACGGCCTCCTGGCCTGTATCAGGAATAGTGTGACCAGCAGGAGCAGGGAGGTCATTCTTCCCTTGTACTCGGCACTGGTGAGGCCACACCTTGAATATTGTGTCCAGTTCTGGGCCCCTCAGTTTAGGAAAGATGTTGAGATGCTTGAGTGCGTCTAGAGGAGGGCAACAAGGCTGGTGAGGGGCTTGGAGCACAAGCCCTATGAGGAACAACTGAGGGAGCTGGGGTTGTTTAGCCTGGAGAAGATTCAGAGGTGACCTTATCACTCTCTACAGCTTCCTGAAAGGTGGTTGCAGTCAGGTGGGAGTTGGTCTCTTTCCTCAGGCAGCAACTGACAGAATGAGAGGACACAGTCTTAAGCTGGGCCAAGGGAAATATAGGCTGGATATCAGGAAAGTTTTTTACAGAAAGGATAATAAGGTATTGGAATGGCCTGCCCGGGGAGGTGGTGGATTCACCATCTCTGGATGTATTTAAGGAAAGACTAAATGTGGCACTCAGTGTCATTGTTTAGTTGAGGTTAGGGTTGGGTTTGACTTGATGATCCTGGAGATCTCTTCCAACCTAATGATTCCGTGATTCTGTGAATGACAGTGGCACAATGCAGTGTGGACCCTCCTACCTTTGGGAAATTGCTGCTGTTTATTAAGGACAATTTGTGTACTTCAAGCAGCTGGGCTAATGGAAGGATGAACGGAAGGGTAACAGTGTTTCAGATGAATTGCTTGAGAGCTGCTTCACCCTCTTCCCAGCACATTGTGCCTTTCTTTTGCTCCCCCCAAGCCTCAGCAGCATGGAAGCAGGGATATTGTCAGAGGATGAGGACAGAGATGGATGTGGGTCCCCTTTGTCCTGGGGAGCCATCAGGTCCTTCCAGTGTCTGAGCACAGAACTAGCTTTTTGTTAGGCACCATGGTCAGGCAATGTATTTGTGTTTGATCCTGGCTTTTCAGGCATCGGTGGAATGGATGTTCACCATCACGGTGTGGAATCCAACAAAAACTGCATGGTCACAGGGCATGGTCCCTGTTTTGGTCCATAGTGATGGTTGATTTCACAGAGTACATTTTCCCCAGATGCTTCTGCTGCAATATTGAGAAAGGAAGAGGGAAGGGATGATCTGTCTGATGATATCTGCCTTTATTGAGCTTTGTCTTGCATGTCCTTAACATTTTCTGTGATGTGGTTGTACCAAGACATAGGGTGGTGATGACGTGCAGCCCCATGGCAACTGCCCTGTAGCATTACACATCCATTCAAGCAGCTCACCCCTGCCCAGGCCTTTGTGTGAGATTAAACTGTTCTTTGGCAAAATGCAACTTAACTCCTTAATGTGCCTTGAGGACTTACCATAGACAGAGACCAGTTGTGTGCTTGGTGCTGGTTCTATGGTTCAGGATCTGCTCTGGCCTCAAACACTGAGATGCCAGCAGGGGTCTGCAAAGTAGCTGCAAAATGTGCAGCCTGTTAGACATCCTTGCTTCTACCATTGCAAAAATAAAGCAAAGGAAGGAAGAAAAAAAAATCATGATTTAGTGCTCAGAATTAGGTCAGTTTTTATTTAATTCTAAATGAAAAAAAAATCATTGTTAGGATATCTCATCTCCCACTGTTTCCCTCTAGGAAATGATGTCTGAGCTGGAGCAGGAAGTTGCAGCAGGGATTGAAGTCTTGTCTGGCACAACTCAGGAATCACTAATTAACTCAGTGTGGGGAGAAGAGAGATGTTTTAAACAAAGGAGAGCAAACTTGAATCCTATAGGGAAAATCAGATGGGAGCTGCATGACATGACTACCTCACTGAAGTGAAGGGCCAGTCTCCCATAGATTCTGATGTAAGAGCCCATCAGATTTTTCTGTCTGCAGGACTTTTCCCTCCAGATCCTCTCTTGGCACCATTTCACATGGCAGGAGGGTTCATTGCCCTGGTGTCTGTGTGCTCAGGAGATGTGTCCGTATTGCAAGTGAGGAATGAGGGACTATCTATAAACCCTCCCTGCCCCAGGAACACTGCTGGGGCTGCAGCTGGCAGGGAGCTGCTTTTCCCACCTCCACAGTGTAAGACTTGTCACTCTGAATGGAGTTACTTGTTTTTCAGCAGTGTCCGTACCTCTGCTGTGTCCTAGGTGTGCCCTTTGGGTAGAAATGTTCTGTGATTCTGTGATGTAACTGTGGAGCTGAGCTCCTGTGAGCCTTTAGCTGGAAGTGACAGGAAGCACTACAAGGACAATAATTAGACAGTACATAAAGAGGCTAAATTTATCAATTTCAAGTTTCTCCTCTGCTATCAGTGTGAAAGTAATTGCCTTGTGTGAGCAATTGCAGGGAGACAGGAGAGCCTGGCTGCTCCACATGGCACAGAGCTGTTTCAGTATGTGCAGTGTGGCCAGGACTGGGGCAGCCTTGCACTGCCTGTCTGTCCCAAGTGCAGAAGGGGGATGGTGTTGCTGGGAAAGCCATGCTACTGGAAGGGAAGGGACTTCTCTAGGGAAGGAAAATTGGAGCGAACATTTGTCCATGTTTGTGTCTGTGCACATATGTACAGTGCTGGAGGGATCCACAGGGATTTATCAAATGCAGAATGAGAATTGATTTCCAGGGTTTTGTGAGCTTTTCATTTAAATTCATTCAGAGAAGGATTTTGCATCACAAGTGACTATGGTAATGGGAGGTCAGCATATTGATTGGGGTTGGCTTCAAGTGCTTTGTGAATCACCTGGAAAAAACCACAGTATCTGTCATTTCTGACAGACACCCAGTTTTAAAACCAAATTCATTGGGCCAGGTCAAGCAACACTTTAGTTCCAAACATTGCCAGATACTGGGCTGCTGCCAGGGATTTTGGGTCAAACCTGGATGTTGGTTGGCAGAGGCTGCACAAAGCTTCTGGTGTGACTCGCTTGGCCACTGTTAGTGTCGTGCATGCCACTGGTTTTATCCCAGTTTTTTGCGAAATGGGGAAACAAACCCTGCAATTGAAGTTTTGTGGTCACAGGGGTGAAGTTACATTTGCTGGGCATAATGTGGCAGTGTCTTTTCCTGATGGAATAATGAGAGCTATGCACTGTAATTTATTTGTGGGGTTTTTTTTTGTACAGATAAACCACTCTCTCCCAAAGCATTAAAAGGGCTAGAAAACACTCAGCTGACAAAGAATTATTACCCTGTGGTAAGTTTTAAAGTGCTGATCATACATTTTAATAAGTACTATGTTATTGATCTTCTGGCTCCTTTCCTTAAAAATCATTGAAGCAATTTGTAACAATTGGGGATGTGACTGTTTAAATGCAGCTGTTTCTATTCCCTTGATTCAAGGCCGTTGAGACAATAAACCACAAATGGAAGTGGCTGCAAGATGTCAAAAGTAGAGACTTGAAGTAGACAATTGAGATAATTAAGGAGAGGTGGCAGTTTTCTGATCAGTGTGGGGGATAAGGCACAGCATTTCCTGTTGATAAAGGTGGGGAGATAATGTCAGGGTGTAAGCAAGCCAAATCAGGGCTCTGGCCCTTTTCTTGGGTTTGGTTAGAGATGTTACACCCCAAGGTGCCTGTCCTGTGCCTCTGCCAGCAGCTGCAGCCCTTGGAGAATGGGCAGCTGCCACAGCTCATGGCCTGGCTTTGGAGCAGGTTCACAGCCTGCCAGGCCATGAATTGCTGCTGCAGAAGGGGTGGGGAAACATCCCCTCCTTTACATATTGCTGCCAAAGCAAGGAAGTCTGGCAAAGCAGTGGCAGTTACCTTCCCCCTGTATCCAGGCTGTGATGTAAGAGAGTGAGGATGCCTCATGTGAGCATCCCTGGTTCTCAGTGCTGGAGCTTAATCCTGCTCATCAGTATGTCTAAATATATTTCAAGCAAAGCAAAGCAGAAGCAGTATGTCCAGGGAGCTGGAAACCACCTCCACTGTCTCCAGAGCTTATCCACACTAAGAAACTGGAGTGCTGACTGGGAGTGTGAAGGCACTGGGTTTGCCTGCTGTGTAGCCAGAGACAAACCGGCTGCTGAGATGGATTGCCAGGACCAAACCCAGATCATTACATCCCTGAAGTGGCAATGAGGTGTGCCCTGGCTTTATCTGCTACAGAAGCCATCCTTGGTGCAGCCTTTAACACCTGCTTTCCAGGCCTCCCCATGTTTGCAAAGTAAAATCTCCGTATTTGACCACCAGGACTTTCCTGAGTGTTCTGAGTTCTGCATTAAGAAATGTAATTTCTGGATTTAAAAAACACTTCCATGCTTTTCCAGACTTGGAAGCTGATGTTATGTTCTTTTGACTAATTTGCTAGTACAAAGATCTTTTCTCAGTGCTCTGTTTCTCACCCTAGGTGTTGCAAAATATTCTGGAAACAGAACGAGATTATGCGAAGGAACTACAGTCACTTCTGGGAACTTACTTAAGACCCCTCCAGTCTTATGATAAGTAAGATATAAGGGCATCTGAGGTGGAGAGAACACTGTGGGAGCCTTGGGGTGTCATGAACAGAGGGCATGTGTTTAGACATTGTCCAGTCAGGAGAGATGGGAGAGTGGTATTCTAAGGCCTCTGTATTTCAGTCACTTCTCCCTTCCCAAAATCTTTGTGTGGGAAAATTTTTTGTGCTCTCAGCCTTGTAGGCCTAAATGAGGGCGGTATGAGAGTGACTTAGGATGACAGAAACAGGCACATTAGCTTTGGAAACATCCAACCTCACTCAAGGAACAAAGAAGCCCCTATCTGTAGGACCTCCTCCCACAGGGAAACCCATGGCATGAATCCCTGAAGATAAAACTGTGTCTGTGCACACACCTCCCTCCCCACCCCTGGCTGAAATCCCATCTGTCTGTGTCTATTAGACAGCTAAAGGTCTGAGAAGATTAGTGGGATTAAGTTATTAAAATCCAATTAAGATAATCCTTGTCAGCAGAAGTCTTCTCCGGGAGACTCTCATCTGTAACTCACAGATCATGAATTTTGTGTTCTGTCCAATGCTGTATCTGGGGAAGGAGAAAATTTTGTGTCTTTTTGGAAGGGCTGCTGATCAATGAAAACGGGGTGCTCCTGAGAGCAACTTTTCTCTGATGGTGGCTGGCAATGTGGCTCTTGTAGGCTCAGTGCCGGGGACATCATGGCATTGCTGGGAAACATGGAAGAAATCTCTGCTTTTCAGCAAACACTGAACCAAGCCTTGGAAGAAGTTGCAAAGTAAGTTTGTGTCATAGCACTGAGGTTGTTAAACTTTTCAACTGTAGCTAAAAATAATAGAAAGATGTTCATTAATGTTCCTCCTGGCTGCTGTCTTAGACTTGTTAAATATAGAAGACAATAACAGGGCTGAGGAAAGGTGGCAGGCAGTGCTTTGGCAGGAGAGAAGGTAGAAGGAACTCTGACATTGCTGGTGTTAAGGCATCTGCTGAATGAGTGTCACTAGACCTGACACAAAAGTGTGCCTAACCCAAAAATGCAGACACATGCAGGATGGGAGATCTGGCAGGCATGAAGATGGAAATTGGGAATTGACAGGGAGCAAAGAGCAAATTATTAGAGGTGATAATTTCCTGCAGGGAGGCTGACAGACATGTTTAGCCTTAGCTAAGGGCTGAAAAGAGATGAGGAAAGACTGAATATTGGGAATATATTCAGGCCGTGGCTTCTCCTTCTTTCTCCATCTTTTCATATTCATGGGCAGCCCAGAGTGGGACCCACCCCTGCACTGCCCCTTGTTCCAGCACATCTACATCCTCATCATCTCAGCTGTAGCTCTGCTGGTGATACATATCAGGTTGAGTCACAGGTTGCCTGAGGCTGATAATGGGTTGTGATGCTCACTGTCTGCACCACAGGAACCCAGACCCACCTGAGGGTCCCCCTCTTCCTCCTCCCCAGGTGGCAGGTGTGGATATTTTGCTCAGTGCTGCAGTTATGAGGTGACCTGGGAACTTCCTTGAGCAGTGGGTAGTTCCTGGGCAGATCCGTGAGAGTGCTGTGACTGCAGGGTGCAGATCCAGAGGCTTAGCATGGCTGGTGTGTTGGTGTCTGTAGGCTCCCTGAGAACCAGCAGCATGTGGGAGGCTGTTTCATGAACCTGATGCCCCAGTTCCGCTCCCTATACCTGACGTACTGTGCTAACCACCCTTCAGCAGTGAATGTCCTCACACAGCACAGGTGAGTGATGGAGAAGGAGATTCAGACTCCTTTAAAAAGTTAACTTTTGTTATTAATACTTGGCCTGGTATGGTTATTGACCTGTGTTTTGACAATAGGGCAAGGGTATTTCCTGCTGCTGGGGCTTTGGGCTTTTCAGCAGGGCCTTTCAGCTTCAGCATGAAGACAACTCACACTGCTCATGTTCAGAGCTGATCTCACAGCTCCTTTTTGCACATGCAGGACTCCCACCTCGGGTCAAACCAGCAACCTCAGCTCTGGCAATAGCATCTTCTGTGATTGTTACTTGCTAAAGGACCCAGATGCTGTTTCAGACCCACTGCTCAAGTGCTCACACACTGACAAATGGGAGGGTGTTCCCCTGTGGCATCATGGTGGGGGGGCACATCGCTGCAGAAGGAGGATGGTCATCAAGTCACCCAGTTACCCAGTTTATTAATTGAGCTTCTATTCAACCAAATGGTTGATTTTCAGGGTCATTGGTAGGTCACATTAATAACATCTTTCTTCAACATGACCCACATTAGTAGACACTTGAATTTGTGTGATATCCTTCTCAAAAGCATGCCAAGCCAAGATGCTACCACTGTGTCATTCCTAATGCAGGTTAGCTGTCCTCCCTGCAATTATGGGAAAGCCAGGACTACATCCATAGTGTTTAAGTCTTCCCATTCTGCAATGGGAACTCTCAATGTATTTACTTACCTGCTGAAATCCAGCTTTAATTCAGTGTAACAACAAGCCTGGCTCCAGCAAATTGCTCATTCGTGTGATTCCTCAGTCTGACCCCTTTTCCTAAATCAACCAAAGAATCAGATTTGGCAAATGTGCTGACACACAGAAGCCATGTTCTCTGGAGAAATGTACATGCAAACATCTGCATCGCAGCTTCCAGCAGGGCCCCAGTGCATTGCTGCAGCCTCCTCCAGCACAGCACTAGCCTATGCAGCCCCCTGCCCCCCTCCCCCTCTCCCCATCCACCAGATACCTGGCCCTGTGCCATCTTGCTGTGCTGGGGGACCAGCTGCTGGCACCAATGTGCCCCAGGGGCTGTGCATTCCAACACCTGTGGCCACACAGCATCCTCTCCTGCTTTCCAGGGGAGAAAAGTCTTGCTTGGCTAGAAGCTCCCTGCGTGCTTCATGGAGTTGGTGGTGGGTTGGGGATGCTCAGAGGGGAGTTTGTGCTGCCTTTAAAGAGGCACTACACCAGCTCAGAGCAGAGCCCTAGCCATCAGGAGAGTGTGGGAGGCAGCAAAACACAGCCCTCAGCTCTGAGAGCCCTCATTGTTGTTGATGTCTCTTTTTATAGCGATGAGCTGGAGAAGTTCATGGAGAACCAGGGTGCAGCCAGCCCAGGCATTCTCATCCTGACCACAAGCCTCAGCAAACCCTTCCTGAGGCTGGATAAATATGTGACCCTGCTGCAGGAGCTGGAGCGGCACATGGAGGTAGGTGGGGTGTGGAGCTGCTGGGCAGGCTCTGCCCCTTGATGCCGCCAGAGCTGCTCCCTGAGTTTCAAGAGACACCTCTGCCTCTTGGTATTTGAGCATCATGTGGCTAAAAGTACTTAGCACATCTCCAAGGAGATGTCCCTAGTCCCCCAGACGTTATCCTCCTTTCAGATTAAAAGTGAGAAACTGATGGAAGAGTCTGAGGAATGTTGTGGAAATGCATTGCCTGCTCTTCACCCCAGTCCTTCCTCAAAGATGAGCTATTTCTAGCACAAGTAAAAGCAGAGTCTAGGGTCAGGCTGCAGCTGCTGTTTATTTGCACAGCCGATAATAAATCTGTGTTTTTGTTATTATTTGATGAGATTTCTAAGCCTAGCCACTCACTCCTGTGGCTCACAGGCACATTCTCACCCCATGCCCCAGGGTTGTGCTCCTGGGTAGAGGCAGAGCTACATGGACAGACATGGATCTGGCAGCCAGCACAGACACAGGGGTGGAGAGCTAGTCCCTGGGAGCAGGGAGAGCAGCCAGGGGCACAGAGACTTCCTTGGCAAGAAGCAGGTCTGCTTCAGGACATTTCTTGCCCCAGGGACTTTAGAGATCTCTGCTATTGGAGCTCTGCTACTCACTGCTGGTGCACTCCAGGTGTAGGAAGGCAAAACTCAGGTGGTGCAAGGGGCCGAAGAAAACAGAGGTAAGTCTGTTTTTAAGCAAGTTTACTTTTTCCCCTCATCCAATTTTAATTACCAGTTAATTCAGCGCACTTATCCATGACCTACAATCAAGCCAAAGGATTAAAACTTCTATGCTTGAGCCAGGGATACTCCTGCATAGGAGAGGGCATGAGAGCCTGCAGGGTAGGCACACTTCAGACCTACCTGTACCCTGTCACCTGGCTGAGCTGACCTGCAGGGACAGAGCTGAGCCTGGCTGCAGCCACCATGCCCATAACAGGGATAATGTGCTCTTTGCCTGCTCTTTGCAGGCAATTCAGCAGTGAATTTAGGGACACACATGTCACCTATTTCTCTTAGTTTCTAAGCTGAGTGTGGGAGTTTTGTTGCATAAATCAGTAGGGCTGAGGTTTAAGCTGTGATGCTGTGGGGAGAGGATGCCTGTGAGCAGTGTGGATGTACAACACAGCATTCCCTGCACTGCTGCAGAGCTGCTGAGGGGGCAGGTGTGTTCAGGGCAGCCACTCGTCCCACATTCCAGATGAGCAATCCCAGGCTGCAGGGATAGCTCCATCACAACCTAGACACCTTATGATTTGCTTGGCATGAGGACTTGGTGGTAAGGAGCAGGGCCCTGGATCCAGGAGAAAATTCTGGGAGAGTACTAGCATACAGCTGGGGTCAGAGATAAGGGACACCATTCTGCTTTTACCTGGCCCAAGAGCTCTCTGCTCAGACATGCTGTCCCTTAAACCCAGAGGTGAAACCCCCTTGATGCTCATGGATTTCCACCATTGATGGGGCAGTGGCTAGAATACCTGGCTCATCAATGGAAGTTTCCTTCCTGAAGGTGCACCCTGCACCACTACCTGTTTTCACTGATTTTTCTTTGCAAGTCAGATTTGTTCTAAGTGAAATCACACCTACTCTTGCTTTGGCCACTTCACACTCATTAAATTGGTATCAGTGAATTGCATAGCTGCCTTTAGCCATGCCATGTTGAAGTGGATGGTAGGGAAGGTACCTAGGGGACTTTGACCTCCTCCTGAAGCCCATGCTGCCTGTATGCTCAGCCCTGAATGTACTGGGACTGTGGGTGATGCTCAGGGTGGGTGCCACTGCTGCTGATGGGTGAGAAATTTGTTCTCCCTTCACTAGGAGGCGCATGCAGATCATGAAGATGTTTTGAAAGCCTCCACATCCTTCAGATCCCTTGTGGTAGGTGGCAATTCTTAAAATAGAGCACTTCATTTCAGGTCTGCATTTCATGAAGAATGAGTCAAGCCTGACATTTGTCTCTTCATTAGAAAAAAAGGTCTTTTGGAATGGAAAAGATGGGTTGCAAAGAAACTTAATTTCACATTTCAAGCCTAGAGCTGCTCCTCTGGCTGCAGCAAGTGCACGCTGGCTCTATGGTCCCAGAGCAGAGATAGTGGATCTCCAAGTTTCTCCTCTATTACTGAAAGCCACGTGTGGACCGTGGTGGCAGCAGGGTCCCTTTCATCTCTTGCCTCCATTCCCTAATCATTTGCCACCTGAAACTAGACCACCCCTTGCTCATTGAGGGAGAGGTTAGCATGGCTGTGACTGACCCAAGTGCTGGTGCCAATGGAAAGTTCCCCTCTGAGCCCATGCAGTAACTCTTTGTTTTGCTGAGGTTTGCTCCATGGGCATCAGGAGGCTTGGACCACATTCCATTAATTTGTGGCTCCAGGTGCCATGGCCATTAGTGGGGAACAGAGAGAAGGGATGAGTCAGAGATAACAAACCTATTTCTGTGAACTCTGTCACCTGCACCCCTCAAAGTCCTGCTGCACTGAGATGAAATAGAGGGGGAAAAGCCATCCATGTGCACAAAGGTTTTACATGGAAAAACTTTTTTCAGTTATTAAAAATGCTCTAGTCTCTCTTTGTAGCCACAGAGAACCTGTCACTATAACCACTCCAGATATGGTCCAGCTTCCTTCCTTTAGCACAACAGATGTCACACGTTTGTGACATGCAAGTGTTTAGCAGTGCAGATAAAAGATGGGGAGGAGAAAGTTCATAGAAAACAGGAAAGGGTGATCATGTTACATTTACTTAGAAACTCAGCCCCCGTTCCATTTATTCTGGAAGCTAGTAGGGGAATAACTCATTTAAATTACAAGGTGTCATTAATCTTTAGGAAATCTCGTAAGTGCTGGATGGTTTTACTTGAAATGTGCACTTGGGTGGTGAGTAATTTAATGTCATTATGACACAACTAAAGAGGTTTAGTGTGGATTTGAGGTTAGACTGGCAGAGGTGCCCCTTGTGATGGGCATGTGATCCTGTTATAGGACCAGGAAGGCTCCCGAACAAAGGCAGGGAGGGACCAAGGAGCCGCTGTGATTCACAGTGGTGCCTCTGCACAGACTGTGATGAGCTCCTGTGGATTATATTTGTATTTTTATCCTGGGAATGTTGGATTCACACACTTAGGGAGCCATCAAAACATACAACAGTTGTAGAACCAGAGTAAACCCCCCCAGTTTGGTTCAAATGTATATGGTTTCAAACTAGACCCAGTGCAGCCTCTCTCTTTGAAGAGCTGGATAGTCAATGAATTGGAAAGGAGGAAAATCTCTGTCAGAAAAAGGGGTTTGGAAAAAAACAAGCAGTTGGTGAAAACAGCCCTGGTTTGGCTTTGCAGAAATTTTCCCTGTTGACAGAGGGGTCAAAGAAAGTATTGCTTGGATTTGCAGGACTCTTTGTTCAGTCAGTATCGTCCTCTTGCTGAGAGCTGATGAGAGACTGGTCACTCCCTGGAGCTTCTTCAGGCCCCAGCTGCCCAGCAGTGGTGCAGTCTTTTCCACAGCACTTTCAGAAGATTCTTTTTTGTGCTAATCTACAGCACCGCCCAGTCCTGCTTTTGGGTTCCCAGATTTTGGTTAGAAAATATCCACCCATCTGACTTGTGGGAACTTTGCAGTGCTACAAGTTCAACTCTGCTGTTCGGACAAAATGGGCAAAATCCCTTTAAGCAGTAGCAAAATTAGAGACATTTAACAGTGCAACTCTCTTGGTTTGGAAATTGTGACCCTGAACTCTCAGAGGTAGGGCTGGTTTGGAAAGACAAGTTTGCTCAGTGCAGTTTGCAATTTCCTTGACATTTGAATGTAATCATTACTTCATAAATTACTAGGATATGATTTTTTTAACAAACTTGATGTAATGGGACCAAAGCAGGCTTTCCTGATCCATGACATGACCATCCCTGAGCCCACAGGGCTGTGTGAGTGTTGCTGGTGAAACTGGGATGGTTTGGGTTGGCTCCTGCCCTTCAGCTAACAAAGCTCTGCTGTGATTCCCAGTCACAATGCCAGGAGCTGAAGAAGAGGAAACAACTTGAGCTGCAAATCCTTTCTGAATCCATCCAGCACTGGGAAGGAGAGGACATAAAAATGATGGGAAACATCATCTACATGTCCCAGGTTATGGTGCAGTCTGAGGGAAGTGAGGTGAGTGTGTTGTTCCTTCTGGCTAAAGACCTTGTGTCTGAATACCTGCTTGCTCCCAGGGTAAGTGATGTGAGGCAGCAGCTCCTCTCCTTCCAGGCCACAAACTGATGACAAATAATGCTGAAAAATAATTTTACCTTGGGAAGAGCTGTGCAATGAAACTGTGCACATCTTTGGAGTGAGTCAGGCACCCTGTAGCCTTAGCTTCAGGCCTTTGGTGACACACTTTGCAAGAAAAGAAGTATCTCAGTGTCATATAGCACATTAATTTCCCTCTTTCTCCCATGATTTACTCTGAGAAATGAGAGTGACTAAAAAATGCCCTATGTGCAGCGTGGGGGCTACTCTGATGCCTCATCCCGGAGCTGACTGTGCTTTGGAATTAACTGGAGTGATTCTTGTCTTACTGGTCCTAATGCATCGCACCAGTGCCTGACACAGACCTTCCCCAGTGGTGCTAAAGTCATGTGTGCTGCATGCTCAGTGTGGGAAAGTACGTTAGCACTGAATTGCTTTCTGTAGCAATTTTTCCCTGTGAAGGCAAGACCTGTAAACCAAACCGGTGCATCATCTAGTCTCAAAAGTCTTTCTTGTTTGGGATGTGGGATGCTGGGGGACATAAGGCCTTCTGAGGCACTCTGCAATGATTGGAAGAGGATTAGCAGGATGCAGACAAAAATCTATGCAGGGAAAACTGGTGCATAAATGAGATGCTGTAAGGAAAAAAGGCCAGAATAGTTGGTTTGGGGATGATCTCACAGGCTGGGATTCCAGTTGCAACAGGTTCAGTTTGCTAGAGGCAGGTGCTTGTGATGCATTGCAGACTGGACTGTTGGAGTCTATATTTTCATGGATCCTCCGCAGAGAGTGAGAATTGCAGCGATTGAATTAAAACCTTTAGGAAAAAATTAAAATATATAAAGCCACACACACATAAAGTAGAGATTTAAGCTTCAGCTTTAAGCTTCACATACCCTATATGCCTAATTGTTAGTGTAGAAGTACAGAGCTTCAGGCCTAGTGATAGAGTTTAGACATAACAAAAATAGAGTAGAGAACTGTTTATAATTTTTGGTATGAATTTTGTGCAAATAAGATAAAGTTTCTTACATATGCTAAGATAGAGTTATTATGCATAACAAGATAGAACTTTTACGCTAGTATGATAGAGTTTTTGCACTAAATAGATATGCTATATGCGTAGGTTTTTGATATTGCTTTTCGTAGTTTTTCGTAGTTTTACGAACTTAGAAAATTGCACCTAGATTGGGTAGTGGGTAGATAAAGATATGAATATGCATTTGTAACTTATGGATAAAAAGCCTCTGTGTTGGAAGTGAAGGTATCGATTGATCAATCCGATCTATTGATCCAACCTCCACCTTCTGCAGCCTGAGGAAGGCGCCCTGCCAGGGAGCTGAAATGGGATTCTAAAGGTACCATCTATTGTGGTCTTTGTCGCTTGTGATCAGGGCCCCGGAGTCCCGTCCCTTCCCTTTCCCCTTTGCGGCGCTTGCCCCGGAACTCTGTTCGGGGCTGCCAGGGACTCTGCGAGGGTTCGGGACCCCGGGACCCCTTCCTGCCACTGTGACCCCGTGGCTGGGAACCCTGCTTGGGGTCTGGAATTGGAGGTTGTTTTATCCTAAGGCTGGAATGTTATGTTAAATTCCATGTTAAGACTACTGTTTATTCTGGTATTTTATTTCTAAGACTTTATGCTCACAACCGATTGTAAGACCGCTCAGTTAGGACTCTCGCACCTTCAGATATATGCTTTCATGTAATAAACAACTTTGCATAAGACTTTAAAATGTTCTTGGACTTTTCAGATCTATTAACCTGTAGAGACGGCCTTGGCACTGGACTAACCTAAATTCTTATCCCCCCAGGAGAAAGAGGAGCGGTATTTCTTGTTATTTTCCAATGTTTTGCTGATGCTGTCTGCCAGCCCACAGATGAGTGGGTTCATCTATCAGGTAGGCATGCTTAGTTTGAAGTTGCAAAGCCTTTGGTGTAAAAAAGCAAATCAGATGGTTCTTATCAAATTCAAGTCCTCTGCATCCTTCAAACTCTGTGTTGTGATGCAAACACCCCAGGCTGGGGACCAGGACTTGGCTTTACAATGTGCCAGTATAGTCAATGCCTTTGTCCTGATAATTGGTTAAGCAGCATTTGGTAAGTGAATGCTGTGAAATTAAAAAAAAAAAAGGAAAAACCTCAAAACCTGTTGTTCTACCTGCTGTTCTTGAGAGTGGGGTGTGTGTGTAAGGTGTCCTGACTTAGCTGTAGGGTTTTGACCAGCCAGCTGGCTCTCAGTTTTGTGCCATCTCTGGAAAATATTCATAAAGCCCACTGCAAAGAGCATGAAAATTCCACTCCTGAGGTACTATGTATAACTGTGCATTTATTGTGTTTTACCATTTTCCATACCATCCAATGGCTGTTGAGAACTTGGCTTCTCTCCAGCTGTCTGAAACCATCAATACTGCCAGGAAAAGCATGCTCTTGTTTTGATGTGTCATTTGTCATAGCAAGGGAGATGAGAAAGATTTGGGAAGTATTTGGCTGGGTTTTCTGACTTGACCCATCGACGGGAGTAAGTGGAGCAGGCAGTTCAGCATGCAAATTAGAGGAATGGGGAAGGCTTTCAGAAAAAGCCAGGGGAAAATAATCCTTCTGACTTGACTCTAAAAAAGGTTTGCACTGAATGAAGGGAAAGGGCAGCAGATGAGGCAGGGATGACTCAGTTGTCATGGGAGCCTCATCTCTGGGGTTTGACCTGGTTGTGCAGGGAAATCTAGATCCATACATTAAAGGAGACTCTTCATGCAGTCTGAAGCCTTCACAAATTAATTTTAAATGTCAATTTCCAAAGAGAAAGGAATCAGCAGAAACAAGCAGAACAACACCTGCAGACACTGACTGCTCTTCAATTCTCCCAGGGAAAGCTGCCTTTGACAGGAATTACACTGATGAAGCTGGAAGATGCCCAAGGGAATGAGCACGTGTTTGAAATCACAGGTCAGTGGGGCCCTCTACCTGGGGCAGTCCTCCCAGTGCAAACAGCAGTTGCCACTGGTAGTACCGGCCCTCCTTCTCCTTAACCCCCCACTGATGCCTTCAGGCTGAAAGAGAGGCTAGACAGAGTGAAAGGAACAAAATGAGTGTTTATTCAAGCCCATGCCCTTGCGTCTCCAGACCCACAGAAGTGGCCCAGCCCGAATATTTCCAAGATGGAGACGAAAAAGGGGCTTGTCCCCAGATCTTACCCCTTTTACAAGTTTCCATTCATTTGCATATAGCAATGCACCGTCCAATCAATAACCCCGAATCACCGAACACCCTCCTCTCGACTTGCCCTTCTCTTCCAGGTTGTTTGTGCTCGGGCCTGGAGCTTGGAGGCAATGTCCTTGAACAAGACTGCCCTACCCCCATCACCCCGTGAAGATCCTAGCACCACTCAGTGCTATCAGACAAAACAGAAAAACCCAGCCCTAAGGCATCACCACCATGATCTTCCTCCTGCTCTTTTACCATGTGTTGTCTGAGTGTCTGAGCACTTCTGTCCTGCTTGAGGCAGTCTCCTCCAAATGCCCTGGAGCTCTGCCTTTGGCTGCCATTGGAGACCATAGTGTTTTGTATGGGACAAATCTCTCAGCCCAGTAGCACTGTTCTGCACTGGTGTGCCCTGTCTGCATCCAGTAGCCATCCCTTGTAGCTCTGAGTACCTCATTTATTGACAGATTAATGGTTCTGGTCATCAGGGAGCTTTCATCCCATTTTCCCCTTCAGTTTATCTCATTACTTGTAGCTATACACAGTCATTTCATGCTCAGTGCCTGGGCTGCAGTGCAGCTGTTTGCGCTGGTGGTGTTTGGTGTCAGGATCCTGTTAATCATGGAAGTGTTGTGTTTAATGACCTCCAACATTAAATAATCACACATTCATCTCACCAGTTCCCCTAGCATTTCTTGCAGCTCCCACACTGTCAGTGGTTGCCCAGAGCAGGATGGGCAGTCACATCATCATTGTAGATGAGATGCTTAGGGACATGATTTAGTGGTGCACCTTGCAGTGCTGGGTTAATGGTTGGACTTGATGATCTTAGATGTCTTTTCTAACCTTAATGATTCCATGATTCTGTTTCTATCTTTGCCCTGGCCTTTTTGGAGCCATTGGACTGTGCAAACTGTGAGGAGCCATTTCCTGCTGTGACGAGCTGATCTCACCCTGTGTTTCCTCCTGAGTCTCTACCACTTGCTAAAGACAGTTATTTAACCTTCTGCCACAGGGAACATGATGGAGCGGATTACTGTGTCCTGCAGCACCAGCCAGGAATTGCACGAATGGCTTGACCACTTGCAAAGGCTGACCAAAGGGACATGCAGCACCATCTCCAAAACACAGTCCTGGAGCCCTCATTCGGTAAGTGTCACCTCCTGGCCTCTGCTGCCTGGGTTCCTCAGTGCTGCCTGAGCTCTCTGTTTCAGCAGCACCCTGGCACTGAGATAACATGACAGCTGTGAGACACATCCTGCAGTTTGCTTTGTGACCATGTTATGCTTGTACCATTTTACATGTATCCTGCCCTATTTTTGTTGCAACTTAGATGTCTCAGTATCTTAATGCTTGTCCATCCCTCTCCACTTCTCTGCCTTGTTTGGAGGTTAACAGTCTTGGTTTGCTTCTCATCTATTTTCTCAGACATTTATTTCAGCTGGGAAGATCTGTGGGCCTCTGGAACCTCCCAAAATCCTCAAGCCCTGGAGCTTGAGCTGCCTCCGTCCTGCTCCTCCACTCAGACCATCAGCAGCACTGAGTTGCAAAGAGGTAATAATCCCACCTGCCTGTCCAGGACCCTGATTTCACACAATCCTTAGACCTTGTGTCCAGGTTTCATATCCCACAGCAAGGGCACAGAAATGTAGGTTGATGTGAGGGGACCAGGCAAAAACCCACCACCACAGTAGGTTCTTGGGAATGTTGAGAGAAATGACTCTGCCGGTTTGGTCCCAGTCCTGTGATGGATGGTGGTTGCTGTGCCAGGCTTTGTGCTACACAGGACTCATGAATACATGTGTTTGCAGACTGGATGTTTGCTGTTGGCTGTCATGGCCAGCACCCTCAGCTGCTGGATGTCACCAGTCCCACATCTGGGTGTCCCATTGAGCCCTGTCTTTTGGCAGTGCCATGGTGGATCTGCCTCCTCTCCTCCTTCCTGCCTTGGTCTGAGCTTGGACAGGGGCTTGCTCCCTGCTGGAATGTGTTACAGCTGTCGCAGCAGCTCAGTGGTACAGGATTAAGAAGCAATAGTGCACCACGAGGAAGAGGCAAAATGCCTGCCTATGTTTCTTGTGTCTTCCACCCTGTTTTGGTGGCTGGAGCAGGATGTGGGACTTGACCTTCCTTTGCCACCCACCCAAGTGTTACACAGCAAGGTCCTGCTGGGAGGCAGCAGCTAAGGGATGACTTCAGCTGCAGGAATCCCAGCCTGGGAGCTGGGAGGTGGTGTGGGAAAACCCAAAATACAGCCTAGCTCTGTTGTCACCCTGCACCACAACTGTAGTGCTCTCCTTCCCTACCTCATGTTAAATTTTTGGAATTACTCACCAGTACCTCAGGTAACGTTCCCCTTATTGAGTGAGCACTGTGGATCTGAGTCACCTGCCTTTCTTGGTACAGCAGCCCTGGGAGTGTTTCTGCCCCACTGGGGATGGGGACAGGGAGGGGGCTTGGACCCCCTCAGCCCTCCCAGCACTTAGGGATGGAGAGTCTGGCAGCTGGCAGGACTGTGGGTCTGCTGCACCAGGTAGAGATTTTAAGTAGCCTCATTGCATCTTGTTGCATTTATTTCTTAGAATTTGTAAAGTAACACATTTCAGTTTGGGAATTAAATTGTTTACATACCAACTGAGCAGACTGAAAATGACCCATAATCTTCACATGTTCCTAATTCCTGATGGAGGCTAAACAATTTCTTGCTTGCATGGTGAATTAAAAATATAGGTAGAGGTTTGAGGTAGAATAGAAATTTTTCTATGGGAAAAACCACAGATTGAGCAATATAATTAATACCATGATCCTTTGCAGTTTCTTGTCCACTGCCACTCTTATCAGGAATTAAACTCTCTGTTGAAACCAGGGGAGAGGTTTTTGCCACAGAGGCCTAGCCCACAGTGAGTCCCAAGGGATAGCATGCTGGATGGTATCCTGCAAGGTGTCATAGGACCACAAATGTGGCTTCCATGGGAACAAGCTGTGCTGACCATGTTGGTAGAAACCCAAAGGCCAACATGTCCAGCAGAGCTGGGCAGGCACAGCCTGGTACTCAGGCAATCCAGCCTGAGCCTGGGGAGAGACTCATGGATACAAGCCTGCTATGACAGATGGGAAATAAGTTTGGTTGTTGGCCCAAGCAGATCCACATCTGTCTCATCTCTCCCTCTGGAATGCTTAATCACTAAACAGAATCCCTATTTCACTCTATTTTAGTTTTTTTAATGTCAAATACAGCACAAAATAAACAATGCTGACAGCTCCATGCAAGCACCTTCCTATAATGAAGATATAATGAAGGAATACAAATTTCAAAGGTTACTTGCAGGGAAGCGAGTGAGACAGTTTGATTAAAAGAGTAGAGATTTTTAGACATCCAGTGTTACTTTACTTGTCTTCTCATAGTGTAGGATGGGATGGCACAGTCTTGTACACTTCCTTGTACCCAGCTGTACTCAGGAAACCTCAGACCCTGCTTGTGTACCGCACCTCACTCTTGTTATTTCCATTGAAATTGGGTCATTTTTCCTGTTCTGTTTCCAGTAATCATTTGAAATGACAGAACAGGTAAGTTCTGTGGGTAAAATGGTGTGTCTTGATTCAGTTTAGCAAAGGGAAAAAGATTTACAGATCGTTTCTTCTACTAATTTTTTTTTAACTGGCTGCTTTCCATGAAGTGAAGGCTTTATAACATCAGGGTTCAGGACTTTGCTGGGCAGACCTGCAGGAGAGCCTAGTGTCTTCCTGGATCAAGCATCCCAGGGATGGGATGCAGGGATAGAATTCTCCACAGGATGTGCAGGGAGCTCCCCGTCCCTGCCAGTGGAGCAGCGAGATGTTGCAGTGTTGATGCCTGACATGGTCAGGTCTTCAGCAAGGATGGAAGGTCCCCTTTGAGAAGATGGAGATTGTCATCAGGGTGGGCAGAGCATCCTGGCATCCTGACTGGGCTGAGTTGGGGCCCTTACGACTGGTGTTGAGCGCAGACCCTGAGTGCTCCCTGGGGCTTGGATGGTGCCAGGCACATGGGGCTCCTGAAGTTGTAAGTGCCAGTTTAGGCAACCAACATCCACAGAGACCAACTACTAATGGAGGAGGCATGTTCTCTGTGTGTTTAGAGTGTATTAATGCCCATTCACCCTGCATCTCACATGTAAATTTTCAGTTTTGCATGACAAGGTGCTCCTTTGCATGTTGATAGTGCTTTAAAACCAGTAGAGGGTGTGCTGCATTAATTGCAGGACTAACATTGATATGTGGTTTAGAATTGTGGATTTAATGGACTTGATAAAAATCATCAGTCTCTCACACTCATCTTTCTTTGCATATTCTTTGTAGAGGATGTCTTATATTTTAAAGGTAAGGGTAGATACATCTCTTTGGCTTGTCGTGGCACAGAATGCTTGTTCCTGTTAATGCTTCTTGTGCTTGCGTGACCTTAATTTTGCCTTTTTGTATCAGTAAGTTATTGTCATAGTTAATAACAACTGGCAAATATATTTTGAGATAACTCTCAGAAAGGATTTAGTGTTATGGTACTTAACCCTCCTGGCATACCTCCTCTTTAAATCCTTATTGCATGTAACCTACTAATACAGTAATTCTCTCCAAATCAGCAACTTTTAACTGAGTGAAGGAGATAAAAACTTGTGTTTCTTACTCACGGAGTCATAGCAAACAGTAACTTTGTGTGTGTTTGTCTGTTCTCTGTGTATATGTGTGTGGGATTTATACTCTCAAATTGTGGGAATTTAGAAGCAGAGCTATTTGCCAACTCTTTTATATTAGAAATCACGTCAATGAAATAAACCACATTTTAGGGTTTTCTAGCACAGACCACAGAGTTGGTAAGCAGACTAAAAGTGCTATGAATGTATTTGAATTCTTTGGCTAAAGGATTTTAGAGAAGAGTTGAATTTACTAGAGGAGCCTGTCCTGGCCCAAACCTGCAGGTGCAATTCCCACTGCTATTCCAGGGAGCAGTGGGTCACACCTGGTACATGTGAAAGGCAAAAACTATCATTTTCCCCAACTTTGTCATTGTCTGCTTTGTAGCTCTCTAATGTGTTGTGTGTAGCATGGGTAGCTGCACTCAGCTGTGCTGCTCCACTGTTCCAACTGCCTTTGGTTCTGGTTAAACACAAGAGTCTATTTCTCTGTAGGATTCCAGCAAAAGTCCAAAAACAATGAAGAAATTTCTTCCAAAAAGGAAAACTGAGAGAAAACCATCTGATGAAGAGTTTGTTATCCGGAAAAGTAAGTGTTGCCCAGAGACGCTTTGGCTGCCCCATCCCTGGAAGTGTTCAAAGCCAGGTTGGATGGGACTTGGAGCAGCCTGGTCTAGTGGAAGGTGTCCCTGCCCATGGCAGGGACTGGGACTAGATGATCTTTAACCCCAACTATTCTGTGATTCTATTTTACTTTTATTTCTGGAGATTCCTGTGTTTTCAGTGATCTCCACGGGACTTTGAAAACACCCTTTCTTGCAGTGCAGGATGTGACAGGATGCTCTCACTGTGAGCCTATGTGCTCCTGAGCACAGGAGACTTCTGGAAGTGCACTGGTCCTCAGCCATTGACAGATCCCTCCTCCCCTCCTAGTTATGACTGCCAGACATGCCACCATCTTCCTCGTGATGGCTAGCACAAGGTCCTGGGTTATGGGTGGTCTTATTCTGGATATGAAGCCAAGGAACTACTTCCAAGTAGTTAAATGCTGCATTAAACTGCACATCAAGAGTAACCAAAATAGGTTTGACAGCTGGGACAAACCCTTACCTGGCCATCCCAGCAGGTCCTTGAACAGTGTCCATGGGGAATGAGGAAACTAAAAGGTCCCCATCCTGAGAGGGGTGTTCACCTGCAAAGAGGGGTATCTTGAGAGTTCCCTAAAGCCCACTTGGGGCACACCTTGGGGGCTTTATAAGAAAGGCCATGGTCACCCAGCCATGGTCAAACTGCCATGCACAGCTCCACAATTAGCTCTCTCCCTTGAGAAGATGGCACTGAGCGGAGGCTAGAAATTGACACTTCATGTTTCCAAGTCCTGCTCTGGTACTGCTGTACCAGACCTCCCACGCTAGGGCTGCTTTGCCTGCCCATCTCCCGGTGCTGCCTGCACCCAAAGTAGGCCATCACCCCCTGAGTTTTGCCAAGATGAGCAACTAGAGATGAGTTTTCACACCATTTGGTCATGGTGCTTGATGCCACAAAGGCCAGAAAATTTAAAGGACCTCAAAACAGGTTGGCCAAAGTCCCAGAGACAGTCAGCCAAAGAAACAGCATGATCTCTTAAGGGACTTGGGGACAAAGACTGTGAGAGACAAGGCCAGAGTACCTTGCTTTTTGTGCCTGCTGTTGTTTGCAATGTTTTACAGGTACTGCTGCACTGGAGGAGGATGCTCAGATCCTGAAGGTGATTGAGGCATACTGTACTGGGGCAGGCTTCCAGCAAGCTCTCAGCTCAGGTAGGCACACAACCACATTATTTAGCTACTACTCTGCCCACGACACTGATAACTCCTTTGGGAAAAAACAGATGTTGCATCATACAGCAATGAGACTCATGCTAGGAAACTGTAGTGTTCAATCTTTGAGATAAGGAAGCTTTATCTACCTAGTGGCTTAGCTGCCATTGTTTTTCTTCTAAGCACAGAGAATGAAGCAGGCAGGAGGGCAGATGAGACACTGCTATTTCACTAGTGATTACCTGATGATAATCTCAGGTTGCTTATAGCTTTGGAAAGGAAGCATGAATATTATCTCTCAATCAGCTGCATGTTTAAGAACAACCTGCTTCATAAGAACCTATCTAACTGTCACCCTGGTTTTGAAGACTTTTTTAAGCCTTCTGTTATATTCTTCATATTGGAGTCAGAAATTTCACCTTATCACATTTTCTACTATAAACACTAGCCATGTTTTGCTAACTGTCTTTTATTGTTTACATATTTCTAGGTAGGAGGAGAAATGTAATTGACAGTTAGCTCGACCAACGTGGATTGAGAGGTGGAATTCCATCCTCCAATCCACGGGCACCATGGGAAATGTATAAAACTAGGTTTTGTAAATAAACTCGCCCCTTTTTCCTGCTTCGCTCACCAGCGTGTCCTCGTGTGGTTCTTCCCGTGTCCACTGTGACATCTAACATCTTCAGCTCTGGAAATATAACTGTTTATCATTGCTAGTGAGATGTCAGCTAATTGAATCACTGAACTGTCAAATAATGGTACACAGAAAAAAGGGAGCCCATGGTTCTTTGGGGAGCTCTTGACCCTAGTCAAATGGTCTCATTTATAAGTCATGATGTAACTTTAGATGCAATGAGTACTCTTGAAAATTTTCCACTTGCTACTGTAGCTCTGGGTTAGTGGGATGTAGCTGACATCTCCAGCCTGCCCCAGGCTGATGGTGGAGCAGGAAGAATGAGAGCTTCTGTCTCTGATGTAGCATGGGCACCAGGGAAGATTACCCCTTTATTGCGTTGTGTTCTTTAGGAGTGGAACTGAAGCCTAGACCCCAATAAGTATCTCCTGTGGAAAAGCCACTTGGGGAGACTCAGGGAAAGCAGTCAAGCTCACACATCCACACACACCACGTGGCTAGCTCAGCAAGAAGAGGCAAGAAGGCCTTAGTACTAGATCAGTTCCAGCCAGGTTTATTTCCAGGGGCCAAAGGAAGATCCAGGACAAAGAGGACTGAGCATGTCCCAGCTTGGGTTTAAGTATGAGCTTCAGCAGCCAATGACCTTGAGGCATGGGGGCAGTACAAAGGGCAGGTAAGGTCAGTGACCTGTAGGGAAAACAGGGCCGGTCATTGGGATGCCACCACCAATGGAGACACAGGGGAAAGGAGAAACCAAAGGGCCAGGGGCATTAGGAGGAAAGGGAAGCCAGGGCAAACCATCATGTACAGAGCACCATTGGGGAGTTCTCTCTCTCAGGCTGGGCGGAGATTTAAAGTCTGTCCTGTCAAGGCCAAACCCTGGGTATTGAGTCAAGGGGTTGCAGGGACTCCATACCCCTTTTTCTCCCTCAGGAATAATTCTTGTACACAGGCTCCCGTAAAGACTCCATCTCCCAAGTCCTTCTTCCTGAGGAAGAGAAAATCATCATAGAGGAAACACGAAGCAATGGCCAGACAGTCACGGAGGAAAAGTAAGTGCAGCTGGCCCGCGCCACGCTGGTCGGCGGTGGTGGGACGGCGGCGTGGTGGCTCGCGGGGTCTCTGCGCGGTGGGGGAGGAGCCGCCCTGGGCTGCGGCGGCTCAGGACGGCCGGTCCGCCGGAGACGGCACTGAAGCGGTGTTACCGTGGTCCATCTGTTGCAGGGTCATTGGTGGTCTTGCCCCACGTTGGTGCATCATTTGCTGTGATTTAGATTTTGGGGGGTCCCCGGGGAAGGTTCCCTGGGAGCCCCCCGGGCTCTAGGGTCGTGGGTGTTCGCATGCTGGCAGGTAAAGTGACTAGACGGCTGGTGAGGGGCTGATGAGATGAGGGTTTATTTGGAGTCTTACCCCGGGAAGGCAGCATGGTCACTGAGGGAGAGGGGGAAGGGAAGGGAAGGGAAGGGAAGGGAAGGGAAGGGAAGGGAAGGGAAGGGAAGGGAAGGGAAGGGAAGGGAAGGGAAGGGAAGGGAAGGGAAGGGAAGGGAAGGGAAGGGAAGGGAAGGGAAGGGAAGGGAAGGGAAGGGAAGGGAAGGGAAGGGAAGGGAAGGGAAGGGGAGAGAGGGAAGGGGAGCCTCCAGAGACCTCCTGGGCAAAGAGGGGCAAAGAGGGCGAGCCCTCTCCGTTTGCACTCTTAACAGGGAGGTTCAGAGTAGGCGCGGTAAGATTCTTTAGCCAATAGAGTTACAGATACCCAATACTGCAGGGAGGTTACAGACTTGGGATAAACCATACACTTTCCAGGGGTGAGCCAGAGCAAACCATTTCCATAAAATGCAATTCCACAGATCCCTGTGTCACTTTTTGGACGGGCATTAAAAACCAATGCCCTCTCCTTCTGTGTCTCCACAGAGGAGCAGGCCTGGTGTCATTGACTGCTGCCTTAGTTTTGGCAAAGACCCACCAGACAATTTCAACTGCCATTTTGTCTTTTTTAAGGACAGAGACCCCTTCCCAGCTGCCCTAATGTGGCTGTATCCCTCTGGAAGTCTGGATCCCCAGTTTATGGCTTATCCAGATGTAGGATAATGGGGTCAGCAAGGACAGAGCCAAACAAGTGGCTCTTATTTTTTAACTACTGATATACTGGGCTGTTGCTGCCCCTCGGGAGCCTGTCTGGCACCTGCCTGTGAGTGCTCCCAGCCTGTTCTGTAACTTCTGCATCTGGGTGACTGTGTTGAGCCTTTCCCTTTCCAACCCAGTCAGTGTGTTCCTTTCACGTTTGATCTTTTGCAGCACAACCTCAAAGAATCAAGGCTGCTTTACAAAAGATGCTCAGGCATTTCCACCTTTAAAGTCATTGTTATTTATTACCATAGCATAAACAAGGAAGCCAAAGCCACAGACCTTTGCTAACTCAAAGCAGAACAAGGCATTGAGGTTTGAGAAAAGAGCCCTGAGTTTTGGACTAGTGGCCTATGAATGCTTCTGAGCTGTGTTTCCAGAGTCCCCTCACAGGCCTGATGCTTGGGAAGCAGAATCTGGATGCAGCTTTTCTGTCAGCACCTCCCATGCTGTCACTGTTTTCCTGCACACCAACTCTAATTTCTTTTATCTTTAATTTCTTTTTTCAGAAGCCTTGTTGACACAGTTTATGCACTGAAAGATGAAGTCAAAGAGCTGAAGCAGGTAATTTGGGTGGGATTGCTTGTGCTGGGAGTTGAGTGAAAGCCAACCAATCTGTGCTGGGTCATCTTCAGCTGGTTGGTGCCAGGAAAAGTCTTGCTGATCTTGGTCCAATTCTGCAAATTACTGAATGAGCATTAGTTTTCTTCTGTTTTACCTCCCTGAATCACAGAATCATAGAATGTTTAAGGCTGGAAAAGACCTCTGAGATGATGGAGTCCAACCATAAACCCAGCACCACCACTATGTTCACCATTAAATCATGACCTGAAGTGCCATACCCACACATTCTGTGAACACTCCCAGGAATGGTGACTCCACTGCTTCCCTGGGCAGACTGTTCCAGTGTTTGACAGCCCTTTCCATGAAGAAACTTTTCCTAATATCCAACATAAACCTTCCCTGGTGCAGCTGGAGACCACTTCCTCTCATCCTTCATGCTTGAGTGCCAGAGAAAGCAAGAGGGAAGGAGTACTTGGTCTTTGTGGTAACATGAAACTTTCTCCCTATTCCAAAAGCTCTTTCAGCTTGACTGTTCATTTTATAGAGGTCTGGTGGACACCAGTTCTTATAGACTCAGAGGAAATTTCCCTCCAGTCCCAAGTCTGGAGTTGGGAGAAACCATCAGAGGAGAAAAGGGTTCTTCAACTCAAGCTAAAATTAGGTTTCCAGGAGGATGCTTCTGCCTGTCCAAAGTCAGGGAACTTCTGTGCAGGTCTGTGAGGTAGTAAGGATCTGTTTGGGTTACTTGTGGTTTGATCCACTTATGTTCTTCATCCTCACAAACTCCTATCAAATGTTATTTCATCACCTCTGAGGCATCAGGCAGCAGATGCATGGAAGTACCTCATTGCATAAAGTATGTGGGCATTAACTGCATCTTTATTCCTTCGTTTTTCACCTTCCAGGAAAATAAAAGGATGAAACAGTGTTTGGAAGAGCTTAAATCCAGGAAGGACTTTGAGAAGCTGGTGAGAAGGCTGCTGAAGCAAACAGATGAGTGTGGCAGAGAGGATATGGGGCACAAGTCATCTCTGATCTCCTGAATTCATGGAGAAGCTGCTGGCAGTGGTGTGTGACCTCAGGTGTATTTTTGGAAAGTGTAACTAGATCCTTTGCCTCTTCTTGCTCCTTATTTTGTTGGTTTGGGGTATTTTGTTACCAAAAAAAAAAAAAAAAGTCATAGAGAAAAAAATAGTTTTCCTTCCATTCAGTAAGGAGATAAAGCAGAAACAATCAATCACAACTGAACCAGTAAGCAAGCGGTCCATGATTCACAATTCATCTGCAGCAACTAATACCTCATTGTACCTGCTACTGGGAGCAAAGACAAACTCTGCTACTGATTGTTGCTCACAAAGGCTTGGGAAGCAGTTTCCTAGAAGAAGCTTAAGCACTTTGTAATGCTTTCATTCTTTCCAAAAGCACCAGTACCTATTTATTGAATGAAAACATTACTGAGGTGGCATTGAGCAGAAACTAAAAAAGCACCATGCCCTTCTTTTCAGATAATCACAACTGGGGAAGCTTTTCCCATCCATCTTCTTTTTCCCCATTAGTTGACTGTAGCAAACTAGAACCCAGCAATACTGTGGTTCCTGTGTGGCCTTGATACTGATTAAAATGTGCAATTAACATGAAGATGCTTGAACTCCTTGGGGAAGCCAGATCTGGAGCACCTGTCAGAGCACATAGGAAGGTATTTTGCACAGTGCTGCCTCCTTATAGCTCGTGATTAGCACAACAGGTAACTGCTGTTCTGCCCGCTGTCCCTTTTCTTATGCGTGATGTAGAATTCCTACCCCCTGCTTTGTTTTCACGTTGAGTGTCCAGGTATCCTAGGAGATTATAATTTTGCTGTGCTTCCTCTTGAAGGACATGCTTTTCTCCATATGAAATGTAAACACCGCTTGACAACAAAAAACAACCCCAAATGTGCTGGTACCCTGCTCCCTTCTGCCCACTTTATGCTCTCCATCGCTCCTTCCCAAAGGTTGGGAATGTAGCCAGTGGCCACTTCTCCCCACACCACCCCACAGGGACTTTCTGCTAGGGAAAAGGAACTTTCTCTTGAGATAGGGAGGGTATTTATGCTTTGACAAGAGCTGGAATGCTCCTGGAGCAAGGATGTGCAACACCCTCAGATCCTTGCACAGCTCAAACACAGCACACAGGCAACATGCATACGTATCAGCTCTTATCTTATTTGGTGTTATACCCTAGTTTAGAACTGATGTTTTCCTTCCTTCCTTCCTTCCTTCACAGCATTATAAAGAACCTTCTGTTAATATCTTATTTATCTCACAGGGCAGCATGGTCCCAAGGGTGTGCAGAGGCACTACAGCTCATTACAGTCACACCATTATGTTGGTTGTGAAGGACGTAACAGAGGCAATAATTACAACTCCCTCCTTGCCATTAAGATTTAGCCAGGACATTGCAAATGGTGTTTTGGGAGATGGAAACTACTAAACATCTCAAGGAGTGTAATAAGAAACTCTCTTCAAGATATTTCTAGGGCAAAAGAGAGGTCTGGCTACATTTGCCATCCCCAGAGCATCCCAGACAGATGGCAGCTCCCCACATCCCTCCCTGGGCACACAGTTGAGTGGTTTGGTCAGCAGTCAAGCCCTGCTGTGCTTGTGAATTGTTTTCCAGGAGCAGGAGTTTTGCTGCATTTACTGCTGCTCGGGGAGGCCATGCCCAGACACCTCGGTACTGCCTGGCCCTGCTGCCTGCCTCAAGCTGGGCTGGGGACTAGGCTGCTGATGTGCAGAACAAACCAAGGGCCACTGGCACTCCAGGGAGAGGGTGGAAATGTGTCCTCGCTGCCCCCAGGCTCAGTTGAAACCTGTTCTCTGTACATATGCATGCTTGTGAGATGTAATGTGATGGAGGGCACACTGGGACTTTTTGGATCAAGCGTTTGTCAAGAGCTAGAAGCCAATAAAAGACAAGAAAATAAAATAAAAAGGAAAAGAAGCCATGCCAGATGGACAGCAATGTTTCCACGGACAGCAATGTTTCCATATTTACTTTGTTTACAGTGCTTTGTAAATGGGTTCCAGTGAGTCTGCCTTTAGATGGATGTTGTGTCAGCTGCCTTCCAGTGTATCTTTGTCATGTAGGTTTATTTATTGTAAACTACTTATGCAAGTTCAACTTTTCTAACATGTTTTTATTTTGAACAGGTTTTTAATTGACATTTTCAACAAATAAAGAAGGATAAAAGTCGCTTCTTAGCCCTTGGAGCTGCTTCCTGTGTTTCCTCCATGAAAGCAAAGCCAGAGCTTGCTGTGGGCATCACTGATTTCCTCAAAATGCCATGGCAGCGTCACACCTCTGATTTACTGGTGCGAACACTGGTGTGAAAGGTGATGCTGGCACTTGGACTGTTGCTCCCACCATCACCCAGACCCGCAGCAGGCCAAGGGCACCTGGTCCCAGGGCAGGAAATGTATTTCCATCCCTCAAGCCCCACGTGCACTTTGTTCACAAGGATGCTTTATAGAGAACAGACTGCTCTGCTGCACCAGGCAGTTGCTGTAGATGTGACTTCCTGCCTGTTTGAAATTTTATTTTTTTTAGTTAGTGTGTGTTTTTTTCTGGCAATTAGGTGTGGTGACAGGATTTCCTTTGGTCTACCACCACTTGGACAAGACATCTCCTGCAGGCTGGGGGTTTTAACTCTTTGGTAGAGATGTGCCATGGTCTGCGGTCTCAGCCCACAGCAGAAGTGGAGGATCAAGGGCAGGAGGGCTGGACCCTGATCTCCTTCCCCAAACACAGCACTCAGAGTAAGAAAAAGAACAAAGGGAAAAAAGAAACACTAGCCTTGGGTGCATCATGGAAAAACACTGAAGTCCAAAACTGCCAGAGGGTGGTGAGGCCCTGGCACAGGTTGCCCAGAGAAGCTGTGGCTGCCCCATCACTGGAAGGGTTCCAGGCCAGGTTGGATGGGGCTTAGAGCAACCTGGTGTATACATATATAAAATATATATATAAATATATATTTTTTAGTGAGTTCAGTGTGTACTGAACCATGCAAACACTTCTCCCAGCAGATAACCATTCTCTTGCTTGTTCCTACAACTGCTCATCCATCATCCCCTGTGCCAGTCCTGCTGATGTGCCCTGCAAACTCATCACCCTCTCAAGCCCTTCTTAACTCAGAAAGAACAAAAATCAGTTTGGAAACAGTAAAATCCACAGCCTGAGGACTGACATAGAGGCCTCACATCAAGGAAAAAAATCAATGTATTGACGATATTTAAACTTTCCATGGGGAGAAGAAACTGCCAGCTACGGCAACAGGCAGGGCTGGGGGAGAAGGACAGCTGGATGGCAGCAATTGCATCTCGTCTCCTCTCACATGCTACCTCACATCTGAATCCCACAGGCTATTTTTGGCAAGTTGTTGCTATCGTATTATGGACGGCTTAATAACGACACAAGACTCTAGGTCTTCTCAGAAGGCAAAAACCTCATTTATTTAGACATCACATCCTTTTATAGATGGTTCTGAGAGAGCAGGACATGATTTGTCCTCAAAACAACACCTCACCATTATTGGCTAATTAGAAATAACACCTCTTTGTAAACAGCAAGTTCAAAACACAAGCTGCAAAGATTGTTTTAATTCCTTCTCACAGTTTCTCAGGCCAGTGTGAGAAAGTTATGTGACTTGCTTTCCCACAGACTCTGCTGCTGCCTGATACTTAAAAATCTCTCTCTCTGACCTGGCTGTCAGCATCCACAGCAAGTCAAGAAACAGAGGACAGAAACAAAAGCCCTGATAAAAGACAGCTGTGTGGGCAGGGGCTGGGGTTGGTCAGGCAGCCCACAGGCAGGGGAGGTGACAGCTGGCATCTGCTGCCCTTGCTGCAGAGTTTATGGACTTGTTTAATGACTGTTTTTCTCCCCTCTCTAATTGTTTTCCTCAACCATGCAATTTGCAGCTCCTGGATCCCTGCTCAGTCATTTGGACTGGGGATCACAGCACAGCCCAAGGTCTCTGGCAAGTGCTCCTGGCCACTGAGGCTGGGGGCTGCAGGAGGCTTCAAAGTGTGCACTGATCACAGTTTCTCCTTGCCTATGATGAGCAGGTTTTCCACTCCTGGAGGTTTTTGGCCACCCACACACTCCTCACAGCTCTCTCCTCCCCATCCACTTGCTCCAAGCTTCTCCCTCTGTCTCAGGCCATGCCAGTTTGCACCATCTTTGGTTTCTCCTGTAGCTTCCACCCACACTCCCACCATGATCAAGCAGCTCCACCTCCCCTGTGGAGGTTTGTGGTTCTTCAGGCAGCCCAGCACTGCTTCCAGGAGCCTGGCCCACAGGGCTGGCTGCGTTTCAGCAGCAGCAGGGATGTGGTCAGACCCACACCACCACGGGGCACCCTGGGAGGCAACAGCTGCCCAGACCCACACGTAGCATGTGCAGCATCCATCCCTCTGCTCCAAAGCAGAGACATCCCTGCAGGCTGCATGACCTTAGGACAAGCAGGAATAATCCTCTTTCAGTCAGGTGTCCTAAATCCCATTAAAACTAGTCCTCACCCCTCTGTTTCACAGCTGTGCTGGGGGCTTCAGCCTTGGTGTCTCACTGCCCTCCCAGGACAGGGGCTCTCTGTTTCCTTCTCTTGCCAAAATGTCCCTAGTGCTGCCTGGCCCTGGCACCTCAACATGCCTCAAGGAGCATGGTGGAATGGCTGCCCCTGGAGTCTTCTGGGACTAGTTGTTCGCAGTGTGACCCCCAGTGCCACCCCACTGTCGTCTTGGTCCCCAGACCCCAAGCAGGACCCTGTGAAATCTCAGCCTGGGGCTGGGAAGGGTGAGCGATGTTCAAAACATACAGAGCCACCTATGTCTTAATTCATAAATTGTATTAATTGTGGGGAGATCAGTGGAAGAAACCCCACACTGTGGAAGGGGGAACCATGAATACTGAATTATGCTGCAAAACACAGCTACAGCCATGCACAGTCCTCTGGCACTCAGTCTCTCTGGTTACAAATATAAGATGGGTTTACTTAAATAAATAGTCTTTATACAAGATGTCAGACAAGAGTGGTCCATCCCCTAAAAAAGTTAGGGAGTCTTGGAGAATGGCCAAAAATACTTACTAAATTATAGTGAAACGAGACAGTCCCTGAGCTCTATTGACTTTGGAGGGGGCTGTGCTGGGCACCCAGCTCTGCAATGAGCTGTGCAAAGAATGCCCCACCAGTGGTGGCATTTGGGTACCGTTAGGACTAGACCTGCAGCCTCCAGCACAACAAAGCCTAAAGACTGCCCAAATCTGGAAGCTCTTCCAGTTGTAAACCTGTTGGCATCCAGGATTATTTCCAAACTTTTACACTCTAAGTGTGACCTGTATAATCAAAAACCCCAGGCTTGTCACATGTCATCTTCAAATGTTTTTTAAAATGCTGCATCAATGTCCTTGTGCCCTCATCACCTTCCCTGCAGACCAAGCCGGAGAATAGGGTTGTGAAGACGCTAGTGTGCTGTGTCACCCAGGTACCCCCTGCCCAAGAGGGATCCTGCCCACCTGCACAGTCCTGCTCTCCTGGAGCTCCAGGAAAAGTGCCACTGTGGACACATCCTCACTGAGGAGAGCCAGAAGATGCTCTGCACATGTACCTTGGAGGGAAGAAGCAGATGGTCCTGCCACCCCTGTGCTTTCCTGGTCCTCCTTCTTGTGTAGGAGGGGTCTCAGGATAAGATGCAGCTCCAATTTTCATGGTGGTGCCCAATGCCCCTTCCATAGGGGCATGAAACTGTCCACAGGCAAAGGTTCCTCTGCCTGCAGAGGCACGAGGACGGTCTGGTGACTAGATTCAAGTCACCAAGAGCAGACCACCACTAGTGCCCTACCTTCTCTCTGTCTTGAAATCTGCAGTCCTCCCTCAGCCACCACTTACTCTTCTGGTGCAGAGAGATTGTTACCAAGTATGAACCCAGCCAAGGCAATAGCACTCAGGAAGTTGGTTGATTTTCACTGACAGGCATGAATGGAAAAAAGGGGGTTCTCCAGATACAGCAGACAGTTGGGGTGGCAACATTGCCTTACCAGCAGCTACCATATAAAGACAGTGATGGGCTTACTGATTCCTTTAGAGGAGATGTTCCTAAGCCTTTTTATGTTTTTCCATTGATGTTTGTAAGCAGATTGATTCTGGAGATATGTATGAACCCAGCTTGGCTGAAGTGCCTTGAGCCATCCTACATTCCTAGGAAAGAAACATTGATGGTAGAGTTTGGTAAACAAAGCTCTTGTGACATAACAAGGACATTGATCCTGCCAGTAATGTGGGGTGTGGTGGACCTAGACACACAACACCAGTGTGTACCAAATCACTGGCTGCAAAAGAAAAAATCTGAGAGCAAACAATAACAGCTTCAAACTTTGTTCCATTTGTGTTCTCAGGGCCCCTTTGACCTCATTAATAAATAACAAATATACAAATTAAGAAACAAGAAAAACAGAGAGGCAGAGGAACATAAATAAGGGAAAAAGGGAAAGGCACTTTGCTCAACAAAGTTGGGCTGGATTTCCAGCTCAGGACAGCTCTCTTCTCACTACAGCTTGAAGATGCCAAAGTAGGTGTTGCCATGGCTATACTTCACTTTTGTGGAGTCTGTCACATTGACAAAGACCATGTCATCTTCCTGGAGGTTGAAGACACCTCCCACACGGATGGACTGGAGTTCACAGAGGGTCTTCAAGGTGCTCTGTGTCTTTAGTCCTTTCAGCAAGAGCCGGTCCTCTTCCTTGGGGATATGCAAATAAATATAGAGGGTGAAGGGTGCCAAAGACACTTTCCTGGTGCAGAAGCTGACTTGGGAGTAGATGTAGTAGAGCCCTGCTTCCTCCACCTTCAGTTTCCCCTCCTTGTTGGATATCAAGCTGTTTGTGGGGCCATACATGGTCTCCTTCCACTCCAGCACTGTAGGGAGAGAGAATGGCAGGTGAGCTCAGAGAAGGAGACTTCCAGTTTGGCAGGCTGATTTGGGGGACACCTGTTGTAGTTTAGATTTAGGGGGGGTCCCCAGGGAGGGTTCCCCAGGAGCGCCCCAGGTCCTAGGTTCGTTGGTATTTGCATGCAGGCAGGCAAAGAGACTCTAGACGGCTGGTGAGGTGCTGATGAGATGATTTATTTGGAGTTCGACCACAGGAAGGCAACATGGTTACTGAGGGAGAGGGGGAAGGAGAGGGAGAGGGAAGGGGAGAGGGAAGGGGAGAGGGAAGGGGAGAGGGAAGGGGAGAGGGAAGGGGAGAGGAGCGGAGCCTCCAGAGGCCTCCAGGACAAAGAGAGAAAGCCCGCTTCGCCCTGCACTCTTAACAGGCAGATTCAAAGTGGGTGTGGTCAGATCTTCAGGCCAATGAGGTTACAGGTAAATGATACTGCAGGGGAAGTTACAGACTTGGGATAAACCATACACTTCAAGGGGTGAGCCAGAACATACCATTTCAATAAAATGCAATTCCACAGACACCCACAGACATCTGGCCTCAAAGTCTCTGCCTGTCTGTGGGGTGCAGTTAGTGGGGTACCCAGCCCAGGACACCATCCCCAGCCCAGGGGAACAGGGACCCTTCCCCAAGGCTAGAGCAGGTTGAACCCATGTTGCTGATCTCTGGCTTTGTCAGCCTTGACTTGATATGTGAGTGGAGGAACATTTAGCTTCTTTGATCCAGCCAAGTGGAAATGCTTAAGGAGGAGGATTGCCTGTGTTTACCACAACAGACCAAACACTGTGTCACTTCCATTTGCTGCCTCCATGGACTTTAGTGGGACATCCTCCAAGCCCTCAGAGAACTACCAAAATATGCTGCAACTCTGCTCTTCAGAGCCTCCCATCCCAGTTTTTTCCAGTTGGGGGCTGCCTATTCTCCAGAGTCCTTCATCCTCTCAGCCTCTGGAGAGGGTGAGACTTTATCAAGGAAGAAAAATTAACATTGCACAGTTGCTATCCCTGACTGAGTGCAGAGCTGCAAGGGCTTAGCACAGTGAGAGCTGCTTCCCATTGCCAGGACCATGGCCCATGCAGATCAGGTGCTGCCAAGGATTTTGGGACACTTTTGGTGCCATCAGAATAGCTCATGTAGTTGGTGCAGATAAGCCTATACAGAGACCTGGAAGCCACGGCTGTAGGGGCTGAGCTCAGCTATGACCTCTAGATTTTGGACCTCTGCCTTCCCCAACCTACAGAGACACCTAGAAGAGCAGCCAGGAGGAACAACTCAGCTCCAAGGGGAATAATGGGTTCAACTGTTCCAGCCCAGAGACAGTGTGCCATGGGTAGTCCTGGGGGAGCCATGCAGCCCATGGGCCCTGACCAAGCATCCCACAGGGATGTTTCCCCACACAGAGTTGAGCTCCAGGCAACTGCTGCTCTCTGGACCCTGCTTTATAGGCTCAACAAGTGCCTGAGCAGAGTTTTAAAATACAGCGAGTTTCTCACTTCTTTGATCTTATCTAACACTAAGCTTTCCACAGGTAGACTGAGCTCTGGGTGAAATGCTGCATCAGAGATGGAAAGAGCAGTTGCCGATTACTGTCAGTTACTCCAGAATTAATTCAGAAGTGCTCAGATTGTGAAATTCTTGCCAGATGGAGTGACTGACCTTGCAAGCTCATATTCACTTTGGTAATCCTTGCTGTTGTGGGAAGTCTCTCAGCTAAGGCTACACCGGGGGACAGAGCAGCGAGAGCAGCCATGGTCAATACAGTGGGATGCAGAAATGCAAAAGGACTCAGATATATCTCTCAAACCTAATGTGGCCATGGCTGTGAATAATTAAAACTTGACTAAATCAATTTGGAGCCCTATGTTGAAACTGTAAAGTCCTCAGCCAGCCCATATTGCTACCAGGACTACTATGGGTGAGAAGAGGATTAAATCAGCAGATGCAAATGTGAGCAGAGCCCTCCTGCAGCAGCCACCCCAGCAAGAGATGGCCAGGAGAGCAAAAAGTTCCATTTTAAGAACAAAAGAAAAGTGGGAAGTTGTTTTCCCTAAATACAAAGATAAAAAGTTTTCCACTCATAAAAAACCCTGGAACGATTAAGCCCTTGTGGTGCATTTCTAGGAAGGCACACACAGGGTTACTGAGGACAGTTGGGATGTGCAAACCCCACGTGGCGCAGGTGCATGTGGTGATGTGACCACTGGGAGGTTTGCTGTGTTTTGGGGACACACTTTCATGCTGGACTTGTTCTGTCCCTGTCCCTGCCCTTAGAGAGCCACAGAGCAGGACTTAAAATGCACACTGCTGTGTCCCTCTGGCTCCCTGGTCGAGGTAGGACCGAGTGAGTCTGTCTTACCTGAGCCTGCCTTGTTGCTCTGCTGACCTGCCAGGTGAACTGCAATTGGCTCCCTCTTCTCTGCTGCAATTTAGAAAGGCCAGTGTTATTGATGTCTTAGCACCCACTGTTTCCATAGTGCTCCTCTGCAGGGACTGCAGCACCTCCCATCCTTAATGTTTATCTACAGGCCAAGACATCATCTCCAGATTCCATCCCCAACCCTGAGTGAGGCAAGATGTGGCCTCCGCTCAGCAAAGACCTGCAGGTGCCTCTGAGGTGAAGCCTCTGATGGATAAAGCCTGTGGAGGAGATGGTGCCACCTTGCCTGCCATTGGAACAGGACCTGAATGTGCCCACACCTCACCTGCCACAGATGTCTCATTCTTGTGCGTCAAATGGGGATGCTCACGGTACTCGGGACCTGCAATGTAAAAAAGCCACAGACTTAATTTTGGGTTCAATTTCAACAACTTCAGACTGTCTACTCTGGCACCCAGAACCGCCTGCCCTGGGGAGACAGCCATGCCCAGTGTTCCCCTCTGCCAGCTCACACCGAGCTCAGTCCTACCTGCATGGGGATGCTCCAAACCCCAACCCATCCCCTGCCTCCACACCATGCCCTGAGAAACTCCTGGGCTGTTGAAGGGAGCCCCTTCCCAGGCCAACAAACTCCTCCTGCCCCAGCAGCCATGAGTGCACGGGTTACACCATGAAACTCACCTCTCTGCATTTCAAACTTGGGCTGCTCCTTGAGGAGTCTGTCCTGTTACAACAGCAAAAATATATGTTTTTTTTCAAAATCAAGTATTTTGAAAGCTTCTATATAAAAGATGCTCTGGTCACTGCTGGAGTTAGTGATATTTGTCTCCAACAGCCCTGTCAGCTCTTGACAGAGGATACCTGAAACCAGAGAGCCCCTCTTGTACCTTCCCCAGCTTTACACATGACCATGGACTGTTTGCAGCAGGGAGTTTGTAGGGTTTATGGTCTTAGGTTTTATTCCATTAAAATGATGGGTAAAGTTTATTGAAAACAATAAGATAAACAAACAAGAAAAATCTCCTTTTCATGTGAGAGATCCATGCTGCAAGTGCTGCGAATGCACATCCCTGCCCTGCAGTTGGGGTTTTCAAGACTGCTGAATACAGCCTACCTCAGACATAACTTTTGGTGGTCTGTTGGGTACTGTTGCAAACCTGAAGGTTTAACTGAGGCAGGTTTAGCTGAGGCATTTGTTGTCATCAGGCAGTGACAATGAGGAAGAAATGTTCCTCTCCTGTCTACTCTGGCCAGCACAGCCACTCCTAAGCAGTGAATTCAGGGCTGAGCAGGATGAGAGCACCTCATCCCTGGCTGGGCATCCCTCAGCCACTCCAGGAGGATGTTGCAATGCAAATTGACTCTTCTGCATCCAAATGTGAGGAGCTACTGCTCCAACTAGAGATGCCATCCCTGAGTCCATGGGGTGGCAATTTTCATAGCACCCTTATGCTCCTCCTCACTGGTTAGCAGGAGCTCTGTTTCTTGGCCCAAGCCTTGCACTGTCATTGACACCTGGGCAAAGTGGGTGGAAAAGTGTTCCCAGTGGCAGGTGGCCATGAGCATCCTCACAGCCACCCAGCACAGGACTGGAGCAAGGTGCCAGACAGCAGAAAATCTATTATTTTCAGACTGGAATCAGGGAGCAGAGTCAAGGGGGCTGCAGTTCCATCCCGCCCACCACAAGCCCCAAACATACCATGGCATGTTGCAGCTGGATGTGCTCTGATCAAGAGCATTTTAGGAAAAAAATCAATGAGATTTTTCAATGGTATCAATATAGTATAAAAAGAATACAATATAAAAGGGCATATGCTACACAGCACTAAAGTAAAGGGCACCCATGGTTAGAAAAAAAAGCTTGAGGTGAAGCTGTGCGTGAGTGGGAGCCCCTCTCCCCCTTCAGTGGGATCTTTATCCACTCAACAGCATGTACCTTGCACTGGATGTTCTGGAAGCCCTTTATAATCTTTTCACAGTCCAATAATGTCAACTTCTGACCTTCTTCTGTCTGACACTTCTGTACTTTCTTCAGGAAAATGTAATCTTCATTTAAGCTCAACACCTCTTCCATCTGCCAACAGGGGAGAGAAGAGAGGGTCAATGGGATGTTAGTAGGAAACCTGCAACAGCTGGCAGCAGAGCCATGCTGCATTCCTGCCAGCAATAAATCCAGCCTGGGAAGCTCAGGGTCAGATGTTCAGCACTGGGATGAGGTGGGCAGACAAACTGTGGGCAGCAAGAGCTCCCACCAGATACCCAGCACAGCATCTATGCCCTCATCCCCTGGGAATTGAACCCATGGAGCTCACCCTGACTGACAATTCTAGGCGAGAGGAAGATTGCTCAGGATCTATTTTCGATCACCTTGATAATTAATTTAAATGTCCATCTCTGACTTTTCCTAAAGACACAGAAATCCCAATGGGTGGCACAGGGGCTCGGACTTTTCAGGTCCTTCCCCAATGGCCCCAGCAGGCAGCTGGGATGCTCACTCAGCCCCTCACTGCCCTGTCCACACAGAGGGGCTTTAAGTTTTTTCTGCTTGCTTATTGACTAAAAGCATTGCCAGCAAAACAAGACAACATGTGGGTTGGGGCTGAATTGTGCTAAGATCTTCAGATAAAAAATAAATCAGAAAGCCAATAAGAAAATAATTAAATGCATCCAAATACTGATTTTTAAATTTACACCTGTTTGGTTCTTTGTTGGATTTTTGTTCCTTGTAAAAACCTAACATTCAGTTTAATGGTAAAGAGAAAGTGCAGCTGGACATGAGGACACACAGCCAGGCAGAGAGCTCAGCACAGGCAGCACTAGGATGTGGAGGGTCAGATTTGAAGCCCTGCCACAAGCTCTGAAGGCAACTGAAATCCTCTTGCCACCTGTGACTGCATTTCAGCTGCCTCTGATCCTCAGCCATGTCCCTCTGCAGTCACATTTCCCTCTGCCAGAGACCCTCTACACACCCCTACAGGACAGCCTGCAACCTCCATGCAGTGAAGTCCCCTTCCAGCCCTCTGATATTAAAGCCCTCCCAGCTCAACATTGCTCTCCATCCTTGTAGATCAGAAACAACTCACTTAAATTTCAATTTCCGTTGAAATGACACATGTAAAAATCAGTACCATCCACTGTATCAGTGTATCTGGTAAGAAAAACGCATTCTGGATTTTAGGCACATATTTCTTTAGCTGGAGGTTGTTTCTGGCTTGAAGGGAAGTAGCTTTAGATTGGTGATTTTAGGCATCATGCAGTGCATCTGCAGCCATACCAACCTCAAAAGCAGCTTTCCAGACTAATTTTTTGATAAATATTGTCCCAAGTATGGGACAGGATCACTGGTACCATGTACCTTCAAAAAACTGAGGAAGTACTAAGGTCCAGTCTTCTCTAAACTGAAAGACAGCATCTGAAGGGAGATGTTGGTAAAATCACTGAAACGCTGAAAGAAAATTTCATTTCTGGACCTTTCATCCTCTCAGTGTCACAGTGCTAAGTGCTACAAAATCAGAAAAACCACCACCAAGCCTAAAATAGCCACTTGCATGTCTAAACCACACCCTCTTGTCCACAGACTAGCCATCAGCTGCCAGGTTTACTCTTAATGTCTCTTCTCGATTGGCCATTCTCTTTTTGTTAGCAAGGGGAACAGATCTCTTCTCCGGCATACATCTCTGTGGCAAATTAAAGCAGAAATGAGAACATGGGTATGATAAATGATACTGCTGCCTCCATCCAGTGGTCAGCACCATTTTCCACTGTGTTCATCCCTTGGTGAGCAGACCTCACCAGAGCTGAAATCAAACCATGCCAGCAATCCAACAGAGACAACCTTCTCTCTCCACTTACCTTATCCATCTTCATGTGAAGATACAAACAGAAGAGCACGGTCCCAATGGTCTGCACTACAATAAATACAATGAGGAAGCCCATGAACAATTTCATGATGCCAGGAGATGTGCTGCCGATGGGACGGGGTGCCTCAGGGCCATAGGGTTTGTTCATCCTCTGTGCAGGTTGCTGGGGCTCCTCCAAATGTGCTGCTTGCAAGTAGCATGAGAACTGTTGTGTGAACACCTGCTGCTCAGGGGATACAGGGTACAGCAACCTACACTTCCTGGAAAAAGCTCTTCGTAGTGGGTAGGTTTGCTCACTACCATCTCCCACAACAACAACAAAAAGGTTGCTTAGACTTTCTTCTCTGTTGCACTTCCATGCTTTTTCCTACTGTTCTACCAGAAACAGAGTGGTTCTTATTTTGTATATTCATACTTGCCCTTGAATCACTCTAAAATATTCCCTGATGGGAAATCAGAACTCAGATATTTGGTTGTTTCTCAAAAGGGGAAGAATGGCTTTTTGCTTTTCATTTCCTCTAAGAGAAGGATGAAATCTGCAGTGAAGATGCTTGGTTGAAGCAGGTGGGTTGTGCTGGTTTCTGCTTTCCCTTGTGATCCCCATGGGTGATGTCTCTGCCTGGGTAGGCTGCATGATCTGGGAGAAAGGTTCATCTGTACAGACACTATGACCCTGGTGTGGGCACAGCTTTCATGCTCCTCAGCAGACAGTGGGACTTTGAGTTTGGTGCTTGGCCATCAGTTTGGAGAGACAAGTTTTAAGCAGCTTTCTTGATACCCTAGTTAGGTTCTCACCCTGTACCCAAGGGCACAAGGCATCTTATACCCTGCCCTACTTATCCCTGTTACCTGTATCTATGTACCTAGGCATGAAAAGGGCTGTTTGGAATGCCAGGTACTCCTGCCAGCTTGACCTCCTAGCATCACTGCCATGCAACTTTGAGAAACTCATGTCCCCTCTACACCCTGACCCCTCTTGAGCTGGCTGCAGGGAGGTGAGGTCCTACCCCCCAGCTCTTCAGCAATCCAACATTCATGAGTACATGTAACACTGCTGAAATAATATACAGTAAATACCAGGGTGTCCTCATTGCTTGCAACAGGGGTCAGACCTCATTTTCTCCATGTAAAGAGAATGAATTTGGGGGTTTGTTGGGATGCAGAGGAGAAGGGTTGCAAGAATGTGTTGGGGAGGGCTGGGCGTTGGTTTGAAGGCTTCATCAATCATCATGTAGAGTTGTTTTGAATGTGGTGTGCTAGAGGAGATGTTCTTATCAGATGTGCACACAGCCAATACAGGGTTGGATCCTGCCAAGGCAGGAGGGTGATGAACAGGTCCTGCTTGCCAGCAGCCCTAGGAGAGGAGGGTACACAGTGCCTTTTGGGGCTGGTTAGAGCACTGCAGGATGGAGTCCAGCATCTGCTTTTGCTATCTGCCTTCTCTCCCGCATCCTGCCCTGTGGTTAAGGTGCTGTGAGCTGCAAATGCAAATACTGATAACAAAGCACAAACACCTCTGCAACTGAATCAGGATTTGATCTTAGCAGGTCACTGTGCTCCTAAATATAACATTCTAATCATAAGTGTGGGATGGCTCCAGGGTCTTTGTGGGCAGCAATTGAGTAACGGGCAGAGGACAGCTTGGGGCTGAGGCCCTGGCTGGTGCTTTGGAGTCATGTAACCCTTTAGCTTGCCAGGACTGTCACATGTCTGCAGTGAGGGGTAGGGCTCATCCTTTGGGAGGAGGCTGCCAGCTGCAAGGTCAGCCCCCTTTTTGCATTCTAGAGGAGAGAGTAGCTGCTGGAGTCCCTCCCCCTGAGTGCCCATACTCTGAGGGCTGCCCACACACCCTGACCATCCAAGGGCTGCCTTGCTGCTCAGCTCACCAGGACTTTCCAGTCTCCTCAGGAGTGTCCTCCCAGTAGCAGCAGTGATCCAAACAGTGCTGGGGATACATTAGTTGTGTCCCCAAAGACGGTCTCCTCAGCATCACTGAGCTTTGGACCTGGTCCCTCAGGCTTGCAGCTCTGCTGTGCAGAGGACCAAGCCCACACACAGCCTGGGGCCACTGCCAAGTGCCTTATTTAATTTCTTTCTGTCTTAAAATTGCCATAATCTTTGGAAAGGCCAAGCCTGCCTCCTCTCATGCATCTGGTCTGACATCAAGTTCCTGCATATTGTCCCTACCATGGCAAGTTTTCCACAGGCAGAAAGCCATTTGAAAATTCCCAATAATACCCCAGACAGCTGAGGGCCACGAGGCCACAGTGGGGAGCAACACCAGCTCCCCAAAGTACTCATGCTTTGTCTTAGCCCCATCACACTCACCAGCATTTTCCAGGGCTCTTTAGAGTTTCCTCTAAATTTAACACATCTGGAAGAAGTCACTACATGTGAAACTAAATTACATGTTAAGTCATCACTTAATACTGTTCCCAAATGTGTTGGGACAGAGGCAGCCATTAATGTGTGAAACCACAGCGCTGAGTGTTGCATAGAGTTTTTGCACAGCCATTCTTGAGCCCTGGCTTTCTCCAGTGGACAAAACCTTTCCAAAGACATTTCTGTACAGCCACCTCCTTCACTGAAATGAGAAGAACCTGTAGGAAATGTTGAAAAGCCCAAGCATGTTGCTGGTCCCATTGTATGCACCTTGATGAGGAGGTTGGAGCCTTGGATGGGCTGACAGGTTTGGTGAGGATGGGGAAAGGCTCCAGTTTAGGGTACCCAGCACAAAACATCACCAGTTGGCCAGCTTGTGCTGCAAACCAGGAAACTGAGTTGCTCCTTGGAAGCACCCTGATAGGAGAAACCAAGTGGAAAATATGACTGAGGATCCTGGCAGAGGTTCAGCAGCAGCAGCAGCTCCTCTTCAGGAAACCATTGCTCCACACCAGCAATCCAGCCCCTTGCTGCTGCAGCTGATGGGGACCAACCCTCTGGAGCTATCCACTCTGCAGCACCTGGCCCTGAGGCTTCTCTGGCTCAACCTGGACCACCATAGCTGCTCTGCCAGGAGTGTTGGATCAGACAGGAGGAGCTGACCAAGCCCTGTGGCAAGCAGACCCCAAATGAGCCGTTCTGGCACCATTGCTGTTCAGAGCCAGGTAACCCAGGAACCTGCTGCAGCCTATGTGGGGTCATTGGCCCCTTGGGACATGCTCTGTTGCCACCTCACATGGATAGTAGGGATGGGGGGATGCATATCCCTGACTGTTTGGCTGCTGTAGGAACATGCGAGAGCATAGCAGAGCAGGGAATACAGTCTTAGCGAAAGTAGGGCATGATCCAGAGAGATGATGGGCAAGGAAGAGAGGACCCAACACCAGAAGGAAGAGTCTGCTTTCATGGGATAATCCCAGGGAAGATGAAGTCACATCTTCACCCGGTGACAAGTCCATCACCAAGAAACCAACTGGGTTTTCTTTCACCTCCCACCAAACTCTCTGAACATAACCATGCCCACCCACTTGCGAATCCAAACTGGCACAGTTCCTCCAGCCAGATAACCCCTGGGTGAGACAATGGGAAAATGTGATCCATTGCTTGCATTCCTGTTGCCCTAGTTGTGGTATTTCCACTGATCAGCAATTTGTCTCTGTTTGTACTTGGGATTCTGAGTTTTGTTTACTGAGAAAATATCTGGTTGCCTGCCCCTGTGATCTGTCAAAAGCTGGGAGCATCTCTGAAGGCAGCAAGGTGAAAGCTGCTGAGAAGAGAGTGATTTTTTGTGTTTTTTTGGGTGCCTGCTGTGGTTTCTTGATTAGCTTTTTAAAATGTGTTGCTTGCCCCACAAGATATTTACAATTAACAAAAGCTAGGTGTTGTGCAATGCTAAGAATGATACACTCAAAAAGATTTTATTCTGAGTCAGAAAAGGAGTTTGCCTGCAATGCCGTGGGAGGAATGCAGAAAGGAATCTATGAGAGAAACCTAAATTAAGTCCCTTCAGCCCAGGACCAGGGGCAAAATGGAAATTTGAACTTTTCCGTCACTTGCTTTTTCACTTCTTTAGCTTTTTCAGTCTCCTGTATCCTCTGAGCTCTCATGTCTCCAGGACAACCCTGTCATCAGAGAGGAATAGGGAAGAGGAATAGCCAGAGAACCGCAAAAAACATCACCAGCATCTGGAGAAGGAAAGGTTGCATTCCGGTTTCTGTTCATTATCTACCTCAGTACGAATAAAAAAAAATTCTTGGAGTCCAGAGCAGCAAAAAGCAATTTCAGGGAGAGAAAAACGTGTCAATGCTTGTGAAAATCATATCCCCCTGTGGAAAAGAAGAGCAGAATATGCTGGTTGTAGCCACCATGGTGGCAATGGCAGGCTGCAGCCCCAGCTCAGCCATGGAGAAACCCATGTGGAGATGAGCAAAAGTTCCAAGCTCCAGCAGATGTTAACACAGGTGGTCCCAGCAGGTAGATCAGATTAGATGTACACTGTCATCTCCACTGCATTTTCCCTGAAGATGTGAGGGGACATCTGCCCCTCTGGACATTTTCTTTGCCACCCTCCAGAGCAGCAAAGAACAATAGAAAAGAGCAACAGGGGGGTGGCACTGGGGTGCTGCTGTCCCTCTTAGCAGCCCTGTTCCAAGGGTCACTGTCCCCTGTGCCCCTTCCCTCCCTACCCCCTCACCTCCCTTCCCTTCTGTACAATCCACCATTGCACCCCGAGCCAGTCTTTTCCCCAGGGGTACTGAGGTGGGTGGAGAGCAGGGAACAGCAAAGAAACAAGCCCCAGTGACCCCGCAGAGGATGGAGGGCCCCAAAGGGCATGTGGCTTTCATGCCACATCTGGGTGACAATGCCAACCTTGCTGTGCTGAGCCACAGAGAGCACCTGGCCTCGGAACTGCTGATGCTGAGCTTTGCTGTAGCTGCGAAACCACAAATGGCACTAGAAACTTCTTGCTGTGAAGGCTGCACCTACTTCTCCCAACTTCCTAAAATTAGAGCCCAGTGTGGGGAGGCCCACGGCCCCGGCCCCGCCAAACAAGCCCCTCTTGCCTGAGTCACCGTGGAAGGGAGCAGAACATCCCGTGCCTTCCGCCATTCTCGGTCAAGTGTTAAAAGCTGCTCTCCCTGCACAGGGTGCAGGGGCCTGCGCCCATCAAAACCACAGTGAAACGCCCCAGTGAGGCTCTGCCTTTTCATGCTGTGAAAGGAAAGGGGAGGAGTGGGGGAAAGCAAAACCCGGGGAGGCTGCAGGCTTGGCTGTGCCACTGCTGCCTCCCTCGGCGCGGCACGATGGAGGGGTGGGAAGGGTCCTAGCATCACCTTTGCATCTCTCCGTCCTCCCTGCCTGCCCTGTCGGGACAAAAGGCAGATGGGACTGCCTGTTCAGCATCCGCGTGGGACACAAACAAACCAAAAGCCTCAAGAGCAGAGGGAGGATGCTGCCATTCCTCTCCCCACTGTGGGGCTTAGCCCCTGGCAGCCACGACTGAAACTGGCTCCAAGCACTTGCTGGGCTTCACAAACAAACCTTGCCACTACCCAGCCTTGCCACAGCAGAGCCACCTCAGCTCCCACCACCCCACAAGGGTCCCTGGGCACTAGCTGGAACATGCCTATGGATGCAGGCATTGTGCCCCATGGACAGTTTCACAGCTCTCAACCAAAGTTCAGGAGGAGATGCTGTCATGGGTTAGAACTGGCCAGATGTTAATGCACCCATGAGTGTATGTTTTTCCTAATGAGCTACTGTGAGATGTGGTCAAGAACAGAGCAGAGCAGGCCTAAAACTTGAAAACAGAGAACAAAACTTTATTACATTACATAAGAACAGAAACAGAAAGGAAAACTCTAAACACACACACAAACAGAAATGAAACCTTCCCAGAACATTTCTTCTCCTACCCCAATTTCCACCCCCTACACGTTACCCTCCATAGACCAAACCCTTGGGTTTTAAATCAAACAATCACCACTCAAAAAAACTAATCTTCAATTCAGCAAGGGAGAGAGGAGTCTCTCTCGCACCACAGACTGCTCCTCAGAAAACACAGGTCCACCCTTTATGTGTTTCCATGTCACCCATGGCACCGCCCGGAGAAGTCTGCCAGGGTGACACTCTCTTTTCTATGTCCAGTGCTCTCACCACTGTCCATGGGCCAAAGCTGCTATAGGGCTCTTCTAAGGATGCTTGCATGCCGAGCTCTCCCCATCTTTCCCCTGGGGCCCAGGGTTTCCAGGAACAGAGATCTTCTCTTCTCTGTTCGCTCCATTCTTACAGTGTCAGTCCCTGCAGCAAAGTCAAACCGGTTCCATCCACCCAAATGCAGTTTATGTTCAAAGAGACTCAAGTTCAGTCTATGGCTAACATTATGCAAGAAAAGTCCAGCTCAGAAGCCACTCCTCTTCAATCTTTGCCCATCTAGAGTTCTTTCTAATTGTGCTTTATCATCTCAGTCCCAGGCTGTTTTTCTTTCTCTTCTGAAACCACTAGCCATGAGAATCAATGTCTGGGAAAAAGTTTCCTTCTTCCAAGAAAGGGTTAACAGTTCCTGGCTCCCGGCAGGGCTGCGGGCTCAGGCACTCCCAGGCTTGGCAACTCCCACACGCAGCTGGGCATCTTCTCCCGGAGGGGGGGGGGACGGGGGGGGGGGGGATGGAAGGCACCTCCACAGTTTTCCACCCCTCCATCCTGGATGGGGCCAGCTCAGCTCTAGTCCTGTCCACTCTCTTCCACCCCCGGGGCCCCAGCTTACTTCAGCCCGGACATGTGGTTCCCCTCCCCCACTCAGCCTAAAGCTGAACAGGGGAGGAGGCAAAGATGTTTCTCTGCTGAAACCAGAACCCAAAAGAGACAGACCTTCTGGGAGTCCTTGCTTTTAACCCCTTGTGTTCTCAGAGGCGTGTCCAAACCTCCCAGTGGCTACTCAATGTGCCAGCATAAAACCTGACCACTGACTGGTTTGCCCACAACTTCCTGGAAAATTCACCTCCCCCTCAACCACGACACTAAAAGACCCCCAAAACTGAGATGATTATCCAAGCACAAGTCCCCCAGGATGGAGTCACATCAGATGAACAAGTTTCTCATGGAGAAGACTCCTGCAAACATGACTCATGCACAATAAATCAGACACAGGGCTATGTGCCTCATGGATGGGTGATACTTTTGGGTCCAGATCACCACATCAAATTGCAAGGCCATGGGATTTCAGTGTCTTTGCTGGTGCCCAGGCTCAGCCAGAGACCCTGGCAGCACATCTTCATGCTCGCTTGGAACAACCATGCCCTTACTTTGGCTGACAAGACCTGGCCTGGGGACACACAGATGCTTTTCAGGACACACGTTTTCTTTCCAGAGCAGCTCCCTAATAAGCCCAGGTTGTTGGACATATTTCTTCTCACTCACTTGAATGAATCACCAAACCCCAGAGGCTGTAGTTCTCTTTTAGCAGAAAAGCAACCTTATTTCAAAGCGGAAAATCTTTGGCCTAAAACCCCCTGCACACCTGGAGGGAAGTATTACACAGAGGTGATACAGTCAGTGAGGCTTGAATGCTGGAATGGCCACTTGCTGCAAAACACAGTGAAAAGAAAACCCCAAACATCCTGTTCAAGGAAAACACTACAGGCACTAAGCCTAAGGACGGGGAAAAAAGGACCATTTCTCCCCAGTGTTCAGGGAGAGGAAGATGAACATGTAACAATCACCATTTTGCTGAACCACAAGAAAATCTACCTACATAAGTATTGTGTTGTCATCTCTATGACAGTAATTGGGGGAACCATACCGGAAACCAGGTTCAGTGGTTGGACAGAAAGGAAAGCAAACCTGGAGCACATCCTAATCTGTTCCCTCAGCATCAGCCTCCTTACATCCTCTTGCAGGCCATGAGCCAGCCAGGATGTTTGCCTTTGGGATCTTGGCATATAGATAGAGAGATCAGGAAGGCATGACACACTTTCTCTTGCTGCCTGTGTCCGGTTGCTTATGATACCTTAGATAAGTCACTTGGTGTCAGTTTCATCACTGGTGAAATGAGGCATCACTGTTGCTGGGTAAAGATCCAGAGAGATAAACAGCCAAATAGGTTCAGCCTATATAGAAAATAATCACTATGCCAGCGCTAATCTGCAGAGCAATATAATTTCAGAGTGTATTGTAACTCAAAGTGAGGATGCAGGATAAGCAAAATCTTTCCCCCCCGCCCCCAAGCTGAGTCTGTTTTGGACACGATGGTAATTGCAGAGTAATAGCCAAGACCTTATACCAAAGTTTTGTCATCTTACCCTCCTCCCCTGTCTTGTTGAGTGGCTGGGTGGGCATCTTGGCAGCAAGGTCAACCCACCACAAGGTCTCAGCCCTCCCATGAGCTACCCTTGAGTTCCTACTCTGCAATGCAGCTCCTGAGGAACATCACTGCCCTTCCTGGCTTCCTTATCCAGGAATTCACCCTAGTTTTCCAGGAACTGAGCTGAATGACTACAACTACTAATGATGTAGTGCAATGCTGAGTCTTAGTGCTGCCACAAGCAGACAGCTGTGAAGCTGTGTTGCACTGACATGTGATGCAGTCTCTAAGTCACAGCCTGGATTTGGTGCAGGAAGCCAAATTTACCTCAAATTCTCTTCATAACAGCAGAGAGCATGCAGCAGTGGTTGTTTGGGGCTTTGAAAAGAGGATTCAGGTGGAATTTGTTTAAGTTTTGCAGGGCAAAAAAAATCAACGGAACCGAAAGTAGGTTCATACCACAGTGCCCACCCAAGCAAAACTATCATGAACCACAAAACCAGGTAATTATACAATCTCCTTCTAATGTTTACCAAGTTCATTATCTGAGTACTGGCTGCTGCTTAAAGAAGCCTGTCACGGTTTGAAAGACAGGTATCTGCTAGGGAGGGGCAGGGCCTCCCTTGGAATGGAGAATTCAAATCCCCTTCCTCCAAATTATTATAATTTAGAAAATTAAAGGGGCTTTCAGGCAGAGGTATGGAGATAGGAATAACAGTTCTTTATTGGTATGTATAATAAGGCAAACAAACAACAACTACAGCATTAATAATAAACAGAACCAGGAACCTCGAGGGGTTTTGTTTCACAAAGCCCGGGGCAGTCTGATCTCGGTGCCCCTGTGTCACGAGCCAAAGGATGGTCGTGATGGTTCGTTTTGATTTCAGAGTGCAAAAAGAGGCAGTGATAACTTAATTCAAGTGAAATCAATTGTATCTTTATTGATACACACAGTTATGCGATAGAAAAGAAGGGGAAAGAAGAGAGGGAGAGAGAGAGAGAGAAAGGGGGGTAAAGAAAGGGTGATAGCTACCGACTGACAGACGGGAGTCCTCGTGACGCCGATACCAACAGACCACCTTCGCAGTCTTCGTGGCACGCGGGTCAATGGAGCCGTCGTCCGAAGGGGAGGCCTCGAAAGCCTGCTCTTCTGGTGGGGTTGTTATAGTTCTTTTCGAAGCGAGAGGCAAGATGCCAGGAAGGGGGGTTGGTTTCGTGGGTATCGCAGGTGTTCTTTCACAATAGAGGGAGCGGTGTGGCTCAGGTCTTACCAAGTACGGTCAGTACAGAAACACCCCTTCGCAAACATGGCCAGAAACCGTAACAGTCCCCCATTGTTTCATGCATGGGTCCCTGAGGAGGGCGTCTTGGTCCAGTGACAGCAGGTGCAGGGAAAACTTGGCCTGTGCTGTGGCTCAGGGTCCATGGGTTAGGGTCTTGGCCTCTGACAGTCGTGAGGCAGAAATGAGGGATTTTCGGACCGACTCTTACACCACCCCGTGACTCATGACTGGTCAGCAGGAGAGCTTCATCAGTCAAGTTCGTTGCGTTGTTCTGAAGTCTTCAGGACTCATTGTCAGTGTCAGTAGTATACCCCGGAAAATAGAGGCGAGAGAGAGAGAGAGGGGAAAAAGAAATAGAGAAGGGAAAAGGAAAAACAAGAGATATCATAATGATTAATATTGATTGTTAAAATCTCAAAACAAATCATTATGACAAAACAAATCCAATGATATTTAAAATTTCAAAACAAATAATTGTTGTTGATTAATAAAATTCTTAAACAAATCATGATGATAAATGATTCACAAAAATCAAATAATCAAGACAAAAAATCTTAACGATATTAATTAAAATAATATTATTAACTAAAACAATTTTTCAAGTATTCAAAGCAAAAAGTCGTAAAACAATTTTTAAGAGGATTATAGTGATATTAATTAAAACAATTTTCAATCAAGGCAAAAATTATTGTAAAACAATTTTCAAGTAGCATGAACAAATTTAAAAATGATTAACACAAATCACAAAAATCAAAATACATAATTTTCTTAAAATATATGTATTACTTAGACAAAATCCATTTCACAGTCCGCGGCTATGGCCTACTTGTATATTTTGTCTTGTGTCAACATCTCTAAATACGTGTATTATCTCTGAGTATATCTATCGGGGGAGGTATGTACACCAGATTGTGTGCATACATTACAGAGTCTAGTCGTTTCAGCTCTTTCATCACTCTCCAGTTCAGAAAGAATGAGAATGCTTACAAAACAAAACCAATCAAAATTAAAATCAAAAGAACAACGATGGGATGAGACAATTTATTCAGGACACTCGTGGCTGTGGGTGACCACCCAAAAAGTGTATCCATCCACCTGTGCTCGGTATCCTTTCTTACCCTTTCCAGAACACGATGGATTTCTTCCACATTGTGATGGACAGTTATCAGAGTCTTTTGTCCGTTTTTCTTAATTTTCCTTAAAATCCTAATTAGATCTTGGTGGAGCAAGAATTGTTTTGTTAAAGTAAGATTCATACCAATCGGTGTAGGCCATAGCTTGTGGATCAGTGTGTAGTTAGATTGCAGAAGCTGGTAAGATGTAACTGGAGCTGAGTATGAGAAATCACAGGATGTTATTTTGGTAAAGTTACAAGCACAAAAATTCGAATGATTTTTAGTTTCTAGTATAACGTTCTCTATGGTTACTACATCACAAGCAGTCCTAAAGCATGCACATCCATTGCCTATATACACAAGAACTGTTTCAGAAGTTTCATTAGGGTGTATTTCAAAGTGACAGATATTCTGCTCTGTATCTAAGCAAATGTCCCGTGCTGCGATTGCGTTACTTTCACAGATAAAGCCTTGTTGTTCTCGGACGATGCAGGACTCTAAGTTAACAGTTTGCCATTTTTTATCGACTTGATGGGCCCACTCCCTATGCTCGAGAGGGTAGAGAGTAGCTCCGTCTGGGTTCAGTCCTGATGCAATGATGGGGAAAATTGTGTACACTGAAGCATTGCTAATAGTTAACACAAAAGCTGTAGCTGTATTTGTTACTGAATTGTAAGTGAAATTCACTAAGTTCCACCAGGATTGGAAATCTTTTTCAAAATCATTGGCATTATCCCAAATTATTTTCCGAATTTCAGTGGGGAAAATGCCTTCTTCGCCTTCTCTTATGATCGAGGCAGCGACCGACTGCATCCACAATTGAGCTTGGACACAGCTGAGAGCCAGAGAGATATTGTTTTGAGTAACATTAAGTGCATCAATTATCAAATTGTGATCGTCTGTGTTTACGTTTTCCCAATTAGGCAATATGTTGGACAAAAGCCATTGAGTCGTTCCTAAAGCCAATAAGGACGACCGTAGAGGGTGCTGTAATTTAGCCAAATCTCTGGCTGAGGCAGCTAATTTGTTCATTAATACCTCTGAGTCAATGCTGTTCAAGATTCCCAATCCTGTTCCTATGGCACCGGTGACGTCTCTTGGCACGCGCCTTTCAGGGGGGCTGCGCCTTCTCAACCATGTCGTCCATCCTTCAAAAGAAGTTTGCAGGAAAGGTGAACAAGCAGGCTGAATTTCAGAGACGTTAGTTTGCACCAATAACTTAACTTGTTTAAGAGACCATGTCGGATTGAACAATAATTGTTGTTGGCCCGTTTTCCTGATTATATATGGTCCAATTTTGAAGATTTTTGGGCTTAGTGCAACTGGTGGTTTTGCTTGAGTGCTAGGGCTGACAGTAACAGGTTGAGCTACAGCATTTATTTTAAACTTTACAGAGAGCCCATCATCATCGTTGGCCCAAAGACAAACTACTTCTATAGTTTGTGTTAAGAAAAAATCATACCAACAATCCTGTACTCTAGGGGACGTGCAAACCTTGCCATACCTTGCCTGGTCTGTTGTAACAGTAATTTGATTTGCTTTGTGTTGAACAGTTCCATTAATCATCCGACAGCCTATACTAATTCTCTCTCCTATCCTCCCTTGTAGTTGCCAAATCCTATCTCGGTGTTCCCACTCCCACCCAGTGTACACTTGATTATCATGCATAACAACAGTTAACAGGTTCAAACCTTTCACATTTCCCATGGATCCAGTAAAGTGAGTAAAAGCTTGGGACCATGGCTATTCGATGTTAATTAGGTTTTGTGAGTTGGGAGTGACAGAATAGTTGAAGGTAGTTATCTCTGTCTTTTGAGATGTTGCTACCTTTTGCGGTGTGATTGTGTGTACTATTTGTGTTGTGGTGGAGCGGTTGGAAGTGCTTTCTACTGTTTTTACCATTCGGGATGTGATAGGAGTGCTCTGAGTTGTTTCTACGATCTGGGATGTAATGGGCGTGCTCTCTGTTACTTCTATGACAGATGGTGCTGTTGTTCTCAGTATGGGCCTAGCCATGGCATTTATTCTAAATTTATGTGCTAAGCCTCTCAGACCTAACCGGTTTGCCGAGTTATTGAACCAACTACATGATACATCCATTGTTTGAGTTAGGGTAAAATTATACCAGCAGTCGGCAGGTTCAGTTTTGCACTCTTTTGTAATTACTGCATTGTCAACCTTAGGATCCTGTGTGTGACGGCAGCATATTCTAAGGGGGATTTGTTTAATGCATTTCCATTTAGTTGTGGAACAAAATTCTGCAGTGAGTTTGGGGTGCAAAGCTTTCATTTCTCTTGGCTCAAAAAATTTTCCAGAAACTGTAACTGAGGAAGCCTTTTCATAAAAAGACCCTTCTACCTTTCTGCATGACACCTGGATCTTTTCACCTACGGTTCCACTCAAGGCGTGCGAGTGAGCATTCCGATCCCACCTCCATTCACTTGGCCGATACGGTTCAGAGTTGTGCAGTACCACCGTTGCCAAGGTCGGGCGACGTCCTCCGAGGCTGGAGTAAGACCCCATGGTGGTGGTGTGTCTGTAGGTGGCTTCGGTCCATGGCCACTCAGCTGGTTCTTGACCACGGAGTTGTAGAAGGGCGCAGAGAAGGATCACTAGCTTTAGCATGGTCCGTGTCATCTTCTTTCAGCCATCTGTTGAAAGCAAACACAACAAAAAATCTGCCACTAAGGGGCAGAGCAGTTAAAATGTAGGGACTATCCAGCGTGTGTTTATCCGATGCTCCTTCCCTAGGGCATCAGATGCAACCCACGCAAATTTATTCAGAGGAGTTTTCAGTACTAGTGGTACATCTCCGACAGCAGGGAGATTCACTAGAACTGGTTGTCCAGGGTAATGAGCTGGATTTTTGGAGTCATCTGGTCCCCGCAGTGAGGGGATGAGGCTTGGGGCTTTTGGGCAGAAAGCAGTGATTTTGGGGCATCCATTTACCCCCCATCTGTCATTGACACTTTTCACTGCCTCCCACAGGCGGAGATCCCAGTTTCCTTCATGTGGTTTTAGAAATCGTTTCAAGAGACCATTTGTCCTTTCTACGATTCCGTTCGCCTGGGGGTAGTAGGGGGTGTGAAAAACCCATTTGATACCTTCACCTTTTGCCCAGTCTTGCACCACTTTAGCAGTAAAATGAGACCCATTATCAGATTGGATCTCTTGTGGTTTGGGAAAGGTTCCAGACCACTCTTGCAGTGCTGAAACAGTGTTTTCTCCTGTAGCTCTTTTGAATGCATTAGCCTGAACTAATCCAGATGTTATTTCTACTCCTACTAACACATAACGCTTACCTCCTGACCTCTTAAAGGGACCAATGTAATCTACCTGCCAAGCGTCCCATAAACCTTTACCTGTTCTGAGGTGCAGAGGGTCATCTTCCAGAGGGTGTCTTTCTAATCGTTTGCGGCATTGGCTGCAGGCTGATATGCATGTTTTACACATTTCTCTGGTGACTGGCCAACCGCGGGCAAGGGCTTCCTGGTACAAATCTTTTATACCAGTGTGATGTCTTTTTACATGCAACCATTCTAACAGGTACTCCCAGTCTTCAGCTATCTGGTTATTTTTCAGGGGACTCAGTCTTGCTAGCTCATCAGCTTTGTTGTTCCACTCTCCTGCAGGGTTCTCATCTCCCTGATGAGCTGGCACCCACCCAATGGCAAAGTCTCCTTGGCTTGCGATATTTAAAATCTCTTGCCATTTTTCCTTTTGCCACACTGGGACCCTGTTAACTTCCCAATCATTCTGTTGCCAGAAAGGAAGCCACTCAGTGCATCCCTTAAACACAGCATAGGAGTCAGTGTAAATACAGACAGGGGAGGTGTTCTGTGCTTCTCGGTCAAAAACACTCCACACTGCTATGAGCTCCCCCACCTGGGCACTGCCCTCCCCTTCTGTAATAATACGTTCACCAGAGGAAGTGTTAATAGCAACAGCTCTGTATTTCCATACCTTTCCTTCTCTCTTGGCCGAAGCATCTGTGAACCAGGAGTTTTCTGACTGCTCGGGTGTGAAAGGGGGAGCTACTTTGATCACTGGAACTGGTTTCTCTTGGCTGTCATCCAAGTTTTCTGTTTCTTGTATGGGTAAGTTCTTCACAGCCCCTTCAGTTATGGAGAACATATTACAGTAATGTTCTATTTGGGCATACCATTTTCTCACTGAGGCCCTCTGTGCCACCCCTTCTGGTGGCGGGGTTCCTGCAGTGACTGCTTTGATGACTTTAAAGGGACCTCTCAGAACAATGGGCTGTTGTCGTGTGATTTTCTCTACTTCTACAAGAGCTAAACTAACTACAAACAACCCTTTCTCCCAAACAGTGTATCTCTTTTCTGCATCTTTGAAACCACAGGAAAAGAAACCAACAGGCCTTGTGGGTCCCTCAGGACCTCTTTGCCAGATGTGCACTGACAGTCCTGAGTTAGCAAAACCCCATTCTACTTGGAAAGGATCTGTGGGGTGAATGGGACCAAGTGCCTGGTGTGCTGTTGCTTCAAAAATTAATAATTTTAAAGCCTCTTCTTGGGAATCACCCCATTCCCAATTTTTTCCCTTTCTCAGCAAGTTGTAAAGGGGTCTGGCAATTATTGAAAAATCTGGGATGTGTTTTCTCCAAAACACTAGTAATCCTAAAGCTTGTTGCAGTTCTTTCCTGGATTGTGGCATTTTAATCTGATCCAGAGAGGTTAAAGTGTCATGTGGAATACAGGTCATACCTGCTTTCCACCAAATGCCCAGGAATTTTACCTCATTGGAAGGTTTTTGAATTTTCTCAGGTGGGATTTTTAAGTCAAGGCTTTCTAAGTGGGAAATTATTTTCTGCTGGGCGTTTCCCACTTCTTCTACCTCCTCCCCACCTACAAGAATGTCATCAATGTATTGATAAACACCTATATTGTCAGGTATGTGTATTTTTTCCAATTCTTGGGCTAGAGCATGGTGTGCAAGGGTGGGAGAGTGTCGATACCCTTGGGGGAGTCTGGTGAATGTGTATTGTTGGCCTTCCCAGGTGAAAGTAAATCGATCTCTGTCACCTGGTTGTAAAGGTATCATGAAAAACATGTCTTTGACATCTATAGTTGCCATGATTGTGTGAGCTTTTTCCTGAATTAATATTATTAATTCAGCTAAATTTGGAACCGCTGCTGTTAGGGGCTCTGTGTTTGAATTCAGTCTGTGGAAATCTATTGTGAGTCTCCATTTGCCGTTTGGCTTTCTGACAGGCCAGACTGGTGAGTTATAGGGAGAGTGTGTGTGTACTATAACTCCTTGTTCTTTTAGATCTTGTATCACTGGTTTTATTCCTTCTTTGGCTCCTAACGCAAGTGGGTATTGTTTGACATTTGTCACTTTGCTGTGTGGTAATGGTGGTGCTGTTTGAAGCAATCTAATGTTGAGCATTGGTGTGCCAAAAGACCAGAGATTCCCCTCGGTGTCAAACCATTGTTTGCCAATGATTGCATTTAGCCCTAGGAGACTGTATGGAATGTCTCCTATCACTATGTCTATAGAGAGCATGTTTTCATCTCCTGGCAGGAGAATTCTTACTAGAGCTGCTCTCATAACTTCAGATATTCCAAGTGCATTTAAAACACAGTATTTCTTTTTTGTTGGCACAACTCCACATTTTTGTGCATCTCTAATTGTTAAAGCAGAGATTTGAGCACCAGTGTCAACTAGGTAACTTATGGGTGCTCTTTTGGGACCTGTGATGGCTGTGATTATTAGGTCTCCTTTTTCTGTTTTTGTGAGCATTCTGAGATAAATCCAAAAACCATTACTTCGCTCACCTTTAAGTAATGGTCTCAGTGAAAAACCTTTTTTGGTTCACTGCTGAAGTCAATTAGGTCTTGAGTGGGGGGGTTTTGATGTGACTTGTTGTTTGCTTGCTGTGTGGCGGGGGGTGCAGTGCTTTGAATTGTTTGATTATTTCTGGGCTCACTGCCCAGATCATCATCAGAAGTGTGTGTGCTAGGTTGTGTTTTCTTGCCAATGGCTAGAGCTGGCAAACTTGGTTTTTTAAAATGCCAGTTTGAGATTATTTTCTGCAATTTGTCTAGCGGCAAGCCATCCATGACATCTTTTGGCACCCCTCTTTTAATGCCTAACAGCCACCAGTGTTGACGTGTAGAGATGCTTTTCCCTTTGTCTGAGTTTTCATTTTTAGCAGTTTTAACATTTCTAATGCCTTTGATTTTCTGTGAGGTGTCTTGTGATGTGGAAACTGGCCCGTATTGTCTACAGTAGTTTATCAATTCAACTGCAATTTCGCTCCAAACCCAGACTTTACGATCATTAGTAGCTGGATTGGTTTGAGCGGTTGTGGCATGGGAAGAAGTTGAATTCGGGCTGGAATTTTGGTCATTAGATGGATTTCTTTCGCTGGGGTTGCCAAGAAATCTCTCAAGTCTTTCTACAGGACTTAGTGCAGTAATGGTCTTTTGTAAAGCAATTGCAGTTGGTTTTAAGAACTCTGGAAGCCCACGGATTAAAGGGGTCATAATTTCGGGCTTCACAGGCAATTGCATAGGAGAGTCATATCCAGGAATTAATTTCCTTTCATGTATCATTTGAAGGCAGGCGGCTTTTTGTACACTCTCCAGTATGTTATCGGGGGTGCTGGGAATAGCTACAGGATCACCCCTTTCCAAGGCATTAATTCCGCCTGCCCAAAAGGCAGCCCGTTGGGTTATGGACCATGCATTACGTTTGTCTCCTGTTGTTAAAAAGACTCCATGGCCCCAATATCCACTGGCTTCCGGTTCAGTTAGTTTGATTTGGTCTCCTCCTGTGAGGGACACACGGAAGACATATTCTGTCTCCGTCTCATGTGGAAGCCTGCTGTATTCTTTTTTCAGTCTAACTAACTCTGTGGCTGTAAAAGGGGTTTCTTTGGATGTGATATGCGGGTCGTAGTCATCATCTCCAATGTAATTGAATTCTGTTTTAATTAAAGGCCTCAAATGAGGACAGCAGTATTCACCACAATTTTTGACTGTTTCCAATTCTTTGTGTGGGTAAATTTGTTTGGTGTCAAGTGTGTCAGTTTGTTCTGTCTCCTTTAAGGAGTCAGAATTCATTTGATTTTTGCAATATTCATCTCTTAAAGCATTTCTCAGTATGTGATTTTCATTGCGTTCTTCATTTAGCTGGCTTTGTAATATTTTTACTAAATTTTGGAGGGAGTCTATCACAGCTTTGTCTTCCTCATATCGCTTATGGCGATCATCAATTGCAGCTGTGAGACACGCTCCCAGGACAGAGCAAATTACTGCTTTGTCTTTGCCAATTTTATATTTGAGTTCACTTTGTAAAGAGGAAATCCTATTCATCACACTTTCAAGATCAAACCAATGCTCTTGAGCCCAAGTTTCGCCACCAGTAGATGGCTTGCAATTGTGTTTTGCTAACAGTGCATAAAATGCGGTTTTATGTGTATTATCATCAGTCATTTTGTGGAGGTGATTAAAAGCCACAACAGGGAGTTAATGTTTGACACAGCTACGCTGCTTTCACCTCTTTCCCTGGGGTGGGTGAAGGGACAAAACCTGTCTGCTGAGGCACTGTTTAGTTACGTCAAGGTGTCCCTTCTCTCAACAAGACAGTTCACACACAAAAACAGTTTCTCTTTTTGCACTAGGAGATCTTTTGTGAAATCCTGAAGACAGATACACCTCAATAGAGTATAGGGATGCTTTTCACCTAGGTGTCTACAGTGTGCGAAGAATCAGAAAAGCCCCCCTTGCTTTCTAGCTTCGTTCACCAAAGTGACGGGCTAGGTGCGGCTGAGGCTAATCTTCCTCTTCCTAGTACAGACTATAGACAACCTGCAACCCCTCTGTCAATCAGGACCCTGTCACGGTGACGCCAATTTAATGTCACAAGCCAAAGGATGGTCGTGATGGTTCGTTTGATTTCAGAGTGCAAAAAGAGGCAGTGATAACTTAATTCAAGTGAAATCAATTGTATCTTTATTGATACACACAATTATGCGATAGAAAAGAAGGGGAAAGAAGAGAGGGAGAGAGAGAGAGAGAAAGGGGGGTAAAGAAAGGGTGATAGCTACCGACTGACAGACGGGAGTCCTCGTGACGCCGATACCAACAGACCACCTTTGCAGTCTTCGTGGCACGCGGGTCAATGGAGCCGTCGTCCGAAGGGGAGGCCTCGAAAGCCTGCTATCCTGGTGGGGTTGTTATAGCTCTTTTCGAAGTGAGAGGCAAGATGCCAGGAAGGGGGGTCGGTTTCGTGGGTATCGCAGGTGTTCTTTCACAATAGGGGGAGCGGTGCAGCTCAGGTCTTACCAAGTACGGTCAGTACAGGAACATCTCTTTGCAAACATGGCCAGAAACGGTAACAGTCCCCCATTGTTTCATGCATGGGTCCCTGAGGAGGGCGTCTTGGTCCAGTGACAGCAGGTGCAGGGAAAACTTGGCCTGTGCTGTGGCTCAGGGTCCATGGGTTAGGTTCTCGGCCTCTGACAGTCGTGAGGCAGAAATGAGGGATTTTTGGACCGACTCTTACACCCTGTGGGACTCTGCCCTGGGGTGACAGGACATTTTCATGCTTTGTATCCCAATCGTGTGTTTCTGTTCCCGTGCTCTCAGTTTGTTTTGGCTATAGCTGTGCCCCTCCCCCAGCTGCTTGCTCTGGCTTGCTTGCTGCTAGCTTTAGGCTCGCTTTGCTGGCTTTGCTCTCTTGCTTTTTTCTGCTTTTGTTTTTTTCCCCTTCTTTCCTTCCTCCCCTTCCCTGAAGACATCAGACCTGCTTCGGACCTTGATTCGGGAACATCAAGGGACTCCCCTGGAGTTTGCATCTGAAAGAAGTTTTGGCACCTTCCCCAGCAGAGACTGCCCAAGCCGTTCGGCCTCTCTTGGACTGGTGAAAACGTTTATTGCCATCTCAGGCTGTTTTTCTTGTGTTGGGGAGTATTTTTTGTTGTTTCTTAATAAACAAGTTTTTTCCACTTTTCCTCTGAGGAAATTCCTCCCGAACCCGGGGGGGAAGGAGTTGTGGAGGTTTGTTTCCTTTAAGGGGCTCCTTTGGAGATTTTCCCCTAATTTGTCCTAAACTAGGACAGACTCTGAGAGACCAGGCTGGAAAGGTGGAAAGTCCCGGGCTGGTGGATGAGCTCAGAAGCTCAGAAGCTCCATGCTGGTAGCTGGAGCGGCAGGGATGTCTCAGGTGTGATAAATGAGGTTGGGTAATTCGTATTTATAAAGTATGTATAATATAAAGCAAGTTATGCCCTTTGAAATAAACGGTAAAATCATACAAGGCTGGGGGGGGTGGTAAACGGATTCTTGAACAACCTTGCCGGGAACCAGGAAACGACCAAATTTACAAGAGAAAAGGAGAGTGGGTCCGAGGAAGATGGGTCCTCACCAGAGGTAGGATTGTGAAGGACCCAACCGTTACCACCGAGATGGGCCTTGCTCTGCCATCAGGGACATGCATTTCAATACGTGAGTCCCAGAAGTCATACCTAATATTCATCTCCCCATGGAAGCACTATTCAACGGGCCAAACGGCAAAGATGCATCTCCATGAATATGAAGGAAAGTTGATTCAACCGACCTAGAGGCAAGGATGGACCTCCATGAATATGAAGGAAAACTGAAGGGATAAAGAAAGCATGAAGCAATGCTCTGTCCCCGTGTCATGGGTTGGCGCTGGCCAGATGCCAGTGCACCCATGAGTATATGTTTTTCCTAACAACTACTGTGAGATGTGATCAAGAACAGAGCAGAGCAGGCCCAAAACATGAAAATAGAAAGAAAACTTTACTAAACTACATAAGAACAGAAAATAGAAAAGAAAAAGACCCTAAACACACAAAAACCAGAAATGAAAACCTCCCAGAACGTTTCTTCTCCTCCCCTAATTTCCACCTGTCCACACTTCAACTTTTAACACTTACATGTTGCCTTCCATCTTACTTGCTTAAACCAAAACCCTGGTTTCCCAATCAAAGTCATCATCACTCAAAAAGAACCCATCTTCAATTCAGCAAGGGAGAGAGGAGTCTCTCTCGCACCATAGACCCCCCTCCAGAAAACACAGGTCCACCCTCCCGTGTTCCCATGTCACCCATGGCACTGCCCAGAGGAGTCTGCCAGGGTGACATCCTCGTTTCCATGTCCAGTGCTCTCATCACTGTCCATGGACCAAAACCGCATATAGGGCTCTTTTAAGGATGCTTGGCCCAGCACCAAAAACCAGCCATCTTCTCATATTGGGACAGCAGTCTCCCCCATTTACCCCTGGGGCCGAGGGTTCCAAGAACAGAGATCTTCATCCCTCAAGACAGAGGGCACCACCACACCCTCATCCTCTCTTCTCTGTTCACTCCACTCCTACAGTGGCAAATCACTGCCACAGTGTCTTTGGTTCGATCCAAATGCATCCACCCAAATACAGTCTTATTTATGTTCAGGAGAATTCAGGGTCTGTCTATGGCTAACATTATGCAAGAAAAGTCCAGCCCAAAAAGCCACTCCTCTTCATCTATGCCCATCTGGGATTCCTTTCATCTTCCTTTGACATCTCAGTCCCAGGCTGTCTCTCTCTCTTCTCTCCAACCACCAGCCAAGAGAATCAATGTCTGGAAAAAGTTTTCTTCTGCCAAGAAAGAGTTAAAAGTCTCTGGCTCCCAGCAGGGCCGCAGGCTCGGCACTCCCCCACGCAGCCGGGCACCTTTCCCCCCCCTTGCTCCTTCTCTGCTGCTGACTGCTGGCAATATCAACTCCAAAGCGGCCATCTCTCCTGGGGGAAGACGGGGGGGGGGGGACGGGACGGGGACAGAAGGCACCTCCACAGTTCTCCACCCTTCCATCCTGGATGGGGGCTGGCTCAGCTCCAGTCCCTTTCACTCTCTTCTCCCCCCGGGGTACCGGCCTACCTCAGCCTGGCTGCACAGTTTTCCTCCCCCTCCCCCACCCAGCCTTGTAAGCTGGGCTGGGGAGGAGGAGAGGATGCGTGCTCTTCTGAAACCAGAACCAAAAAGGAAATCCCTCTGGAAGTCCTTGCTTTTAACCCCTTGTGTTCTCAGAGGCGTGTCCAACCTCTCAGTGGCCACTCCAGGTGCCAACATTCAAACCTGACCACTGATTGGTTTGACCACAACTTCCTGGAAAACTCACTTCCCCCTCAAACCAGGACGCTCTGCTAGAAGAACTGTATAAAAACTGGGTTTACGGAACCGAAAGTGCGAACAGGGGGAGCTGCGGTGCAATAGAGGCCCTAGCTAAGGTTCACCCAGTGCCAGTCACTCGACACTGATTCTTTGATTGCTGGCTTACCCGAAATTCTGTCCAATTATTTTTCTAAAATTAATAAAATCATTTGTTAATTTGGAATTGGCTCGGCATTTATTACAGCAACTTCTCATATATCATTTATCCAGCACATGCTTGAGACTTGATGATGTTTGGGCAGTTCATATGGAGCCCATGGAGCATGGGTGCTTCTGCACTGCTCTCCAGGCTCAGGGTGATAGTGTCCAACAGGCAGCTTGTACAGGATTGTCATGGGTTAGCACTGGCCAGATGTTGATGCACCCATGAGTGTATGTTTTTCCTAGCAACTACTGTGGGATGTGATCAGGAACAGAGCAGAGCAGGCTCAAAACTTGAAAACAGAAGACAAAACTTTATTACATTACATAAGAACAGAAATAGGAAAGAAAAGAAAAAAAACCCCAGAAAAACAACATCTTAAAGACACACACAAAAAAACCAGAAATGAAAACTTCCCAGAGCATTTCTTCTCCTCCTCCCAATTTCCACCCCTCACACGTTACCCTCCATGGCACCAAAAACCTTGGGTTTTAAATCAAACAATCACCACTTGTCACGAGCCAAAGGATGGTCGTGATGGTTCGTTTTGATTTCAGAGTGCAAAAAGAGGCAGTGATAACTTAATTCAAGTGAAATCAATTGTATCTTTATTGATACACACAGTTATGCGATAGAAAAGAAGGGGAAAGAAGAGAGGGAGAGAGGGAGAGAAAGGGGGGTAAAGAAAGGGTATAGCTACCAACTGACAGACGGGGGTCCTCGTGACGCCGATGCCAACAGACCACCTTCGCAGTCTCCGTGGCACGTAGGTCAATGGAGCCGTCGTCCGAAGGGGAGGCCTCAAAGTGTGAGTCGCAGGGGGAAGCTTTTATAGTCATTGCAGAAGCAGGGGGCACCCGGCCAATGCAGGCAGAAGTGGGGGGCACCTGGCCAGCGTGGGGGGAGCACCCAAGAGTCATTGTGAGGAGCCCCGTTGCTCTGGGAATCAGGTGCAACCATTCAGATCAGGCAGCTTTGGGGCAAGCAGGTCTGGGCTCTGCAGCAGGTACAGCACAGTCAGTCAAAGCAAACACAGCCTCTGCAAACACGGCCAGGAACCGTGACAGTGTCCATTGTTCCTGCACGGGTCCCTGAGGAGGGCGTCTTGGTCCAGTGGGTGCAGCTGCAGGGAGAAGCTTGGATCTCTCCTGTGCTGTGGCCCAGGGTCCAGGGGGGGTCTCAGCCTCTGACAGTCGTGAGGCAGATGAGGGATTTTCAGACAGACTCTTACACCACTCAAAAAACTAATCTTCAATTCAGCAAGGGAGAGAGGAGTCTTTCTCACACCACAGACTGCTCCTCACAAAAACACAGGTCCACCTTTTATGTGTGTTTGTGTCACTCGTGGCACCACCTGGCTGCCGTGGTGACACTCTTCTCCATGTCCAGTGCTCTCACCACTGTCCATGGACCAAAGCTGCTATAGGGCTCTTTTTAAGGATGCTTGCATGCCGGGCTCTCCCCATTTTCCCCTGGGGCCGAGGGTTTATTCTCTGAGGGCAGAGGGCACCACCACACCCTCTTCTTCTCTTCTCTGTTCGCTCCACTGCAGCAAGTCAAGCCGGCCACATCCACCCCAAAATGCAGTTTATGTTCAAAAGAGACTTGAGTTCAGTCTATGGCTAACATTATGCAAGAAAAATCCAGCTCAAAAAGCTAGACTTCTTCATCCCTGCCCATCTGGGATTCTTTCATCTTCTTTTATCATCTCAGTCCCAAGCTGTTTCTCTCTTCTGAAGCCACTAGCCATGAGAATCAATGTCTGGGAAAAAGTTTCCTTCTGCCAAGAAAGGGTTAACAGTTTCTGGCTCCCGGCAGGGTGCGGGCTCAGGCACTCTCAGGCTCGGCAACTCCCACGCGGCTGGGCACCTTCTCCCAGAGGGGGGGGGAGGGGGGACACGGACAGAAGGCACCTCCACAGTTTTCCACCCCTCCATCCTGGATGGGGCCAGCTCAGCTCTAGTTCTGTCCATTCTTTTCACCCCCCCCGGGGCCCCAGCTTACTTCAGCTCGGCTGTGTGGTTCTCCTCAGCCCGGCCATGTGGCTCCCCTCCCCCACTCAGCCTAAAGCTGAGCAGGAGAGAGGAGATGTTTCCCTGCTGAAACCGGAACCCAAAAGAGGCAGACCTTCTGAGAGTCTTTGCTTTTAACTCCTTGTGTCCTCAGAGGCATGTCCAACCCCTCAGTGGCCACTAAAAAATGCCAACATTCAAACCTGACCATTGATTGGTTTGCCCACAACTCCCTGAAAAATTCACCTCCCCCTCAAACCAAGACAAGGATTATTTTAGGCTATGCTCAGTCACTGGAGATGCCCTTTGGGTGTTCAGTACATTCAGTTTCCTTCCATCCACTCAATTTGTTTTTTTCTATTTGGCAGAGGGATCTATCTAAAGTGACACCTCGCTCTGGGAAAACACAGTATTGGGAGCTAATTGATTGCTTTATAATTCTGAGCATAGAAACTTTGTATTTTTATGTGGGAAAGAGCTGTTATTTTATCCCTACCTCAGGTGGAGAGGTCATAAGCAGGAGCTGTAATACTGTTGCATTCCAGAATGAAATGCTGCTTGATAATATTTTTATAAGCCTGTGCTGATTCCAGTATTAGCATTTTGGAGAAAGATAGATGGGGAAAACACAAATGTCCATGGTCAGACACAAATCCAGAGCTTGCAAATCCTAGGCTGGAATAATGGAAGGAGATGGGGGTACAGAGGTAAGGATGAAGTTCAGGGAAGCAGCCACTTTTCTGAGGGCTTTGCTGCACCCAACTTAATCCCCACCTAGAAACCAGGCTGGAGGACAGCATCAATCAGCAGTGAATTCCTGGCATTGGGCTCAGCCAGGTTCATGGTGGCTCATAGAGGACTCTGGGCACTCCTGCTGGACCCTGTTTTGGGGAACACCATATCTGAGTTGGCTCACATTGGCTCAGCCAGCTCCATTATGGCTCCAGGCACCTGAAAACATCCTCTGTGCCATCCTGGAGAGCTCAGCTGCTGCCTGCCCACCTCTCAGCCACTTTTGCACCTCCTCAGTAAATAAATTGTGATCTGTAGGATATGACCACAGTGCAGCTGCTTGTGCAGCAATATTGTCACACCAGTAACACACAGCCCTCTGATGCGGCCTGTGATACTGAAACTCTTCCCGGATACCAAAGCACCAAAACCACCAGTTTGCACCAATTTTCTGCTGAAATCCTCCAAGTGTAATGACATATGCTAGCTCAGAGGAGTACCAAACTCTCAGTGGGTCAGCAGCTAAGTGGAATAGAGCCCTGAGCCTAAAACATACAATCTTTTAAACCAGACACCACAGGAAAACAGAACACAGAACAAAGCAGTGCAACAACACTTTTACCCTGGACCAGTATTGCCATGTGTCATGGGTAGACACAGGTCCGATGCTAATGCACCCATGGATATATGTTTTTCCTAACAACTACTGTGGGATGTGATCAAGAACAGAGCAGAGCAGGCCCAAAACTTGAAAATAGAAAGAAAACTTTATTAAACGACATAAGAACAGAAAATAGAAAAAAAACCCAACCAAACCTAAACACACAAAAACAGAAATGAAAACCTCCCAGAACATTTTCTTCTCCTCCCCCAATTTCCACCCCTTACCCTCCATAAACCAAAACCCTGGGTTCTCAATCGAAACAATCACCACTCAGACAAAACTAATCTTCAATTCAGCAAGGGAGAGAGGAGTCTGTCTCACACCATAGACTCCCCTCCAGAAAACACAGGTCCACCCTTCCGTGTTTCCATGTCACCCATGGCCCCGCCCGGAGAAGTCTGCCAGGGTGACACTCTCTTTTCTATGTCCAGTGCTCTCACCACTGTCCATGGGCCAAAGCTGCATATAGGGCTCTTTTAAGGATGCTTGCATGCCGGGACAGCAGTCCCTCCCAATCTTTCCCCTGGGGCCGAGGGTTCTAAGAACAGAGATCTTGCCTGAGGGCAGAGGGCGCCACCACACCCTCTTCCTCTCTTCTCTGTTCACTCTACTCTTACAGTGCCAGTCACTGCAGCAAAGTCGAGCCGACTGCATCCACCCAAATACAGTTTAAGTTCAAAGGAACTCAAGTTCAGTCTATGGCTAACATTATGCAAGAAAAGTCTAGCCCAAAAAGCCACTCCTCTTCATCACTACCCATCTGGGGTTCTTTTCATCTTCATTTGTCATCTCAGTCCCAGGCTGTCTCTCTCTCTTCTCACAAACCACCAGCCACGAAAATCAATGTCTAGGAAAAGTTTTCTTCTGCCAAGAAAGAGTTAAAAGTCTCTGGCTCCTGGCAGGGTCGCAGGCTCGGCACATCCCTATGCAGCCAGGAACTTTCTCTCCCTCCCCGCTCTTTCTTCGCTGCCGGCTGCCGCTAATATCAATTCTGAAGCTCTGAAGCAGCAACCTCTCTGTGGGGGGGGGAGAGGAGAACGGGGACGGAGGGCACCTCTACAGTCTTCCATCCTTCCATCATGAAGAGGCTCCGCATGGCTTTTTAACTCCTTGTGTTCTCAGAGGCGTGTCCAGCCTCACAGTGGCTACTCCAGGTGCCAGCATAAAACCTGACCACTGACTGGTTTGCCCACAACTTCCTGGAAAACTCACTTCCGTCTCAAACCAGGACACTCTCCTCCCTTTGCCTCTGAGAATACACATTTCTAAAATTATTACCAACATTACATCTATAAATTTACTTTATCACTTAATTCATGCTTTGCTCTTGTTCCTCTTTGATCTCAACCCACAGTTTTCATTTTATCACTCTTATCACTCGCCTAAAATTTTGATTTCCTGGTCAGGGAGCCAAACATGTCAAAAAAGCCTGGGGTAGTTTGATCTCGGTGCCCCTGCAGGACTCCGAGAGGCCAAGCTGGAAGGGTGGAAAGTCCCAGGCTGGTGGATGAGATGAGATGAGATGAGATGAGATGAGATGAGATGAGATGAGATGAGATGAGATGAGATGAGATGAGATGAGATGAGATGAGATGAGCTCTGCGCTGGTAGCTGGAGCGGCAGGGGTGTCCCAGCAGGGCTGCGCAGTGCTGGGCTACAAAGTAGCATGAAAGCCTCAAAGCTCTGAAGAAGCAGCGGCGGTGGGGGGAGGGCTGGAGAAAATGAGCTCAGGATTCCTGGATACACGAGCAGATGATGGTAGATTTCCCAGGACAAGGCAGAGGCAGAGTGATGGCCGTGAACTTTTCCTGCAGCGAGGGGCAGCTTGACTGTCTTCCTCAATGCTGAGAGCAAGAGTGAGGCCCCCCCTGCCCCCCAGCTCTGTCTTTTACCTTTCCCAAAGCTCCTGTTATCTCTCCCATGAGGGACACTCCCAGAGACTCAAAAACAATAGGTGTAGCCTTGTGCTGCCATGTCCTTCAACTACTCCTCTTTGTTCTAAGTACTGTCATTAAGATTTCTTAGAAACTTATGGGAAAAAATTCTGTAAGTGAAAAAGAGGCAAATCTAACCCCCAACACCATGCTGGGTAAAGTGTTTGTCACTGCAGTCTGGGACTATTTTTAACACTACTAAATGAGTGACTAAGGCAGGGTGGAGTAGCTAAACCAGCTCACTGCTCCCAGCCACCCTAAAGGTTTATTTGACCATCAGAGGAGGACCTGGACCAGAGCCAGCTCATGTGAGGAGTCAGAGCAAGATGCCTGCAAAGTGTCTGTGTCCTGGGATGCACATGGTGGAAAAAATGTGCACTAGTTCCTGCAGCTGAGTAATAAAAGGCCCAAAATCCACACAGGGAAGGCATGTCCAGTGCTCGACAAGAATCTCTGAGACTAATGCATCTCAGAGAAGCATTAATCTCTGACCAGAGCTCATAAAGCATGTAGTTGGCATCTCATCTGCCCATCAGAAAAAGACAGGAGAAAAGCCATCTGTGCAAACACGTTATTTGTGGATGCATGGCTGGAAAAGCAGGGACATGTGCACAATCCTGCTTTTAGCCTAAAGGATGAGTAGAAGCTGAAACGTCCTTGAACGGTTCTTTAGATGGGATAAGGATGAAGTAAAGTTTGGAGCAATAGCCATAACAGGATGCTAAACAGGATGCATTGACCATAAGTTGGGGAAGGCTCACAGCATCCAGCCACATGGGCAGAGCTTCTAAGCCAATTATATATACTGCAAGGACACGTGAACACTATGGTTTAACCAATGATGTTCAGAGTTAGGTGCATGATATGCTTAGCACAGTATAAATGTATGCCAAATAGCTGAATAAACGAGCAAGATTTCTTACTCATATTGAGTGCTATCTGGACTCTGGCTGATCTCTGGCAACATTTCTGGTGCCCGAACCCTCATATGGGGAAATGGGAACTCTCAAATCTGCGGATAACTGAAAGAAGCAGACGGAGAGCGGGGATCAGAGCGGGAAGGCGTCTCAACAAGGGAGATAGCAGGATTTCTGACTACGAGCTCAAGTCAGACCCGCATAGAGGTAAGACAGCCAACCCTGAATGATGGAGCGGGAGGCGGCCCTCGGTCTGTTGAAATGTATCCTTGCCAAGCAAGGGATGAACACCGAGGAGAGACAGCTCAAAGAGCTTTTAAAATGGGCTAAAGAACATGGATATATGAAAGATGTATCACTAATCTTTAGCCCTGAAGAATGGAGGGAGGTGGGCGATGCCCTATGGGAAAAGACGATTGAAGGAAGTAAATCAGCTAAAGAGCTGGAGAGCTTATGGCCCAGTATAATCAACACATTACTACAGATTAAAGTGGAACACAAGGTCGCTCTGGCAGCTACAGAGGTGCTACGCTCTCCAACTGCCTCCCCCCCTCTTTCCCTGAAGCAACGACTTCTCGGATCGGAAGATTTTTTGGAACTGATCATATGCGGCCGATAAGAGGACTGCAGTAGCAGCCAAAAAACTCTGCTGTTGACGTGGTGAAAGGGGAAGCAGCTGTCAAGACAGCAGCTGCCAAGTCAACAGGTGGTTCGCCTCAGCAAGACACGCTACAGCAGCCCCAGTCCCTGAACCTGTGCCAAGTCATGATGCAACAGAGCAAAGCAAAGCGGCTCGCCGACCACGAGCTTATCCTCCACTCCCATCTAGTGGACAAACAACGCCTTGTTTCCCCTGCTCACATGGACCGCCATCCGTCAGTGGGCATGTGTCACCCTCTTCACCCTTTCCTCCTATGGAGGTTGCAAAGAACTCACCCAGTATAGAGTCAAGTCAAACATGTGAAACTGAGCAATTAATGAAGGAAGTGCTGAAGAAATTAGAAGAGCTGGCCCAACAAAAGAGTGCAACAAGCCAAGCAATCGATTCAGCTGGGAGAGACAAGGGTCTCGCACAGAAACAATGGCAAAGCAGAACAAGAAATGACAAAGCACATGCATGTTGAAAAACCACCTCCGATGAATCCTAATCACTTTAGCAGACCAACGGCTCCGCCCATCGGACCACTGCAAGAACCTGTGCTTATCTCCTCGTCAGAAGGAATTGTGGCAAAGCCTAAATAAGCAGGAAATAGATGGTCAGGTGTCATCCACAATGCGATCCTGGAAGGGGAATGGCAAGAAGCCTCTACAGTCACTTTCCCCGTAGTGCTGCAGCAAACACAAACTGGACTAGCTGCAGTATCACCGCAAGCCTAGCTGATAAGGACACACTCAGGAGACAGAGGTCTGGGTTCATGAAAGCATCAGGGCAGGAGAGCCAGAGCCCGAGAGCCCGAGAGCTCAAGTTTATTTACAAAACTCAGTTTTATACATTTCCTATGGGGCCTGTGGATTGGAGGATGGAATTCCACCTCTCAATCCACATTGGCCAAGCCAACTGTCAATCACCTTTCTCCTCCCACCTAGAAAGAGGTAAACAATGAAAGAGTTAGCAAAACATAGCCAGTGTTTATAGTAAGGAGCGTGAGAAGCTGCACGCTTCTGCTTTAGTATGAACGCTCAACAAACTGGGAAGAATCATGGCAACACTGCAGAATGGAAGCCATATGATTGGAAGCTTTTACAACAAGCAAAGACCACTGTTACCCAATATGGACTGAATTCAGAAGCTGCAAAAAACATTACCCATTATTTGTTCACCTCGGATATCGTGTGCCCAAATGATTGCATGAACATTGCAAGGTTGTTATTGACACCATCACAGTACTTGTTATGGGAGAGAGAATGGGAACAACAAGCTCAAAGAGAGGGACAGAAGCCACGACAAGTGCGGGATCCCTTGTATGCAGTCCAAGTGGAACAGCTGACTGGAAGAGGAGCTTATGCAGATACCAATGTACAGCTCACATTCCCCATACAGATGCATCATGCTGCTGCCGCCACAGCCGAACAAGCAATGCTGTCCATCCCTCACAACCGATGAGAACCATCGTTTACAAATGTTAAGCAAGGCCAAACAGAGAATTTTTCCAATTTTGTAAATCGGTTGCATGAGGCATTAGAACGTCATCCTGACTTAACTACTGAGATGCGCAGCAACATGTTCAAAATGTTGGCCTTTGATAATGCTAATTCCAAAACAAAGATGATTCTTTCCATGCTTCCAAATGGTACCTCAGTAGACAAAATGGTAGAAAAAATGGCTAAACAAGACTTGAGTCAAAATGCTGCACTCATTGCCGAGGCAGAGAAAGGTGCTGTACAAAGCCAGACACAAATATTGGCAGCTGCATTGAAGCAACAGGGAAAGAGAGTGAAGGAAAGCTGGGTTGCAAATTGCACCTGAGAAGATTCAACAGAAGAGCCCTTGGAAATATTTGAGTTGGCTCATAACTGATGGCGATAATCACTCAGCAAAAAGTCACCATTAAAACTCAAATTTCCACGCTCACAGATGTGCAAATGCTACTTTGTGATCTACAGTGGGTTTGAACTCTAGTTGGCCTATTAAACGATGAATTGTACCCACTCTTGGCACTATTCAGAGATACTGATTCAGATCAATGTACAGAACTTACTCAAGAGCAGAAAGACTGTATTAACCACCTTGGTCATCTTATTTCCACTCGATGGGCTTCACGTCATTTGTTTGTGGTGACACGAGCCACCACTGTTTGCTGTGCTTTGTCAATGGCAAAAGAAAAACGGGGAAGAAGGGAGGCCTAAGACAACAAGGGATGCCATTGACAAGCTGAACATCAGACCTAACGCGGTGTATTTAGATTGTTTGCCACAATCTTGTTGTGAATGTGGTAATTGTGATTGGTGGGCAAAGATTAAGTGCAGAGGCTGCCAATAAATTATTTCGATCCATAGGAGTCGCCTCCATTTGATTGCCTGTTGTATTAGCTGTAATGGTAACTTTCACCCTGGAAATTCTTGGGCAACATTAAGAGAGTATTTAGGAGAAGTACAGTTAGACGATTACAATTTAGAGGGTTTGTTTGAAAACGAAGGAGCCAGAGAGCCTGGATAGTTTGGCTTGTCCAGCAAACTTTGAAACGTGTGGTTACCCTTAGGGATACACATATTTTGGAACAGCAGTGTAGTAGGGGGGTGAGAGTCCCCATTCAACATGGGGTTCCTGAAGGTAGCTGGGAAAGGACGTGCCGATATTGGCAGCGGCACCATAATGGTCATTGCAATCACCATTTTAGCCACACTACACAAGGTTGATACTATCGCAGCAGACCCCGGGAAAGCCTTATTTGACCCCAGAGAAAATGTTTTGGTAACTGGCACAAAGCCTGAATACTACCTCCTTTTGTGCCAGTTTAGCTGTCCCAATGTCACCATTTGTGACATGCTTGATAGGTGTTCTGATAAATGACTCCAACATAAATTTGTTGACTGAGACTCCCATTAGAGATTTTTTTAGCAGTGAAGTAAACTACTATGAGAATGGATTGGTGATTAGCTTTACCTCGATTACTGGAAAATGTATGTATGGAATCAATTCATGGATCCCTACACTACCCTTTTATCCAGGCGATCCTCAAGAGATTGAAATTCTTGGGACACTTACTGCTCTTTCATGTTTTTATTTTAATGCATCAGCATATGGGTGGCCATTGGGGATAAAGGGTGACAATCGTATAAGGCCTACTTGTATTACAGGGTCAAATGGATGGAATAATGAATCCTTATGGTGCTTGGAGCTGACTCAGAATAAAATAGCCCCAGCGTCATCGATTTACCCTAGGCAATTACCAGCTGGCCTATTTTTAATATGTGGCAATCGCACCTGGGCCGGGATACCTCCAGCACCTATTGGTGGGCCATGTACAATTGGACAAATAAGCATGGCAATGTCACACCATCATCCTAATGCCAGTCACCCGAAGGTTAAAATACAATACAGCCAAACAAAATGTACAGCCACTATATCCCTTGGAGAAAAGTGTAATGATGAGGTAAAATTACAGAGTAAATGGCAAGTTGCTCTGTCAGCATTGTTTCTCCCTGGAGCTACTGCTGGCAATGCCTATAACAATTTAGAAAAGTTAGCTTGCTGGGTTGTTAAACAGGCTAATGCTACTACTAATGTTTTATCTTTATTAGTTAAGGATTTATTTAGTGTGCAGCATGTGGTGTTACAGAACCGTGCAGCAATTGGATTTTTTTATTAGCTTATGGTCATGGTTGTGAAGACTTTGATGGAATGTGTTGCATGGACCTTGAGGATCATTTTGAGTCCATCCAAAAGAAAATTCAGAATTGACTGCAACATGTTAACAAAATTCAGCAAGATGTAGGATTCTTTAGATTGGAGTCATTATGTGATTGGTTGGGCCTTGGTAGGTAGATAAATGGTTTAGTGAAAACAGGAATTGTTGTGTTATTAGTGGTTATCTTGGGAATGTGTTTGTTTGGTTGTTTGTTGTCAAGTGTGCATAGAGTGTTTGCAAAGGTAACAGATACAGGCATGGATTGTGCAAAAAGAAAACGGGAGAATTGTGGATGCATGGCTGGAAAAGCAGGGACATGTGCACAATCCCGCTCTTAGCCTAAGGGATGAGTAGAAGCCGAAACGTCCTTGAACTGTTCGTTAGATGGGATAAGGATGAAGTAAATTTTGGGGCAATAGCCATAACAGGATGCTAGACAGGATGTGCTGACCATAAGTTGGAGAAGGCTCACAGCATCCAGCTGCATGGACAGAGCTTCTAAGCCAATTATGTATACTGCAAGGACGCGTGAACACTATGGTTTAACCAATGATGTTCAGAGTTAGGTGCATGATATGCTTAGCACAGTATAAATGTATGCCAAATAGCTGAATAAACGAGCAAGATTTCTAACTCATATTGAGTGCTGTCTTGACTCCAGGTGATCTCTGGTAACAGTTATTCCTGGACTTGAGGACACCCAATTAAAGGCAAGTAGTTGTTTCTCACAGGGTCAGTAAACTAATAGAAAATCATAAAATCATTACGGTTGGAAAGACCTCTCAGATCATCAAATCCAACCATTAACCCAGCATCACTGTGGTCACCATTAAACCATATTCCCAAGGGACACATCCACACACTTTTTGAACACTTCCAGGGATGTAACACTTGGCCCCTGTCTATCCTTCAGAATGGTCTTTGCAGAGGTCCATTAGCATTAAGGGAATCAGATGTTGAAAGGGGAACATCCAGCATCCCTTCTCCCATCACCTCCAGGATTGCTGCATTCAGAGGAGGGACCAAAAATAACTGTGGGAAGTACCAGATGGCAGCTGCTGGATGCAGCGTCCTGGCTGCCAAGTCCTTGCCAGCAAGAAGAGTACGCACTGAATAGGAATGAAGACAGTAACTGGAGCATGCAGTTCCTGCAGGGCAGCACAGGAACACAGCAACAGCCTGGGCTGCAGAGCAAGAAACACTCCACTCCAGACAAAGGATATTCTTGAGGAGCATATATGAGTATCTATATTGTTTTAATCTATACATGTGTAAAGAAAAATCTACCTGATGTAGAGAACTACTGTTAAATGTTCAAAACTCTATTATACTAAATCATTAAAGGCAAATTGCAATAAGGGACATGCATTTAAAAACAAGGGGTTTTCCCCCCCACACTGCCCAACCCCAATTGGCTGATTCACTACAACCAAGTGCTTTATAAGTGACCTTGAATATTCCCAGCTGTAAAACGAATTGTTCAAGGAAGCACCATGTTTAAAAGCATTTAAACAGACTGTCTTCTCAGACCTTGCAGAGAAATTATATAAGCATTTTCCTTTGGAAGGGATGGAAGAGGGAGAAAAAAAAAAACAATATTTTGAAGCAATAGAACTATAATTCACTAGAATTATAGCACATGCCAGTAAGACAGATGTACAGATTACAGGTTGGAAATCCTTGCTTTGGCCATAGAGGAAGTCAGATTATATTACCATGTAGCCTTTAAAATCAGGGAATTAAGTGACTTGGGATAACAAAAGAAAACTACTTGGAGATGTATTCTTAAACTTAGAAGAAAGGGATTTTTGTAGAAATATTAAAAAGGAGTAGAGGGTTTTTTTCAGTGCTCATCTATAGGGGGACAGGACATTAGTGTCTTTTATTAGTTTAGTTAAAACAGTTCCCCTTGTGATCTCAGATTGATGTAGAACACGCAACTGTTAGAGCAAATTTGTAGAATTAAAAAAAGAATTCCTTTCAAAATCTCAGTTTGTAAATTAGTACCATAAACACCTGATGTTGCTAAACTCATATTATTTATAAAACTACACAAGGCGTTATAACTGGAGCAGTGGCAGCAGAGATATCTGGTGCAACAGTCACAAACATTTATACCAGTTCAAGATTTGTTCTGTGAATCATGAGGTCAAATTGCCTTCAGCAACTGCATAGAGCTGTCAGAAAAAGCTAATCATGCTCCATTATATTATATTAATGTACAACCAATGGAGAAGGAAAAAATAAACCCACAGGACTTATTTAGAAAAAGAAACTTTTACACCTGCGGAGAGGCTGAGAAAATAGAACGCTCCGACCTCCAGCTTTTTGATGAATGGTATTTTAATTACACCCAATGAGAATCTAGGTTACCTTTCAGAGCTACTGTGAATTCATGGCTTTCTAGAGGATGATTATACACTAGTGAGAGGGCAAAATAGAACCTTCAGGCGTAAGTATATTATATAACTTCTGAAGAGTATCCCTAGGAATTGCAAGTATGGTCACAAATTGCTGCACTTTCGAAACATAAATAAATTAATGTGCTTTGCTGGCCTGTGGTTGAAGTCTCTTGCCAGTGGCCTAAGACTATTTTAAACAATATGGAGATGTCAAATCAAGCTAAGAAGTTGCAGCATTGAATTTATGCTAACTGTATCCCTGCACTTACAGGTTATCAGTTGTATTGATAAGAATCGTGCTTCTTATCAGGAGGTGGTAAATTAATAAACACAGAAAGATTAAAAAGTGCAGGAGTTCTTTCAAGAGGGCTACATGAAAAGCATTAAATAAACAGTATATTGCCACAACAAACATACTGCCAGGTTAATACCACAAACATTAGAAATTATTTACTGTATAGAAAGGGGTTATTTTATCATTCCCCAAACAGTAAATAGCACATGTATTCTTCCAGCTGAGAGAAAAAACACAAGATAGCTGCAATTAATTTCTTCTTGATTCACAGTTGCAAATAAAAGTTCATAGAAATAACTTTCTCTGTCAGAACAAAGTAGAAACATTCAGTTTCTAGAAGTACAAATCTCTTCTGTCATGAATCTGAACACCTGAAAGACAGCAGCATCAGGACAGTCAAACAGCACAGTCCTTGCAATCTCTTAAGATGTTGTGCAAACAAACTTGAACCTTTGGGTCTGGTGCAAAAGAACCCTTACTAGAACAACCAGAATGACCATTCAAAGTATCCCCAAAACATTGCACATCAAAGAACCAACACTGGGGTATGACCAGTATCAAGAGACCAATAAAAATATGGAAGCCTGAATGCTTTGGGAATAATTTCTTAGAACAACTCACCCAGCAGTATGGTGGGTTTGTTGGTGCAAACTGCAGCAGTGCTACCACGTGTGCTTGAAGTACAAAGCAAGGGCTGTTCTATCTTTCTGGGATTTGAAACTTGGACAGCGAGTGCAAAACAGGCATTGTGAAATGGCAGCCTGATGGTATAAGCACAAAAACTAAGGTAGATGGGGTCAAAAAAAATCATGCATCTCATTTTAATATAATGTAGTGCTTTTCTTCTTCTTTGTTAATGTAGTTATGGGAAGTGGTGGTTCTATCTGGGGGAAAAAGGAGCTTTTGAAATACAAAAGCAAACAAGGAAGCATCTTTAATACTACATGCATAAGCAAGGCTGCTGTCTGATTTGTTCTAAACCTGCTGGCTTCTTTACTCACCTGCAGTGGCATGGCTTACACTGGGATTTTCTGAGTCTTGGTAAGAGCTTGCTTTCCTCTCTTAAAAAAAAAATTAAAAGTACTGGGGATGAGCAGAGATTCAGCACAGAGATAAAAGTAGACAGTAGTTACTAAAGAAACCTTGTGCTTTTGCAGCCCAGCCTATAGCACAGGTGCTGAGGAGCTCTGTGCTGTCTGGCACAGCAACATACACTTCCATAAATATAAATATCAGCTGTTCTTAAACATGACACAGAGCAAAAAGAAGTATATTTAACAGATGGAGCAAAGAAACAAGGACTCCTACAGCCAAACTAAAAGCACACATCCTAGGGATTTGCCAAAAACTCCCTGTGAACATGGACCAGCCATTTCTTATCAGTCCTTGTTGGGCTGTTTGATAATGACAAGGATAGTCTTACATGTGTGATGTTTAGAGGCTCCCGAATATTCAGAATGGCCCTGTATACATCCTGACAGCAAAGGCTTTAATTGGTAATGGCTGGGGAATACTGAGCTGTTTAATTTCCTTTTCAAATTTTTCCTCTTCAAATTTTTCCTCACTCATTTTCTTTCTGAATTTTTGGGAAAAACAGTCCACTGTTGTTAGCAGTGCTTCCCTGTTATCAACACAAGACTAATTTAATGAAATAGTTCTTTTTCTGAAGGAGTCAGTTCCTGGGGCTCCCAAGCCTTGATAGGCTTGCATTGGCCCCTTGGGGGAAGAGGGCACCTTACCTTGTTCTTAAATGAGATCTCAGTTCAGACAATGTCTTTAAAGTAATTAAACTCTCATTCACTACCTACACGAAGTCTAGGGTGAATGCCTATGCAACACATACACAAAACCTCTGCTCATTTACCATGAGCAGAAAGTTTGCATTCCAGCTGAAGAGATAGACACTCTCCCTTTACCATGAACAGACACAGACAGGAATTAGACATTCTAGCAGTAATAAGTTAGCAAAACACCTACAGTAAAGGTCCTCATAACAACAGAACTCTGTTATATACTCAAGAGGAACTATAGATAAACTCTTGTTTGTATCTGCGGGCAGTCTTTAGCCCCCATTCTGCCAAATTCCTGCTGATGCAGTTTTGAAACTGGGTAACCAGGAGGTATTTCACAACTGCTTATTTTTCAAAACCTAAGCCTCAGGATTGCTTCTTCACATGCTGGATCTTTTTTGTTTAGAAGCACCAGGTAGGACGCACTGTATTTTTCCAGCAGACTCCCAAAATAATTTCACAACCCTTTTTCTTGGAGACCAGTGTCAAGCTGCCTGACTGGGGAACGCCCAGGAACAGCAACGCAGATGTACCCCAACAGGCATCAGCACTTTGGCCAGGAAGCCTGACCCCAGAGAGCTTCTCAAAGGCAGAATTACTCACAAGAGAGCAATTTTATCCAGCAAATCTAGACACTGTGGGGACATAAATGAACTTCAGGCATCTTTCTGCTGTGCGCTGGTAGTACCTAGGATTGGGATTCCTAGTAATTGTGGATAATAAACAAGCAACAATCATCACTGTGTGAATTGCATTAGCTCTGGGAAATCTGCAGGGAGCAGACATAGCCTTTGGCAGGCAGAGCACCAGTGCCTCATGGCAGGGAGCTCTTAGCCAGGAGACAAGGCAAGGCTGGTCCACCAGCCCCTCTATCCTCATCATTCCAGCTACAGACAGAGACTGGGAGGGAGAAAAACCCCTGGCCATGCTGGTAAGGGCTGCAGTTTCCCATCCTGTACTCAGAACATCATTAACAGCCTGCACAGTAAGAGAGGCTGCTCAGGGATCTTTCCTGGCCACTCCTTTCTGGTCCCAGTGAGGGAGCATCTGATACATACCATACCTAATACCCATGGTTATTAGAGATTGTGTTAGCACTATGAATAATGCTTATAGTCACTTAAAATGTCTCCCCAATGTAAGCCAGAAGGTGAAATACTGTGTGAGTAGGCAATGCACATTTTTTGATGAACCCATACTATATGGCTAATTGATCCCAAGTACCACAGTACATACCAGGGTTATCTACTGTAAAAGATTTCTGTGAGTTGGATCCCGCTTGAAAAGTGTAGGAACAAACAGTATTATTCTGTCACTTTACATCAGATGTCATCAAAGAATAAAGTGATAGCATTTTCTTACCTCCCCAGAAGCTGAACTTTGACTCATATTTTGTAACCTTGCAGGTCCAGTCATACAAGCAGAACTTGAGTGTTGCTTCATGGTACATTCTTGCATGAGTGTTAAGCACCTTTCCTGTTGCAGAAGGCCAAGAAGAGAACTGTATTTCCCCTCAGAGATCAGCTCATTGGCTGCATGCAGGTCAGGGAGGGTGTGAGGATATACTGAACCGGTGACACTGGGAGTCCCAGTTGGAGAGAAGGGCCATAAATCTGCAGGTTGAGCTGGACGACTACACAGAGATGGTGGCTGGCACTGGCCTACCACAACAGCAGCAGAAAAATTCAGAGCAGAATTTACCATGCTTGTTGAACAAAATGATGGATATGGTTTGTAGCAATGTGAAGAGAAATTCCACTGATGGGGAGACATGCTGTCTACTTAAAAAGAGAAAAAAACCCATCTGAAGTCTCATCAATTCTTACTTTTTTCCCAAGGCAAATTCCAGTGGACTTCTAAGGGAATGCTAGCAGATTTCATATTCATTTTTACAGAAATATATAATCACTTTAGTGCTGCTTATCATAAAAATCAACCACAAATTCATACTAAAAGCAGATTAAACCACCCCCATCAATGTTTCTACTAAGTATTAAATGTGTACTACACAACCACCAATGTTATAGGTTGACACAGTTTGGTTTTCAGTTAAAGTAGAAACAGTTCCCTGTCAGGACCTTGGAATTGTTTTGAGACAAGCACCTAACTGTCGCCCTGTTTTTGAAGACTTTTCTAAGCCTTTTGAATTGTCCTTCATATTGGAGTCAGAATTTTTACTTTATCACACTTTATACAATAAACAATGGCCATGTTTTGCTAACTGTCCTTCATTGTTTACATATTTTTAGGTAGGAGGAGAAAGTTGATTGACAGTTGGCTTGACCAATGTGGATTGACAGGTGGGATTACATCCTCCAATCCACGGGCACCATAGGAAATGTATAAAATTGAGTTTTGCAAATAAACTTGCCTTTTTTCCTGCTTTGCTCACCAGCGTGTCCTCGTGTGGTTCTTTTGTGTTGACTGTGACACCTATCAGAGTCCATTTTTGAATATTGACATATTGTTGGACCATTGAGGAAGCTAGATGCGACTTTGAGGAATACCCATATAAAATTCTAGGTGAATCCAAGTCACTCTCTTTCCTTTCGGCCTCAACAGAGGTAAGAGGGAGTCCCGGCGCTCTCCTTGCAGTGGGGGGGGCTGGGACAGCCCGAGGCTTGCCCGGGCCCGGGCCTTTCATGGGAGGCTCCCTTGGCCCAGTGACTCCCGGGCCAGGGGAGGGGATAAGAATATGCCCCCGGTCCGGGCCTGGATTGGGTTTCTAGCAGATGTAAACACGCTGCTGCTTCCCCCTGCTGGGGGGGGAGCTGGCCAGAGGCCTGGCCGTGGCCCTGGGCCCTTCCCCCAGCAGGGGGAGGGGAGTCTGTGTCTTCTGATGGCAGCTCTGGGCTGAGCCCCCCCTGTGAAATACAAAGTTATGTTTCGTGTCAGGAAAATTGTGATAAACGCCAATCACTCGCTTTTTGAAATTTATGAAAATTTAATAAAGAATAAAAATTGGTTACAAAAATATTAATACAATAATAAAAGTTTAAAAAGTTTTCAGAGACAGGACAAATAATGAGACAATAAGAGCAAAGAAAGGTAGCCCGGGACTACCGTCCCCTCTCCCTCCCAGACAAAGGCTGCGAAGGAGAAGGGCCCCGTTAGGGAGAAGCCTCTCTATTTTTGAGGACAAACTTTAATGATTATGCATACTTTATCTAAGAAAAGCCCGTTTGCCAAGAGCCTTTTGCTAAACCCCTGGCGTCCTGGAGTCTGGCTTAACCAGGTAGCTTTTGTGGATTCAAGGAGATATGCATCTTTCCCTCTGAAACATCCAAGAGGGGTTTTAGTCTGGCTTGTTGTAATTGTTCTCTCTGTGCAGAAATCTCCGGGTTATCTTCTCTTTTCTTTTGAGCTAAGGAAAAATACCTTACACACAATTCTTACTTAGATTCAATGTTAAAAACTACATTTACTATATTATTTAAAATGTTAATATTGCATAACTTTTCTACCTAGCATATTACATATAGTAAATATCTGCGTAGAGCCACACACACACAGTATGCCTTTTTCACAGAAATGAAGAAAATCTGTGTAATTGTAGTTGTGGAACACGGCCATGGGACAGTTATAAAGATGAGTTCTAATAAACAACTGAGGAAAGCATGGAAAGAAGTTTTTGAATAAATCTTTTGCTTGCAATTACCTATTATAAGTCTCAAGCTATTCTGTAATAAGTGTCTTTTAATTATAACTTTAGAAGCTTGCTTTGTATTAAAGAATTTTAAACTGTAGTTTTAGAATGTAAAAAGGTTTTTTTTAGACAAAAGAAGGAAGTGAGGAGAGGGCTCAGGCCTTCCCAGAAGGTGGAAAAACATCCTGGACACGAAGACAAGACTTCAGCTCACTGATTTATGGCTCCGGGAGAAGGAAACTGGACATCACTACCCGAGATTGATGGACCTGGGAATAGAGATGGGACCCCCACATCTGGAAGACAGATCCCACCATCTGGGAAAACATATCCTGGATGTACATCCTGGAGTATTGAAATATTGAAATAGATCACAATGGTCTATAGAATTATACAGGACAATCTATAGATTTATGGCTGTTAGGTATTGAATTGTGACATTAAAACTAGAAATGGAAACTGCTGAGAAAGCTTATGAATATGTATGAATATAGCAAATAAAATCCCAGCAAGTCCAGCAATGGGTGTGCAGTCGGAAGGGAAAACTCCTACCACTGTACCCAGCGCTGCCTTTGCTCACACTTTATCACATTAATTAATTAATTATTAAATTGCTGCTTGATATATTGGCCATGTCAAGCGTCTCATTTCTAACACCCCCATGAATCCCAAGGGGTGGGCAAGAGACATTTATAAGCATTTATGATTCCTGACTACCCGGCCACTCGGAGCTCTGCTCGGCTTTGAAATCTGACATCATAAGCCGCAGCAGAGGGAGAGAGGAGTTGGACAACCTGAAGCCTCCAGAACTCCAGCCCTTTCCTTGAGAGAGAGAAGAGGAACATGGAAAGAAACAGCATGATCAAAGTCAGCAAAAGAATTGATTATTGGAAGGAGGGATTGAGGAGTTTGCCATTTGGCTGAACGTCTCTTGTGAAACCACAGAGAATGGACTATTTCCTGTAACATATGAATGCTGTTTGGGGGAGTGCGTGGCTCTAGTTGAGAGTTGTAGATTGATACAATTGGGATTTAATAGAGAACTTTGAACAGGAGAAAGTGATATGAAGCCCTTTGCTCCTAGGGAAAAAGGAGATCTCTAGTTTTTGAGATGAAGATAATTTTGGAGACAGAAGAGAATCTTTGCTTTATACAAGAAGAAACATCCTTAAATGGTACCCTAAATGAGCAGGCATAGCCCATATGCAGTGTTGGGAAAGCTGCTAATGGGAGAGACTTCACAAAGGCAGGTTCCTGGGTGGCTTTGTGAGAGTTGAGGCCCACAAGAAAACAGTGAGGAAAATTCATGAGATATCAAGAGAGACTCTTCTCCCAAAGTGATAGAAGATTATGTTTAAATGGCGAAACTGACTGAAAATTATAGTTTTGTCTCTCTATGTTGGTTGTGGGAATGGGAACAGTTTATGGGGAAGGGAAAAGACTTTTGAAGGGTTCAAATTTTTTTTTTCAAATTTTTTTCCTTTTTTTTCTTCCTTTAGTATGTGTTAATAAAACTATCTTTGTGACCTTAAGGTTGGACCTGTTTTGCCTTTTTCCTCCCAAAAGTCTATCTCACAGAAAGAAAAGAGAGTAAGCACAAAAACCATCACAAATTTGGTGCATTGGCCAGGAAAAGTTAAAATTGATGAACATGAAACCACTACAACCAACTTAGGCAGGTTTTTGAGAGCTGCAAGCTTAGACAAATATATTTTTGTCAAGATGACAACTTAAATCATAATGCACTTATTGCATCCAGCAGTGATGGGGAACACTTGGCTGGGTAAGGATGACCTAGTTCTGCCAACAGGCCCATGGAAAGCTTGAGAATCACTCCAGCAATCACAGGGATTTACCCAGGAAGTCCCACCTACGTAACCTAAGGTTTTACAAGTGTGATTTTATTGCTTTCTGTTTGCACACAATTCCAAATTTAAGCTCAATTTTTTAGGATTTTAAATTCCTTAGTGAAAGCCAGTCACTCCCATCCAACACCAGGCTCACATATGGAAAGGAGCTCACCTTTTTTCAGGACAACAGTCTCACCCTTGTGCTTTGTGCTCAGGTCTTGGGGGTTCTTGGCATTGCTGAGAGCTCTAGAAAAAATGTTCATCTACCATGCTGTTAATGTCCCCTTGGAAATAGGTGAACACCACGCTCTGAGATCCCCATTCTGTTTTCACAGGGTCTTTGCTTTCACTCAGCTTCAGGGAAAGCTTCCTTGTTTCTTCCATTTTCAATGACCAACAGTCCCTGCAAAAAAAAAAAAAAAAAAAAGACAAAAAAAACCCCAAAAAACACAAACAAAAAAACCCAGACAAGTCAGAGACAATATTCAACTCCAAGTGCCTAGTGAGTAGTGAGCCCAGCTTCCTTCCAAAAATGGTAGGGGCCAGAAAAACACATTAGTAGGATTAGATTCTGTTTTTCTGCTTTTTCCATGTACCTCTTCTTTACTGATTTCCTTATTAGATATTTCTAAAATGAAATACTTGGGCAGAATGGGCACATCTACCCACCAGCTTTCATTTCTCACCGACTTTATACATCTGGGCTTAGGACCTAGTACTGTACAAATGTGCCCTCTGGAAGAACTGAAACACTTCAAAAAATAATTCACAGGTGGCACTATCCCTGAATGAAGTTAATGGTTAACTTATCAAAATGCTTTGTTCAATTTAAGTTTTTGTGTTGGTCAAAAAACATAATGACAGAGTGGGGAAAAAAAAAAAAAAAAAAAAGAGCAACAAAACCCCCAAATCCCACTATATGACATTAGAGCTGAAAATAATAATTTTAGATAAGGTAAAGTCTGAAGTCCCTTAATCACTGTCAGCACAGATCTCCAAAACAAAAAGACTTCTAAGAGTAATTAGTTGCTTCACCTGTTAGAAAAAGACATTCAGATTAAATTATTGGAAATTCAAATCATGGCAAATTCAAGTAAAAAAAAAACCCAAAAACAACAACAACAAAAGAAATAACCTTTTCTTGTTTGAAACAACTTACTCAGGAATGTGGTGGGTCTGCCATCTGCTTAAAACTTTGGCGCAAGACTGCTGAAACACACAGTGTGGGTTGACCAGAATTTACAGGTTTAAGGCAAGAACTACACTAAAATAGTTTGCAAGAAATCAACATAAGACTCCTTTTTGTTCTTTTTAAAAATCTCTGCTGCCAGATATGGTAAGAGCAGGACAAGGAATGTCACTGCTTGCCCTGGAGAAGCATCATTTTCATGCATTTGTATGGTTTCTGGCCACAAGGGAGCAAGTTCCCAGTCAGAGCTCACAAGTCCTGTTCTAAACAAAATCATATTTAGCAAGGTTCAGGCTACAAATGCGGTGAAGTGCCTGCTGTTTCTATTCAATTTTCCAGTCTTATTGTCAGCTCATGATACTGCATAGTATAACTGATTTACCTTGGTAGCAAAAGGAAGGCTGTTATTTTTCAGAAATCAGGGCAACCTTTGGCCAATAGCCAGTTGTATCGCATACAACCTCATGAATCATTAGATATGTGTTTCCATCCAACTAACCCTGAAATACACAGCACTGCTTAACCTAGTTCAACACATTTATCTGATTTCTTTTCTAGTCATACATCCCCCAAACCTCAGAAGCTTCCTAATAAACATTGCACTCATCTGTGTCTCAAAGGACACTGAAGTGCCTGTGAAGACTGCCTTCAAATGGTTTCTCAGAATTTTCTTACACATGAAAAAACTGCTCAGGCTGTAAGAAAAGTATCCAGATATTAAGAAATATGAGGATTAAGGTTGTCAAGCCATAATCTATCCCCATTCTAATGCTTAAGCCTTCACCTCCAAGCTTTTTGTCCATATTTATTATTTGCTTCCATATTTAGTTTTGCTTGTTACCTCCATCTCCCACCACCATGTGCTCTGTTCAATTCTCCCTGGTGACTCATGGTCACTTGCTAAGCCAGCCCCAATCTCCTGTCACTAACTGCCAACTCATGTCCAAACTCAAGAGCTCCTTAGTCTTTATTTTAGAATTTCTATTGCTTTGCCCCATCCTCCTAGATTCACCTAAACACAGCAGTAGGAACAGGACTGCAAGGTCACACTATCTGATTCAGAAGACAATCTTTCACAACTTTAAAACTGACCCAGCTTTCCCAGACATGGAAAACTTAAACAAAGAAACACTTCCTCCCAATTTAGAGGCACCTTCCCAAGGTCCATGAGGGGAAGCAGGAACTAGCACAACCCAATCACACAACTGGAAGGACTTCAGGCACAGGAAGAGACACTGGTTTTTCCTAGTCTTGTTTTAGAAAGCATCCTGCTGTTTGGGTTAAGGAACTTTTCGATTGCTCAGCCGGGGGCCAACACTTGCCATTGAAAATTCCAACCCAAGGAGTGAAAGCTTGGCAAAGACATGAGCAACCAGATGACCTGAGAAAGGACCAGAAATCATCTCAACAGCAAGAAGCAAAGCATCTTTTCCTACTCTGCTTCAGCACTACACATCAACATACAATTTAGAAAGCATTAGCATCGGCCCAGAGGATCACTTTTCCCATTCTTCACTCAGTACAAGCCATTATGTCTTTGTACCACTTTATTAACCTGCTTAACTAGCTCCTGACATTAATTCTGGGCTCCTTTAGCATCATTTATTTGTGTGCAGCAGCTTGTATGATTGTGACCAGTTAAAATACTGGAAAAATAATATATTTTAAAGAAAAAAAGGCCAAAGGCCACCTATCTCTTTTTCCCACTGTTTCCCTTAAAAATCTCTTGTGCTTTCCAACAAGTAGCCAAAGGAAGGCTGGGTATAACCTAGGTGACATATCAGTCCTCTCAGTGATCATATGGGCATAAGTATTCTAATGTCCGATGAGACAGGACCTGAATTTGGAGCCCTGTAGTTTTCATTACCTGAACTTCCTAATATTCCATCATCCAGCACAAAGTCTGCAAAAGGCAGAATTCCTTCCAACTTGTGTCTGCCACAAACCTGTAGTAGTGCATTCTTACACCCAGAGGTGTTTCTATATAAGGGAAAGAGTTTCAGCTTACCTTGAAACATATAAGGAAGTTAAACTAGGATTTTCTATAGCCTGCTCATTGTAACTGGCTCAGTACCAGCACAGAGACAGTGATTGGGCTTTGGAAGTGCATCTCAAAGCCTGTTGCCAAGTTCATTGGGCAAGGTGCCAAATAGCCCACCTAAACAATCAAGTACTAAAGGGACAGCACAGAGGTGCTCAAGGCTTTTTTGGAGTGCCTTAGCCAGTGTGTTTTCTACACTGTGTTCAGCTTGTATTTCTTTGTTCTATTAATGTTTATTATTTTTGTTGTT